>NW_021703784.1:61240523-61933305 GCF_005190385.1 Monodon monoceros | reverse complement strand
GGGACTCTGGTAAAGCTTTAATAAAAAAGGAAGGACACACGTTGATTGCTGAAGGACCTGATGAAATTCAAAGCTATACAAAGGTCCAAAGTTAAACCTCTATAAATGCTTGTTTTAGCGGGGGAAGGAGGGAGGGAGGCACAACTAGGGAACTAAAAGAGCATAACTCTTACTTTACAGAAACATCTCAGTGGATTCTAGTGGTAAACTAGGTTAGATAGATGGAAGGGGGAGCAAGATTCAACAAATGGCTAAATTTATATCAATGGAGAGTCACTGTCATTTTTTTTTTTTTGAGTCACTGTCATTTTATGAGTAACCAATATCAGTTTTAGCAGCACATAAAATGAAATGGAAAGGGAAGGCTAGATGCAGGGAGCCTGGATTATTAACTACTATATCCCCCACACACACTATGCTAAGTGCTAGGGATACCAAAATATATATGGCAAGGCTGCTGTCCTCTCAAGAAAATCAGTTTAATATGAGTAACAGGCATACAAATAATATGCACGCAAGAACAAGGTTTTCAATACTAACTTCCACGTAAGAATTACTTGCACTTGAAATTCATGTTGAAATTCAAAGATCAGGCTTCCGATCTTTGAATTTACAAGAGATAAAAGATATATAGAATTAGAGCAAGACCTTAGATAAAAAGAAGTATCTCCTTGGTGTTCATTTTCTTGAGCTTATGAGTTTACAAGGGAACCATTACATTACTCACCATTACAATATTCATTCTGTATAAGCATATGGTCATCTTCTGCCCATGCAGAGAAATATCGAACTACATGAGAATGTTGTCCAAGCACTGCATGAGCATATACTTCTCTCAAAGCGTTCTGCCTAGAAGTTTGAGATTAAGAGAATGGTAAATCATTTTTATTCAAGCCTGAAATGAGTTAATTTATCTGAAAGTTCATAAAAGAATCTTGACTTCTGGATCTATCATTATGCTGAAGGACAACTTGCTTGAAAGAGAGGGAGTTAAAACTCTGTACCAGATTTTTCCAAAGACTTCCATTAAAGAATGTTAGAAAGAAGGAAGCTAGCTGGCCCTAGAATTCAGAAAAGATGAAACTCCACTTTACTATGAATTCATGGATGCTACTAGAAATAAGAAATTTAAGTTAGGCTCCAAGATCAGACCCCTTATATTATTCTTCCAAGTCCAGTAAGAACTAATGGCACAAAATGAAATGGATCTGATTAAATCATTACAACTTCTCAAACGTTAGAGAATTAAATTCAATGATTGACCACCTAAAACCTTAACATTTGTAACATCATACTGAACGAAAGAGAAGAAGACAAAATCTTTAATACATACTCATCAACAGAGCCAGCCAATGGCTTTTTTGATCGCTTTATGGCATAAATGCATCCATCCAGCCTCTTCACACATTTAAACACAGAACCAAATTCTCCAGAGCCAATCTTCTCTAGCTCATGAAATTCTGTTGTATACCGTGACTTCATATTGCTTTCAGTAATTGTAATTCTCTGTAATAAAAAGTGTATCCATATATATATATATATATATATATATATATAATACAAAGGTATGAAAATGATTTTTTCACTATGGTGATAGCACTATGTGTGAAATTTTTAAATTATATCTTATGTTTTGCAGGTGCTCTGTGGGAATTGTTCCATTTGTAGATGTGTTTTTGATGAACTTGTGAGGAGTGACAAATTCCACATCCTCCTATTCCACCATCTTGACTCCTCCCTAAAAATTATACCTTATGTTTTAACATACATATATGGTACCTTGCATATGTGGCTTATTTAACATGTATATGTGGTAGCTTGTTAAGACGTAGAAAATCAAATTTCAAAAACAATAAAATCAAAATCTATTTACTTTAGCAGGTCTTGTTTCATCTTCAAACTCATAATCACTGGCTTCCATGTCTTCACCACAGGAACTGAAAAATATTATTTTTTCCATCAACATATCTGACAGATACATCAACTAGAGATCCAAAACTTTGTCTGACAGGTATATAACAAAATGAAAATTTAATGAATGAAAACAGAAAAGAAAGCATTTAATCTTGTAATGACAAGATACAGCTCAACTGATGGAAATGTTGTTCTTGCTTAGATACACCAACACCACCACACATATAAAAATTAAAGCCTTTGGAAATCAACCTTCTCTGCCTGTCTCATTTTGACACCAGCAGATTTCCTACTATCTAGGCTCTTTATTCCTTCCTTTCCCATACCACTCTTTTCCACAGGTGATTACTGAGAACTGCTAATAATGGAGAAAATTCTCAGTGCATAAACTTCCATGTCATTCAGTTGAAACTAAACTTTAATAAGTATACCAAACCAATCTTGGGTGGTTGGGGAACCACACTGTTGAATAATAAATAACTTACTCATTCCAGTATGTTCTCTTTCTTCTACGACACTGTCCTGAGGAATGAAGTAACACAGAATCTGGAGTAAAAGGATTAATATTCACTTGAGGAGTCTGTCGTATGTCAAATTCCCTTTTTCCTGACTTTTCTGTATCCATGAATAGAGAACCACCTCGGAGTTTAACAGAACTGGAATCGATTCCTCGAGCTTTGGAGAGCAAACTCTAGGAGGGGGAAAAAAATGTTTAGGATCCAAGTGCTATAGCTGGCCTTCTCAACCTAACTTTCAACAAGGCTTTCAGGAGGCTGAATGTGTAGGTCAAAGCAACACACAAGCCTTTGTTATCTTTCAAGCAAAATAAACAGTGGTTAACTTAGGAGCCTGAAGCTGGATACTAACCACCTTTTCTGAAAAGGCCAAGTAAAATAAGGTCTCTAACCCTAAAAAGAATATAAATGCATACTAAAATTAAGTTCATTCTAGAGGATAAAAGTTAACAAAACCTTTCAATCCATCTAAAAGTGGAAAGCAGTCAGGGAGCCCCATAAAAGCTCCCCTCCCCCATCCAAGTAGGGCTTTGAAAGCCTCCTCCGTAGGACTCCTCCCCTCACTTCCAGAGGGATCTTGCCGTGGGCAAGTCGGCTAGCAAACAGTAGAGCACAAAAGCACACATCTTCCTGAGGTTTATGACTAGTAACGGTACTGAAACTGACTCACTTAAAAAGGTGCATTTCCTGCATTAATCTTATAAATGTGGCACCTGTCTTAATTTCGGGAAGTGTCCGTTTTAAAATCTTGTGTTACTTCTAAAGTTCTAGAAGTGGTCATCTGCTTACTCACTAGCCATTCAGCAAACAGGTGCTGAACACCTACTTCTTTAAGATACCTTATTAACGGTATATGAAAGCCTGAGGGTCCAGGCAACAACACCAATGCTGGTTTTTAACAGTTGGACGTTCCTAATCCTGACACTTAGGCTGACCAAACTTGGGAACTGCAAACCCAAGGGTGTAAACAAACGCTTACCCAATAAATATTCTGTCCGGAAAGAGGCTTAAACGCTACCCCTTAGTTATTTACGAATCTTTTTAAGACTGTAAATGCTTGAAGGCCAGCCTTTTCTCCCAAGTCGAAGCGCAGTCTCCCTCCGTATCTCAAACTTTCCCCCATAAGGCCACCTGATACGAAACGATAAGCGCATGAATTTTTTTTTTTAACCGAACTCCTGCGTGCGCCGCCCAAATTACAGGACAGAACACTGCGTTTAAAAGCCACCTGATGGCTGCGGCGCTCGGGAGTGTCAGGTGGTCGGGCCAGGACCACTCGAGCATCATTCCAAACCACGTTATCGGTGCCACACTCCCCGCTGCCACGCTCGGGGAGGCCCCGACTCGGCGGGCGTTAAATCGTCAGCCACCTGGACTGCGCCGATCAGCCCCCTTGAAAGATGAAGTTCCAGACGAGGCCCATTGTTCAGTTACATAATCTTAACGGACAACTTCTGGGCAGGGCCCAAAAGAGGGGCTGCCAACTTTTTTGTTGCGGCGCAGAAGAGCGAGCGCGGGTGCGGCCCGGCGGTTATGTAACCGAACCCGGGCAGCGCCGCGCTCGGCCCCCGGCGCCACTGCCTTTTTAAAAGACTAGGCCGGCGCGGGCTCGGGGCGCCCCAGCAGCTGCGTCCTCTCACCTTGGGGGTGTGCGGCGTGTCGAAGAGCCGCAGCTTGCGGAAGGTCTTGTGGGGCGGGGTGCCCGGGTGGTCGGGCAGCGGCGAGCAGGGGCCCTCGCCAGCCCCGCGCGCTCCGCAGCCCCGCGGGGACGCATCCCCCGGGCCGCCACAGCGCACAGGCGAGAACGAGCTGCCCAGAAAGTAAGCGGCTGCAGGCGACTTGACTGGCGACGAGGAGCCGAAGCCCTCTTCCTCCCACGAGTCGCCCTCGGCCCCGCCGCCCGCCGCGTCCGCGCCTGGGCAGGCGCCCCGCAGCAGCATGTCCTCCTCCAGCTCTCCGGGGCTGCCGGGGGCCGGGCCGGGTGAGCGGCGGCGCTCGGGCCCGGGCTCTGTGGGGCTCCGCGCGGGCGGTAGCGGCGAGTCAGGCTCCTGAAAGGCCGAGTCCTCCCCGGTGCTGTGGCCACTGCCTTCCTCCTCCTCTTCCTCCTCCTCCTCCTCACAGTCGCTGCTGGGCGAGAAGATCAGCTTCTGGCGCAAGGTGCACGAGGCCCCGGCGCGGAGGGGCGGCGGCGGCTGCTGCCGGCTCAGGAAGCTCATCGCGCCCACGGGGCCGGGGCGGAGGACCGGAGAACCTGGGCCCGCGGAGTCCAGGGCACGGCCGGCCCAGGGGGCGGGTCCGCCACGTGCGACTGGGCGCGCCTGGTGGCCGCGGCGGCGGGCCTGCGCTGCGGCTCCGGGACTCTCGGGGCGGCGGCCGGCGGGGGCGGCGGCGGCGGCGGCGCGGACTCTTCTGCAGAGGCGGGGGGGCCCGGGCGCCGAGGCTGGGGTCTCCGCAGGTCCAGCAGCAAGTTCGGGCTCCGCGGCTTCCCGCGACCGTTAACCACGTGAGTGCCCAGTCCACCAATCCCCGCCCAGCCCGGGGTTTGAAAAAAAAGGAGGGCGCGACTCAGCCCGCGGGGGAGGGATCAACTACGCGATTTTGGCGCGAACCTGCTGGCTCCGCCCCCCACGCCCCCGCCCCGCCCCCCGCTCCGCGCGGATCCAGGCCTGGGCGGGCGCAGTGCCGCGGTCCTATGAGCGAGCTGGATGGCTGGGAGCTGGGTCCGCCGCCGCCCGGACAGGGCCGGGCCGGGGAGCAGAGGCAGCCCAATGGGAGGAGCGAAGGGTGCGGACTGGACTAGGCCGAGCCGAGCGCTGGCCTGGACACGACTTCCTCGCCGCCCCTCCGGCTCCCCGGAGTCAGGAGCGGGACTTGCGACGGGGTAGCCCTCGGTGTCCCTGCGGGTCGCTGGGAGAGGGGTACCGCCGTGGCCCTTGGGCGCTGCCCAGGGAGACCGACCTCCTGTCCCGCATCCCTTTGGTGCCGGGCCCTGGGGCTCAGTGGGCGTGGCTGTGGGGAGTCTGGTTGCAGGGTCGAGGTTTGAATCGGGAATGGTGCCTCCGGCCTCTGGACCCTTGCGACCGTGTGCAAATGGGTTAGGCCGATACCGAAGTCAGCCGGAAGACGGACGCTCGAGTTCTCGAGGCGAGGTCACTGGATGCGGGGCGACCTCTGAGCCTCAGTTTTCCCCCAGAGAGTCTGTTGGGGGCCGGTGTGTCCGCCGCGAGGGGAGCGCCCGCAGGCCATAGTCCCCTCTGCCGTCCCCGCTCTCCACCGCCCGCCCCCCACTTGCCCACAGTAAATAAAGCAGCACCACACTGGGCCCTAAGCACAAAACCAAGTGCCCACCACGCGGCCACGGTGTTTATATTTGTTTGCCAGCACGTGGGCAAGTGTTGGCAAAACAGATTGGCTCAGCTCGCTGCAAATTTCAAAGCAACTTGAGAAAAAATTTCTCTAGTACTACGTCAAATTGTGATTTAATCCGTCTCTTACTGTCGCACATAGAAGCTTCTGACAATTTTTCAGTTGTGAGTAACCCCGTAATGAATATTGTTCCTTCTCGTGTTGTTTTTCCTCTGTGTTTTGTTTTTTATTCTTTAGGATACATTCACAGAAGTGAGAATTACTGGCTCAAAGTATATATAAACTGTCAAACTGCCTTCCAGAGAAAAAAATTTACGTTCTCACAATTGGTGGATTAGAGTACACCGTTGGTGAATTCTGGACATCAGTGGGTACTTAATGTTTGTAGATGTAGTTTTGTTTTGATTCATGTCACTGGACAGTTTTCATGGGCTTAATGGCCATTTGCATTTATCTCTCGTCTGTTTTTCTTATTGTGGCACTTTATGGATATTAACACCCGACCATATATGTTGTTCTAACACTTTTCAAAGGTTAAACTCAAGGTGGTTTTTAACAATGGAAACACATGGGAAATTCCCTGAGATCACATAACTGAAGAAGCAGTGAAGGGTAAACAGTCGTCTTCTCCAAATATTTGCTAACTGATGTATAAATGTGTCTTTTTTGTGTGTTAGTCCAGACTTAATTTTAAGCTCTCAGAAGACTGGAACTTAACCCTTTTGTATATATCAGAGAGAGGTGTTCTCTGATAATCCGTGGCCAAAGCCAAGGAGTGGTTTTCAGCACCCTCCCTCTAACACTTCTCTCCTAGTGAGAAATATAAATTCTTTGATATGGATAGTTAACATTTTCTCAATTTCATGTGAACTGTAAATAGAAATAACTTTAGAAAACTTCTACTCTTTATTGATCTGTAACATGAGTTGTAGGTAAAAATAGTGTGCTTCCTAGGTAAACAGAAACTTTAAAGCCGAGTAAACACCTCTCCAGAGAGAGGTTTTTGCCCCTAAGCCTCTCCTATATAGGAATCCTATATCCTCTATCGTTACGCATGCAAGCTCACGCTGCCGCCCCCCGCCACTCTTTCACAACACCCTGCTTTATTTCCTTTACAGGCTTATATCTATTTCAAAGTGTGTTGATTGTTTACTCCTATTCCCTTCTAGAAAATGAGGTCCTTGAGTATAGGGACATTTTCCATTTGTTTATTGCAGTATTCTGATGTGATTTAGGTGCTCAATATCTTCTGAGTGAATAATAGAGCCCTTACTTAAAATATTTGTTGATTGGTTTATTTTTCTCTCTATATTATTAATTCAAATGGTATAGAAGTCTCCGACTTACCCCTGCAACCCCCAGCCCAAGTCCCCTTCCTGGAGGTAAACAAGCTTCTAACATTTTTGGGGTTTTGTCACCTCTTAACTTTTCCACCTCTCTGCTTCCCTGAACTAGGAGGTTCTTGAAATTGGCTGGGGCAAAGGGGCCTGGTTCCGGATGGGAAGAGAAGAGTTCTTGGTTCACACCCAGGTCCTCACACAGAATAGGAAAGGTAAATTCTCAACAAATGTATAAAATTACTGGGGGAAAGAAGGAATTTTTTTTTAAAGTATTGTTAAAAGCAGTAATCAGAGCAAGAACCATTTGACTTTCGCCACTTCCATGTAAAATAGATATTCCCGGCTCCAGACTTTCCACTGCACCCGGCATGGACTATGTAACACTCTTTGTTTACATATCTGGCTTCTCTCCCACCCAGCGCTGAGATCGAGTTTTATTCGTCTTTAGAGCTCCAGCAGCCAGCAGTGTGCCTTGGCCCCAAAGAAGGTTCTTAATAAATGTTTCTGGAATAATTAAAATGTAGTGTTCTTTAAAACAAAAGTGCCAAAATGAGTAAGAAACCCAGGCCCTGCCTCCTCCAGCTGAGAACAAGCACAGCGTTATGGTTTAACGGCAGCAATGTCCTAACTGAAATTCTAAATGATTGTTCCGATTTTTAAAATTTCATGCTCCTCAGAGTACAGCACTCACTGTACGGGTTACGCCCACCTGCCCCAAATTTCCTGTTCTTTCCCTACCCTGTGTTGTTTCTAACTGTAATGTTGCTAGGCAACTTTTGCAGAATCCACAGGCTTGTGGTAATGTTGTAATAACTGAGTGAAAATTTTGCTTCTGGGTATTGGGAGAACAAACTTAACCTGTTTATCTCCTTTAGACTGATTTAGCAAGTAAAAGGCTTTTTCATGCCACTGTTGTCAGCCTATTCACCTTGCTTAGCAGCAAAATAAGCAAGATTCCTGCTCTGAAAATTTATAATTGAGAGTCCTAAATCACCTTCTCAAATACTTTTTTAAAAATAAATTTATTTATTTTTGGCTGCGTTGGGTATTTGTTGCTGCATGTGGGCTTTCTCTAGTTGTAGCGAGCGGGGGCTACTCTTCATTGCGGTGGGCGTGCTTCTCATTGCCGTGGCTTCTCTTGTTGCGGAGCACAGGCTCTAGGTGTGCAGGCTTCAGTAGCTGTGGCACGAGGGCTCAGTAGTTGTGGCACATGGGGTTAGTTGCTCCACGGCATGTGGGATCTTCCCAGACCAGGGATCAAACCCGTGTCCCCCGGCAGGCGATTCTTAACCACTGTGCCACCAGGGAAGTCCTCAAATACTTATAATATATACAGCACATAAATATATGTGCATATTCTCATTAACATGAGCCATGAACTTCCGAATGAAAAGTCCTTCAGAACTAGGACCTAATTTTTCACAGTGATGTAAAGTCTCTAGGAATGTTTGTTAAGACTAGCCAGATTTTACCCAAAGCTGAATCATTTCCAGATTATGTTTTTGATTCTGGAGAAATAATAACTTTTTCTAAAGAAGAGCCTACTCTGATAGATATCTAATTTTTTTAAAAAGCCATGTTGGTCAAATCTGTTTTTCACTTAAAAACCAAATAATATGCTAAAAAAGTTAAACTGTCTTTCTTCATCTTGCTTAATATCTTTACCTATCTCCTTCTGCTGGTTCTCTCAGCAAACCTCATCTCACTTCAACCCAGCTCTGTTACGAACTGCTGGTTGGCCCCAGGAATCCAGTTCTCAGGCTAGAATGTGGTAACTCCTACCACTGCTCCTGTTTGACTTCTCAGGTATAGATTAGATTTCTCTCCTTTGTCACTTGCCTTAATACCCTCTGATGGATGACACTGTTTGACCATTTCACCACATGTTCATCAGCTTACTCTGATACAGAATAATCAAATCCAGTTCCTCCTTAGTTGTTCAATGGATTAAATGTGAGACTAGCATTGTCCCTTACAAATAGTGTTCAATAAATGTTATGTGTGCTTTTACTTATAACAGTGTTATTCGAGAATATTCATACTTGTTAATGGCTTTATACTCAGTAAATGCAACATGTGATCCCTGGTGTCACCAAAATAAGTTTGCTTAACGTGGATCAACAGTTAAAGGTTGTGTACAACCAGCAAGGATAATCAAATCAGAACAGAGATAGTATTGATAAGAACTTGAGAAGTATAGCTAGGGAAGAGTGACCAGTTGAAAGCTTGTATTTTAATGAAATGAGCATAATTTATTTTCATGCCTAATGACTCTTTAAGGATTACTAACATACTATTTTCATTTATCCTTCTGACATTTATATAAGATCAAGGGAAGATTCCATTACATGCAATTATATAGATTATGTACAAAAACTTTGAGGATCTAAGATTCTCATTCAGTTTTGTTTGTGTTTTTTTTTTTGCGGTACGCAGGCCTCTCACTGTTGTGGTCTCTCCCGTTGCGGAGCACAGGCTCTGGACGCGCAGGCATGCGGGATCTTCCCGGACCAGGGCACGAACCCGCGGCCCCTGCATCGGTAGGCAGACTCTTAACCACTGCGCCACCGGGGAAGCCCTCTCATCTAGTTTTTTCTTGAGGGCTTCAACACTGAGAGACCGTGCCGGGGTGCTTAACAGTTGCATCTGTACATACACAAAACCTTGGCTATAACCAGTTTTGTTAGTGAAAGAAGCCTTCAGGCCTGCCCCCAGTTATCTCAGCCTTTACACAGGCCCCCCTAATCTTCAACGACTTGAGAGTCCACTGCAATCAGTAAGGCCTGTGGCAAGAATACTACTTTAAGACTTTTCCCAAGAGAAAATACTGACCACTGGCCATATTATTTCTAGATAAGAGAGGAGTTCTCAACCCACATTTAAAATTATAGCTCTGTGAGGCAGTTAGCCAAAACATCGTGCTTCCTATTTGCTATTTTAGAACTTCTTTTTACTGGAATGGAACGAAGTAGCCCCATTTTCTCCAATATTTCTTGCAAAGGGCTGCTTTTCTCTCTATTCTTCATGAGTTTCAATAACTGAAAAGGTCACTTCACAGAAATGTTATAAACAGGAGGAATCAGTAAGTGAGTGCCCAACAGAATGCCGGTGCTAAATACACAATCGGGTAATTGATTAATTGCCTCTCCTCCTGGGTTAGTGACATACACAGGAAATGACCCGGATGACCACGAGTTGTCTGCTGGCCACACTGTGATTATCTAAACCAGCTTTGTTCAGATTACTGCCGCACAAAAGATGTGATGACTCCTCTCCAGTGAGACAAGGGGCCCAGCCTCAGTAGGAGAGGGAAAGGAGATAAGGCAGACATCCCATGCTGGTCTTTTGTGAAGCAACAGGAGTGTGTTTGGGTATTGCTATGTTTTGATGACTCAGTGGTGAGTCAGTTTTAAAGTTCTGTAAAAGGCCTTGTTCAGCTCAGACAGGATTGAGAGATGAGCTCACCCAGTAGCTGGTTGGGTAGAGAGTACGCGGCAGTGTGGGATACGATCAGCTGATTGGTGGTGTAAATATGTATGTGGAAAAAAACATACCAGTGAGGATGGACTAGTTCCTGAATGCAAAAATCAACTCTACCTGGCATCTTCTATTGAGTGCGTGCCATGTTCAAGCACCATCCATATCCTACCCACTGCCCCTACTTTTTATACAGGTCAGCATATGGGAAATGTCCTAAGTGCCACAAAAAGCTGGAGTGCTTTAAAGGGAGCTGGGAAGGCTATAGTGCCAGCTATATGGTAGGCACCGAGCCAGATGCTTTACATATTTATCTTACTTAATCTTTATAGGAACCCTCCAAGAGGTATTTTTATTCACATTTTACGGATGAAGAAAATGAAACCCAGATACGTTAAATGCCTGTATCACACAGTCATAGAGCCAGCATTACTGAGACTGTGTTACTACTGACTTAAAGAATAGCTCTTTCTACCCTGTCAGGAATGGGGTAAGGTGAGGGTGAGAACTCACTGGGAGACTTGATGAAGACAGTGTCACAGGAACCAGCCATGGGCCAGGCTAGTTGTGCAGTGTGCTGCTAGAGACTGGACTGCAGGGCATACTTCCTGCATGGTGTGATTGAGGGGAGTGGGAATCAGAGACAGTCAGACTTGGCACCTCTACCTTTTTGTTATACCATAAAATCCACATGTATTTTAAATTCTAAAATCAAGAGGAAAGATTATAAAGACTGATACTATGCTGTGTTGCAGAGGGTTTGGAGAAATGCATTCTTGTCTGCTGTGGGGGTGGGTGTAAATTGGTACCACTTTTAAGAGATTGTTTTGTTATTATTTTTTAAAAATTAATTATTTTTGGCTGGGTTGGGTCTTCGTTGCTGTGCGCCGGCTTTCTCTAGTTGTGGCAAGGGGGGGGCTACTCTTGGTTGCGTTGTGTGGGCTTCTCATTGCGGTGGCTTCTCTTGTGGAGCACAGGCTCTAGGCACGCGGGCTTCAGTAGTTGTGGCACACGGGCTCAGCAGTTGTGGCTCGCGGGCTCTAGAGCGCAGGCTCAGTAGTTGTGGCACACAGGCTTAGTCCCTCTGTGGCATGTGGGATCTTCCTGGACTAGGGATCGAACCCGTGTCCCCTGCATTGCTAGGTGGATTCTTAACCACTGCACCACCAGGGAAGTCCCTAAAAGATTGTTTTGAATATTTCTGTTACAATTTAAATATTTATAATCTTTGACTCAGCAATGCTAGTAAACATTTCTACAGGTTTGCAAAAATATATAAAAGAATGTTTATTGTTGTATTAATTCATTCAGTAGATACTTAATGAGATTCCCCTGTGGGCTTGGCACCCTTCTGGGCACTAGGAACACAGCAGTGAAACAAACCAAAGTCCTTACTTTCATAAAACTCTGGTAGAGACAGACAATATATAATTAAACAAAGGTACAAAAAATATCAAGTAGTGATAAGTGCTATAAAAGAAAAAGGGAGGTGTCAGGGATTAAGAAGTGGTAGAGGGTTGGAGGGAGGTGCTATTTTAAATAGGATGATCTAGGAAGGCCTTTCTGAGGAGGTGGCATTTGAGCAGGAATCTGAATGAAGTGAGGGAATCAGCCAAATGGAGATTTGGAGGAATTGTGTTGTAGGCATTGTTTAAAATACCAAAAATTGGAAGCCATCCGAATGTCCATTAAATAATAAGTAACCACAGTTTGCATAATAATGAGATAGAGCTATATGTACAAAATGAAAAGGTATCTAAGATATGAAAAAAAGGTTGCAAAACTGTATAATGATTCAATTTTTTAAAATTAACCTAGAGTAAATATATTTACCACAGGGAAGACATTTGGAGAAATATACAAAATTATCAAAAAATCTCACTTCCAAAATGCCTAGGTACCAACTAAAGAGAAAGCCAAGAGAAAGGCTGAATCATTGCTCTAAAACAGGATGGGGAAGGTGGAATATGGCACAAGTCCTAGAGACCCATACCCTGCCTTTTCTGACACACTAGAGGTCTCCTCTCTTTCTGGTCACTGATGCCCTATCCCTCCTTCCCTTTCCTCGCTTCCCCACCTCCCTATCTCCCTCCCCTGGCTTTGCTCTTGGGAAAGGAGCCTGTGCTTCTGTTTTCTTAGCCTGGTTACTTCATCTGGACTGGTCTTCCTGCAGGTCTGTTCTCTGGCTGCAGTCTGTGGTGAGGTGCTGATAAGGAAAGGGCTTCCAGGAGCCCTCTGATTTATTACAGTCTCACTTTTAAACACAGAATAAGAGGCTTTGTCCCTGGTTACCAGCTTCAGAATCTTAACTGAGCCAGGAGCTCAGTTTGGGACGTAGGATTGCTCACACACGCTCCTGACAATTCTGACTGGATCACCTGCCTTGCCTTCAAGGTTCTTGAAGCAGCCCAGCCTTCTGTTTGATGCCTACCCCGACTCCCACCCACCACTACCAAGCTCTGCTGATTTCCAGGGCCCTGTGTGTCTGTGTGCTTGTAAACCAGTGGTTAGAAACAACAAGAACACAGAAAAATGGCGAGGATGAAATAAAGACACAAAACATGTTCTGTGCTCCTGGATTACTTCTAACAATTTTTCAGTTGATTATTTTGGATTTCTAGGTAGGCAATCATATAATTGATAATTCTGTCCTTCTTCCTGGTATTTATGACTCTTACTTTGTTCTGTTGTCTAATTGCATTAGCTAGCACTTCCAGAACAACATTAAATAAGAGGAGAGGTGTTCAATGGCTCGTTAGCTCAGTTGGTTAGAACATGGTGCTAATTATAGGAGAGGTAGAGAGCATTCCTGTCTTGCTCCTGACTTCAATGGGGATATTAAGAATAATATTGGAGGGCTTCCCTGGTGACGCAGTGGTTGAGAATCTGCCTGCCAATGCAGGGGACACGGGTTCGAGCCCTGATTTGGGAAGATCCCACATGCCGCGGAGCAACTGGGCCCGTGAGCCACAACTACTGAGCCTGCGCATCTGGAGCCTGTGCTCCGCAGCAGGAGAGGCCGCGACAGTGAGAGGCCCGTGCACCGCGATGAAGAGTGGCTCCCACTCGCCGCAACTAGAGAAAGCCCTCGCACAGAAACGAAGACCCAACGCAGCCAAATAAATAAAATTTATTAAAAAAACATAATAATAATATTGGAAAAAAATAATATTGGTTGATAAGATGCGATTATGTGTATGTGTGCATGTGGACATCATTTATATCTGTTATATTAGGGAAGTATTCTTTTCGTTTTGTCAGAATATTTATGAGGAATGAATATTCAATTCTATCACATTTTAGCATTTCTCTTCATTATTCTGCTTTTTCCTCCTTTTAATTATTTATGTGGTGAATTAGATGATAGATTTTCCTTCTATTGTGCCACTCTGTTCTTCCTGAAATAAACCGTAGTCATTTTCAGAACATACTGCAAAATTATGTTCATGTATTTCATTTAGTCATTTTGCATCTATATTTATAAATGGAACTGGGCCATAGTTTTTCTGTTGTACAATCTTTATAGGACTAAAACACTGGAATGTTTGCTTCTTTCTCTGTGCTTTAGAGCAGCTTTAATAGTATGAGAATGATTGATTATGTGAAAGTCTGAAAGATGTTGCTCTTAATGTGTCTAGGTTCAGATTTTTTTTTTTTGAGGTATTGCTTTTGACAGCTTTTGTCCATGGTTTATTTATCTGTTTAGATTTTCTACTGTCTTTGTGTCCCTGTTGGTAATTTATATTTCCTTATTATCCATTTCATTCAGATTTTAAATTGTAATAGCATAGGACTGAGCAAAGTTTTCACTTGTATTTCTCATCATTTCCTCTGTACCCATGGTTATAAGCCCTTTCTCATTGTATATTTGTTTTGTCTTTTTTTTTTTATCATGTTAGCTAGTGGTTTATCAGTTTTACTGTTTGCTTTCCTCCCACCCCAAAGAACTAGATCTTAGATTTATTAATCAGTTGTTTTTCTGATATTAAAATAATTCATTTTGCTTTTCTATTAATTCCTTCCTTTTGCTTTCTTTAAATTTTGCTTTGCTGTGACTTTTTTTCCTCTTCTAATTTCCTGCATTGTCTGCTTTGTTAATGAACTTTTATTTTTTCTTATTCAGCAGTAAAAGTGTTTAAGGTCATGAATTTTCTTGTGAATACAACTTTGGCTGCATTCCATAAGTAATGTTTCATTGACTTTTTTTTTTTTTTTTTTGCGTTACGCAGGCCTCTCACTGTTGCGGCCTCTCCCGCTGCGGAGCACAGGCTCCGGACGCTCAGGCTCAGAGGCCATGGCTCACGGGCCCAGCCACTCCGCGGCATGTGGGATCCTCCCGGACTGGGGCACGAACCCGTGTCCCCTGCATTGGCAGGCGGACTCCCAACCACTGCGCCACCAGGGAAGCCCAATTGACTTATTTTTAAAATAATCTATAATTCAACTTTTTTAAACTTCATGTTGAGGTATATACATACAGAAGAGCAAACATATCAAAATATGTACACTTTGGTGAATATTCACAAATTCAACACTCAGATTAAGATATAGAACATTACAGCTACACAGTTTACAGGGTCCAATGAGAAATGAAAATGCAATGTTCCAGTTTTATTAAGAACTTTAAGGTGGTGACAGCAGAGCATTAAACCACCAGTGGGGCCTTTCTAAGTGCAGGGCCCTATGGACATGCCCATGATGCTAGGGCTTCAACCTCCCTCTGGGCTTCCTTCTCACCCCCAGCTCCCCTCCCTACCAATAGTATCCACTGTCCTGACTTCAGATAATGAGAGTAGTTTGGCCCGCACTCTTAGGTCCAGCTTCCTTTGCTGAACATTATATTTATGAGGATCATTCATACTTTTACATGCAGTTGAAGATCATACATTCTCATTGCTGTGTACTTAAAACTAGTCTATAATTTAGTTTTGGTCTGTCACTGATTGAAGAGTTGTTTAGGAAAACTTGAAAATTTTTCCTAGTGATTGAGTGCATTAGACTAAGTTCTAACTTCCTAGTCTCAGAGGTGGAGCTAGAAACAGGCTCTTCTTCCTCCGAATGAGCAGGTCCTTAGTCAGAAAACATATAGTATGAATAAGGAACAGTCAGCTTCGGAATAAAAAGCTCCTCCTCGGGCTTCCCTGGTGGCGCAGTGGTTGAGAGTCCGCCTGCCGATGCAGGGGACACGGGTTCGTGCCCTGGTCCGGGAAGATCCCACGTGCCGCGGAGCGGCTGGGCCCGTGAGCCATGGCCGCTGAGCCTGCGCGTCCGGAGCCTGTGCTCCGCAACGGGAGAGGCCACAGCAGTGAGAGGCCCGCATACCGCAAAAAAAAAAAAAAAAAAAAAAAAGAATGGAGACTGAGACGGTGGGTGACTGAGACCTTTTCTAATGTTATCTATCTATGAAGAGCTTTGAAGGGAAAGCAGCCAATCCCCCTGCCCAACCCTGAAGGGTTTCCCATTTCAAATGACTAAATCATGACCCTTTTTAGCAAGACTTCAAAGAACCTGATCAAAGATAACATTTATATTAAATAAAACAGCACAACATTTTTTCCTTTTTACTGTAAGGCTTGAAATGAAAAACAGCCACGTTTCAGCCCCCTGGCAAACAAAGCATGGTGAACAACAGCAAAGAAGTGATTGTTGCAGGACAACCCTCACACACCCTCCCCCCCTTTTTTTGGACCTTGGTAGACCCCACACTGATTTTCCAACATTAGAGATGGTTTTTCAGGTGCTCAGGTCATTGGGCAATCGAGATCACCAAAGCTCATCTTGATAATTTCTGCCACAGGTTATCATCTGAGAAGGTAGTTGTGGTGTGGTGAAAAAACACCCTGGACTTGGGAGTCAGAAAGTCTGGGTTCTTAAGTCTTTGCCCTGCCTCACCACAGCTGTAAGGCCTGGGTAGACACTTAACCTCTTTGGACCTTCAGCTTCCTTATGTACAAACAGGAGTAGTAAATCCCACATATCTCACAAAATTGTTATGAGTGGATAAAAATGTATGGAAAAGTACTTATTTTGTGCTTGATACACAATATATGTGTTGTATTTTATTATGTTCGTGATATTTTCTACAACACTTCCCCCCACCTCCATACCAATTTAATGAAACAAATATAAAGGTAACATTTAAAAAATTGCTGTATTCAAAATTAATAATAAACTTTAGGGTAAATAAGCTTTAAAACAAAAGTACATAAGCAAAAATAAATAATTTACACCAACCCACTAACCTAATTTTCAGAGTAAAGCCATTTCCAATTACAGCACTATTATCCCGGGCTCCAGCCTGTGGTCAAACTTTGATAGTTTATTATTTTTAAAAAACAGTAACAAGAAACTGAACGCTAAGGAAAATCTTTAACAAAACCAAAGTACTGGATTTAACTTTTTAATTTTAAATAACCAAACTTTGTAATTTTATATATAATCCAATGTAATGCTAATACAGTTAGCACTTCAGCTTGAAGAGCTGTTAGTTAACAGGGATGGAAAACTATAATGAATAGTCTTCAAACCGTAAGATACAAATAAAAATGGACAAGTATACAGTAGAACAAAAACTGCAGACACTCTACTAGGTGAGGGAAATATGTGAAGGCTTTACATCCTTTATTATCCATGATGGCTTTTGGAATTATGATTGTTTGATGTATAGAACCTTTGACATTTTAGATACAGCCTTTAATTTTTCACAGTAAGTTAAAAATCCATCATAAGTCTCCATAAGACTTCACTGGTCTTGCATGTAGACTCTAGGATTTTGCAATCTGATAAAAGAGTAACATAAAAATTTACTGTATTACCCTAACTTCATACTTCCTTGTACACAATGAATCAGTTTGGGAAATCTTTTCCAAGGGTTATATACACAAAAGTGTCAAGAATAAATTGTTCTCCACTCTTGCATAAAAATGTGTACAGTGTTTCAGGAATGAAAAATTTCTAATTTTCCTGGGCCCGGGCTTCATGGATCTCTGCTGCCTGAAGATGAAAGGCTCCTCTTGCTTTATTGCTCCATTGTTCTGAGGATTAATCATCCAACCCTGGCGTTTCTCCTTGTTGGATCCTGGATGCTATTCTGATGGCTTCTTCCAGAGATGGCTGTTCTCCAAGCTGAAACAGGAACATACACAAAACCACAGTCAAGATGCCAAAGAAATATAACATACCAGAAGTAAAATTTCTCTCTGTAACTCTGACACCTGGGCTTGTTAAGGTACTACTGCTGATCCACAAAACATAAAAACAAATTCCTGCTGGGGATGCAGTTTCTTTATTTAGGATTTTGATAAACCTTCATGCATGCAAGGAACAAAAGATGCTCATCTTTTCCAGTGGAGATAGAGAGCTTCCTGAGCCTTTAGCTTTTATGCCCATAAACTAAATTAAAACCAATAGCTGACATTTTCCTGAGTATGTTCTAACCCTTTTCCAAGTAAATACATTTAAAAAAAAATCTTCCCAAGGAAAGGTAATCTACACCTAGCATTCTAGATTCTCTGCCTGAATGCAGTGACTTCCCAGAGAATGTGTTCTTCACAGTCTTCTGACATTTCCCACCATAAAATACAGCTGTGCAGTGATTCTCAGAGGACTAACTTGGGGTCTATGTTTACAGGAGGTCCATTTCCAAGGAATAACTCTTAAGTGCTTTATAAAATCCTGCCTAATTAGACTTTTATTCTGAGAGTAAAGATAGCTGGCCAGGTACACACAGGTATATATATATATACCAGGATCTTTATTTTTCTTGTTATAAATTCCCCTAGAATATACAAGGATGGTAGAAAACAAAGTTTTAGTCTGAGTCTACTTCAAACGCAGCAATTTCCTTAATGTGGCTAAGTAATACAGATGATTCTGTGCCCTGCCTCTGTGAAGGTTACGCATAAAGCAGAGAGTACAAGGCTGAGAGCTGAGCAGCACTGCTGTCAATGGAGGACAGTTGCCATTGTACCCACCTGAACTGCAATCTGGGTGCCGTTGGATGTTGCCACTAAGGTCAAAGGTCTGGTTTCTGTGGTTACTAAGTGATGGCTATGCTGTTGGTGCCCCATTTCTGATGATGCAGTATGGAATGCTGCCAAGTCCTGAGCCACAATTGCAACCTTAAAAAATACACAGAAAAATTAAAACTATGATTTAAATAAGTTAAAATCCATTTAACACAAGGGACTGTCTTCAAATTCAAAAGGAAAACCTCCCTTCTGACCATACACTTGTAGAAGCCTAAAGCTGGAAAAGACCTTACATATTGTCTATTCTGGACTCTTTTTTTTTTTGGCTGTGCCACGCAGCTTGTGGGATTTTAGTTCCCTGACCGGGGATTGAACTCAGGCCCTTGGCAGTGAGAAGCAGCAGTCCTAACCACTGGACCACGAGGGAATTCCCATGGACTCCTCTTTTTTATTTGAACAAGTTGAGGCTCAGATAGACGGGACGTATCTAAGGTTATAAAGTGAGCCAATGGCAAAACAGGGTAGAGGACACTGAAAAAGTGGATTCGCTATGTCAGTCTCCATTAACCAGGAGAGACATGACTGTGCCTAGATTCTATTATCCCTAAGAGGCTGCCTGGGAAGTTACACACGTGGACTAATTCACACCTCATATGTCTATTTATTCCCGAGTTTGGATCATTGGTAGATATACTATTTTCTCCTGTTTATCTGTTGCATTTAAAATTAGATTTCCATAAAAAAATTAAAAATTAAAAAAATAAAAAACAATTAAAAATTTTAAAACTAAAAAATAAGACAAAAGAATTAAAAATAAAGTTAGATTTCCATTGGGAATTCCCTGGCGGTCCAGTGGTTAGGACTCGGTGCTTTCACTGCCAAGGGCCCAGTTTCGATCCCTGGTCAGGGAACTAAGATCCTGGCAAGCTGCATGGTGCTGCCAAAAAAAACAACAAAAAAAAGATTTCCATTAACTAGGAAAACAAAGTACCAGTACCATTACTGACAAAATAGCAACTATCTTTTTTTTGGGGGTGGGGCTCACCATGGCCTGAGGGATCTTAGTTCTGACCAGGGATGGAACCCATGACCCCTGCAGTGGAAGCGCAGAGTCCTAACCACTGGACCGCCAGGGAATTCGAAGCAACACATCTTGTTATACTCACTTCCTCTTTTAGATTCCATGCAATCTTTCCATCTTGTTCCTGAAGCATCTAGTCAAAGTGGTTAAAAGTGCTTTTGTGGCTCTTAAACCACAAATATAGCTTTTGCTATGTGGATACCAAAGAAAATGGCATCAATTACTTCTGTTATATATTTAAGAATTTTGTCCAGCCAAACTCAGAGAAAGAATAAGTTAAAAACTGAAACTACTATTTTACTTGGCCATTAATCCATTAAAAATGCTAGATTTTAGAGCTAATAGATATTCAGCTTGGATCAATTCCAGTAATGTTCCATAGTCCAGCAACAGATTTCAGTATGGCAGTGGGGGAATAGCTTATATTGGACTAACCCTTCCTGCAGATAACAATCATAAAGTGTGGAAAAAAATATAAAAAAGCAACCATTTGAAGGCAGTGGTGAATGATGAAAAGCAGGCAGGAAATGGAGGGGATTCTTAAAAGAAGGGAACCACACTGGGTCACATCTATGTTTAAACAGCTTTTCCACTGAGGGCACTCACCAGTCTGAGCAGCACAGGGCAACTTAAGCTATCAGAGATAATGGAGTCTATGGCTGCCAGAATGGCTATGTATTGAGAGGGATATCCTAGAAAGGAGAAAACCAGAGGGAGAGGGGCTCCCAAACCTGTGTATAAACTCCCCTCAATTCTTTAAGACCTCAGAACTGCAAACACGTTGGGGGGGGTTCCAATAAATCTGGTAGAAAGCAGCAGCTAGAAGGCTGAAAAGCTGAGAAGAGATTTCAGCGATACCACAGGACAGACAGGATTTAGAATTTCAATCCCACCAAGTTAGAAGGGTTTGGAAAATACCTCAGGCTTTCCATTGAAACCCTAAGAGCCACACTTTAGGAGTAAAGATTGTATCCCAGGACTGAAGATTCACCCTGAGACTAAATGGCAAAACTAAAACAGAACTACTTTAATAAAGTATAAAACCCAGCCTCTACAAGTAACTTAACTACCTGACAAAGCAAAATGAACATTCTTCAGAGAAAGATAACAAAATTAAGAATCTCTATAATGTATCATCCATAATGTCCAGAATACAATAAAAAAATTACAACACATAAGAAGAGGAAAATGTAACCCAGAGTCAAGAGAAAATGAACTCAGTAGAAACAGACCATGAGATGACCAAAACGTTAGAATTAGTAAACAGGGACTTTAACACAGTTATTATAAATATGTTAAAAGGCTTATGGAATGCATACAAGAGGAAATCTCAGTAAATAAATGAAAACTATAAAAAAAAAGTAAATTCTACAATCAAAAATGAGAACATCTAAAATTATCTGAATGGGCCTAATAGAAGATGATGATGTCAAAAGAAAAGGTCAGTGAACTCTAAGATCAATAGGAATTATCCATCTGAAGAACCAAGAAAAAAAGATTAAAAAAAAAAAGAATGGCTCCCCAGCAACTTGTGGGACAATACCAAGTTAATATACATATAATTAGAGACCGAGAAGGAAAAGAGAAACAAATGAGGCAGAATAAAATCTTTTGATGAAATTATGGCCAGACTTTTCCTAAATCTGGTAAAAAAAACAAATACCCCACAAAATATTATATAATGTTTTATAATATTATATATTGTCTTATAATTATATAAAAGAAACCTAGTAGATAAATACA
Source organism: Monodon monoceros (assembly GCF_005190385.1). Taxonomy (NCBI): domain Eukaryota; kingdom Metazoa; phylum Chordata; class Mammalia; order Artiodactyla; family Monodontidae; genus Monodon; species Monodon monoceros. Next base: position 61,911,899 of record NW_021703784.1, on the reverse strand, counting down.
AAGAAAATCACACCATAATCACATTGCTAAAAAAATCTAGAAAATAGCCAGAGAAAAACTGATATATTATATACAGGGGAACAATGATATGAAGATGGCAGATTTCTCATCAGAAACAATGAAGGACAGAGACAATTTAAAGTGCTGAAAGAAAAAAATTAACTGCCAACCAAAAATTCCATATCTAGCAAAAATATCCTTCAAAACAAAAATGTTTCAAAAAGAACGGTGAAATAATATATTTTCAAATAAACAAAAACAGAATTTGTCACTGTAGATCTGCACTACAAATAATGCTGAAGCATATCCTTCAGGCCAAAGGGATGATTCCATATGGAAACTCAAATCTACAGAAAGGAATAAAAGGCACTGGAAATGATAAATTAGTGGGTAAGTATAAAATATTATGTTTCCTGTCGTCCTATAACTTAAAAGATTAACTGTTTAATGCTAAAATATAATGTTGCATTGCCGGGGTTATAACATGTAAATGTAAAATATATTACAGCAGCACAAAGAGTAGGGGCATGAATGAAAATATACTGTTGCAAGGTTCTTAGATTTTATGTAAAGTAGTACAATGTTAAGTCTAAGTAGACTTCAATACCTTAAGGATGCACATTTTAATCCCTGGAGCAGCCACAAAAAAGTAACACAGAAGGGTATAATTAGGAAGTTATTTGAGGAATTAAAATGAAATATGTATGCACCTAATAACAGAGATTTAAAATACTGGAAGTAAAAAAACCCCTAACAACTAAAAGGGAAATACAAATCCACAATCATAGTTGGAGGTATTAATTCCTTTTTCTTAGTAACTAGTAGAACAAATACAGAAATGATTAATAAGGTTATAGAATATTTGAACAACACTATCAACCACCTTAACCTAATGTGTAGTATGCTACACCCAACAAGTGCAGAACATACATTCTTTTCAAATACATATGGAATATAATGGGAAATCAATGAAAGACACAGGGAAAACAAGTCTCAAATTTCAAAATAATGAAATCTTACAGAATATGTTCTCTGACCATAACAGATTTAAATTAAAAATCAAGAACAACAGGTATCTTGGACTTCTCTGGTGGCACAGTGGTTAGGAATCCGCCTGCCAAAGCAGGGAACACGGGTTTGAGCCCTGATCTGGGAAGATCCCACGTGCCGCAGTGCAACTAAGCCCGCTAGCCACAACTACTAAGCCTGTGTGCCACAACTACTGAAGCCTGCGTGCCTAGAGCCTGTGCTCCGCACCAAGAAAAGCCACCACAATGAGAAGCCTGCGCACCCCAAGGAAGAGTAGTCCCCGCTCTCCACAACTAAAGAGCCCGTGTACAGCAATGAAGACCCAATGCAGCCAAAAATAAAATAAATTTATTTAAAAAAAAAAAAGAAAACACATTTCCTTATAAAAAAAAAAGAACAACAGGTATCTAGAGAAGTACCAGATATTAAGAAATTAAGCAACCTACATGCAAATTAAAACCACAATGATATATCATTTCACATCCACTAGAATGGCTAAAATTTTTTAAAGTAACAACACAAAATGTTGACGCTGTGAAACAAACAGAAATCTTATACATTGCTAGTGTGAGTGTATGATGGTCAAACCACTGTGGAGGACTGTTTGGCACTTTCACATAAAGTTAAATATACCTCTACCCCATGGCCCAGCAATTCCACTAACAGGTATTTAGCTAAGAGAATGAGACCATATGTGTACAAATATACTTGTACTAGAATTTTCACCGCCACCTTATTCACAATAATCAAAGATTGGAAGCATCCCAAATGTTCATCAAGGGGAGAATCTATCAACAAATTGTGATATATTCCTACCACAGAATACTGCTCAGCAATAAAAAACAATGAACTGATGTTATAAAGAAGAACATGGATAAATCTCCAAAATATTATGTTAAAAGAAAAAACCCCAAAACAGAAGAGTTCATACTCTGGCTCCACTATGCAAAGTTTAAGAACAAACAAAATAATACAATCAGAATAACTAGGTGGAGACTGACTGGAAGGGGTCTCAAGAGAACTTTCTGGGGTGATAGAAATGTTCTAGATCCTGTTTGGGATGGGATGGGTGTGTATGTTTAATAACTCACTGAACTGTAAATTTAAGATCTGTGCAGGGAATTCCCTGGCAGTCCAGGGGTTAGGACTCTGTGCTTCCACTGTCAGGGGCCCGGATTTAATCCTTGGTTGGGAAACTAAGATCGCACAAACAGCGTGCTGTGGCCAAAAAAACCCAACAAACAAACAAACAAACAAAAAACCCGTGCGTTTCACTGTATGTAAATTTTACCTCAATGAAGAAAAAACAGATTTCAGGCTAATATGAAAAACATGTTCAACCTCACCCAACAAATGAAAGTAAAAATATAATTTATCCTTGGCTTGTGAATTATGCAAATATATTAAAAAAATCCTAATGCTAGTGAGAATACAGTGAAAACAAGAACACTTTTAGATCCATGGCATGATTGCTAAAACTTTCCAGAAAATAATTTGGCAATATGTAGCAAGAAGCTTAAAATAGTTCATACCATTAATCTAATAATTCCATGTCTAGAATTTGTTTCCTATGAAAATAATCAAGGGGCTTGCAGAACAATTTATGAATGTGGAATGAGTTAATGTTATGTATATCCATTTTATAGTTTATTTTGTAAATATTAAAAATCCTTTTAAAAGAATGTTTAGGGACTTCCCTGATGTCACAGTGGTTAAGACTCCAAGCTCCCAATGCAGGGGGCCCGGGTTCAACCCTTGGTCAGGGAACTAGATCCCACATGCATGCCGCAACTAAGGAGCCCACCTGCCGCAACTAAGACCCAGCACAACCAAATAAATAAATAAAATATTAAAAAAAGAACACTTAATTGGTATGAGAAAGTACTCAGGATGTAGTGTTAAGTGGATGACAAGCATACAAAATTGTATTATAATCCTAACTTTGTTCACATATGCATACACACAGAAAAAAAGATGAAGTAAATAGTCTTAAATGTTGAGACCGGTTATTTTAACATCAAGGTAAATAGCTGACTTTTAGTTTGAGTCTCTAGTTTCAAATTCTCTTGGGTAGATACCTTTAAGTGGAATTACTGGATCATATGTAATTCTATGTTCAAGTTTTTAAGGAACTGCCACACTGTTTTCCACAGCAGCTGCACCATTTCACATTCCCATGAGCAATGCACAAGAGTTCCAATTTCTCCACATCATCCCCAAAACTTGTTATTTTCTGTTTTCTGGATAACGGTCATCCTAATGTAGGTGAAGTGGGATCTCATTGTGGTGTTTATTTGTATTTCCCTAATGATAATGATGTTGAATATCTTTTCATGTGCTAATTGACCATCTGTAAATCTTCTTGGAGAAATGTCTATTCAAGTCCTTCACTCATTTTTTAAAAAAATTTACTTATTTTTGGCTGTGTTGGGTCTTTGTTGCTGCGCGTGGGCTTTTTCTAGTTGCGGCGAGCAGGGGTACTCTTCGTTGCAGTGTGTGGGCTCCTCATTGTGGTGGCTTCTCTTGTTGTTGAGCACAGGCTGTAGGCGTGCGGGCTTCAGTAGTTGTGGCACACGGGCTCAGTAGTTGTGGCTCGCGGGCTCTAGAGCACAGGCTCAGTAGTTGTGGTGCATGGGCTTAGTTGCTCCGCGGCATGTGGGATCTTCCTGGCCCAGGGCTCGAACCTGTGTTCCCTGCATTGGCAGGCGGATTCTTAACCACTGCGCCACCAGGGAAGTCCCCTTCACTCATTTTTAAATTCGTTTGCTTGCTTTTTTCTTGTTGAGTTATAGGAATTCTTTATATAGTCTAGATATTTTCCCCCTCATAATATTATTATTTTATTTTATTATTTTAAAATATATTCTAGGGACTTCCATGACAGTCCAGTGGTTAAGACTTCGCCTTCCAATGCAGAGGGTGAGGGTTCAATCCCTGGTCGGGGAGCTAAGAGCCCACAGTCCTCTCAGCCAAAAAACCAAAACAGAAAACAGAAGCAATATTGTAACAAGTTCAATAAAGACTTTAAAAATGGTCTACATCAAAAAAAAAAAAATGGTCTACATCAAAAAAATCCTAAAAAAAAAAATATATATATATATATATTCTAGATATTAATCCCTTATTAGATGTATGATTTGCAAATATTTTCCCTCATTTTGTAGATTGTCTTTTCACTTTCTTGGTAGTGGCTTTTGATGCACAAGTGTTTTTAATTTTTTTTTTTAGCCGTTCCCCGTGGCTTGTGGGATTTCAGTTCCCCGACCATGGATTGAACCAGGGCAATGGCAGTGAAAGCCTGGAATCCTAACCACTAGGCCACCAGGGAACTTCCAAGTGTTTTTAGTTTTGAAGAAGTTCAATTAATTTTTTTCTTTCATCACTTATCATTTTGGTGTCATATGTAAGAAATAATCTCCTAATCCAATTTATCTATTTTTTCTTTCATTGCCTGTGCATTTGGTATCATACATAAGCAATAAGATCATGAAGATTTTCACCTATGTTTTATTCTAAGAGTTTCATAGTTTTAGCTCTTAAGTTTAGGTCTTTAATCCATCTTGAGCTAATTTTTATATATGGTATAAGATAAGGGTCCAACTTTATTTTTTCTCATGTGGATATACAGGTTTCCCGGCACCATTTGTTGAAAAGACAAATGAAAAGCCCTTTCCCACTGAAAGATCAAATTCTGACTGTCAAAATTTAGTTGACTATATATGTGAGGGTTTATTTCCAGATTCTCTATTTTATTCCACTGGGAATATGTATTACTTTTGTAATCTGAAATTAACTAACTAAAATAGATGGAAAGCACTGACTCTTTAGTCTATACCTGCTAACTAGGCTTCCAAAGGCACCTGGAAAAATGAGTCTCAGAAATGCAATTACCTTAACGACCAAAAAACAAAAAAAAAGACTTAGGGAAGGACTGACTACTTTCTTCCCATGCATGTAAAGAAATGGTTACAACCAATTTAAGTGTTACAGATAATTCACAGGTGGGGCCCAAACACCCCAGTGGATAGCCAACTTTTGCCCGATGGCCTACATGTAGTTAACAGCAGAAGGAACAGTAGCAGCAGCAGGTCCTTAAGTGAAACCCCATCCCTGTTGTGATATCCCTAGTTGCTGGAAGCTGCCTGGCTTCATTCTAGCCCTCAAAGCCTTCTCTCTTGAGAACTTTTCTAGCTCACAGGCTACAGATAAGCTACATAAGAATGTGTGCTTTAGGGTCACTATCTTTCCAGACCTGCAACTGTACAAGGTGTATTTACCCAAGCTGGGCTATAAACCCATCCAGGAATCCCAGAGCCACGGAAATGACTGCAAACTGGTTAGGTGGGACCATTCCATAAGACAGCCTGAAAGCTAGTGGCTGCGTTTTTTGTTTGTTTTGGCATAAGGTAAAATTAGAAACAATAAAAATGCATGGATCTTAGGTGTTCTGTTGAGTTTTGACAGTTAGATACAACTGTGAAACCACCACTTAAAACAAGATGTAGAATAGTTCCTTCACATTTCATTCCATCAATTTCCTCCCCAGCCAAGCAGCACTTTCTGATTTCTATCGCCATGGATCGTCTTGTCTGTTCTTGGATTTCGTGTAAGTGGAATCATATGGTATATATTCTAGAAGGAATTGCTGAGTCATAGAGTAGAGGTATGTTCGACTTCATAAGAAACTGCCAAACAGTTCTTCAAAATGGTTGTAACATTCTATACTCTCACTAGTGTGTTCAATGTCCTAGTTGCTTCATTTCTTTGCCAACATTTGGTTTTGTTTGTCTTTTTTATTTTAGCCATTTCCCTGTGTCTGAAATGTTGTCTCTTTGTGATTTTAACTTGCATTTCTTTGATGATTAAAGATGTTGAGCACTTTTTTGTGTTATTGCCTTTCATGTAACTTTTTTTTGTGAGGGGTCTGTTCAAATAAGCAATCAGATGATTTGATCTTTTTTTTTTTTGCGGTATGCGGGCCTCTCACTGTTGTGGCCTCTCCTGTTGCGGAGCACAGGCTCCAGACACGCAGGCTCAGCGGCCATGACTCACAGGCCCAGCCGCTCCGCAGCATGTGGGATCTTCCCAGACTGGGGCACGAACCTGTGTCCCCTGCATCGGCAGGCGGACTCTCAACCACTGCGCCACCAGGGAAGCCCCTGATTTGCTCATTTTTAATGGGTTATTCACCTTTTTATTATTGACTTATAGAAGTTTGTCATATATTTTCAATACAAGTCCACTGTCAGATATAGTGTGAATATTTTTTTCCCAGTTTGGGGCTTATCTAATCTTTTACTACACATTGTCTTTGGTGAGCAGAACTAATTTTGAAGAAGTCCAATTTATCAGAAAAGAAAAAAATTTATTATTAGTGCATTTTGTATCCTGTCCAAGAAATCTTTACCTTAAGGTTGCAAAAACATTCACTTTTCTTCTAGAAGCTTTATGATTCTGAGTTTTCTAATTCAAGGTGTAGAAAACCTTCAATTTTGTTCGTTTTTTCAGAACTGTTTTGGCTATTTTAGGTCCTTTGTATTTTCATGTAAATTTTAGAATCGGATTATCTGTATCTTCAAAAATTCCTGCTAGAATTTTTATTGTGATGGTATTGAATCTATAACCGAATTTAAGAAGAATGACAGCTACTAACTGACAGAATTTTTCACTGAACAGGGTAAGGCAGCTGCAGTGAAACCCCGCACTGCCTTCAGCATAGCACAAGAAGGGTTTTTAAATGTTATTAACCAATATCATTTATTTTAAAAGAAATGAAAAATTAAACTACAAAGAGATACATTAGATTGGCAAAAATCCAAAGGTTTTACCACTATATTGACTGTCAGAAGGGGAGGAGGCACTCTCAAAGGCTGCAGCTAGGAATGTAGATGGGTATAACCCTAGAAAGGAAGTCTGGGAATATCTATCACAATTACCAATGCATATGTTTTTTCACCCAGCAATTCCACTCTAGGGATTTATCTAGTAGCAGATGTACTCACACACATGCAAAATCACATGTGCACAAGGTTATGTGTTGTCTGAAACAGCAAAAGACTTTAAATGAATTATGGCATGTCCAATATAGTGGAATATGATATAGCTTAAAAAAAGAATGAGGAGGGAATTCCCTGGTAGTCCAGTGGTTAGGACTCGGTGCTTTCTCTGCCGGGGCCCGGGTTCAATCCTTGGTTGGAGAACTACGATAACTAAGATCCCTCAAGCCATGCTGCATGGCAGGAAAAAAAAAAAAAAAGAGGAAACTCTCTATAAAATGAAATAGAAAGATTTCCTAGATGTATTATTAAGGTTAAAAAAAAAAAGGTGAAGACGAGTATAGAATTTACTATCATAAAAAGGGAAGGAGGGGAAGATGACTATTTATTTGTATTTGTTTGTATATGCTTAATGAGTTGTTGGGAAAATTACGCAAGAAACTGATAAAAGTGGATTCTCTCTACGGGGGCAGGGGTGGAAAGAAGACTTTTCACTGCCTATCTGTATATACTTTTTGACTTTTGAATTATGTGAAGATATTACATATTCAAAAGATTAACTTTTGCACATGAATTTTTTTCTAAGCCTCTGATGATGATAATGATGATAGGAAGAGCAACCACTAATGAACACTTAATATATACTTGGGCTGACTACTTTATATGCATTATCTTGCTTAATCCTTCTCTTAACCTCATGGGGTAGATGCAATAATCACTCCTATTTTACAGATGAGGAAAAACTGAGACTCAGAGGGTTATGTAGCTAAGAAGTTGTAAAACTGGGATTCAATCTGAGGTTTGTGTGCTTAACCACTATATCACACTGTACATCTATGTAACGGTTTTGATATTGACATACGTATTGACTGATATAAAAGAAAAAAGCAATTACCTGCTGCCCTTCTGTACCCTCGGCGGTAACCATAGCAACAGAGTGTGTTCCTGCTGAGGAGATGACTGCATCATGAGCAGGTACTGTGATGGGCGTTCCGTCCTGTGTTACCATTGTGATGGTATTGCCAATGGCCTGCATGTCAGCTTGAGATATGTTCACCTGCAATACAATGCATTTTACAATCAGGCAATGTTTCTTGTTTTATCTGGCAGTCTTTATTAAGGGCTAGGCCTAATCCTTGTATAAGTCTACTCTGGGAGCAGATAAGCATTTTACAATGGAAAGAGGTCATCAGAAAAACTGCATATTCCTTTTTTTTTTTAATATCTTTATTGGAAAAACTGAATATTCCTTAAATGCATTTACTCCTCTCCATCTCTACTGCCAATTTAGACCCCTATTTTTCTCTCATCTAATTTTCTGCAATACAATGTCTTTCCAAATATCTAGTCTAACCCGTCCCTAATCATCCTCTACCTTGTCACCTTTCTAAAAAACAAACAAATTTCATTATGCTCCCTGCTCAAATCCCCAGTGACTCCCCATTACTACAGTTCAGACTTCTTACATGGCACTCATGACCTTTCATCATCTGGCCTTAAACAGCTTCTCCAGACTCATCTTTCACTACTTCCAAACCAGCACACAAATCTGGCACTCCAGCCAAAACAGATCATTTGCATCCCCGGGAATGTCATATTCTGTTATATTTTTGTGACTTTGCCCTTTCCTTCACTCTCTGCCTGGCTAACTCATAAAAATTCTTCAAGATCCAGCTGAATGGCCATTCTCTACAAGGGCCTCCAAGATTCCTTCAGGAAGCATCATTTACCCCTTCCTCCAGGTTGCCACAACACTTTACATACCTGTCGATTATATACCCATCATTATGAGAAATTATTTTTCATTTTAGGAACGTCCCTCTCCTACTAGACTACGATACCCCCCCTTCCAGTACTCCCCACACTAACTTTACCAAAATATCTGTCATTGGGTTCAATAAATGTTTGTTTTTTAATTGACCAAAGGAATGGAATAGAAATCCCTAAAGGAAATGGGAAGGTTATATCTAGAGAAAATACAACTTTGGGATGGGGAAAATAGCTGCTTTAAAACATATGAAGAGGGATTAGACTCATTCTATATGGTCAGAGGAAAGCCATGAGTGGATGACACAGTGGTAAGTTCCAGTCTGATAAACCCTCAAATTATCCAGCAATGGAACAGACTATCTCTTCAGAGAGAAACTGCCTCATCTATATGGGGGCTGCTGTAGAGGGAATTTCTCCAGTATAGGAAGGGAAGGAGGTTAGATCAAATGACCTCCACAGAGCCTATCTGTGATGACCTAATTTTTAAAAAAGGCTTAGGGTTGACGCTGAATTAAAATTGTGTTAGTAAATATGTTAAATCTTATATGCCAATCAGTAGACAAAGAGTGTTGTGTAGAATTAGTGATGTCAAAAGTAAGGGGAAGAGGAATGAATGGGATGGTACAAGTGCTTTTTATTTTCCTATCCTGAATACGTTCTGCCTTCTAGCTAACATCAGCACATTAACAGTTATCAACACAAAGGGCAAATTAATCATGGGAGGTAAAGGTCCGAGAGAGACAGGTAAGAAGAGAGTTCTCCATGGAAGAGGTAGATATAAAAGGATAAAGAACCCCATATGTCTATTTCCACCAGTTATTAAGACAACCTTAGCTAGAGCTTAAAAATGAAATCAAGTCAATTATTTTATGCTAGTGGCATCTAGAAAACAATGACAAGTTTGACTATTGAACAACAGCCATTATATTGCTTTTCCTGGGGAAATCAAGATACCTCTTCTATTAATTCTGTGAAGCTAGTTAAGTGAACTCCCATGATTCCAGGTAGGGAGAGAGTCACACTCTGGAAATTTTACAGATGTGCCCATCACTGACTTGCCAGGATCTTTTAATAATGTCCTCGTCACCTCAGCCAAACCTCTGCTGACTTCTCAATCCTATCCCTTCTCTGAATTGGGTTTCATATGGATCTATTACTTTTTAAGCACTCAATTTCACTGTGGTTCTGACCTTCACCACCTCACATTTGAACAATACCCATAACACCATTTGAATTCTACAGAGTCACAAACCTTCTCTCTTTACTAATCTCCCTGCAGGTAGTCGCTTTCAACAGGCTACTAGAAAGCCTCCAGGAGATCCAGCACTGCCTACAAGCTAAACTCCAAACTCTGTGCCCCAATTCAAGGCTTTCCTCAATTGGGACCCAACCTGCCTTTCAAGCCCAGGCTCAGAGAAATATTATTTAACTTGTTTGACTTTTGGTGGGTACTTACATGCTGAGTCCCGTCCTGGGATATGAGTGTAACCTGTTGACTCAACCCAGACTGGGTTACTGTGGCTACTTGTGTAGACACAACATCGTCCCCTTCTACACCTGTAACATACGTGATCTGGGACCCTTTAAGAACATCTTCACTTTGACCTGTTTAAAACAAATGAATTATTTATTTGATCAAACAACCAAGCTGTTTAGAAAACAGAGGAGATTTTAAATATTACAGAGAAAACTGACAAAAGTTAAATGGCATGTGTATTAAATTCTAAATCATGGTTTTTTTCTTTGGCCATGTGGCATCTTAGTTCCCTGACTAGGGATTGAACCCGAGGCCCTTGCATTGGAAGTGCAGTCTTAACCATTGGACCACCAGGGAAGTCCCTAAATTCTAAACCATGAAAATGGCTTCCAGCACCTCCGGCCAATCTCTCCACCTCCTCTTTTGCAAAGCTAAACCAAATCAAAGCAGACCAAACCAAACTTTTCCACATAAAGTGTAACTGTTTTAATTTTGAGAGACCTTGCTTATTCTCTTATTTGGAGTAATTATGTGATACCATGCATGTGTGCTGGGGCAGGGACTGGGGGAACTGTACAGGGAGACTAACTGGCAAATAACCCTTCCAACATGGCAAGTATGCACTAAGTCCTTGCAGTCACTTAAGAAGCTGCTAAAAATGATAAGACAACCTTCATAAACATTAACCACAAAACCAGAATGGTATGTAAACACAACGTACTAACACTAAGTTACTTACTCTTTTAACGCAAGTGACTGATTATAAGTCATCAGTACACAGTGACATCATTGTGTAAAGACAACGTAATGGCATATTATCTGGGTTAAGGTTAACCATTTAGTAAGTAACAGAACAGGAGCCCCCCTCCACTTCTTTATTTCACAAAGAACCAGCAAGTAAACAGCAATAGTCAATTACTGCCATACTTGGCAACCAGGAAGATTATCGATCCCTCTCTTCTATTGCTTTCCACCTCTCATGATGCCAGAAAAATGGTAAATATTTTTTTTTCCTTCAAAGAAGGACCTTATATGCTAATTTATGAGTACTTCTCAAAGTTATGGTTGATGCCTACACTCATACAGCTATAGTCATCATGGTGTAATCTCTATGACACTCATTACTTCATTTCTTTTTGTTCTGTTCCATGGCTATTTATTATATTTATTATTATACCATTATTCCAATGGGTTCAAAACCTAGGGGACCATATGGGAGAAAAGGAACATAAACCCATCCTTATTCTTGGAAAAACAATCTTACTTTAATTTTTTTAACAAAATGTATATTATTATAGATTATCTTCTAGAACACAAGAAATTCTGACAATCTGAAATATCAACATTTAAGGAAGAGACTGAGGAAGCTTAAAAGAGGAACAGTCTTAAACCTAAGTTTGACATCATGAAAGTCTGCTTTCTAATTGCAACGATTTAGCAGCTGTTGTGATATCTAACAATGCACACTTACACTGCTTTGGCTAGAAAACAGCATAGCATTCAAGAGTGAAGGAATTTGGGGGAATTCCCTGGTGGTCCAGTGGTTAGGCACTTTCACTAACAGGGACCCAGGTTCAATCCCTAGTCAGGAAACTAAGATCCCACAAGCCATGTGGCATGGCCAAAAATAAAAAAACTAAAAAATAGAAGAGTGAAGGAATTGTTATTTTCTTACTATCACATGACTGACATCTGAAAAGACAAATTAGAACTCCAGGGAATTATCTGAGTAGACAGTGAATGATCTGTTCTTTTCCTTATTCTCCAACCATTTTTTTCCTACCTAAATGTTTTTCAACACTTCAATCCTAGTTGTTAAGAATGGGTAGAGATGTTTTAATTTTCAAATTTACTCCATTTAGGAGGTACTCAATGAAACAGGACAACATATGTTTCTTTTTATTTGTTTGTTTTAGAAAAACCTACTTCATTTTACCTATTTAACTATGCTGATTTATTTAACTGAAATCATAGAATCTAATTCTCTAAAATATTTTTTCCAAGAGTTTATCCTTATTGAAATGAATGTTTTTGTCTCCAACAACACTACTGAATAGCACATGAATCAACTAAGAGTTATCTGGGAGTGCTTCACCGCTCTTACGATTAAGACCAACATCTTAATACACCCAAATAGTCTAGGCTGCCCCTGCTTTGCTGTGCAGTCTCATTTCATACCACCTTCCCAAGCAGAAGTGCCATGCTGGCCAGGCTTCTTTCAGTCTCTCCGATTTACTTTGCTCTCTCCCACCTCAGGGCTTTTCGCTTGTGCCAATCCCTCTATTTGGATCGTTCTCTTGCCTTTGCTCCCTGTTTACCACCCCCCCAACCCCCCCACATCCCTGACTCTACACCAAGTTAACCCTTATTCACCCTGTAGATCTCTCCAAAAATCACTTCCTCAGGGGAGCCTTCTCTGACCTACGAGACTAGACTAACTTCCCCTCTTATATCCCAGAGCATTAAGCGCCTTTCTTTGATAGCAATTATCACAGCTGTAAATGATATGTTTGTGTGACTATTTGAAAAACTTTATGATTTGAGAAAATGCTTTAAGTCATAAATTACGTTCATAACTGTTGATTTTCAAACACAGACATAGACATACTGGAAAAAACCCTTACCTGGGGGAGGCTCAAAGAAGGCTTCCTGCTCCTCCTCGATGGGCTCAGTGTCATTGTGAGCTGTCCGTTTGTGCATGGCCAGCGTGGAGATCTGCTTGTATGTCTTCCCACAGTGGTTACAGTTGTACGGTTTGGAGTGAGTGTGAACAACATGATGTTTGTACAAACTGGAATATTCTGTGAACCTTTTGTCACACCCAGGGACTGTACAAACATATGGCTTTTCCCCTAAGAACAGCACACACATACAAAAAAATCAACTTTTACCTACGAAGGCATAATCATTCCATACCTTCTGGTGGGGGGAGGGGGGTGGGGGAGGGGGCAGAGAGAGGGAACCTCTAGTGGCAAAAATAAATAGCTGTCAAATCCCTTTCTATCCTGCTAGGAGGCAGTGAACAAGAAAAGACTCCTTAACTATGGTTTCATCTTGGATCAAAAGGTGGTCTGCACCCTGAGTCTCATCCCATGCCTGAATACTACTTTCCCCTTAATTACAAGGGATTTGAAAAATAAGGATGGAGATGTTTATTGCCCAGTTAACTCTAAGATTTGGTGAAACTGTTATTGTTACCTGTAACTAGATAATCTAGATATCATTAGTGATACTTTACTAATAATGGCAATAATAAATGCAATTATTAGTATAACTAATGTAGCTTACCCTAAGGGTTTTTTAAAATATATTTATTTATTTTCTAAAAATTTTTATTTATTTATTTGGTTGCGCCAAGTCTTAGTTGTGGAAGGCGGGTTCCTTAGTTGGGGCTCCAAGCCTCCTTAGTTGCAGCAGGTGGGCTCCTTAGTTGTGTGGCATGCGAACTTTTAGCTGCAGCATGCATGTGGGACCTAGTTCCCTGACCAGGGATTGAACCCAGGCCCCCTGCATTGGGAGCGCAGTCTTATCCACTGCACTACCAGGGAAGTCCCCAAATATATATATATTTATTTATTTACACCGGGTCTTAGTTGTGGCACATGGGCTCCTTAGTTGCGGCAGAAGGGCTCCTTAGTTGCGGCAGGCAGGCTCCTTAGCTGTGGCATGTGAACTCTTAGTTGTGGCATGCATGTGGGATCTAGTTCCCTGACCAGGGATTGAAACCAGGCCCCCTGCACTGGGAGCGCAGGGTCTTAACCACTGTGCCACCAGGGAAATCCCACCCTAAGGGTTTTATAAGGATAATAAACAAAGATTTTCTAAAAAGTCTATGAGACATAGTTTGGACACTTCAGTAAATCTAAAAGGACACACATTTTATATTAACTTCAGTCGACTTCTTGCATCCAATCAAAAGCTATTAAATATTCACTAAAAATAACTCAATACAAAGTAATTCTTTTTCCATGAAACAGTCTGAGAACAACGTAGGCAGTACATATATTTTTAGAACTTTTCATTATAGAAAATTTCAAACATACACAAAAGTATAGAGAAACAGTGCAATAAACCCCCATGTACCAATCATCTAGCTTCAACTATCAATTTATGGCCAATATAGTTTCATTTATTCACATTTCTGCCCCCTATTCCCACCCTGGATTATTCTAAAACAGCTCCAGATAGCATTCTATCTCATCTATAAATTTCAGATTGTATAAAAGATGGATGTTTTTAAATAACAAAATTAACAATAATTATTTAATATCATAAAATATCTAGACACCGTTAATATGTAGTGGGGGGAATCTAACACTGAGAGCAAACTGGAACAAATTAACCTAACTGTAGTTTTTTTTTCTTTTATAAATTTATTTATTTTTGGCTGCATTGGGTCTTTGTTGCGTGCTTGGGCTTTCTCTAGCTGCAGTGAGTGGGGGCTACTCTTCGTTGTGGTGTGTGGGCTTCTCATTGCGGTGGCTTCTCTTGCTGCGCAGCACGGGCTCTAGATCCCAGGCTCAGTAGTTGTGGCGCACGGGCTTAGTTGCTCTGTGGCATGTGGCATCTTCCAGGACCAGGGTTGAAACCTGTGTCCCCTGCATTGGCAGGCAGATTCTTAACCACTGCGCCACCAGCGAAGTCCCCCTAACCTTAGTTTAAATGAATACTTGTAACCACTTAGAAGGGGTATGGGGGCCAGGGCCAGGGTGGGGGGTAGCAGGGGGAGAATAAACTAATTAAAGTAACTCATATACACAGTATTTGACTAATGCTCTCAGTCTTGGACTAGGCTGGAGTGGGGAAAACTGCAAACAAATCTTCAGTTCTTCTTGGTAGGCTTGTTTATTGTAGTGCTATGGGCAAAACAACTCTGAAACTATTTTAGGTGTAATAAAGGATTAAGCAATGAATAAATGTGTCAATGTTGTTGGAAGCTAGAGCACTTACTATGGAAGAAGGGACATACAAATACGGAATGAGGGAAGAAAAGAGCTCTGTAAGATGAGCTGGAATTGGATGTACTAGTGTGAACTCATATACTCTCTAAAATGTGTTTATGTGTGTATACATATGCATATCCCAGTTTGTTCTCATTTTACACCTTTCTTGGGTTAACTCCATCTTTTTCCATGGTTCTGAACCAGTAAAACCAACCACAAATATAAAATCACTAATGTAATCTGTAATATATGTCTTAGACATTAGTAATTGAGATTGCTTCCGTCCTTTGCCCAGCCTGCATTCTCAAAGCAGGGCAGGTTAAAGTTCTTATCTTGGGGAATGGTTGTGGGGGAGATATGACAAGGGCAAGGCCAGGCAGGTCAGGCAATTCCAACTCAGAGAACCAGTCCTATTCATATTTAGGCTGGAGCAGAAACTGCCACTAGGTGGCACCAAACCACAGTCAAGATGGAAATGAATTTGTATTTTTGGTGGGAGGGGGGTTTTGTGATTTTGTCTTGAAATTATAATTTTTTAAATTGAAGTATAATTGACTTACAATATTAGTTTCAGGTGTATATAGCATACTGATTCAATATTTTTATACATTACAAAATGATCACCACAATAAGTCTAGTTACCATTTATCAACGTACCAAGTTATTACAATATTATTGATTATATTCCCTATGCTGTATATCCCATGACTCATTTATTTTAGACCTGGAAGCTTGTACCTCTTAATCTCCCACGCCTATTTCACTCATCCCCCAACCCCCTCCCCTCTGGCAACTACCAGGTTTGTTTTCTCTATCCATGTGTCTGTTTTTGTTTTATGTTTGTCTGTTTTATTTTTAAGCTCCACATAAGTGAAATTATATGGTATTTGTCTTTCTCTGTCTGACTTATTTCACTTAGCTTAATATCCTCTAGGTATCCATGTTGTCACAAATGGCAAGATTTCATTCTTTTTTATGGCTAATATTCCATTGTATGTGTATCACATCTTTTTTTTTTTAATATTTATTTATTTGGCTGCACTGGGTCTTAGTTGTGGCATGCGGGATCTTTTAGTTGCAGCATGTGGGATCTTTAGTTGCAGCATGCACAATCTTTTAGTTGTGGCATGCAGGATCTTTAATTGCGGCATGCAAACTCTTAGTTGAGGCATGTGGGATCTAGTTCCCTGACCAGGGATTGAACCCGGGCCCCCTGCATTGGGAGCATGGAGTCTTAGCCACTGGACCACCAGGGAAGTCCCTATGTGTATCACATCTTTATCCATTCATCTATCAATGGATACTTAGGTTGCTTCCATATCTTGGCTACTGTAAATAATGCTGCAATGAACACAGGGGTGTATATATCTTTTTGAATTAGTGTTTTTGTTTTCTTCATTAAAATACCCAGAAGTGTAATTGCTGGATCATATGGTAGTTCTATTTTTAATTTTTTGAGGAACCTCCATACTGTTTTCCATAGTGGCTGTACCAATTTACATTCCCACCAACAGTGCAATAGGATTTTCTCTTCTCCACATCCTTCCTCATGACTAACTTGGTCACCAGGTCCTTTGCTGATACCTCTTCAATGTCTTTCATTTTTATCCTTCTCCATCTCACTCACTTCAAATATTCGAACGGCCCTTAATCAGTCTCCTTGCTTATGGTCTCATCTCCCTTTAACTTCTTTCTATGGTATTGACAGAGTGATTTTTTTCCTAAAAAAACAAATTTTCTTTAAATCCTCTTAAGGCTTCCCCTCTGTCCATAGCAGTATTCAAAACTTGTTAATGTACCAGTTTCAAAGGAAAGGGATTGTTGTAAATGCCTGAAAACATTTCCAGAGATATCCAGGGGTCTGCAGAATGCAGACTAACTTATGCAACTAAAGTTCCATTCTTCAAAAATGTCTTTTCATTTTGAATTATCACAAGTTTACTCTTAATATCAGTAATAAAAACAATATATTAAAAATCTCCCTCTCATTCACCTTTCCACTCACATCAAAAATACAACCATCTGGGCTTCCCTGGTGGTGCAGTGGTTGAGAGTTCGCCTGCCGATGCAGGGGACACGGGTTCGTGCCCTGGTCTGGGAAGATCCCACATGCCGCGGAGCGGCTAGGCCCGTGAGCCATGGCCACTGAGCCTGTGCATCCGGAGCCTGTGCTCCGCAATGGGAGAAGCCACAAGAGTGAGAGGCCCGCGTACCGCAAAAAAAAACCAAAAAAACAACCATCTGAAACTAACACAATATTATAAATCAACCATACTTCAAATAAAAAAAATACAACCACAAAGTGGAGAATCGAAATTAAAACGTTTTAAGAGGAGGGTGGGACAAACTGGGAGACTAGGATTGATATATATACACTACCATGCGTAAAACAGATAGCTAGCAGGAACATGCTATAAAGGACAGGAAGCTCAGCTCGGTGCTCTGTGGCGACCTAGATGGGTGGGATGAGGGAGGGTGGGAGGGAGGTCCAAGAGGGAGGGGATATAGGTATACATATAGCTGATTCACTTCATTGTACAGCAGAAACTAACACAACATTGTAAAACAATTATACTCCAATTAAAAAAAAAATTAAAAAGTTTTGGGTAATTCCCCAGCAGTCCAGTGGTTAGGACTCAGCGCTTTCACTGCAGGGGGCCGGGTATGATCCCTGGTTGGGGAACTAGGAATCCTGCAAACCATGAAGCGTGGCCAAAAAAAAAAAAATTAAAAACTTTTGAGCTGCAAATGACACCATCAAGAAATTGAAAAAAAAACGAAAACAAAAAACCCACAAAAACAGGAAAAAATGTCTGTAAATCACATACCTAACAAGGGACTTGTATGCAGAATATAATAAAGAATTCTTATAACCCAACAAAAAAAAAGACAACCCAATTTAAAAAATGGGCTAAGAATCTGAACAGACATTTCCCCCCAAAATACATACAAATGGCCAATAATCACATAAAAAGATGCTCAACATCATTAGCAAACTAGGAAAATACAAATCAAAAGCACAATGAGGTAGATACCACTTCACACACACTATGATGGCTATAATCAAAAAGAGAGATAACAACAACTGTTTGCTAGGATGTGGAGAAATTGGAACCCTCATACATTGCTGGTGAGAATGTAAAATGTTGCAGCCACTTTGGAAAACAATTTGGCAGTTCCTCAAAATGTTAAACAAAGTTATCGTAAGATCCAATAACTCCACTCCTAGGTGTATACCCAAGAGGAATAAAAACATATATCCAAAAAAAAAAGAAAAAAAGGGAATTCCCTGGTGGTCCAGTGGTTAGGACTCTGCATTCTCACTGCCAAGGGCCCAGGTTCAATCCCTGGCAAGGGAACTAAGATCCCAAGAGCTGTGTGGTACAGCCAAAATAAAAACACCACACACATCCAGACAAAAAATTGTACATGAATACTCCAGCAGCATTATTCATAATAGCCAAAAAGTGAAAATAACTGGTAAATTGATAAATAAAATTTGATGCATTCATATAAAGGAATACTAGTCAGTAATTAAAAAGGAAAGAACTATTGATATGACATGGCTGAACCTCAGTACTATTATGCTAAGGGAAAGAAACCAGACAATAAACACCATATACTGTACATCTATATGAAATATTCAGAATGGGAAAATCCATAATTGCTTATGGCTGGGGGGTAGGGTAGGAGAAGACTGCTAACAAGTATGGAGTTTCTTTCAGGTGAGATGAAAATGTTCTAAAATTGGATTTTGGTGATGGTTGTACAACCCTGTGAATATAATAAAAAACACTGAATCATACACTTTAAATAGATGAATTGTACAGTGCGTGAATTATATCTCAATAAAGCTGTTAAAAAATATATATCCAAAAAAAAAATATATATATATATATATATATCCATAGACACTCTGCAATAATTATGTCTACTATGCCTCCCTAAATCAACTGTCCTGGAAAATATCTTGTCTGTCTCTGTATTTCTGGTGCCTGGCAGGGGAACAAAGAGCAGATGGTCAATAACTGTTGAATAAATAAATGTAAAAATGCTAAGGTGGGGCTTCCCTGGGGGCGCAGTGGTTGAGAGTCCACCTGCCAATGCAGGGGACACGGGTTCGTGCCCCGGTCCAGGAAGATCCCACATGCCGCGGAGCGGCTAGGCCCGTGAGGCATGGCCGCTGAGCCTGCATGTCCAGAGCCTGTGCTCTGCAACAGGAGAGGCCACAACAGTGAGAGGCCCACATACCGCCAAAAAAAAAAAAAAAAAGCTAAGGTGAAGTTTTTTCAAGTTGCATAATCCATTTCTACCATGCCAAGTGGCAGGAAGGAGGGAAGAGATTACTTGTAAATGGTTTATAGGAGAGGCAGGAATTCAATTGAGCCTTGAAAGACAGAAGACCAAGAACTAGAGACTGTTACCTGTGTGTATCCTCACATGGTTTTTATAATTGGTTGCACTGGCAAATGCCCTCCCACATCCTGGTTCTGTGCAGTAATAAGGTCTTTCTCCTGTGTGTGTCCTAATATGCACTTTTCTGATATTCGATGTTGTGAAAGACCGACCACAGCCTTCAAAGTGACATTTAAAGGGCCTTTCTCCTGAAAACACAAAGGGAAATACATTAAATGGTGCAAAAATACACAGAAAATTGAAATGTCTTATCCTTCAATTCTGCTTAGGATCATTCATGCTCAGACTCTAGCCTTTTTGTATTGAACTTCCCTTTGAGTTTTTTTCTCTTTTTTTCTGTCAACAGCATCATCTACTCCAAACTTAAATTTACATAGGAAAATATGAATAGTATTCAAAACTCATCACTGATTACATGACTTCCCAAAATGGAACTACCCAGAAAGGCATATTAAAAAATGAGCTAAGAAAAGAAGACAAAGAAATACATATCATAAAGAAATACAAAAGAAAAATAGAGTCTGGAATAAGGATTAAGTTAGAACAACCCTAGAATCCCCTAAAAGCTTACCTCCTACTTTATTCTATAATACTTGAAGAAAAAGAATTTTTGGTCCTTTTAAAATCTAGTGTCTAACGCATAATATGAATCAAAAATACTTGCTGAATATATTACTATTCTCAGGAGCTTGGAGACGCTTGCCTCTGATATAACAGATAAAACTAAGAGCATGAATGAAATAGAAGCAGGGACGTACAGCTTTGTTCCTGAACACTGTAAAGTAAAGCCAATTTGGGATCATATTTGAACTAAAAGTTAAACTTTAATGACTGGAAGAATCCTCCATGAAAATCTGCTAAACTATCTCAGAATACTTAGAAGTATTTGGGGACAAAGTGATAACACTATGTTTAAAACATCTGCAGTAAAATCTCAAAGTAAAGGACCTTATGCTATACTACTTAGTCAACAGCTTATAATAGCATCTCTTATCAACAGTTTCTGAAACTCTTCCAGCTCTGATCCAAAGCAAATAATTACCTTTATATTACCAATCTGCAAATAATCAAGTACAAGGAGGGGAGGGGAGGGAAGATAAGAACAAAGTACCCTTTAGGAAAAGCAGAGAAGGAATTTAAGGACAGGGGAGATGATCACAAGGAAGTAACAAGCCTTTCTTTCTGTGGGGCTGTGAGGGGTTCAGACACTTTTTTTAGAAGCAGCTTAATGCAGAAGAAGCAGTACTAAACTGAGAAGTAATTGGGTGCCTTAGGTTCTGGTCTCTGTTGGGCTACTAAGTAGATGTATAATCCTAGGTAAATAAGACTGTTGCTCAGATAATTCCTGAAAACTGAGAGGGTTGGTGGTCTAGGGCCATTGTTAATCTCTTGGAACATGAACCCTTTTGAGAATCTAACAGCGTTACAGGCCCTCATCCTGGAAAGAAGCACACATGCACGAATGGCAAATTGCATGGAGTTTTGGGAGTTTAAGAGAAGCCCTTGACGTTGACTCCCTGAAACGCTTCCAGAAACTACTTCCCCAAGTCCCTTCCTGCAGATTAAGAACTCCTGGCCTAGATATGACATTTCTTCACACCAGTACCTGTATGAGTTCTGATATGTTTTTGTAGATCTCCTGAAGTTTTGAAAGATTTAGTACAATTATCTTCTGAACACCGATATGGCTTTTCTCCTGTATGAGTTCTGACATGACTTTTTAATCCATAACCTTTAAGAAAAATTTAAAAGAAATGTAATTACACAAGACCCCTCTAAGCATGCCCATTGAGATTAAGTTATTGAAAAATATAGTAAACACCAAGGATATAATACTAGGCAAACACAACAGAATAACTATTAAAAAGGTACAAGAGTATGACAACTCAGGACTGTCCTGCTGAAAATTCAATAGTTTCATCTCTGTCTAGAAGAGATTGTGTGCTTCTTTTTTTAAAGTGCCCCAATCTTATTAGATGTTTACAACTCATACCCCAAAATCTTGAAGTAGAATCAAGACATGATACCCAGAGAAAACCATAATTCAAAAAGATACATGCACCCCAATGTTCACTGCAGCACTATTTACAATAGCCAGGATATGGAAGCAACCTAAACATCCATCAACAGAGGAATGGATAAAGAAGATATGTACATATATACAATGGAATATTACTCAGCCATAAAAAAGAACAAAATAATGCCATCTGCAGGAACATGGATGGACCTAGAGATTGCCATACTGAGTGAAGTAAGTCAGACACAGAAAGACAGATATCATATGATATCACTTACATGTGGAATCTAAAAAAAAAGGTACAAATGAACTTATTTACAAAACAGAAGTAGAGTCACGATGTAGAAAACAAACTTACGGTCACCAGGGGATAAGTGGGGGGTGGGAGGGATAAACTGGGAGACTCAGAATGACATATACACACTACTATATATAAAATAACTAATAAGAACCTGTTGCATAGCATAGGGAACTCTACTCAATACTCTGTAATGGCCTATATGGGAAAAGAATCTAAAAAAAAAAAAAAGGGGAGAATGGATATATGAATATGTATAACTGATTCATTTGCTGTACACCTGAAACTATCACAACACTGTAAATCAACTATACTCCAATAAAATTTTTTTTAAAATAAATGAATAAATGGATGAATACAGGAAAAAAACTTATAGAATGTTACAATTAATATTTGTACAGTAAACTGTATGTAAATTTTACCTCAAATAAGAAATGTAAACAAATATTGATATGCATGCTGAACTGTTTATGGTGGTATACTCTAACATTTTTCATTTATATAAATGTTTGTAAATTTTCATAATAAAAAAGAAAAAATCCTGAGAAACAAAACCAAAAAGAATCGTGACATGGAATGAGGAATAGGGTAAAGTCAGGAGGCCTGGCAACGGTCCTGGCCCTCTTGGATGTGTACCTGGGAGGAACCCGTCCCACTGCTAAGCCCCTGTTTCCCATGGTTCCCCCTAAGGTCTGTCCTAATGTTAAACTCTGTGTCAGCTTTAATGCTCGACTTTTGTTTTTCCTGCTAAAAGAAAGCAGAGTGTGGAGTGAAATAACAAACACAGTAGGCAGAAACAGGTCTGAGGAGCAAAATGAGAACACAGAGAGAGAACAGAGCAAGCAGGACAAAATGCAGTAAGGGAGAGATTGGAAAACTAGTCACTGTGTGCCCACTAATTCAGACCAAGGCAAGGGGTCAGTTCCTGCCTCTGACCCGTCTCTGCTTGACCCCCAAGTGGAACCAAGAAACAAAGAAAAATCATGTGTTTACCTGTTGCAAATGCTTTCCCACAGCCTGCATGCTCACACTGATAAGGCCGGTCTCCTGTGTGTGATCGCTCATGCACCTGTTATTAAAACACGGGCATGAGTTTATTTCCTTGAGGCACTCCACAGGTGGATGGTCTCCACAGAGACCTTTTTTATTTCCCCACTGCTGAATTATGTTGTTGCTTGTATGTTATTTTTGAAAAACAAAAGATAACTTCTTTTCTCAAAAACTACAGGTCAATAATTCTCAATATAGACCAAATGTTGTACGTTAAGAAGTACTCATTTTAAATAAGGAACAGGGGACTTCCCTGGTGGCACAGTGGTTAAGAATCCGCCTGCCAATGCAGGGGACACGGCTTCCATCCCTGGTCCGGGAAGATCCCACACAACACAAAGCAACTAAGCCCGTGCACCACAACTACTGAGCCTGCACTCTAGAGCCCGTGAGCCACAACTACTGAAGCCTGCGTGCCACAACTGCTGAGCCCGCATGCTGCAACTACCGAAGCCCACGTGCCTAGAGCCCATGCTCCATAACAAGAGAAGCCACCACAATGAGAAGCCCACTCGCCACAACTAGAGAAAGCCTGTGTGCAGCAACGGAGACCCAACGCAGCCAAAAATAAAAAATATATATATATATAAATTAAAAAATAAGAGGTTCGAGTTTTTCTAGAGTGGTCAAAGGTGTTTGAATGGAACATGTACCTGGTGAGACGCAGGAGTACAAGGAGACGCTACACAACATAAGGCTAAGAGTGTGGAGGCTGCTGGCAGAGGGGCCTCAATCTGAGGCAGGGCTTCACTGCTGACTAGTGGTGTGGCCATGGCACTTGCCTTCTCTCAGCCTCAAAGTCCTCTCTGTAAAGTGGGGACATAATAGTACCTACGATAGAGGGCTGCTGTGACAAATGAATACTCATGACAATGGCCAACATTTACTGAACCTTTACCACATGCCAGGCCATTCTCTTCAGTACTTTACATGTACGGAATTAACTAACTTAATTCTCACAACCACTCATTGAGGGAGGTACTTTTATCATCCAATATTATAGATAAGGAAAATGAGGTACTTAAGAGGTCAAGTAACATGTAAACACTGATAAGTAGTGGAGATGGGCTCTAGGGATGTTATTCCAAATATGCTAAATGCACACTTCCTGACACATTGTGAGTTATTCAATAAATGTTAGCTATTATTTTTATGGGTCATGGTATGTTGTGTTTAGCTGCAATCAAAATACTTGGCCTATGTATTTGACAGACAGGACAAATTAACACCAACTTTCACTACGTTTCAGCAAATCACTGTTAACGGAATGATTACACATATATCTCCCATGTAATTACATAAATTTTACATTTGAGAAAAATGTATTCAAATATGTAGAGTACCCCTATCATGTGTCACGTAGTATGCTGGACCCCTCAGTATGGCTCCCTCAGCCAGAGATAAAAAAAGCATAGTCCAAGCCCTCAAAGAGTTCAGTTTCTAAAATCTGCATAGGCTTTTGTATGAGTGTATTTGTATCTTGATAAGTGGGGGAGAACAATGGTGTTTGAATACTACAAACACATTATATTGGCATTTAATGCCCTATTCTCATAACTAGACACAGCCTTTCCTTCATATATACCTTAAGATGATGAGCTGTTGTATATAATTTTCCACATCCGTCATAGCCACATCGAAAGGCCTTCTCTCCACTCTGTTGAGACTTAGCAGTTACTCTTGTTGCATGTCCTTGTAAGACAATCTAGATGAAACAAAAAGTATGATTTAAATTATTTATACAGAAATAAAGTAGATGAAATTACAATTTTCAGGATAAAAAAGATAAAACTGTAATGTGGTTTTCCAGACTCAGGTCATCATTTTATGAAGATTCTATCATGCTGAGCCAGTTAGGTTAATTCTGTTCCATGGCTGAAGTCAGCAGCTCTGGAAGAAGTCAAAAGGAGATCCACAAGGGGGCATAGTCAGCGCTCACAGGTCGATTCCCACTCTAGAAAAGTCAAGCCAGGGAGCATCCATCAATGCATTATATGCAGATGTTCCTTGACATACTCCAGGGAATTAAGTGTATGTGTGTGTATATATATATATATGTATATGTATATATATATATATATATTTATAATGTATATATGTATTTTAGGACATATGTTCTAAACAATGTAAAAATCAATTTCAAAAGCAAAGGAAAAGAGGGGGTTAGGTCATTTGAGTCACCTGTGGGAGACATTACGATCCATATGATCCTAGTCTATACTTACATAGTGTTAAGTAGAAGATCACTTCTCTGGAACTCAACACAAGACTTTAAACAACTGCACTGATGTTAGAGGTTTTTTAAAGATTATAACCTATTTTAGAAATTGAGGTACCATGAAAATTGAAGAATAACTTTCTACTCTGTGGGCATGTGGTGATGGTGCTGCCACATCCTATCTGTGCAGATTGTCATACTTGGCTCAAAAATGACTCTGGGACTTTGCTGGTGGCGCAGTGGTTAAAAATCCGCCTGCCAATGCAGGGGACACGGGTTCGAGCCCTGGTCCAGGAAGATCCCACATGCCGTGGAGCAACTAAGCCTGTGCACCACAACTACTGAGCCTGAGCTCTAGAGCCGTGAGCCACAACTACTGAGCCCATGCACCTAGAGCCCATGCTCCGCAATAAGAGAAGCCACCACAATGAGAAGCACGTGCACTGCGACCAAGGGTAGCACCCGCTCACCACAAGTAGAGAAAGCCTGCGCAGCAACGAAGACCCAATGCAGCCAAAAATACCAAAAATAAATAAATAAAAATAAATTGTTTAAAAAAACTGCCAAGCCAAAGGACTTTGATCTCCAATGTAAATAAAATTAGTTTTTAATGAAGTCAAAACTAATGGAAACCATGAAAAAGGACCTTGGATTCTAACAGAACATGTAAAACATCAACAATGCTGCATGATGCTAACACGTTTACAAATTACATTCTCATGTGTTACCTAAAATATTAATCAAATGAAACTCTCATTTGGTTTTCATAACCCCACGAGATGGGTAAGGCAAAGATTATTGTTCTCATTTAGTTAATAAGTCTCAGATCCAGAGAAATTAAGTAATTTGCCCACAGTCACACAGATACTACATAGCAGAATGGAAGCTCGACTGAGATGTTTTTATTACAAATTACATGTTACTTTAATAGCATGCTGTTCTGCTTAACTAAGGGTGGTGTAGTTGAAGGGCAATGACAACAGTCATAGCCTCCCTGAAACACACATATCCCATCATCCTTATGGTTCTTACAACTGAACACATGGGCAACCTTAAACAGACTACTTCAGATGAGTGTTTTCAAATTCGGTACTACTGGGGCTTCCCTGGTGGCGCAGTGGTTGAGAGTCCACCTGCCGATGCAGGTGACACAGGTTTGTGCCCCGGTCCGGGAAGATCCCACATGCCGCGGAGCAGCTGGGCCCGTGAGCCATGGCCGCTGAGCCTGCATGTCCGGAGCCTGTGCTCCGCAATGGGAGAGGCCACAACAGTGAGAGGCCCGCGTACCACCAAAAAAACAAAACAAAACAAAACAAAACAAATTCGGTACTGCTGACATTTTGAACAGAATAATTCTTTGTTGTAGTGGGGCTGTTCTATGCCTTGCAGGACATCTACCCAGAATATGTCCCCAATTGTGACGACCAAACTTGTCTTCAGACACTGCCAAATGTCCCCCAGGGGGCAAAACTGCCTTCCCACGAGCGCATTAAGTTTTAGATACTCTAGGTCTTTCTTGTTCTATGAAATCTGGTTTCAAGTAAGAGATCAGCTCAGCAGCACAACTAGTATGCTTATGTTATAGATGAAAGAAAAAGCTCTAAACTGTAAGCATCACAATGAAAAAAAAACTAAAGCTTTGAAACAAGACTGTAAAAAAAATCTATCGCATTAGGTATAGACCTCCTTACTTTAAAGTTCAGCCAGACACAGAGTTACAACTTCTTAAGCAACTCTGGCAGAAGTAGGATGAGTACTAAGAGACAAACCAAGATGTTACAGGTCCTGCTTATTTGCAGCAGTTCTTCTGGGATATTTTGACTTTTTAATACCATGTATTGGGTCCTCAACCTCAACTATGGTACTCAATTGTTTTGGAGGATAGAAGATTCAGAAACTTCTGGTCTAGCACTTAATGAAGAGAAATATGAGTCACAAATACAAGCCACATATATAATTTTTTTTTTTGGCCGTGGTGGGTCTTCGTTGCTGCGCACAGGCTTTCTCTAGCTGCGGCGAGCAGCGGCTACTCTTCGTTGCGGTGCGCAGCCTTCTCATTGAGGTGGTTTCTCTTGTTGTGGCTCGCGAGCTCTAGGCACACAGGCTTTAGTAGTTGTGCACGGGCTTAGCTGCTCCGTGGCATGCGGGATCTTCCCAGGGATGGAACCTGTGTCCCCTGCACCGGCAGGCAGATTGTTAACCACTGCACCACCAGGGAAGTCCCCACATATATAATTTAAAATGTTCTAGTAACTACATTTTAAAAGGAAAAAGAAACAGGTGAAATTAATTTTAGTAATTATTTTATTTTACCTAGTATGTCCAAAATATTATCATTTCAACATGTAATCAACAGGAGACATTATTAATGAGATATTTTACATTCTTTTTTTTTTTTTTTTTTTTTTGCTGTATGCGGGCCTCTCACTGTTGTGGCCTCTCCCGTTGCGGAGCATAGGCTCTGGATGCGCAGGCTCAGCGGCCATGCCTCACGGGCGCAGCCGCTCCGTGGCATGTGGGATCTTCCCGTACCAGGGCACAAACCCGCGTCCCCTGCATCGGCAGGTGGACTCTCAACCACTGTGCCACCAGGGAAGCCCTACATTCTTATTTTCATTTTAAGTCTTTTAACTCTGGTATGTATTTTACACTCACGGCACATGCCAATTCTGACTAGTCATATTTCAAGTGCTCAGTAGCGACAACATTTTGGACAGCATAGATCTAGTCTGTAAGGAGAGGTACAAGGAAAAGGAGAAAAAGCTACAGTCAGAACAAAAATCCTATTCAACTTTCTTCATTTTCTTTGTCTATTGGCACAAACACCAAATGGTTATATATCTGCAGATAAAGAGTAAGCGTGCTTTTTACGACATTCTGTTTCAGCAGTTCTGAATTCCTAGTATGTTTCTGGGTGCAGAAATTAATTACTGATCGTAATAGAATTTTATGCTAATAGTATAATGTTATAATACGGACCAATGGTAAATTCACTCATTTTTTGTAAGACCTATTCTAGTTTATTACAAGTGTAGTTACAACTGTCTTTCTTTAAAAATATTCTATTATTTAAAAACTTAATTGTTAGTCACTAATAAGAGACAGAACCCTATTGGGCCACTCCAAGGCACTGACCTACATCTCTTGTATATATTTACACTGTGTTTGCATTTTAGTAGAGTTTGACTTTGATAGATTTGACATACTGCAGTATAAAAAATATTAAAGTCTCATTTTATGAATTCAGACTTGAAAATTTTGCCAAGAATCATGTAGTTTCAAAGCTGGTGGGCTTAATGATTTACAAACTGTGTTTATATTACTGCTACTTCATGGCATCACTTCAGTGATAAATAGAAATACTGGCTATCCAGCAATGTTTAAAAGGATCAAATTTTTACCAGTGATTTCTTTTATTATTATTTTATTTATTTATTTTTTGCAGTACGCGGGCCTCTCACTGTTGTGGCCTCTCCCGTTGTGGAGCACAGGCTCCGGACACGCAGGCTCAGTGACCATGGCTTATGGGCCTAGGCGCTCCGCGGCATGTGGGATCTTCCCGGACCGGGGCACGAACCCGCGTCTCCTGCATCGGCAGGCGGACTCTCAACCACTGTGCCACCAGGGAAGCCCTCTTTTATTATTTATTATTATTATAAATATAAAATCTTCTTGATAACCCCCAACAGTACTACTCAATGGCATTAAGTGGTGATGCTAATGCTCAAGTTAAAAAGTATTGCCTGAAGCAATAACTTTAGGAGTTAAAAATGATAAAACACTTGGAAGACTGCAAAAAACTATGAGGGAGCAGTCAGCCAAATACTAGAGATAATTGCTGAGAAAAAAAGGAGCAGCATTAAAGCAGTAATATACTACAGTGATTATATAAGCTCCAAGAACATCCACCCACACAAACACCAACCCCTCAAACAAACACAAAAACACATAATTCATAACAGAGTCTTGAAATTTGACTTGTAGATCTCCCAGAATGCATCTGTGACTACTCTGTACTTAACTACAAACCTTGGCGAGGCTCTGCAGCTCTAGGCTGTTATTTGGGTAAGGGATAGCCAAGGACTGGACCCAAGGTGAGCATCTGAATCAAGGGCAGCGAACCCGTGGCCATCTGCAGCCCAGGAAGGAGTCTGGTAGAAGCAGTAAAAACAGCTTTGCCCAGAAGGAACAATGACAATTAGCTAGACTGGACCTTCTCTCCAGAAGTTGAAAAGGAAAGTATGGAGGGAATCAGTTGTAAACAGAAGAAACAAAAACATATACAAAACAAAGTAGCAAGGGTTAGTCAGTCACAGTAAGGGTGAAGGCCCAGAAAAAGGATCCACAAGCTGCCGAGGGTGGGGCAGACAGAAGACCGCCTGGTCTCCAAAACTGCTTTGGACTCCAGAACACAAGCTTCATCTGGATCTCTGTGATATTTCTATTTCTTTAGTGCCACTTTCATCCATATAATGAATTCTGAGACCTGAGGAGGTAATCTGAGAAAGCTGCTGCCTAATGCATACACTGTTTTTCTGAATTGGTAAGATATTCCTAGGGAGGTAATGAGTTCTTGCTTTCATCCCTAGAAGGGCTCAGAAATGCTAAGAGAAAGAGATTCTAATATAAAAAAGTAGCCTTACATACCTGCATTTTTTTCTCTTGCTCATTTTCTCCAATCATTCCTGAACCTGTCACGCTTTCACTTCCATCAATGGACACCTACAGGAATAAAATAAAGCTTAAAAAAATTTTCACATATTGATAACTGTTTAGGCTGGGAGATAAGTACATGGGTACATTATCATTTATTTCTGTGTGTGTTTGAAAATTTCCATTATAAAAAATGGGGGAAAAACCTTTTAAATTATATAAATGATATAATTTCAATGCAGGGAAAAAAACACAGCCCTTTTGATGTAAAACTTAATTGAGGGGCTTCTCCGATGGCGCAGTGGTTGAGAGTCCACCTGCCGATTTGAGGGGCTTCTCCGGTGGCGCAGTGGTTGAGAGTCCACCTGCCGATGCAGGGGACACGGGTTCGTGCCCCGGTCCGGGAAGATCCCACATGCTGCGGAGCGGCTGGGCCCGTGAGCCATGGCCGCTGAGCCTGCGCTCCGCAGCAGGAGAGGCCACAACAGTGAGAGGCCCGTGTACCGCAAAAAAAAAAAAAACTTAATTGAGATTTTCCTTCACC
The DNA here is from genome assembly GCF_005190385.1 of Monodon monoceros. NCBI lineage: Eukaryota > Metazoa > Chordata > Mammalia > Artiodactyla > Monodontidae > Monodon > Monodon monoceros. The sequence continues at coordinate 61,881,488 of NW_021703784.1, read as the reverse complement.
TTTTCCAAACTCTAGGTTCTACTTTATAATTCATAAGCAGTTCCATCTATACCTCATTGTTTCTTTTATGGCACTCATACTTGAGTATATCTTTGTGTGAATTACCTGCCACCCATTTCTCTTCTATAAGCTTTTACTCCATTCCTTTTTTTGTCTTCAAATGTTTCTTTCTACCCTTCACTTCTTTTAAGATAAATGCTGATCTTCTCCTTGATGCTGTCTGATTTTGACTCTGAATTCCTAGTTTCTTATTTTTTTTTTGCTTTCTTTTCTTTTAGTGAAAGATAAAGAAGCTGTATCTGGGATGTTCTTCACATTGTAAAATGCTGTACCTTTGCTGCATACTGTTCCAAAGCACTGATGGTGTCGGGATCAATCGTGGCATCCCCAGTGTGTAGACCTGCCACTGTCCCATCAGCCTGAATTGCCAAAATGGTGTCAGACTGTGGGACTTGCACTGCATGATGGATGTAAGCTGTGGTGCCGTCTTCCAGCTGAACTGCCTGTAATGCACTCTGGTCATAACTATCTGAGGGAGTAGAAGAGAATGGCATTAAATTAAAGGTAGTCTGATAAACAGTTACATATTTAAAGGAAGAAGGGAATGAACTTTTATCGAATATTTACTATGAGCAGGGCCCATGTGCTTTACATATGTTATTTCATTCAATCTTCACAATGATTCTGTGAGGCAGGTATATTTACCACCTTATTGTACGAATGGGAAACTGAGGCTTGAGGAAGTAAAGTCACTTTCCTTAGGACCCAGGAAATAAAAAAAACTAACAATTAACAGTCAAATATCAGTATGCAGGGCTTCCCTGGTGGCGCAGTGGTTAAGAATCCACCTGCAAATGCAGAGGACATGGGTTTGAGCCCTGGTCCAAGAAGATCCCACATGCCACAGAGCAACTAAGCCTATGCGCCACAACTACTAAGCCTGCGCTCTAGGGCCCGTAAGCCACAACTACTGAGGCCCGTGTGCCACAACTACTGAAGCCTGCGCGCCTAGAGCCCGTGCTCCGCAACAAGAGAAGACACCACAATGAGAAGCCCGTGCACTGCAACGAAGAGTACTCCCGCTCTCCAAAACTAGAGAAAGCCCACATGCAGCAATGAAGACCCAATGCAGAAATCAATCAATCAATAAATTTATTTAAATAAAAAAGGAGTACTAAAAAAAAAAAATCAGTATGCAGAGAAACCAGGATCTGAACTCATGTCAGTATGACTCCATGGTTTTTTCCCCCTTCTAAATAACCATACTAAGAAACATACAGCATTGTGAAATAATAAATCTAGCCAATTACAGTGAACCTGTGGTCAACTCCCACTGCTAAGGAAAAAAATTTTCAGAGTTTACTTTTCTCAACTTTAAATAAATTTATTTACAAATTCAAATATTCTATATTTTTAAAAATTTCTTCCTTTGGTTTCACAACTAAATATAGTCTCTTAAAACATTTACAGTCATTCTATAATAAAGTATTTTATAAAGTAATAACAATAGCTAATATTTATTGAGCATTTACTATGTGACAAATATTGTTCCAAGTGCTCTACATGTTTGTACATTTTGTCTTCACAACTACCCTATGATGTGGATACTTATCATAATCCTCATTTCAGATGATGAAATTGAAGCACAAAAAGGTTAAATAATTTGCTCAGGGGCACACAGCTAAAAGACAGCAGACCCAGATTTGAACCCAGATAGTCTGGCTACAGAGCTGTGCTCATTGCTCCTATGCATTCCACCTCAAACCCCTGGTCCTCCCTACACAAAGCTAATAAACATGAACATTTTGCCATGTTTGCTTCAGATAGTTTTAAAATTTTTATTTAGTTTTAAAGACCAACACAAGGGGCAAAGGACCTTGCTAAAGACATTATATTTAAAAGGAAGAAAAAAATCAACAATTTAACTTTCAAGTGTTTAATTTCATATTTTAAAGGCAGCCTCTAGTTAAAGTCTTTCAGAGACCAGGGGTTTGCTATTTCAACCTGTTACTGGACAACTCAAATTGTTAGAAAGTTTTCCCTTAGACTGTGCCAAAATCTACCATCTTATATTTGAGAGAACAAGCATAATCCTTCTTTTACATGACAACAGCATTTCTGCAACTAAAGGCAGGTCTTATTTTTCCCACACCCTACCTCCCCCTTATTTTATTCAAATGTTCAAAGCTAATTTACCTTTGGAGGTATGGTGAATAAATGCTGTAGTTCCATCTTCTAACTGCACTGCTTGCCCATCCTCTAAACGCAAACTGTCCCCTGCTCAAGAACAATGTTTACATTTAGATCCCATATTTTCCAAGCATATTCTGATAACTCAACAACAACAGAGTCAATAAACCATTAAACACATCATACAAACCTACACTTCCTTTATGGATCCTTCAACATTTAAATAATTTCAGCAAAGCTGCTCTGAATAAGTGTTTAAAGGTAAAAAGATATTAGAATACCTGTTTTAGGAATATTTACCAGGGGATAGGAGAATTGAAAGAAGGAAAAAAAAGAAAATGAGAAGGCGTGTAGGATTTATCTCAAATAATAGAAATATTCACTTAGAACTCTTGCCCATTTATCTCCAGAGTAAAGTCTAGTAATTTCTTTTCCATTAACTCCGAGAGAAAATCTCAATTAAGTTAAAATGGTCTTTAGATCCTCTCTTTGACATCTACCTATCTCCCCTTTCAGAAGGAGACCTAGAGATCAGGACTAAGTTTAAGTAGTAAGAGGCAGTTGGAGGCAGCAAATACTGAAGTATGAGAATCAGAAGGGTAAGTAAATATCAAATACTTACTACTTTTAGGTATGGGTACATGTTGAACATAGGCAGCAGAACCATCCTCCAACTGAATGACCTGACCATCTATGAGTTTCCCATCTAGAACAAACAATTTAAGCCAATAAATTAGCACAAGCAAAAATTTTAAACTTTATACAATTTCAAAATGATATCAACTATAAAAACATACACTACTTAAGATCATGTTCATCTTGATTCTTCCCTCAATGTTCTGAGGCAATTCAATAACACATCCAGTGATCCTACAGAAAGCAGAAAATCCTCCCTCAGCCATCCTTTCTCCCCTCCGATTTTCAATTAGACAAGTTCAAGAGGAAGAGTGGCTCATCTGAGCAAGCTACATGGGTCAAACCTCTATATACCTTTCAGAGCCACTTAGGAATCGTGACCCTGACCCCAGCGAAGCTGAAACTGGGAAGATAGAAAGATGTATCAGTGCACATGAGGCCAGCTGTCATTCTCATCCCTGGGGGCTACAAGTCCCTTGACTATGTATACATATGCTCAGTAGCTTTCCAAAAAAGCAAGGAATTTGAGAACTAGGCTATTTCTTGGAGCAAAGTAAACACTGATTTAGAAACAATGTTATAAAAGCAAAACCAAATGTCTACTTTTACGCATATTTTGTAAAAACATTAAATAATAATTTAAAGGGAAAAAGTGAGAAAGGTCTTACTAAAAATAGGTCAGGGACACTACCCCCTCCCCTCTTCCTCACTAATTCTGATACCCCAGAGTATCTTCCAAATATCTCAAAAGGTGTCCTCAAATTATCAAAACAAAATTTAAGTTAAACTGAAATTACTACCATATGTAGTACAGTGTCTGTAGAAGGGATTGGGAAGTGGTATAACTGCTAGGTGTTCCAACTCTGAGGTTATGAATTGCTGATAATAACCAGTGGGCTGTATATGAGGCACATACCTTTAGAATTGTGTTGTATATAAGCAGTAGAACCATCTGCAAGTGTTACTGCTTGCAGGCTTACACCTTCCATATTTTCTAAATTGTCACCATCTATTATAAAAAAAAAAGTTATTTTCTTTAGGTAACTATCATATGTGTGTGCTGTTTAATTTTTTAAAAAATAAAATTTAGTCAAAAGGCAGATTGCTTAACTTAGACTCAAATGGGATTTCTTATAGCATTTACAAAAAATATTTCTACACCCTACTATACCAGCATCCATACCAGGGTAAAAATGCTCATAAAAAGGCTTAGCTTTGTGTTGCCTTTAGCTAAAGGAGGAGGAACAAAGTAAACAGTATTATAAGTTTTCATTCTCCCTTAAGATAAATATTTCCAAACCCACATGATCCCTTCAAATAAGATTGCTCACCTGCCACAGTTACTGCCTCTGTCAGGCACAAGGTAACATGCTGAGCCTCCATTCCTCCTCCAGGAAACTCTGTCATTCCCTGAGAATCTCGATTTATCTGGGCTAACAACATTTTCTACCTTGAAAAAAATGTAGGCATTGAGAACAAAGAACGATGTATATGAAATGAAATCTACAAACAATATTTATGAACCATAAAAAATTGCTACGGAAGTGAACAGAGTTTGAAATAAGCTGAAATTTCACTTAATATGCGGGGTAAAAGTATTTGCCCAAAGTCCAGAGCATGCTTTTAATAATTCATCAGTAAACTACTGAGCACAGCCAAGTCTTGCCCATCAGTTCTGTACCATGTCTGAAATTCCCATAATTTGTGTTCTTTGGGTTTAACATGGTTGAAGATTCCCACTTAGAATCCATGAATGGATTGAGTTACTCCTGTTGACTCAATCTTCAGAAATCTATGCTGAACCTGGCCACTTCTCACAAGCTTCGCCATTACCTCCCTGATCCAAGCCACTACCATCTCTCACCCTGAGATGTTACTGCAATAGCATCCTAACTGGTCTCCTTGCTTCTACTGTGACTTCCCTCATCTCCTCTCAACACAACAGTCAGATTGTCCTTTTGAATGAAAAAGTTAGATCACATCTCTCTTCTGCTCAAAACCCTTTGATGATTTCTCATCAGAGTAAAGCCAAAAGTCCTTACACTAGCCTATGAGGCCAATGATCTTGCCCCCATTTCTACTACTCTCCGTCTCATTCGTTCCATTTCAGCCACACTGGTGCCCTTGCTTTCCCTCAAACATACTGGATGTTCTGCTGCCTCAGGACCTTTACATTTGATGTTCCTTCTGCTTGAAACATTCTTCCTGGTATCTTCATTATTATGCCCTCAACTTCTTCCAGTCTTTGTTCAATGGCACCTCAACGAGAGCTTCCTTATTCACCTCATTGCAAACTGTACCTCCAACCCCACAATGATGATATACTCCAGCCCTCTTCCCTCCTTTATATTTTGGCATAGTACTAATAAATTGACATATTACATGTATTTACTTGTTTTTTTTCTTATCTATTTCTCCCTCAAATAGAATGGACAGGTGTTTTTATGTTTGCTCATTGCTGACTAAAGTGCCTAAAAAGTACTTGGCACACAACAGACACACAATTGGTGCAGAATAAATGGATGAATGGCTCTTTTACCAATCATCACCACAACCCCCTTCCTCCCTTTTCCTATCTCCGGGTCCCATTACCTCTGTAGGCCTTGAGTTGTCTCAAACATGAGTTGGGATAATTTAGCTGCCTTGAGCCAGGGAACTGGATACCAGAGCATCTCTTGAGGACCTTTCCAGGTCTAAAGATCTGATTTCAGTGTCAATATTTAAAAGAGCAATATGCAGATAGTAGTAATAATTTGCAATTATATTTATGTTAGGACTACTTGAAGATTTTTGTTTTATAAACACTATAAACTACGCCCTCTTTGGATTAAAGCCAGGGACTATGGTTTAGACGCTGAAAGGTATCAGTGCTGTGATAAAAGTCAATCACGGGCTGACTTTTCAGGGATTCCTGAAATATTTCTAATCTATAACTGTTCATAAAGCAGACTGAAACTTCAATACTTCCTTGCTACATCTAAGGGCTAACAGAGAAGCCTCAAAGTAAAACTGGTACTCTGCTGTTAAGTCCCCTGATGAGTACAGGATTGGGACAGGCTAATTTTCAGAACAAGTACTGTCACTATATAACAGAAATAAGACAAGGAAATGGAAGGGAAAACACCTATAAAAATGTAGAAAGCACTCTATGATTTTTACAGCATTCGTCTAGAAGACGAATTTTGAAAAAGGCAGATTACAAGTTAATTTGGGTCATGATGTTAAGAAATGACTATGGTTTGACCATAATTCAAGCATCTGTCCTTTTCATTGAATTATCTATAAATCTCCAAATAACTACATCAACAGGTAACTGATATATCTGCAATAAATAAAAGTTATTTCTTGTCTGAAAGCTGGTCAAGTGTTAACTTTCTTTAGGAAGGCTTCAGGACCTATAGTATCTATCCTAAGGGAAAAAAATCTACACTAACTGAAACATCTTGAAGAGACAGCTGATTCCTGGACACAAACTGCTGGCAAATACATGGGGTGGTGAAGGAATCAGAAGAGATCATATGGGCACTACAATTACCAGAGATAATAAGTGATGGCAAGTACACAGCCCATCTTATTCTCAAAAAGGCTCTGTGATACAATTAATGCCCTTTGTTAGAAAATGATCAACTGGGGAAAATATGATAATGAATAGATGAAATAAATAAGCTAGAGATCAAACACTCTATAGTTGCTCATACCATATCCACCATCATGTCTTGATTATTTCTGACACCAACATTTTCAGGTTGTGTGAAAATAAGTATGTAAGATACACATGACACCTTTAGAAAGGGCCACCTTGCAAAAGGTAGTCAGCTTCCTGTGCTTTAATAATGAATCATGGGCCAAAATCAGACACAGAGGAGGCTGTCATGGGGGCACAACAGGAATCTCAAATGAATACATCTGTGTAATAAATAAAGTTCCTGCCTTTCTGGAAGATAATGATGGATATTAGCATAAGAGAATAAACACACTTATGAAATGTAGCAAATGTTATATCCAGAATATATAAAGAAATTCTACAACACAACATCAAAAAACTAATAACCCAATTAAAAATTGGACAAAGGACTTGAATAGAAATTTCTCCAAGGAAGATAAACAAATGCCAAACAAACATATGAAAATATGCTCAATATAACTAACTGTCAAGGAAATGCAAATCAAAACCATAATGAGATATCACCTCACACCTGTTAGAATGCCCACTATCGGGACTTCCCTGGCTAAGTGGTTAAGACTCTGCACTTCTACTGCAGGGGGCCCAGGTTTGATCCCTGGTCCGGGAACTAAGATCCTGCAAGCTGCGTGGCACGGCCAAATAAATAAATAAAAATAAAACAAAAACAGTATGGAGATTCCTCAAAAAATTACAAATAGAATTACCATATGATCCAGCAATTCCACTTCTGGGTACATATCCAAAAGGATTAAAAACAGAATCTCAAAGAAAGATTTGCACACCTCTTCACTGCAGCATTATTCACAATAGCCAAGAGGTGGAAGCAACCTAAATGTCCATCAACGGATGAATGGATAAATAAAATGCAATTTATATATACAGAATGGAATATTAGTCTTAAAAAAGAAGAAAATACTGTCATATGTTACAACATGGATGAACCCTGAGGACATTATTCTAAGTGAAATAAGCCAGTCAAAAAAAGACAAATACTGCATGATTCCACTTATATGAGCTATCTAAAGTAGTCAAACTCTTAGAATTAGAAAGTAGAATGGTAGTTACAAGTACTAGGGGAGTTGTTTGATGATTATAGTTTCAGTTTTGCAAGATGAAAAAGTTCTAGAGATCTATCACACAACAATGTCCATATAGTTAACACTACTGTACCCTACACTTAAAAATGGTTATGACTGTAAATTTTATGTTGTGGGTCTTTAACCATAATTTTTAGAAAAAGGTCTGAACACATATGGAAAAATGTTAGGATCTGTTAAAAACCAAGTGGATACATAAGCTTTTATTCAATTACTTATACAGGTACTCCTCCTTATATTTGATAGATTTCATAATTTTAAAAGTGAAAAATATCCAAAATTATTGGCAGGAAGAAAAAAATGTCTGAAAATTGATGGTTAAAATTAGTAACTAAATACTAGCTGACTTCATCCCTTAAAAAAAAGAATCAGTGTTTCCTCAGTGGTATGAATCTACATCAGACGAATATTTTAAAATGTGAAGCCCTTAGATATTTCAAGTTTGGTCTAATTTGTTAGATACAATTATTACCACAAATTATTATGAAAATATAAATCTAATGGTCCAGGTATAAAGAACTCCAACTACAAGTAACCTTTATTGTGGTAAGAAATGATACAAAAAGAAATCTAGATTAACAAATCTTAGAGGTCTTTTTGCATGAAGCCACAGAAACCAGGCCTTCAGAAATTGTCAACCTCAGATCCTAACCTCAGGCTGGTTTCACCTCAACACTTAACAGAGAAGCTATGCCATTCTATTACCTGGTCTCAATTCCAAATTTTCATCATAAATTTACTACTATACAAAGTGTTTCTCCATTTAAGCATGGTCATTTGTGCTGCATTTTATGACATCTCCTAACCTGGAATGAGGAAGTTCCTTAGTACAGCAACATAAAAATAGCAGGCTAGGGGCTTCCCTGGTGGCGCAGTGATTGAGAGTCCGCCTGCCGATGCTGGGGACATGGATTCGTGCCCAGGTCCGGGAAGATCCCACATGCTGCGGAGCGCCTAGGCCTGTGAGCCATGGCCACTGAGACTGCACATCCGGAGCCTGTGCTCCGCAATGGGAGAGGCCACATCAGTGAGAGGCCCGCGTACCGCCAAAAAAAAAAAAAGCAGGCTATCCTGTACCTTTGCAGTATGCTGATCCAGTAACACTGCTTTGATTAACATTTGTGGAAAACTATCTTTAAATCCCTTCTATTTTATTTAAATACACCCAGGGAATAAGCATGTTCCACTGATGAAATGTAATTCAGTTAAGTACAGAGTAGTTAGAATGTGCTGGTGAATGATGTAGAGTTTTCATAGGCTCTACAGAATGCTAAAGGGTAAAACTGAGGGATAGAGTTTATACTACCTATTTTAAAGAAGTAGAATATTCTATCAGATGGGTGAAATGTTGGAAATTGAAGGCTTTCAAACTTTTTGCCAAGTTCCAGGACCATTCAGAAATAGAATATTTGAAACTGACTGGCAGGTAGTTGAGATGAGGCCTAGGAGACCTGAAACTAAAATACCTGTGAGAAAAAGAGGTGAGAAGAGACAAGAATTGAGAAATGGACACCTAGGTCTAGTCATCAGGAATGTCAATTTTGGTGATGGTTTGTTCTTAACTGAACCACTGATGTGAAAAAGAACCAAAAAAAATCTCTCTCAAACCTCAACAGTGTAGCATTAAAAACAGAGCTTGAGGGCTTCCCTGGTGGCGCAGTGGTTGAGAGTCCGCCTGCCAATGCAGGGGACACGGGTTCATGCCCCAGTCCGGGAAGATCCCACATGCCGCGGAGCGGCTGGGTCCGTGAGCCACGCTGAGCCTGCGCGTCCGGAGCCTGTGCTCCGTGGCAGGAGAGGCCACAACGGTGAGAGGCTCGCATACCGCAAAAACAAAAAACAAAAAACAAAAAACAGGGTGTGATAAGGGCACACCTGCATAGCTCAGTTTGCTAAGCATGCCCTGGCTTGCTTTCACTGAGACTAGGGAGTCTGAGGAAGCATCAGGAGAAAGAGAAAGGTTCTGATATATTCAAACTCAACTTCTGACACTGTTCTGTTAAAAAAAGCATAAAGTCGTTTCAAAATGTTGATGCCACAAAAAAAAAAAACTATGATGCTAGATTGTACTTTATTTCCCTCAAGATAAACACTGTGTATGTTAATATTTTATTACCCAAATTGCTCATCTTGTCATAGGTAAGGGAAGCAAAGCATTGTGAGACAATTTTGAAAATGAGAGACGGCACTCCTGAAACACAACACTATAACAAAATAGATCCTTTGTCCAAAAAAGTATATTGAGTAGGACACTAAACATGGATAGTTAAAACATATACCTCTAGTCAGAAAAAACTGTTTGTATAGGTCATATTTACGAAGCATTTTTCAGATCTAATAACTTATTTGATGGAATAGTCCTGAAGGGCCATAAAAGTTCTTGGGCTCTTCCAACCTCTTCTGAACCCCCAAAGCAGTCCAGCAAACTTACATGTCTTTATTTCTTCATGGTGACTATTTAAAATATTTTCCATTTACCTCAAACCTTCTACCCCACTCCCTCTCCTGCTATCCTCCCACCCCGTCTCCTTCACCACTTCATTTTCAGCAAATTAATCAGCTCCCAACTTCACGGAAAATATAGAAGTCACCAGAGGAATTCTCTGCCAACAAACCTCACTTCACTGCATTTCCACACATTTCTTCCTTCTCTCCTACAATATTACCTTCCTACAAGGTAAGACTAATCCTTCCAACCTGTACTCTGCATTTCATCTGTCTTTCCTCCTTAGGGATCTCAGGGATCTCTCCTGTAAAAAATTTCCCTCTCTCTCCCAGTTCTTTCCCATCAATAACTTAAAAAAACACAAAAACAGGGACTTCCCTGGTGGTCCAGTGGTTAAGACTCCATGCTCCCGATGCAAGGGGTCAGGGAACTAGATCCCTCATGTTGCAACTAAGAGCCCGCGTGCTGCAACTAAAAGATCCTGCATGCCGCAATGAAGATCCCTCACATGGCAACTAAGACCCGGTGCAGCCAAATAAAAATAATAAATATTTTAAAAAACAAAATCGATAAAACAAAATCTTGCCTCTGACTCAGCTACTAGTCTCTCTTTCCCTCCTTATCACAGCTAGATTTCTCTAACAGTTGTTACTAAGACTATTTCCTGATTTCCCACTGCTATCCATCTGGTTTCTGTCCCTAAGTATTGAAACTGCTTTGGCTGGTCACTAATCTCCACTTTAACATGAAGTTCGATGGCCATTCCTATGAATGAGAGATGAAAATATTCATCCACAAAAAGACTTACACAAGAATGTCCATAGCAACTTTATCCATAATAGTTCCAAACTGGAATGAACTCAAATGTCCATCATAAAACAGATTAAAAAGCTGTGATAGGGGCTTCCCTGGTGGTGCAGTGGTTGAGAATCCGCCTGCCAATGCAGGGGACGTAGGATCGAGCCCTGGCCTGGGAAGATCCCACATGCCGCGGAGCACCACAACTACTGAAACCCGTTCATCCTAGAGCCTTCGCGCTACAACTATTGAAGCACACACACTCTAGGGCCCGCGTGCTGCAACTACTGAGTCCACCTGCTGCAACTAGTGAAGCCCGCGCACCAAGAGCCGGTACTCCGCAACAAGAGAAGCCACTGCAATGAGAAGCCCGCTCACCGCAGTGAAGAGTAGCCCCCGCTCGCCACAACTACAGAAAGACCTCACTCAGCAACGAAGACCCAACGCAGCTAAAGAAAAAAAAAAATGTGATGGATACTTTTCTGTCTTATATTGGGTTTGATATCATTGACCTTTATCTCCTTCTTAGAACATTCTCTTACCTTGGCTTCTGTGACTTCCACACGCTCCTGGTTTTTTCCAACTCCCTAGCTAATCCTTTTCCGTTTCTCCTATGGGTTCCTAAATATTGAGAACGCACAAGTTTCCATCCTAGTTTGTTTTTTCATTTTATGCACTTTTCCTCTTGGAATATCATATCCATTCCGTTGGCTTCAAAGATCTCTGGAATTTATAAGCTCTTTAAAATCTCTCTAGTCCTTTCTCTTAAGGGCTCCTGATCTATCTAGCTGCTTACTGGCCTTGGTGACCTTCATGGTCCACAGTCACCTCCATCTCAAAACAGTTTGCCACAAAATTCTACTTTAGTATTTTCTCCCTCAGTGATAAACGCAGTCACCTACCCAGTAGTCAAATCCCCCTTATTCTCCAACCGATCACTAAGAACTATCACTCTACCTCCTAAATATCTGTCAAATCCATTTGCTTCTCTTATTAGGTTGTCTTAATTCAGGGTACCATCACCGCTTGGGTTACTACATCGGCCTCCTAAAATCCACTCCTACCCTCCTCCAATCTAATCTCCATAGCACAGTCCAAGTGCTTTCAAATCCAATCAGAGCATTTCTCTGTCTCAAAACCTTCAAAACTTTCCCATTTCCCCATATAGTCCAAATATCATGATCTGGATTCTACTAACTTCTCCAATAAGACGGACAATCATCCTGCGTTGCCCAAGACTGAGAAGCTTCCTGGGTCATGGGACTCTCAGTTCTTTTTTTTTTTTTTTTGGTGGTGGGGGGACACTTTCTTTTAAAACTGGGATAGTCTTGGGCAAATCAAGACAAGTTGGTCACTCTATCTTCCAGTCTTGTTCTAGCACAACCTCACATTCTACACTCCAGCAATACTGTTTAAAATTCTAGTAGTTAATAATACTGGTATCATTTAATAATAATATTAATTAAAATGTTAATAATACTAATAAATAAAAATGATTATAATGATAACTAACCCTTCCAAAATACTATATGCCAGGCATTACTACTAATTCATTTAATCCTTCTAGCAATCCTATGAATTAAGTACCATTTTATCACAATTTTGCAGACCAAGAAAGTGAAGCTCACAAAGGTTAAATGATGTCCTTAACTTCACAACCTAAGTGGCAAAGTCAACCTTCTAACCATCTGGCTCAACAACTTTTACATGAGCTGCTGGATTATTTGCCACTCCCAGAACAGCCCAAGGTGTCTCCTGCATCTGGGCTCTGAACACTGCTATTCATACCCTCTAGCATACTCTTCCTCCTCTCTTTACTTGGCTAAATTCTTCAGATTCCACCAGAAAGTTTTATCTGGACTCCCCAAATTGGGTCAGAATGCTTTAGATATATTTCCCAAGATACTCTGTCCATACTCTTATAATAACACTTAGCACAGTATACTTTAATTACCTGTTTTTCTCCAGACTGGAAGCAGTATATTTACAGTAACCAGCTACTAAAACATATCTAAGGAGGATTCCCCTATAGATAGATTGGAAAGTATGGGTTATACTTAGGAAGGAATGCTTATGAGCGGTAGTATAACACTATACTTAAGAATAAGGACTCTGGAGCAAAACAGCCTGCTTCAAAATCTCATTTTACCACATATTATCTATGTGACCTTGGGCAAGTTACTTAACCATGCTGTGCCACAGCTTCCCTATCTGTAAAAGGAGGGTACTTCACAGAGGGTATTGTGAGGTATCTGTGTTAAATACAAAGCACTTGTAACAGCACATGGCATTATATATATGTTTGCTATTAATGCTTATCAGTAGTTTAAAGCTAAATGAGAAGAGACTGTACAGCTCTATCTCTTGTCTTATTCACTATTTTCTCCTACTACTGTAAAAGGGTATTGCCAGAGGAGAAAGAAGACAAAAAAAAAAGTTTCAGAGATGTGTTATTCAAGAGGAACTTTCCTCTTGTTCATGCTTTTCCTTTTTGAAAATATCTTTACTGAGATGTAATTCACATATCATAAAATGTACCCATTTAAGGTGTACAATTCAATGACTTTAGTATATTCAGAGTTGTACAAACATCACCACAACCTGAATTCACAATATTTTTATCACCCTTCAAAAGAAAACCCTACCTCCCCCTTTCCAAAGCCCTAGGCAACCACTAATCTACTTTCTATTTCTATAGATTTGCTTATTCTGGACACTTCATGTAAATGGAATCATAGTATGTGGTCTTTTGTGACTGCCTTCTTTCACTTATACATAATGTTTTCAAGGTTTCTCCATAAAAGAATAAAAACTAAAAACTAAAAAAAAAATTTTAATCCATAAAAATAATGAATCACTATGTTGTACACCTTAAAAGAATAATAATGTAAATCAACTATACTTCAATTTTTAAAAGGTAAAAAAGAAATCTCCTTTTCCTTCTGAAAGTCTTTTTCCCCTAAAAAGGAAGAAAAAAAATAATTTCTAAAGGTGATTTTAGGGACTTCCCTGGTGGCGCAGTGGTTAAGAATCTGCCTGCCAATGCAGGGGACATGGGTTCGAGCCCTGGTCCAGGAAGATCCCACATGCCGCGGAGCAACTAAGCCCATGTGCCACAACTAAGCCCTCGTGCCACAACTACTGAAGGGCGCATGCCTAGAGCCCATGCTCTGAAACAAGAGAAGCTACCACAATGAGAAACCCGCCTACTACAACGAAGAGCAGCCCCGGCTCACCACAACTAGAGAAAGCCGGCACGCAACAACAAAGACCCAACACAGCCAAAAATAAACAAATAAACTTATGTTTAAAATAAGATAAAATAAAGGTGATTTTAAGTAATTGACTTTTTAAAAAATTTTTATTTATTTTTGGCCATGCTGCCACATGTGGGATCTTAGCTCCCTGACCAGGGATCGAACCCGTGCCCCCTGCAGTAGAAGCTCAGAGTCCTAGCCACTTCACCACCAGGGAATTCCCTGAATAATTGACTTTTAATAACAGACATTTATCTCCTAGTATATTTTCCTTAAATATTATCTTCTCAACAATAAGCATGTCCACTTATAAAAAGCTCCCCAGTTGAATCTAACATGCACTCCTCATTTAAAAACACAGATCTATAATCCATCAACTAAAAACATTTACATACATTCCTAGGTCTCAAATCAAACTGCCCCATCCAAAAGTCTGCCAGTGATTCTTTTTCCTCTCAGCACTTCTGTTTGAAAGGACAAATGCCAGAGGGAAGGGAAGACACTAACCAATAGGTAGGTGGGGAGGTCTCCTAGGAATGTACCACGTTGTCATTCTTTTTTTTTTTTAAATTTTTATTTATTTTTAGCTTTGTTGGGTCTTCTTTGCTGCACGCAGGCTTTCTCTAGTTGGGGCAAGCGGGGGCTACTCTTCACCGCAGTGCGCATACTTCTCATTGCAGTGGCTTCTCTTGTTGCGGAGCATGGGCTCTAGGTGTGCAAGCCTCAGTAGTTGTGGCACATGGGCTCAGCAGTTGTGGCTCACAGGCTCTAGAGCATAAGCTCAGCAGTTTTGGCACATGGGCCTAGTTGCTCCGCGGCATGTGGGATTTTCCCAGACCAGGGCTCGAACCCATGTCCCCTGCACTGGCAGGCGGATTCCTAACCACTGTGCCACCAGGGAAGTCCCTGTCATTCATTTTATATCAAAATACATCTTGTTTTCTGTCTGAATTAAACACAACACATTCCATATACACCATTAAGGTTTGCCAATTCATCTTTCCACTCTAATCAATTTGCCATATGGACTTGGCTATTTCCACCAAACCCAGACAACAGATTAAAATGATCAAAAGTCATCCTTGACTAAACCCTCATTCTTTTCTTTGCAGTACGCGGGCCTCTCACTGTTGTGGCCTCTCCCGTTGCGGAGCACAGGCTCCAGATGTGCAGGCCTGCGGCCATTGCTCACAGGCCTAGCCTCTCCGTGGCATGTGGGATCTTCCTGGACCGGGGCACGAACCCGTGTCCCCTGCATGAGCAGGCGGACGCTCAACCACTGTGCCACCAGAGAAGCCCACCCTCATTCTTAAATTCACAACAGGGCAATTGTCAACTCCATGATTTTTTTTTTTAATGGAACCATATATATGGGAACTTGGTATGACAGAGAGCATTTCATCTTTTTAATTTTTTTTGGCCACACTGCCCAGCTTGTGGGATCTTAGTTCCCGGACTGGGGACTGAACCCAGACCCTCAGCAATGAGAGTGTGGAGTCTTACCCACTGGACCACCAGGGCATTCCCTTCAACTCCATGATTTTTATCCTTCAAAACCTTTCTTTTCCAACTCCTCACATATTAATAACTACTGCAATAACTTCTTTACTGCTTTCTTTACTCCAGTCTCTCATCCTTCCATTCCAATAACACTGCCAACTATCTTATTTTGTCTTGTACAACAGTAGAATTTTCATTGCATACAATATTGTAAGAAAAATTTGTTAATAAGATTATTTCCCACTAGCTTAATAAATCAAATCTTTTCGTTTCCTGGTTTTCTTCTTTAACTCTTGCTATCCACACACATAAGTTTTTACAGCATTACCTCCCAGAAATGGGACTAGGAGATGAAGGTGGACTGGGGACGGGCCTTTTAATTTCTACCGTATACATTCCATAAGTTAAAAAGAAATTTACCATGTATTATTTTCATGGTTTTAAAACTAGTTACTTTAAAAAAAAAGTTACTATAAACAGAAGCATTAATAAAGTAAGGAGCACCTAACTCTGCCTCAGGTATGCAAAGATGATTACATGTGAATATGGGCATAAGAAAGATAAGTAAACATTTCCTAGGGGTAGGAAGAGTAGAGAAGGCAGTCCAGACACAGGGAACAGCCTTTGTCACTGTCCAGTCTAAATCCATCTTTAAAACAAAATCACTTTGATTTTGACAGTACGGTAAAGTTTAAAACACTGTCTCAGGGACTTCCCTGGTGGCGCAGGGTTGGGAGTCCGCCTGCCAATGCAGGGGACACGGGTTCAAGCCCTGGTCTGGGAAGATCCCACATGCTGCGGAGCAACTAAGGCCGTGCGCTGCAACTACTGAGCCTTCACTCTAGAACCCAAGAGCCACAACTACTGAAGCCCACGCGCCTAGAGCCTATGCTCCGCAACAAGAGAAGCCACCGAACTGAGAAGCCCACGCACCACAATGAAGAGTAGCCCCCACTTGCTGCAACTAGAGAAAGCCCGCGGAAGCAACAAAGACCCAATGCAGCCAAAAATAAATAAATTAAAAAACAAAAAACACTGTCTCACAAAAGCCATCCCTTAAAATGCAAATTAAGCAAAGAACAATGACTCAAGCAACCCAACTCTTTAAAAAATCACTACGTCCTGGGCTTCCCTGGTGGCGCAGTGGTTGAGAGTCCGCCTGCCAATGCAAGGGACACGGGTTCGTGCCCCAGTCCGGGAAGATACCACATGCCGCAGAGCGGCTAGGCCCGTGAGCCAGCCACGGAGCCACCGGGTCGGGCCCCGCCCCGCCCACGCGAAGGGGCAAAAAAAAAAAGGAGCCGGCCACACCTCCAAAAAAAAAAAAAAAAAAAAAAAATCACTATGTCCTGAAATAAAGCCAGGAGCAAAAAGACTCAGAACTGGGTAAAACCTCAGATTAAAAACCAAAAACAAAAACTAGATAAAAACTTCAAAATTAAGTAATGATGAGAACATCAGGACTCAGAAAGTTCTCCTCCCATGATCATAAACTGCACCTACATTATAAATATTTAATAACAGCTAAAGTAATAGTAGAGGCACAATTCCCCAAAACAGCTAGGTCATCTTTCCATGAGGAATATGATGAATCCTTACTTCACAGCAATATCTCAACCTGCAGCAAAGGGCAATGGACATTTTGCAAATCATATATCTGATAAAGGACCTTTATGTAAGAAACTCTTAGAACTCAATAACAGATAAACAATCCAATTTTAAAATGGGGGAAAGACCCAAATAGACATTTCCAAAAAGAAAATATACAAATGGCCAATAAGCACATGAAAAAATGCTCAGCACAATTAGCCATTGGAAAATGCAAATCAAAATCACAAGAGATACCACTTCATACCCACTAGGATGGCTACCATCAAAAAGACTGATAACAACAAGTGTTGGCAAGGATATGGAGAATGGGAGCTCTCATACACTGCTGGTAGGAATGTAAAATGGTACACGCACTTTGGAAAAGTTTGCCACTTCCTCAAAAGATTGAACACAGAGTTACCGTATGACCAAATGACCAAGAAATTCTACTCCTAGGTATATATATACACACAAGAGAAATAAAAACAAATGTCCACACAAAAACTTGTTCCGTAACTGTTCATGGCAGCATTATGCATCATAGACAAAAAAGTGGAAGCAACCTAAATGTCCATCAACAGATGAATGCATAAATAAAAGGTGTTACGTTCATACAGCAAAATATTTGGCAATAAAAAGAAATGAAGTACTCATATATGCTATAACATGCATGAACCTTGCAAATATCATGCTAAATAAAAGAAGCCAGTCACAGAAGTCCACATACTGTGTGATTCCATTTTTATGAAATGTTGGGAATAGACAAATCTGTAGATTAGTGGTTGGGGAAGAAGGAGTGTTATGGGGAAATGGGGAGTAACTTAAGTGGGTACAGAGTTTCTTGGGGGGTGATGAACATGTTTTAAAATTTTGGTGATGGTGGCACAACTCTGTGAATACGTTAAACCTACCTAATTATTATAATACTTTAAATGGGTGAATTGTAAAGGTATATAAATTATATCAATAAAGCCATTATTTTTTAAAAATAAAAGACAGCTATGGAAAAAATAGACACTCAAGTATTTGTACACTAAATAATTTCCAAAGTAATCAAAATACACCTGGATAAATTAGTTACCTGTCTTACCTGAGCTTTTTGTATGATCTCACTACCTATTCTCTTACTAAACACTCAACAATGAATTGAAACTAAGCACTTAGCAAGAGAATATATTAAATGCTGCACAGATTTTTGTCAACTACAGCAAAACACAAGTATCTTCTAGTAAGGTTCGGGACAAAGCCGACCACAACTTCGAACCTACAATTTTTCACATCCCCACTAGGTTATACCAGCTGATTAGACACTTCCAAAGGCTTAAACTGATCTTAAATAATCAGTTTAGCAATTATATTCTTATCTACTTTTTATTTAACTTCCTTAATGCGTAAACTTAAATGTTAAAAAAAGCAAAAGGGGAGAGAAGAAAAATTGATTTACGTTCCACAATAAAATGTTACAAAGCAACCAAAGCATTCGTATACTCTTTGGCCAAAACCGAGAAAAAAGGAGAATGATAAAAATGACAATTTCTAATATTCGCTGTTAGGCCTCAATGACCATAAAAATTTTTTTTTTTTTTTTAGTGAGGGAAACAAGAAATCTGTGCACGATCAGAGTGGGAGGAAATTCTGGGTGCGATCTACAGGCGGGATGCCGACCGGGCCCTCAGCCAGTTCTGCCGCCGGCGCCCCAGCTAGGGCCTGGTGCCGACCGGGGTCCAGCGTCTCAGCCGGAGGAGCTTCGCCTCGGCGGCGCCAGGGGACTCGCTCCGCGCGGAGGTCAAGCCGAGAAGCGCCGCCGGGCTCCCAAGGGCTCCGCCCTCCCCTCCTTCACTCCCTCCCCTCGGCAGTCCCCTGAGGGGAACAGGCGGGGCGCAGTGCGCAGAGACAAGGGCGGGGGGGGGGGGGGTGCGTCCTCAGTGAGAAAAGCTCCGCCGCCCGAGTGGCGGCCGCGGGTTATTAATAAACTCCGCTTCTGCCCAGGCGTCTCTACCGCGGCCGGCCGTAGGATCTGCAAGGCCTGCGGCTGAGGCTGAGCAGCCAGAGTCCGAGCCCGGGCCCTACCGGGCCCGCGCCGCCACGCTAAGGGCGGCGGCCGGGCGGAGAATAATGCACACTGGGTAAAAACACATTTATATACGAACCTCCGAGAAAATTTTCCAACAATTCCTTCGTCCGACCACCATGCACCAGGACAGGAAACAGCCGCCCGGCCCCTCAGCCCCGCAACCAGCATAGTGGGTCTGAAGCCCGCCCCCAGCCTCCATTGGGCTCTCATTACGTCACTCACTGGACGCTTCCTGCTTGCCATTGGCTCAAATTTAGGCGATGCGAAAGGAGACCGCCTTATCCACGCCCCTTTTCCTGACGTCAGCCTCGCCTGGCCTTACAGCCAGCGCCTGAGTGGCTTACCCAAAGTGCGGAACAAAGTTTTCTGCTTCTGACTGGTTGGCAGAACGGCTCGTCCCAGCGCGACACCGCCTCGCTGACAAGTGAATTATGCAGAGTCTGTGGCCCCAGCAGGAGGCGCCATTTTGTAGCGAGGGAGGGAGGCTGGTCCTTGTGACTAGCCGGGAGGGAGACGGGTTCACAGGCGCCATTTTCCCCACAGGGGCTAGGAGGTGGCCTTGGCTCTCCTGATGGGCTTGCTGGAGCGCGTTCTGGAGACCGGGTGGGCTTTGCCTAGCAATTGCCGAGTGTCGTCCCGTTGGGAGGGAAGTGGTAGGGTGGGGTAGGACACGATGGGACGCTTCACCGCTCCCTGGGGGCTCTCGGTGCCAGCTGAGGCCTTTGGTCTTGGGCGGAGGCTCTGCTTTTCCGAGAGCTGCTGTATGCCTGTCACTGGCTGCCAATGCTTTTCCAGTCGCTGGGGCATCATCATTGGTAGGAGGATGAGCCTCCTGCCTCAGCTGAAGCTCCGGCGTAGCTCTACAACGGGGCGGTGGTCTTGGACTCTGCTGGGAGACACTGCGGTTGCTTTTGCGCTTTCATGTTCCTTAGGTTCAAATTTTGAAGTCGTCTGTAATGGTGTCGCTAACTTCTTTTTTACTTTCCCTTTTGTGTGTGTCGCAAATTAAAGGAAAGTCAAAAGGCTGAGGAAATCATTGACTCGGTCTTCCCAGTATTAAGAATGGATACAAATTAGTTGTGAAGTTTAGGTAGTGTTTCTTGCAGCTCTCAACCCAGAATTTTTCTGAGCCATTGGAAATACTAGTCATTTCAGGAGTATTCAGTATGTATTCATATGCTTTGGCAACCAGACTGAATAAAGATGAGGTAAAGTGTGTAGACTCAAGATTTGTTAAATCTGGTGTTCCAAATGTAGATTTGAGTTACTAAGAGATTGAGAAGGATGGTCCCGTTGTAACTGGAGATTTGTGTCCTGCTTACAAAAGCTGGACAAAGCTGGATGATGTTTGATTTAGTGTCTTTGCATTTCAGGTGATTATGGAATGGCCTTAGTGAGGATAATTAAAGTTTTGATTTACATTCGAGTCCAGTTTGAGATTTTTAACGAGACCTTCTTTTAGGTAGGGAGTGAGGTGCAGGCTGCAGACCCTAACCAAGGTATAGCTGCGTAATTGGTGCCCAAATGCCATTGGAAGGAAAATAGGACGTTGAGTGTCGTTTGAATACATAGACTTTGGAAGTTTAAAGCAGTTTTTATATTTTATGCCCTTATAAGAATAAAAGATGTGGCACATAAAATTGGATTAGGTTGCTTGAAACTGGAGGAATTGGCTCATTCAAAAGTCTTGTACCCAATGGATAGATTTCCCTTTTTCACAGAGAGTTCAGATGACAAACGAGGTGTTTTCATTTATACTTTCTGTACCTTCTAGATGTTATATCTGTATTTTATAGTCAGAAATATTATTAAAAGAATCAAAATACTTTTATGCAGTTTAGTCATTTATTACTAAGTCCTGAATCTCTAGTCTGTTAAAACACGGTAATACAGAATCTCAAAAGGAAGTTAAAAATCACTCTGTAATCGTAGTTTGCAGTTACAGGACATCTTTTTATCCCCAGGACTACTGAGTGGTTGTAAACATTGAATGGTGGTGGTGGATAGGATACTATAATTCTAATCTGATTCAGGGAGAAACCTTAATAATGATTTTGTCATAGGTAGTGGAACTTTGTGTTACAGTATTTACCACTGACTATATATAGAACAGAGTTCAAATGTACATACTATTCAGGGCCATCCAGAATCTTCACATTTTCCCTAAATCACTTCCTATCCCTCATATGTTATTACATGTTAACAAATTAATGGCTTGAAAACATTTCACTGCCAATCAGTACTAGTCCATGCTCTTACACAAAGCTGGACCTTTTCCCCAAGTTTTCTAAATAGGCTAACTTATTTCTAGCCCCCTTCAAAAACTGTTGCCATCAGTGTTTTAAAAACATTTCTTTCAGTAACTAAAAACTTCCTGGAGAATTGGTTGATTTTGGTATATTTGTACAATGATATAACCATTAAAGTATTATATGTATAGGGCTTCCCTGGTGGCGCAGTGGTTGGGAGTCCGCCTGCCGGCGCAGGGGACACAGGTTCATGCCCCGGTCCGGGAGTATCCCACGTGCCGCGGAGCGGCTGGTCCCGTGAGCCATGGCCGCTGAGCCTGCGCGTCCGGAGCCTGTGCTCCGCAACGGGAGAGGCCGCAACAGTGAGAGGCCCGCGTACCGCAAAAACAACAAAAACAAAAACAAAAAAAGTATTATATGTATAGAAAAAAGATACGAAGAGAATTTCCTGGCAGTCCAGTGGTTAGGACTCCGTGCTTTCGTTGCCAAGGGCTCGGGTTCAATCACTGGTTGGGGAACTAACATCCCACAAGCCGCACGATGCGCCCAAAAAAAAACAAAACAAAAAAACGTAGAAATAATGCATTCAACTCTTAAAAGTAATTATGTCTAGGAGAAGGTGATTTTGAGTTATCAAATTATTTTCATATAGGTTTATAATAAATTTTTATTATGAATTTGTAGCTTTTTAAACACTGAAGAATTTTTCTTTTTTTAAAAAACTTTATTTCTCTTCTGTTTTTTCTTTTCTGAAAACACTAAAGAATTTAAAACCAACTCTCTCCATTGGAAGCTGTGGCTGTTAGATGTGTCACTTGTCTTACAAACTGTAGCCCCATTTGTAAAGTAGAAACACTTATTTCACAGTGTGACTGGGAGGATATATGAGAATGTAGATAAATGTAGCACAGTGCTTATCAGAGATACTTTTCAAGTGCTTAATAAATGTTAGCCCATCTCTCTCCAGTCCTCACTTTAATGGTCAACAGCAGTGGTTCTTAAGCACTTTGACAACTCCTTTGAGATTCAGATGAAAGCTATGAAAAATATACTAAAGACTGCAGTTTCATAGGACTCCTGGACCCAGAATTAAGAGTCCTTGGTCTGTAGAATAAACTCATTCACAGCTTCCACACCGAAAGCATTAATCAGAGCTTAATTAGAACATACTTTTGGAAGTGTATGAGGAAGTTACTTAAAATGTTCCTTTCCAATCTCAGATATATAGTTCTCAGTATATATGCTGACATAGGCATAGGTATAATACAACCGGTAATGTTTTGTTAGTGGCTAATTGCATGATTCTCCTCATTTCAAGCTATCTATAGTGACTCCAGTGTGTGCAATTTTTCATTTTACCAACTCTACCCCTGGACCACGTGTTAACCCCATTCATTCATTACATCTTTGAAAATATCACCCAGTAAGTGAGCTCCAAGGTTACTAGTTGTGGTTAATGTGTGTTAGGTTTATTTTAGTGGGAAACTTAAGAGGAGAGTAAACTCAATTTACAAAATGTTATCAATCTAAAGCTCCTGAAGATTCCTCCTGCTACCCACCCAAACTCGCACCAGCTAGGGCTATTTGATAGGGTGATGGGATTTAAAAAACAAATGAGCAGCTGGTAGCAAAACAAAGTGGGGGAAGAATACTTTCCCTATAATAAGGGGATAGCTAGATCTTAATTTGTATTTAATAAACATTTTATGTTACTTTTTAGAGAACTTTAAACAAATTTGAGGCTTAAGAAAACTGAAAATTGAGATAGTCATATATCATAAAATTCGGGCTTCCCTGGTGGCGCAGTGGTTGAGAGTCCGCCTGCCGATGCAGGGTACACGGGTTCGTGCACCGATCCGGGAGGATCCCACGTGCCGCGGAGCGGCTGGGCCTGGGAGCCATGGCCGCTGAGCCTGCGCGTCCGGAGCCTGTGCTCCGCAACGGGAGAGGCCACAACAGTGAGAGGCCCGCGTACAGCAAAAAAAAAAGTTTGTAATCTCATATATCATAAAATTCATCATTTTAAAGTGTACATACACTTAAGTAGTTTTTCGTATATTCACAAAGCTGTTCAACCATCACCATTATCTAATGGTAAACACTTTCATCATGCCCAACAGAAACCCTATGCCCAATAGCACTCACTCTCCATTCCCTCCTCCCTCCCCACCCCTGCCCAGTGTTCCCTAACCTATTGATTTGCTAATTATAGATCTTTCATGTAAATGGAATCCTGTGTCTGACTTCTTTCGCCTTGTTTTCAAGGCTTATCCACATGTAGCATGTAATTGTACTTCATTCCTTATTGCCAAATATCTGATTAATTGGATATACCACATTTTGTTTATCCATTCATCAACTGATGGCTATTTGGGTCCTTTCCTCCTTTTGGCTATAGTAATGCTAGTATGAACAACTGTGTACAAGTTCTTGTGTGGACATATGTTTGATTTCTCTCAGATATACGCATCATGTGGGAGTGGAATTGCTAGGTGACACTATTTTCTACCTTTTGAGGAACTGCCAAAATTTTACACAACAGATAAGCATTTTACATCGTATCAACACTATGAGGGTTTCAATTTCTTCTTCCTCACCAATACTTGTAATTGTGCACCTTCTTGATTATAGACATGCTAGTATGTATGAAATATCGCATCATGAATTCTGATTTGCATTTTCCTAATGACTAGTGATGTTAAGCATTTTTTCCTATGATACTGGCCATTTATTTCTTTGGAGAAATGTCTACTTGGGTTCTTTACGGTTTTTAAGTGGGGTTTTTGTGTTGTTGAGTTCTAAGACTTCTGTATATACTCAAGATTAACAGATATTTTCTCCCATTCTCTGGGGTCTTTTCACTTTCTGGAAAAGTGTCCTTTAAAGCACAAAGCTGTAAGTTTTGATGAAGTCCAAGTCATCTGTTTTTTATTTTTTTGCGGTACGTGGGCCTGTCCTGTGGTGCTTGTTGCTTGTCCTGTGGTGTTATATCCAAAAACTATTACCTAATTCAGTCACGATTTACACCTGTATTTTTTTCTAAGAATTTGAGATCTTATATTTAAATCTTGAAACCACTTTGAATTATTTTGTATATAGTGTTAAGGGTCCAACTTCGTTTTTACATGTAGATACCCAGCTGTCTCAGAGCCATTTTTAAAGATTCTTTCCTACATTGGTTTTGGGACCCTTGTTGAAAATCAATTGACCATAAATTTAAGGTTTTATTTCTGGACTATTTTATTCCTTTGGTCAGTATAAGGTATTTATCCTTGAGAATTCCCTGGTGGTCCAGTGGTTAGGACTCTGCACTTTCACTGCAGAGGGCACAGTTTCAGTCCCTGGTAAGGGAACTAAGATCCCACAAGCCGCGAAATGCAGCCAAAAAAGAAAGAAAAAAAAGTATCCTTACTAGTACAATCATGTTTGCTTTAAAGATTGTTTTGACTATTCTGAGTCCCTTGTATTTCCATACAGATTTTAGAATGTTTGTCAATTCCAGCAAAAAAGGTAGCTTTTACGAGGATTACACTGAATCTGCAGATCAACTTGGTTAGTATTGCTATCTTCACAATAGTATGTCTTTCAATTCATGAACATGGGATGTCTCTATTTAGGTGTTTTGTAGTTTTCAGAGTGTAAGTTTTTCACTTTTGTTTATTCCTAAGAATTTTGGGGATGCTATTGTAAATGGAATTTTCTTAATTTCACTGCTGCTGTATAGAAATACAACTGATTTGGGTATATTGATATCTTGCAACCTTGATGAAGTCATTAGCTCTTTGTGTGTTTATGGATTCTTTAGGGTTTTCTGTGACATCATGTCATCTGTGAACATAGTTTTACTTCCTCCTTTCCAATCTGGATGTCTAATTGCCCTGGCTAAATCCTCATGTACAATGCTAAAGAAGTGGCAACAATGGGCATGCTTGCATGGTTCTTGATCTTAGGGGGAAGTGTTTTTAATCTTTCATCATGAAGTCCATTAGCTTTAGGGTTTTGGTAGATGCCTTTATTCAGGTTGAGGAAATTCCTTTTTATTTCATTTTGAATTATTAAAAGGATGTTAAAAGAAACTTTAAAAAGACTCTGGTAGGAAGCATTTAAATATAGGAAATACCAAGTGTAATTGGCAAATTTCTATCTATACATGAAAGCAGAATCTATAAATACATAAAGGAATTATCACCTGTGCTTTTATTTATTATTTTCTTCTTATTTTTTTTTTTTGCGGTACACGGGCCTCTCACTGTTGTGGCCTCTCCCGTTGCGGAGCACAGGCTCCGGGCGCGCAGGCCCAGCGGCCATGGCCCACGGGCCCAGCCGCTCCGAGGCATGTGGGATCCTCCCGGACCGGGGCGCAAACCCGTGTCCCCTGCGTCGGCAGGCGGACTCTCAACCACTGCGCCACCAGGGAAGCCCTCATCTGTGCTTTTAAAAAACCTCGAAGGGGAATTACGTCTCAAAAAGTTACTGAAAATATATTCCTCTCGGGCTTCCCTGGTGGCGCAAGGGTTGAGAGTCCGCCTGCCGACGCAGGGGACACGGGTTTGCGCCCCGGTCCGGGAGGATCCCACATGCCTCGGAGCGGCTGGGCCCGTGGGCCATGGCCGCTGGGCCTGCGCGCCCGGAGCCTGTGCTCCGCAACGGGAGAGGCCACAACAGTGAGAGGCCCGCGTACTGAAAAGAAGAAGAAGAAAAAATTATTTATATATATATATATATATATATATTCCTCTCATAGTAATAAAATTCTGGATTTCCAGCTGGATGTCTAGTTTCCCTTTGTAAAACCCACATGCACCAAAGTGTGAAGTGCTATTATTGCAAGGGTGGCCAACCTCATCAAGGGTAAAACCTAGAATTCAGGAGGGATACTGATAAATATTCACAGATAATCTTCACCAAAATTTAAAATTATATAGAACAGAACTGACATTTTTATAACCAATATGCTTTAATGTAATTTTAGGTCATTCATTTTACAAACACTTATGGAATGCCTACTATGCTTAAATCATTGTGCTAGATCTTCCCAAAGACACGGTTTATATTAATACAATTCCTAATGACTTTTTCTTCATGCTTGCTTCAGGGACTACATCTGGGACTGAATAGCAGCACATAGCCATAGGGCTGCGGTATGGCCACCCCTGCTCTACACTCTGGTCTCTTCCAGAGGTGAACACAGCAGCCACTATCTTGATAAGGTGTGTAGATTAGTAATCACCATTCTGTTACCTGCAGAGAAATAGATTAACATCCTTTATTTAATACTGATAAACGAATAGCTTTTATAAAAATGGATGGCTTAAGTTTACAAAAAAGTGAAGATTTTATGCTAATGTCAGCCATTAAAAAAGACAAAATACTGAAACCCAGACAAAATCAGAATTAACTTGTATAAATTAAAAAATAAGTTATAGGTTAGTGAAACTGTGGGAAAGGCTGTATGTTAAATAAATAAATAAAATCTACATGCAACTAATTACAAGTTTATAAATACTACTCTCGAAAAGTTATCTAAAAGTCCTATAACCTTATTTAAAAACACCGACACATATCAAGATCCATAATCTATAAGAAACTCTAATTTGATGTTATATTTAAGGAAATACTGAAAATAATTGAGGTATATATTTGATGTATTAGAAACTACCATCTGAACAATATTTAATATTAAATATAGTTTAATTTTAAGGTCTTTCATTTCAGTCAAAAATCCATAAACGTAGATTAGTTTGGACTGTATGACAGAGGAGACAATAAAACGTGTTCTCAAATACATGCCAATACATTTTCTTTAAACAAAACCTCAGCAAACGAGAATTTCCATACTGTGCATGGGAATAACTAAAACCTTTATTAGATATGGTTTCCAATAACAATGTGAAAATTGGAATTATCAATTCAAAGAGCAGTGAAGTTTGAAATTTAAAAAAGTAGACTAGATATTAGGTAGGGGATAAAAGGTAAAGGAAGACGAAAATGTTTAATACTATTCAGTATCTCCCTTCTGTACACAATGTTGCATATATACAACTACTCCACTTTAATTTTACTGATTTTATATAATAGTGAAATCCCCTGAAGCAACCTAGGGTTTACAGATGGTGTCCAACTTGGGGGGAAACAAATTAGGAACACACTTGATTAACAGTTTTCACCCACACATTTTAGACAGACTTTTTTTTTTCTTTTTTTGCCAAGATTTTCATAGTAAATTCATAAATATAGGAAATACTTTCACTCCTTCAGTGTTAAAATAGAAAACCAAACAGTGCCAACAGTAGTGGCTTAATTACTGGCATACAAGAAAAACACACCACCAATGGGTTTTCTTCATTATGCATTTTAAATAATGTGTGCATGTTTCATTTTTACAGTTATAAATTTTCTGGTCTGTTTAGACAACAGCACTTAATAGTCTTGAATCCATTGAGATGTTGCTTTCAATTTGAAATATTGTGTGTATAATGTATATAAAAAATAAACCAATGTATGACTCTTCTGACAAATGTTTAATATCAATAAAAGCTTATTTTTGAACATGCAGTTAGAAGAGAGGGAAGCAAGCCAACCTCTCTACATTGTCTTGTTGCTGGCCTGTTTCTGCAGTGGTATCAATAGTGGTTTTTGGAGGGAACCCTGTGCCTTCAGCCTATCTAAGACCAGATACCACCATCAACAAGAGGGGGAGAGGAGATGGGAAAAGGGAGGTGGGCAGGTGTTAAATGTCAATTTTAAAAGTGTACATTTTGTGTTCTTTCTAGGTATAGCATAAAAACAGATCAATGAGGAAAAAATTTATAATTAGGAAAAAACTGCAATCAAATGAAGACATAAAAGCCGAATTAAGTTCTTTTAATAGATTGCATATATAGATGTTTAGCCATACTCTTTTATCAACTCTTTAAGAGTAGAACTTTATATCCAATTTACATGCTTCAAATATCATCTTTCCTATTTGTTACAGTAAGGTCTTGTATCCAAATATCCACTTGTACACTGAGAGCTTTAAGAAAAAACAGGACACAGAGGGAGTTGCCATTTTTAGCAGCAATGAAATATCACTAACCCCTTTTAACATACCGAATTCAAGTCACTATCAGAGGTGAGTGCACCACAAAATCACCAGGTACAAAATTGCTAATTCATTTTTAAATTAATAACTTGAAATGACCCCTGCCCCCCACCCCATTACATCCCATCTTTTTATAAACAGCAAACATTTTGCTATTTTATACATAGGCTAGCAGGCTTGTTTCAATATGAAAGTGCTAATTCATTTACAGATTTTTTTTTAATCAGTTATGTAGTGCTACAATAAATGTCCAATAATCTACATAGGAACAATCTTTGATGATGAAAATGATGAAGATTGAATAAGGCTATCGATTACCTTATCTTATTTACATATAAAGAATAGATACCCAATGGTGAGGAAGAGACAGAAATCGGACAAATACTCATAGGTGTAAAAATTACATCTACCTCTGAGCTTATACTGTAAATGAGACATTTTAAATAGTCCTGTAGCCCATGCCTATTTTTTCCTCGGAAAAAGAAAAGCTGCCTTCATGACATCCCCTCTTGTTGCAGATTTCCACAGTGTCACTTGAACTTTCAGTCAGAATCTTACTTTCTTCAAAAAATAAAGAAAATACTCCCTGCCCCCCAGGTTACTTCCCTCCCCCGCCAAAATTCCTCTGGATTCATTTTCAGTGCCAAGTTGCATGATCAGGTCCCACCTCCTGGGGTTTTTTTTGTCCATCTATTCATCAATTAGTTTAGAGTGGATAACATGAACCAGTTCTGGAACCGCTACTAGGAGGAACACAAGCTCTTCACTACAATCACACTGCAGGAAAGTGGTAACTCAATTCATCCCTGGTGCCGGGCCTCCAAAATTGAAAGAACTTGGCACAACTGGAGCACTGAATTTGTATCCTCCATGCTTCTCAATCATTTTGGATTCTAGAAAAACAAATATGTGAATGTTTAATAGAGCATTCGATCACCTTACTGCTTTGGAGAAAAGAAGGAATTGACAGACATTAACAATAGCTTAACCATCAGTATTAGCCAGGAAGTTCCAAACTTTGGCCTCTGTTCTCCCTCCAAATGTATAGAAGAAAGAGAAGAGTATATTATGTAGAGAAGATGAACTCTCTTGTATGCTACAGACTTCTTAGCCAACTTTCACTTTGCATTGTTTAAAAAGAAAAATCTTTACTCTATTTTGAGTCAAATACTAAATCAGAAGGATCCAATCTCCAAAGGTAATTACAGCTAATGAATCTAATGCATGCAAATTCAGATTAAATACTTCAGAAACCTGTGCCTTTTTTATAAGGAGGAACCTCTTTGAAGATAAAACTAGTCTGACGCAGTATTAAGACCTCTAGAAAACTACTAGGCTGTGTATTATCTGAAACATCTTGTATTGAAAGGCATACTGAAATGTTTAACGATGAAAAGAAATATGTCTTTAATATAGTTTTTAAAAATTGCAGTTTTCAAAAAAAAATTGCAGTTTTCATAACTTTAAAATTCACAATTTTAATGGAATTTTCTACTATCAAACCAGCCCCATGAGATTTAGCGACCTTATCAAAGCTACTGCACACTGAAAGTAGTCTTCAACTATACTTAAAATCAGTAAATTATGGCCAAAACCAAAATTCCTTTTTTCATTCCTACAGATTGGAATGAATTTCTTATCACCTCCAACAACTGTAGCTTTTATGTAATTTTAAATTACTTAATTTAAATTTTAAAGCTGTATCAAAGTCATTAATTGCATTAAAGAGGGGTTGAGGTTGGGACTTCCCTGGTGGTCCAGTGGCTAAGACTCTGCGCTCCCAATGCAGGGGGCTCAGGTTCGATCCCTGGTCAGGGAACTAGATCCCAAGAGTTTGCATGCTGCAACTAAAGATCGATCCCGATGCCGCAACTAAGACCTGGTGCAGCCAAATTAAAAAATAAATATTAAAAAAAAAAAAAGAGGGGTTGAGGTCAATTAACATACCATGGGCTGCTCTTCTTTGATCAGCTAGAGTTGCTATATCCTGTAACTGTTTTCTTTGTTCTTCATTAAGACCATGAGTCAGAGCCTGATACCACACGGGATTACGATTTTGTATAGCTATCAAAAAGAAAACAAGGGAAAAAAGGGCAATAAGAGAGTCCTGGTAGTTCTTTTCTGTTCTATTCCCTCTACTCCACCTCCAATACTGAAATTCTGATCTAGTTTATATTCTCCCAATAATAATCTAAGGTATTTTAAATTACTTGTGAAAAAAAGATACAGGGGGAAAAAAAATTCTGGCTTAGCATTATGCCTCAAAAATCTAATCATAGTCGTAATTCTTATCTCTAGTAAATAAGGATTTAGAGCCTAATCCAATTGTTACACAATAAGTAACAAACTAGGGAAACTAGAAACAAAGTTAACCCAAACCCCTTAAAAGATTCAGAGTTAAAGCAACTTATTTTTTCTGCATTGCTTATTCTGCATTGCTTATTCAAAAAAACCCTTTCTTAGATATATGTACTGTCTTTCCATAGAAAGGTGCTCTGCAGTATTTAGTTAAAAATGTTCTCTATAACATGATTTTCTACTTCTACTTTATTGCATTTGCTGTGGATGAGCCTTCTATAATAAACCATCCTTTAGGGATTAACATATGTTTAAGTATACAAAATACAAAGTCATGGACAAAAGCCAGTCAGTAAGTTCTTGGCACTTCAATCAATCCTTACAGCCTGCCATGTAGCTCAGAAACAATTCCTTGTGTTTCTGTAAGCTTGCATCACAATTGCTTTGTCATGGGCTTGGAAGATTAATGCTTTGGTTATCAGAGAATTTATTCTACATCAACGTTCATAATGCATAGGAATGATAAAATAGCACAGTAGTTAACTCTGGAGAGAAAGGATGTTCAAATATAGTGCCAATTCTAATTTCTTAAGTTGGGTTAAAGAACACAGATGTAAAAAACAAAAACTGGCACCTAGTGTTCCGTAGCCACACACTGTGAAACAGGAGAAAAGAATAGATTCCAAGACCATAAATGTTATATAATTGGTCAAATTCTCAGACAGGTAAGCATGGGTTTAGCCAGGGGGAAAAAAAAGATACACAAATACATAAACATAAGAAACAGACATAACAGTAGATATTTCTGGGGAAAGCTGGGAGGCTAGAAATCAGAAGTAGGAAAAACAAACTCGTTGTATAAACTTTTTGAACTATACAATTTTCCTATGACGTGCATATTTCAAAATGACAACCTAAATAAAAGTAAAATAATAGGATGAGGAAAATACACTGAATCTCTAAGGCAACAGTAGAAGTAACTTTGGTTACTCTGCCTAACAATCCTAAATCACATTTTAGTTTGGGTTTGATATACCCAAACCCCCTTCTTTAAGGGGCAGACGTAAATAAGAACAAATTGGTTCAGGAAAATGGATCATATGGAGCTATCTGAATTACATATAACAAGTTAACTTACTTTGAAATATAGCTTTAAATATCTGATACTCATCAACAGGGTTATCTTCATCATCAATGATCGTGGAATAGCCTTCCAGGGCAGTTTCTTCAGCGTCATCTTCTTCCCAGTCTTCATCATCTCCATCTTCGCCTGCTTGCTTAGCCAGGATCTCCAAATATTCTTGTCCATCTTCATCAATATCATCTTCATCACTCCCCAGTTCCTCTGCCAAGTCATAAAAAGGTGCTCTTGTTAACACTGGAATATTCTGTTACTCACTGTAACTCAGTGACAGTGATCATTGCTGGTGAATTACAAATCACAACTGAATAAATTCAAGGAAGAGTTCCAGGAATTGGTGTTTAAATACATATTCAGCAATAAACAGAAAAAAAATTCTCATAGAAATCTAAGAAAACGAACCACAACTGTTAGTACTAGAAGTCTGAAAAAGGACTGCATAATATGAGAACCAGCACTTGGTGTGCTGAGACATGGTATATACCAAATCAAATACCAACAGTACCGTAAAATAGTTTATTATATCCACAGAATACCTTTTATGAGATTTTTTTTTAAAAGCCTAGCTGGCTAAGATAGTAAATGATAAAAAGACAAAAATGGCAAGTGTTATATTTTGAAACCTTTACAATAATTTCTTCTAAACAACATCCTATCAGTTTATATTCTTGTAGTCTATACTGTCTTACAGGTGAAATGTATTAGCCAACATCTAATTAACTTAATTTTACAGTGTAGATATAGCTAGATCTTAGCACTAATAGACAGATGTTTACCAACACTAAAAATCTGCCAACAGGGCTTCCCTGGTGGTGCAGGGGTTGAGAATCCGCCTGCCAATGCAGGGGATACGCGTTCGATCTCTGGTCCAGGAAGATCCCACATGTTGTGGAGCAACTAATCCCATGTGCCACAACTACTGAGCCTGTGCGCTCTAGAGCCCGTGAGCCACAACTACCGAGCCCGCGCGCCTAGAGCCCATGCTCCACAGCAAAAGAAGCCATTGCAATGAGAAGCCTGTGCACTGCAACAAAGAGTAGCCCCCACTCGTCACAACTAGAGAAAGCACACGTGCAGCAACAAAGATGCAACACAGCCAAAAAAAAAAAATATATATATATATATATATATATATAAATATAAGAACACACAAAAAAACCTGCCAACACTGGAACTATATACGCCTAGAACTGCTTTACATAATGGTGATACAGCTGAAAGTTCCTGCCTTCATGGACCTTACACTCTAGTTCTATGAATGAATGAACATGAAAGCATTTGGCTATGATCGCACATTTCTTTAGGAGAAGGGCTAAAAGAACAAGTCCAGTGATGTTTCTAACTGGGTAATAAGACTGGCTGCCTCCACTGCAAATCCCTTACCCGTTTCATCATCATCTTCAGCTTCATCATCGTCATCACTGTCATTCTCGTGTTCTGCATGGCAGGCATATGCTCTTTTTAATCCATTAAATAAAAGAATAAAAGCTGGCAAAATCTGTCCAGAAACCTGATTTAAAACTTGTGGTATTTGTTCCATATCAATAAGAGCACATAGGCCCAGAACACACATCTTTCTGTCGTGAAGCCTAAAAAATAAAATAAAATATTTCCTTATTTTCCTTTAAAAAAGATTTTGCAGAGTTCCTTACAAAGTAAATAAAGATCCAATGTCACTTACCCCAAGAAACAATCAACATCATTAAGCCACTGTGTAATAAAATGATTTGTAACTGGTTCAACATTATTAGGGAAGCGAAGATTTTCTAAGGTGTTGAGAAGTAGGTGTGGATTATAATACAAAGCTGCAATGGCAACTTGCAGGCACATTGTTCGAAGTTCACTTGTCTTCACCTCTCTTGTCAGTCTCTCTAAAGCTGCTTCCACGAATAAGGGAATACACTGTAGAGAAAGACAGCGAAACATTCCAAAACTGTAAGTAAAGCAGCCGTTAACTACCCACCCATATTAACTTTCTTGTTGCCTCAACTAACCCCCTTCCATTAAATGATCCAATTTTTACTGTTGAGCCAATTCAGTGGGAAATCCAATTTTAAAGAAAAATTGGTCCTCACTGAGCTATTAGAGCCCCACCACAATAGCAATATTGGATTCAAAATATCCCTACTGACTAACCTTATTGTGGTAATCATTTTGTAATATAAACATTTATCAACTCATCACACCGTATACCTTAAACTTATACAACGTTATCTTTCAACTATGTCTCAATAAAGATGGATTTTCAAAGTCCCGTTGAAACTCACCATGGAAATTTAATGACTAAATCTATCTTACTGCAAAGTGATAGTGTGGCAAACAATACTCTCACAATATACTTAAAAAAAAATCTTGTCAAAACTTACCTTGCATAACAAGTAGCCATAAAACTTGCCAGTCATATTTCCATACATATTAAATATACAATCATTATTAAATATTGGTTAAATTTTAAATGAACAATTTTAACATGTTATCTAGGTGTCATAATAAACAACATACAAAATATATAGAACAAATGCCCAAAATGAAAAAGTGAAGGGAAAGATTCCCTCTCTGAATCCTCCAACACGAATCATTAATAGCTTCACTGACCTGGTCAATGCCACGCCCTTTGCACTGCAGAATGATGACCTCTAACAATTTTGCTGCATGACATTCTGCATCTTCTCCTGCAACTCCTGTAAGAACCTGATCAATACAAAATATAAACTGCAAGGAGGCGTCACAAAACCTTGAATCAGTCTATAGCTGCTGAAGTATTTAAGGTATTCTAATTAATATGAGTGACTGCAATAGTCATTGTACAGACTATAGTCTAAAGCACCCGTAGGATTTGGAGTTATTCGTCTGTAATACTGGTCTACATAATCAAAGCACATCCCATGTAGTGCCATTCTGGACCATAGCAAGTTGACAACCGCTATGTCTAAAAACATACTGACAATGGAGAGTGAGATGAGCAGGAAGTAGAGGCAATCTGTTGATGGCAAAGGCTGTTTCCAGACAAGAAATAAAATCATGGATTTGATGTGCTCATTAGCACTAGAGGAATGTAAGGGTTAAGGATAAGGGTTTTGGAATAGGAAAGCGGATGGTATAGACATCTCTGTTCCCAGAGTATTAACATAAACAATATAATTTGGCAATAAATAATAACATAACTAGATGATTATTTTGTGACTAAGTGTTCAGAAAGGAATGACATCGATGAGGACAAACACATCTAAAAACTTCGTAAAGTGAAATCATTTTTTAAATGCCTGGTGTTGGGACTTCCCTGGTGGCGCAGTGGTTAAGAATCCACCTGCCAATGCAGGGGACACGGGTTTGAGCCCTGGTCCGGGAAGATCCCACATGCCACGGAGCAACTGGCCCCGGGCGCCACAACTACTGAGCCTGCACTCTAGAGCCCGCGAGCCACAAGAGAAGCCTGTGCGCCTACAGCCCGTGCTCCGCAACAAGAGAAGCCACCGCAATAAGAAGCCCGCGCACTGCAACAAAGAGTAGCCCCAGTTCGCCCCAACTAGAGGAAGCCCACACGCAACAAAGAAGACCCAATACAGCCATAAATAAATAAATATATTTATTTAAAAAAACCCAAAACCCAAACATTTATAACTCCAATTAAATGTCAGAGGGCAGACATAAAACAAATACTTGTCAAAGCCATTACTGAGAGATCTAGAAATCAAAGCCATTTTCAGTTTATAACTATTAAAGCTCTTATTCTGTCAGACCCGTATAATATGTTCACCATAATGTGGTACCACGTCTCTTCACAATTTTGTACTTTTTATAGCACCAGTCTCACATGCTTATATTAACTAAAAGTGACCTACCTTTTTGCACATACTGTATATCATTTCAAGGTACTTGGTATCAGACAGAAGTGTGTCTGTATCAACTGTTACATAATTATGAAGCAGAGGCATCATATCTGTATTAATAAAAAGCATCAGTTAAGTATCTTTACTAACATATATGCTGTGTTTCTGAAAAAAATCTCAGAAAAAAAAAAGCAAGTCTTAATGTTCTGTCCCTAAAGTTCACTTTTAATTATTCACTTATAATTAAACAGAAAAATGAGGCTATTATTAAAGTGCATTCCTTCATATTTAGCAGTTAAAGATTATACAAAGAAGACTGACAGGGGGCAGAAGGTAAGAATCTGTGTTAAAGAAAAAAATCTCAAGTGATAACTAAATCAAAATGTATAATGGGTCATCTTTGAGCACTAATTGCTACTGATAACTTATCCAAACAACAAAACACTTAGAATATTCAAAAGTTTGTATTCAAGTGATACACTAAAATTGAATACAAATGGGGAGGAATCCTTAGTATTTCTATGATGACTTGACTTACCTGTAAAGTAATCAAAGCCATCTTGCTGAAAAACCTCAAATACCAGAGGTAGTAGCTGCCACATCTGTGGAGACACTTGTTGACATGTCAAACTATGTGCTAAAGAGAAGATCTCCTCGTAGAATTCTAAAAGAGAATACTGAGTCATTAGGACAATGCTTGCTCATATGAAATAGTAGTGTATTCTTAACACAATCAGAGATATATACCTAAGACATGCTGTTGTAAAACAGTTCCAATGACCTGTAAGCAGATTCCTTCAAGCTGCTGGGTTATCTAAAAGAGAAGAAAAAAATCATATGGAATTGTAGCACACTGAATGAATTATTAAATAATGTATAATAATTCAATGCATTTCAATGTAAAGTCAATATTGTGAACAAATTAATATTTTAAACCTGTTTCGAAATGACTCATATTATGAAATTATGAATCAATATGGGTATGAAATTTAATGAAACACCATTACAATGAGACGAAGAAAGAACATGCATAGTTTACCTATAAAGTAAAGGAAAAAAAAATTTCCTGGAAAAATGCAGGTAAGTATGAAAATAAAGGAGCCACATCATTCTGCAGAGACTAAAATCTTTTTGTGTGTAAACATAGAATAATTCAGGCCAGATATAATAGAGTGTAATTGAGATGTAAATCAGTAGCTTACTGAAAAATTATTTAAAATAAGGCATTATTCCTACCACTCCCAATAATTTTTAAGCCACCTCCATTTATATAACAGTGAGCTAGGCCCCCAAGTCATACAAGATAGACAGAAAATACACACTCCCCTTTTGTCAGTATGGTCCTCAATTGGATCCCAAATCCCTGGAAGTCATCAGAATGTTTAAAAAGTGGGGGAGAGGAAATGAGATAAAATTTACTAATCAGGGGCTTCCCTGGTGGCGCAGTGGTTGAGAGTCCGCCTGCCGATGCGGGGACACGGGTTCGTGCCCCGGTCCGGGAAGATCCCACACGCCACAGAGCGGCTGGGCCCGTGAGCCATGGCCGCTGAGCCTGCGCGTCCAGAGCCTGTGCTCCACAACGGGAGAGGCCACAACAGTGAGAGGCCCGCGTACCACAAAAAAAAAAAAAAAAAAAATTTACTAATCAGATATAGAAGCAGGATATCCATTTCGAATACATATACTCAATACATCTTCAACTCTTCAAATACAGTAAGCAACTGATTTGTTAACCGTAAGGTAGCTATAGGATTCCTCATGGCTTCTAGCTATTTCCAATTATAATCTACAAAAAAAATCCGAAAGTTTACTGAAACTCTCAGGTTGCAAAAGGCAGTTTGTAGATAATCTGAAAACATGATTTATGGATTTAAATATCTGCATTGTAATTATAAACACCAAATTTAGAACAATGCTTACTTCTAAGGGAAGGAAGTAGGGAAATGAGATTAAGAAGTGGTGCCCTAATGGTTTCAATTACATTATCTGAAAATTTTTCTTACTGGAAGTCTAAGGATATACCACGGAACGTTAAAAATCTAATAAATTTAGGTGGTGGGTAAGGGGTACTGGTTAGTTTTCTATGTTTTTTACTCTTTTCTGTATGTTTTAAATAATTCCACTTTTAATATTCATTACAATTCGCTTACCTTTCCAAAAGACAATAGTAAAAGAAGAAAACTAGGAAGATGATGGTGATGGTTGCACAACGTGAATGTACTTAATACCACTGAAATGTACACCTAAAAACGGTTAAGGTGGTGTATGTTATATGTATTATACCCTAACTAAAAAAAATTTTATTAATAAGGAAAACTAGGAAGAATATGTTTTCCTAGGAATCACCATAATTTTGGATCTGAAAAGGTAACCCTAAGAGGGAGCCAAAACCCAGAGCCTTGAGGGTAAAGATACAGTGATACAAATACCTCCTTCCTATTCCTTCTAAAATATCTGTAAGGTACCTACACAAGGGTACTAGTTAATAGACAGCAAAATCAAGGTATGTGAGAAGATGACCAGAGAATAGGTAAGTCAGAGCCCTCCAAAAAGCATAGAACAGTTGATGAAGAATGGCTTGCAATTCCCTAAAACCTTTACAACACTGGATCGTTTTCTTACTTCTTTATGATCTTCAACTACACTAAGAAGTGTGTCGATGGTATTCAGGATTCCCATAGCAGTAACTGCTTTGTCATCACTTCCTTCTTCATCTGGCCCAGTCTGGATTACTTGATTAAATGTCATTGCCTACATTCAAGAGAATGTAATTAAGGTTTGCCATTAAAGCACTATAAACACGTTTTTGTCTAAAACTTTTAATTTTTAAAATGTTCTCACTGGGACAGCACAACCGATCAGCATTTCCAAATCAACTAATATTACTTAAGAGCTTGGGCTCTATAATCAATGGTACTGCTCTGCCACTTACTAGGTCACCTTAAACAGATTACTTGACCTCTTTTTCCTGACATCTCCATAGATACTGTGGGCAAGGCATAGAAAGTGCTTAATATTATGAATATTTTTATTTAAATTACTGGCTAACATTTGACAATGCCCAAATACTAGTCATCAAGGTTTTTGTTGCCATTGAATTCAATCATTTTGAAAAATACTGAGCAACTGAGCAAAGTCATTAGTTATGAGGAATCAAAATAATCAGCTTTTTATAATGCAATATACTTTTAATGAACACTACTGTATTTATCCAAATGTCTTTACTCACTTCAAAACCAGCTGTTAAAAATATACACAGCAAATACCAAGAGTTAGATTCTTCAAACCTCAGTATATAGCAAGAATACAAACTGCACCAAGTAAACCATTGTATAGAGAATATGAATGGATAATTGTTGGGTACATGTCCATATTTTCTATTACCCTTAAAAAATACCCTTAAATAATTAAGAATTGTTAATTCTCAGAAGTTCAGGGCAATGTACAATAGACAAAGGTCAACTACGAAATAACTATTTACACAAATTTCACTTTAAAAATCTATTTATAACGATTATCTCTATCTTTCAGTTAGTCCAAAGCATTCCAGGAAACCACACAAACAAGGCAGTCATGATGCAATGTGAGTACAAGTAAACAGCTCTGCACTGTAGAGGCATACAGCTCAGGTGTGAATCCCAGACCCACCCCTCCTAATTTGGGCAAATTACTTAAACTTCTTATACCTCACATTTTCTCTCAGTATAGGAATATTCCTCATAGGATTGTGTGAGAATTAAATGAGTTAAAATATATATCAAGGGCTTAGAATGGTGCCTGACATACAGAAGCTCTGTGAAAATACTGTAATCTAAGTAATGCATAAATGACTGGTTCAAATAACATACCAAATGTTGTGTCATTTCTACTGCAATAGGAGTAACTTCTTCACTATACTCGCAGATCATTTTCTGAATTACATTGGTAAGATCATCATTTTCTGTTTCTCTTATAATATGAAGAAGAGCCTGCATGACAGGTCTGATGAATGGTGTGATGTATTCTTTAGCTGTAAGAGAAAGAGAAAAAAACTTTTGGCCAAAACAGCTAAAACTCCTTAAAACCTGACACAATATATACCAAAGAGTAAACAAGAAATCGTTTCAAATAAAAAGGAAGACAATGTATCAAGTTTCTACGATTATGCCTTGTACAATTATGTGTAAGCACATTGCACTATTTTTGAGATATAAATCCTTTACCTTTCTCTTGATTGCTGATCAGCACTTGAAGTGCAATGGCAGCTTCCACTTTAACAGGCATTTCCCTATCATCAATCAGACATCTTCGTGTCAGCTCTAGGGCTGTTTGCAGGTTCTGGTCACTTTTGAACTTCACTTCACAAAAATAGTGAAGGACCCAGCAAGCCTTTTTTTTAAAAAAAATGCAGTGAGTTACTATAGGTATCTTACATTAAATTCCACCATGTGACAATATCTCTAGTGTCAAAGTGCTGTGTGGGAATTTGGAGGCTGGCCAGTGGTAGATATGTCCAAAGACACAACACTCGACCAGTACTATGATCCCAACTTACTCTTTGGCTACATGATGTTTGTGTGGATAGCAAGACCTGAATGCAAAACACAGACAGACACTGCTATCAGACACAGATGAAAACTATGCACACATTATGAGCAGCCATTTAAAGACTTATACGAAAGTCTAGAATAAAACATGGCTTTAAAGTGAACATTTAAAAGTTTCCATATAAAAGTCCACATAAGCAGTTATTCATTACAAGACATAAATGTATAAATCAATACAGCTTTAAAACATACCCTCGCTCTCATGTAGCCTAGTTCACTGCTGAAGAGAGGGAATACATGATTCTGCAACATATATTCCATCTGATCTTTGTAGATCTTTTTCTGTAAAAATAAAGTTCCAAATACAATCATCTCAAATGCCAAATAGATACACAAGTTTTAAAAATGACTACTGATGTCAAAACATACATTTATTCTGGAATTTTGAACCACAAGATCCACATCCATTTTCTTATTCTCGAACGTCACTATCAAAAATCACTGGGTACATTTTTTTAGTCCTTTTACATCATTTGTTTAGAAAGCAATTATGCCAAATCTTAACATCAATGGTGTTTAAGTAATGGGAAGAGTGGTTAATTTTATTCCTTAGCTTATTAAACGTTTTTTGTTATAAAACTATTTATATAAAGTTATAGTAATATAACTATAAAACGTTAATACAAAACTATTATAGTGAAAGAACCTCTCTGGAAAGGTTCTAAATGAACAATACGACATAGATTGAGAAATATCCTGCTCTCAGGGTAATAATCTGGATATCTAAAGATACTCCTGTGAATCTTAAAATAGGATATTTTCTAAACGGTAACAAGTTTTTAAGAAGAGTTCCTTGAATTGCATATTAGGATCAACATTAAAAACTGACAACACTTTAAAAAACGAAAGTGACTAACGAGACATGAAAACTAAATGCAACGTGGGATTCTGGACTGGATCAGGGACCAAATAACAGAGGACATTAGTGGGAAATCTTATCAAATTTGAAAGGGGTCTGTAGATTAGTTAATAGTATCATATCAATAT
Source organism: Monodon monoceros (assembly GCF_005190385.1). Lineage (NCBI taxonomy): Eukaryota > Metazoa > Chordata > Mammalia > Artiodactyla > Monodontidae > Monodon > Monodon monoceros. The sequence goes on along the minus strand of NW_021703784.1, from coordinate 61,840,040 downwards.
TAATTTCCTGGTTTTGAGAATTGCCACATGGCTATCTGTTAACATTAGAAAAAATTTGGGTGAAGAGTAATGGGAACTATTTTTGCAAATTTTCTCTAAGTATAACATTTAAAAATATAAAGTTAAAACAAAAACCTGAATGTGAGAACTCACTCAAGATTCCCAGACACAACAAATAACCACGTAATTTACCCTTTATAAACGAAGAGAATAATGGGTGGACAGATATAGAAAAGCTGAAAGATACACAAAATATACCCACAAATTAATGGTGATGAATTCAGTGGAGCATCATATGCAGCAAGGTTTCTGGGAGTAGGATGAACTGTTGTCTAAATATTTACTTATACTTTGAAATAGTTATTAACTTTAAAGTGAAAACAAATTTCAGATCTTATGAAGTCAGACGAAATGTGTACAATTAAGGTGAGGTTTCTAAACATACATCTAATCCAGTCAGCCATTCTTTACCAGAAAATGTGTGCCACAAAAGCATGATGTTCCTAGGCTGTGAAGGGATATATTCATGCTTACAAACTTCCTTAAAGATCAATTTTCTGAGAAGAAAAAAAGACTACTTTACAATTGTCTTGCAACATGAAAAGAAGATAACTCATATGCAAAAAGAATTACCTTCAGCACAAGCAACAGCAAAAAAGTATAGAGGACATTATTTCAAAATCAAATTAAATGTGTACTTCAAAGGACATCAGCAAGAAAGTGAAAAGATAATCCACAGAATGGCAGAAAATACTTGCAAACCACAAACAGTTGATCTTTGAATAACGAGGGGGTTGGGGTGCTGACACTGCGCAGTTGAAAATCTGCATTTAATTGGCAATTTGACCTGCATATCTGTGATTCTGCATCTGCAGATTCAACGAACTGCAGATCATGTAGTTCTGTAGTATTTATTGTTGGAAAAAAATCCACGTGTTAAGTGGACCCAAAAACAGTTCAAACCTGTGTTGTTGAAAGGTCAACTGTATATGAAAAGTTTCTGGTATTTAGAATATATAAAGAACTCTAACAATTCAACAATAAAAAGACAAAAAACCCAATATAAAAATCGACAAAAAATTTGAATAGAAATTTCTCCAAAGAAGATATACAGTGGACAATAAGCATATAAAAAGATTCTCAACATCATTAGCTATTAGGGAAATGTAAACCACAATGAGTGCCATTTGACACCAACTGGAATGGCTGTAATTTAAAAAGACAGATAATAACAAGTGTTGATGAGGACATAGAAACTGGAACCCTCACACACTGCTAATGAATATATAAAATGGTACAGCCACTTTGGAAAACAGTCTAGCAGTTTCTCAAAATATGACCAGCAATTTGACTCCTAGGTATGTATTACCCAAGAGAAATGAAAATGTATGTCCACAAAAAAATGTGTACAGAAATGTTTATAGCTCCATTGTTAATAAAACCCAGAAGTAGAAACAAATGTCCACTTGCTGATGAATGGATAAATAAAATGCAGCATATCAATACAATGGAATATTATCTGGCAATAAAAAAAGAATGAAGACTGACACATGCTGTAACATGGATGAACTCAGAAAATATGATAAGTCAAAGAAGCCACTCAGAAAGGACCACATGTTTTATCATTCCATTTATATGAAATGCCCAGAATATGCAAATCCACAGAGGAGACAAAAAGTAGATTAGGGCTAGGGCTGGGAAATTTGGGAGAAAATGGGGAGTGATTGATAAAAGGGTTTCTTTTGGGGATGATGAAAATGCTTTGGAATTAGAGTTGACGGTTGCACAGTTCCTTGAATATACGAAAAACCACTGAATTGTACACTTTAAATGGGCAAACCATATGGTATGTGAATTGTACCTCAATTCTGTTTTATCTCAACTGCTGTCATTAAAACAAACTAACTGTGCTTGTGCATGCGTGCGCGTTTGCACATGCACGCACGCACACACACACACACAAGTACCTTCAGAAGTATTTCAGCTAAAGAGCCAATCATATGTAGGGCTCCATCTTTTTTTCGAGGATCAGCATTTGGTTCTGTAAGAATCTGGTAGCAAAATCCCATAGTCTTTTGTAGTACCTAGATTAAAAGAGAAAAGTATGCTTTACTGGATATCCAAACAACCCTTTTAAAACATTGACAACAAAATGACCTATATGGCTACCATTAAAAACTAAATGTTCGGGATTAGCAGATGCAAACTATTATATACAGAATGAATAAACAAGGTCCTACTGTATAGCACAGGGAAATCTATTCAATATCCTGTGATAAATTATAGTGGAAAAGAATATGAAAAAGAATGTATGTATATGTGTAACTGAATCACTATGCTGTACAGCAGAAATTACCACTGTAAATCAACTACACTCAATAAAATAAATTAAAAAAAAAACCCAAGTGTATATCTGAACATATTTTAAGTATTAAAGCAAAAGTTATCCACATATTAAATAACCTACCTCTTTCCTCTTACTACAAGCTGTAAACAAAAGTGTCTGGGCAGCAGTGGTAGGAGAGATGAAATCCTCAAACACATCTAGAGAATAAATTTAAAATTAATACAGAAAATAGTAATTTCAATTTTTTCAACAAACATTTTCACATAATTTGCAAATGATACTCTGTAACAACAAAAAAGGACCTTAAATTTTTGCTAAATCTTCACAGAAAACAAGCATGAAAACAAACCCAGATCCCCATATAACTTTGCGAAAGCCTAATTCCTTTTCTTTCCTGTACAAATTAAGTCTTAATCCATCAACTTCTCCCAATGATTATTTTCTTTCATACAAAACCCCACTACTGTGAGAATTTTCACAATGGGGTCACAACAGTACAAATGACTGAAAGTACATAAGATTTTGGTACAAAGAAGGACTAATACTCAACATTAGCCAAATTACAATTCTTTAGTCCCATGCAGAGACTCTAGCTTCCAGTATGCGTCGTCTCCATTTCCACACACATGATGACTGACGTGGAATCCAAAAGTATAGTTTAGACACTTAGTGTTTAAGGTGTAACCTTGAATTTCTAACAGATTTGGCATGTGCCAGAAGCATATCCAATAATCATAACTACTAACACTACTGTATTTGTTTCTGCTAAAAATGAAGATTATCATTCTCAAAACTAATGAATAGCTTCCTGAAAGTCTAAACAATGAATAAATTGCATTAAAACAACAGAAGGCTTTTCAGTTCCTAAGATGAGGCCTTAATATTCAAGGTTTACTATATACAAATTTAACTACCGACATACTTTGTTTCTTAAAAAATAAAAATTCGTTACCAAACTTCATGCGTATATATTCATAGGGGTCTTCCTGCCAAAGTTCCTCATCAGCATCTGTATAGCACATCAATGGAAAAATAACATCTTGGATAATGCCCTGCAATTTGAAGGTTAAGATAAGTCAGTCTTCAAATTTAAACTTTCAAATTTCCGTTAAGTGCTAAAACAAAAGTAACTCTCCAGTTTGTGTTTTAAAGCTTAACATCAAACTTCAGTAAAGCATTTAATGCATTCTCAGATCGACTATCAACGTACATATTCTTACCCTCTGTGCAACGAGTCATTGTAAGACATGTGTACATAGGTAGCAATTAAGTATTCCGAGAAAATGCAACATGAAATTTTAGTCCATCAAACCCTACAGTTCTAAATAAAGCAAATAAATTACATTGGAAATAGTACATAAGCAAATTAGCCTCAAAAGTAATTTGGTGAAATAGTCCTTTGCCTATTCCAAATTACATGATGTTAGCTAATCATATTAAACTATAATCATGATCCAACAGTAAGAACTTAAAAGCAAATTTTAAGATAACAGGTTCAGATTAAAAAATAATCTGAATATCCACAATATACCTTTTATAAAGTTTGTCAGGATGTTGCATCATTTTCCTAATGTACAATTACCAGAACTAGACTAAGTAACATAGGTCAACAAAAAAAAATGCACTTTTTCAACCTTTTGGTAATTAATGTTATTTCTATTACATTTTCTAGAAAAATAGTTCAGATAGAAAATTATTACTTGTATATGAGGCTTCAGATTCTTCCAGGTGAGAGCATGAGAAACTCCTTGATTAATATAATTTAATGTCTGTTGTAAAACTCGAGGAGCCATATATTGCTTCTCCTTGTACTGATATAACACTTTCAATAAAACCTTTGAAAAAAAATTTTGATCAAAAAATAAAGTTTAAATAGAAAGTTTAACCAGTTACAAGCTAGCAAAAACATCTGACACTTCTTACCCAGGTCATTATCATAAAATAACCACCATATTCTTTTAAAAAGAAAGTAATTTTTTAAATTATGTATTGGAGATCCATATTTATTCCCAAAGTATTTAAAATAAACAAACTGAAGTAACACTGTGTGTCAAAGGACTAGTTTCTGATTAAGTATAAAAAGAAGAGAAAACCATATGCTACTTGTGGAACATACCACAATATTCTGAGACAGCACTATATTGTTAAAATCAGCTTCTAGGCAAATCCTACCCAAACCATTCATCTACTTATTTAACGTCTGCCAAGAGTTCTAATTCAACTTGATACTTGAGAATAGCAGTTGTCAAAATATGGTCCACAGACCTCTCAGAAGGTCTGACAGGTCAAAACTATTTTCATAATAATGCTAAAACATTATGTGCCCTTTTTACTGTGTTGACATTTGCATCGATGGTACAAAAGCAGTGATAGTAAAACTTCAGGTTCCTAACATGAATCAAAGGAGTGGCACTAAAGTGTACTAGCAGTCATCATATTCTTTACAGACACATAATCGCAGAATAAACTTTCCTTAGGAATGTCCTTAGTGAAACAGAAATATATTAATAAATGGGAAGTATACATATAGCACTTCTGCTACATACCAAAGTACGATGGTTGGAAGAAAAGCTGAAATAGTAGCTTTTTCCACCAAATATTATCATAAGCATGAAAGAAAAACTGATAGACAAATTATGATTATTTAGACTTTTGTGTGTGGCAGATTTTTTTCTCAAAAATGAACAAAATGAGCCTCTCCAAGGAAACTGACAATATGTTACTGGTGTCAAAATTTGAGCTTTCAAGCAAAACTAGAATTCTCAAAATCTTACATCCACTACTTAGATCCACCTGACAGCTTTCCAATATTTAAAGACAGTTATGAGATCAATGGTGATATTAATGACTGTAATTTTTTAAAACTACATAAGGAAATCTATAAACATTTAGAAAATCGGCATAGACTCAATAAGTCAATATTTTCCAATGACCAGGGCAGTATGTTATAAAATCATATATGGATAAAAGACCCATTCAAAGTGCAATGGATGTTAATATAACAGAAGATGAAATGTTTATTGTTACAGTTTCAAACTCTAAATTACAATTAACCTTTAAGAAAATACCATTGTCAAATGTTGGTGTGATATCAAAATTTTCCCCAATTATATGAAAAGTATATTAAAAGTCTTTCCTTTTCCAACTTCTTATCTTTGAGACCAAATTATCTTTATTTACTTCCATTAAAACAAATTGAAACAGAATGAACACAGAGGTAGACAGGTATACAGCTGCCTTTTATTAAGGCAGACATTAAAGTAGTAAAAATGTTTAACAATGCCATTTCCTCCTGCTAAAAATTTTTCATTTTGGAAAACATTTTTAACAAAAACATGTATTCTGTTAATATGTAATAGGTTTGTTATTTTTTAATAACTTAATACCATTAAATTTAGTTTCAATTTTTAATACAGTAAATATCACAAGGTATAACCCCCATAAATGGAAGCTTGTCGATGTTCTCAATAATTTAATAGTGTAAGGAGGTCCTGAGACCATAACATTTGAGAACTACTACAGTGTTCAAAATGTTGAAGACTGCTACATGCAATCTTTGAATGCCAAAGAAACTAGAAATAAGGAAGACAAATTAACAAAATAGTGTCATGTTTCTACTTGGAAAAATTATCTTAGACTTACCTGTTGGACACCAACAGCAAATGCCTTCAGAAATACTTCAGCAAATTCATTATACTCCTTGGAAACATTGCCAGGGCTTCCATATCTAAAAGAACATTCAAATGCCCATCATGTCTTCATAAATGCTTTATATCAGCACTTATAAAAAAAAAAAACAAATTCTTGAAAAAAATAAACTCAAATTATCATATATTGAGAAATGTGTACCTTTCAAAAAGCCTTGCTAAGATATGTAAAGCCCACTTCTTACATTTCCACCATGGTAACTCAGGTCTATCATCTTCTTCAACTTGAAGTGTTTCCTTTAAAGAGACATTTATTTAATGATAGACAATACAATCTAAAAGGAATAGTGTGAGTTCAGAACAGACTCACAAAAACATGAATCCTCCTCCAATGATGGCCTTTCATAATAAAAGGCTAGAACAGGAAAAGTATTAACCCTTATTTAAATATAAGAGGCACTTCACTTTACTACTTAGTTACAAAGGACATGCTTTCTCAAAGTCTTATAAAAGTTTAAACTCAAACATTTTAGTCAAGATCCAAATAATATAAATCAAAGTCATGGCAAGTAGCTTAAACTAGTATAGTTCAAATCAAAAGGGCATGAAAAATTTCATTTTAGAAATCCAGTTTCAAAAATATTAGTATACATACATAAATATGTATGTATGAGCATGTTCATTTACAAAACCATTTGTAACAGAAAAAAACTGCCAAGAACTAAACATTCATTAACAAGGGGATGTTTAATTATGCAACATCCATTAAGAGAATGAATTGGTTCATTATATATTGACCTAAGACATCCATGACATATTTTTAAGTTAAGACAGAGAAATGAGACTGTGGAACAACCAAAACTCCCATACACTGCCAGTGAGAGCGGTGGTACAACCACTTTGGAAGTTATTTATAAAGTTAAACATATACATTCATAGCAGCCTTATTTGTAATCTTAAAATCTTAAAACCACCCAGATGTCCATCAACTTGTAAATAAATAAACCGTAGTACATCCATACAATGGGGTACTACTTGTCAATAAAAAAGAACAAACTACCCATGGCACAACATGAATATATCGTAATATTAAGCAAAAGAAGGTAGATACAAAAAATTACCTTTTTATTAGATTTTAGAACAGGTGAAGTTAATCTATGGTGCTAGAAATGAGAATGGTGATGGTAGGGATGACCAGACCCAGCCACCAGCAAACATTCTAGGTGATGGTTACTCCGGTGAATATGACTCTCATAACCCACTGAACTGTTTACTTATATGTGCATGTTTATGATTACAAATTATACCAAAAAAGGTGCAGAATGTAAGTATGAAAACTCTTAAAGCTGTATTTTATACCTATTAAATGTGTACAGAAAATAACACATCAAACTAGTTTCCCATGGAACGCAAGAAACGTCCTATTTATTTCTTCTGCATTTTTTTTAAATAAAAATTTGAGCAATAAACTACAAAACAGGAGGCTGGTCTCACTTATCTCACTAATAAAATTATGTTGGATAAATTACACAACCCTTCCATGTCTCTGTTTAAAATAAATTCAGAAGGAATTATTTTGAGGATTAAATAAGCAAGGTATATAAAAGTACTTAAAACACACTAGGGATTCAGGAATTGTAAATTTCCTACCTCTCTAGAAAACTAGATAATAAAGAAAAATTGTGGTTATTTTAAAAATCATTATGTGAAAAAAATAACATAGTTGGACAACTCTGTATGTACTACTGGAAACCGCTGAATTGTACACTTTAAAACTGTAAATTTTACGGTATTTGAGTTATACCTCCATGAAGTTGTTATTTAAAAAGCAAGTAATATAAGTAACTACAAAGTGTGACCAACTTGTAAATCAAGTTCTACCCCTGTTCATGCACGTCTAACAAATTATTAGCCTAAAATCCAGCTATAGGCTCTTTGTTCCTTTTTGAGAAATAATTGATATTGTTATTAGTTTAATGTATAAACATAATGATTTGACATACGTATATACTGTGAAATGACTACCACAGTTAAGTTTTAGAAGATGGTGAAAAGGTACAAACTTCCCGTTGTAAGATAAGTAAGTCCTGGGGATGTAATGTAAACATGGTGTCTATAGTTAAAAATACTATATTGTTTATCTGAAGGTTGCTAAGAGAATAGATCTTAAAAGTTCTCACTACAAGAAAAAAAATTTCTAACTATGTCAGGTGACATATGTTATGAACTCAATTAAAAGCTGAAGAAACAGAGAATTAGGATGGAATAAACAAAGATATAATACAAGCACTTAATAATATACAAAATAACCCTTTACAATTTTTCACTTAATATATTCACATATGTAAACAAATGAAATGGTGTCTCTATCTAGAAAAATCTGCCTCACAAATAATATAAATTCACAAAGAATGTTTTAGGAAATATCAGTTAAAATTCTCAAAAGGTAACTAAATATTTAAGCTTAGTGATATAAGAAATACACAGAGACTTACATTAGGTACATCCCTGTTCACAACAGTCTTTAAAATTTCTATCCATTCTGTCAGGTTCTGTTGGTTTATCAGCTCCAGTGGTAGTGTATACTAAATTAAAATCAAGAATCAATATTTTAAAATCCTTACAATAGAAAATCCAACTTCCTTTTACTCTTCACAAAACCTACAAAAAGTACTTCATTCAATCCACATTTCCTCTTTCAGTACATAGGCAAATTTCTCATCTGGCTGATTTGGTTAGTTATGTACAATGGTGAACTGTGGCACCGACAGTGGGCATCCTTGTCTTATTCCCAAATTACTGGGAATGTATCTGATTTTCACCATGAGGTATATTTATTGTGATTTCTAGTGAACATTTTTTTTTTTTTTGCGGTACGCGGGCCTCTCACTGTTGTGGCCTCTCCTGTTCCAGAGCACAGGCTCCGGACATGCAGGCTCAGTGGCCGTGGCTCTCAGGCCTAGCCGCTCTGCGGCATGTGGGATCCTCCCGGACCGGGGCACAAACTCATGTCCCCTGCCCTCGGCAGGTGGACTCTCAACCCCTGCGCCACCAGGGAAGCCCTCTAGTGAACATTTTTTATCAAGGTAAGGAAATTTCTATTCCAGGATTCTTAAGTATTTTTGTTTTGTTTTGTCTTAAAGCAGAAATGGTTATTAAATTTTATCAAATACTTTATCTGGCATCCTTAAAGATTGTTTACAGGTCTCTCTTTTTGTGTAATATAAAAGTTAATCACAAAAACTGGTTTTTTACTCTTGATCCATTCCTGTATTCCTGGGATAAATCACATCACTTAATAGGCTCACAACATCAATATCCTATTTAGGATTTTAGGACCTCTATTTTCACAAATGAGACAGTACTATATTTTGATTTCAAGGTATGCTAGTCTCAAAAAATTGGTTGGGTCCTATGCCCTAGAATAATTTATAAAAAGAACTTATTTTTATAATCTAGAAGTTGTGATCCTACCAGTTAGAGGGAAAAACAATTAAAAAACAGTACATTGTCTATCCAAATCATTTTTAAAAAAATTATATAAGAAGCAGCCATTAGAAAGATATTAGATTATCTTTAAAAATCTAGCAAGGGCATGAAAAATCCAACCAAACAATGGAGTGAGTCAGTTATAATAATCTTAGTGGAAATAAAGTCACAGGTCTATTTAAATGAGATTTAAAAAAAAATAAGTAATGGCATGAATTGAACCAAAGGTCCTGGTAGATGAGATGAATCTTTCTTTGGCTATGTGGCACAAAAAGAGCCAGAATTTTAATCCAAATCAAAAACTCTGTTTCATAAGTAATTATAGTCCACTGAGACTATAGACACAACCATTTCTTTAGTGAGATCTTTTATCCCAGGAAGATTTAGAACAATATACAAAGATAATAAGGCCCATTACAGTGTGCCAGTTAAGTCCACAGTTTTAGTATTTTTGTATCAAGCTTAGGAATAGGTTTTGTAATTACTGCGACAATCTATGCATATTTGGCACAACAGAGCACACGTTAGATGTAAACTCTAATCCAGTAACTGATTTTCAGACTTGTGAATTCTTAAGGTGAAAGACATAAGAAAATTTTACTAATTTTGTAAATAGTATTAGATGGTTTAAGAGAACTTAAGATTGCCCACTTATAATTTAAGATTTATTAGAGCTATTTGTGTATTTGGCAAAGTATGCTTGGTTAGACTTTAATGTATTTGTAATTTTGGCAATTTATATTTGACTATCAATTTATCTACTTAATGTAGATTTTCAAGTGAAATTATTATTCAGAGGCTGAAATTCTTTATCATTGTTTAAGGTGGCAAATGATAGACTGACTTTACATATAAAAACTACTTTATAAAATTACCTGAACAAGAGCATAGAAGATCTTGAAAATCTGTTTCTGGATGAGGACAGATTGATCAGACTGATCAGAAAGAAGCTGGATAAAACGGTCCTTTAGAACTGGCAGGAAATGTTGCATTGCTGCTACCAATGGACTCCGTTCCTCTGGTTTCTTATACCTTTGGGTAGGAATACAAACTAATTCTGTGAGAATTTATTCACAATTATATATAGATAGGTAGGTAGATAAGTATATATATTTATACATATCTATTATATATATATTTATATCTTATATAATGAAATATAAGTTTAAACTACTTGTCTGTTCATACAAATATAAGCAAATACTTTCTAAGCAATTTTATATTCCTAGAAAGAAGAAAAACCTACTATGGAATCAAACCACGGGCAAAAAGCAACTTGAAAAAAACCTCAAATAATAGTATCTAAAATTTACTGAGCATTTATTATGAGGTAAATAATCTTCAAGGCCCCATTAGTATTCTCACTTCTATAGTTGAGGAAACTGAGGGACAGAGAAGTTAAGTATCTTCCCCAGTACAGACATCTAGGTATGAACCTCAGCAGATTCAGGATCTGCCCTTTAACCACCTCACTATGCCATCTGTAACTGTGAATACTGATACAACTGAGGAGCTACAACAATTTGGCTTTTAAACATTAGCAGCTGATCAATATAAAATTGATTACATATAACCATCCTTAAGTAATTTACATACAAAGTGCATTAAAGCAGAAGTGGCATCTATAAAGCAGAAAATATTCTATTTCTAAAAGCACTATAAATCAGCAGTTCTTTGTAACCTTTTGGCAACAAAACCTGACCTCAACAGGCTATTTATGATCTCTATTTATCCCATTTGGAGTGAATATTCACATTTTATATCAGATATAATAATAATATGTTTGATCCCTGGGTACTGGTACATAGGAGTGTATTATGTGAACCTTGTTACCTTTCTAAAATCTGAAAAATCCTAAATTCTGAATCACATTTTGCTCCAAGGATACGAGTGAAGAATAGCTAATTGAGACATTCCCCCATATAGATTCCTTAGCATTTTAACAGTATTGTTAAAAAGTCTGTTGGCTTTTTTTTTTTTAATTTTTAAATAATTGATTTTCCCTACCAGACTCCAGTTTTATCTACCGGTAGCCTTTTTGAAGGGAGAAAATGTATCTAAGAATGGAATATCTTAGCACAGTTTAAAAGGTAGACACTCTTAAAAGACTGGATTGTTTTTTCCTACTGGGAGAAATGAGAAGCAAAGTAAATTGCCAAGAATAAAAAACACCAAGAGAAATGTTCACGCTAATAATGACTGAGATTATTAAACAATTAACTGACAGACTTCTAAATATTATTTAATGTGCTGAGAAATTACACTTAGCATACATTTTAAAAGGTTACCTGTACATTTCTTTGAGTCAATAAAGCAATAACAATTTACAAAAGGAAGCCATTTGCACTCTCCAATCTGATTAGACAAACTATATTAATTACTGACAATATTATCTTTTAACAATAAAGGTGAGGACTATATTATATTATGCACCTCTCTCCATTATCCAACCCAGGTGATCACCCACATTAAGAGGGCTTGAATACCCATTCCATGTTAGATATTCTTCTCCCCTACCTCCTTCTCTACACTGAGTAGTGGACTGGAAGTTGGGTGGTACCATATCCAAACTAATGGGTATGAAAGTAATTTACGCAAGGAAACAAATATTATTTCATACGACCTGAAAGTTCCTGAAAGCGTGAAAATGTGACACTAATAAAAGCCTAGGGAGCGATCAAGATGGTGGAGGAGTAGGATGTGGAGCTCACCTCCTCCCACCAATAAAAGTCTACTACCACAAGGCTGCAGTGTGTCAGACTGGTGAACCATACTCACAGGAATCCTCAAATACTAGCCCATCACTGTTCTGTTAAAAAAAAGTCAACGGTTCATCATGTAAGAGATCACATACAAATCCCCCATCATGGCATTCAAAACCCTCTTTTAACACAGTCCCAATTTACCAATTCAAAATGATCCCCCTCTACCACCAAAAAAAAAAAAGAAGACAAAATGATCCCCGATTTCAACAGAAGTTATCCATACCATTTAGCGGTCTCCTCACTACCCACTAAAGACAGTGTCACATTTCCACCTCTGTACCTTTCTTTCTTTGCTCATACTATTCCATGTGGTGTGAGATGCATTCCTCTTCAAATGTTCCTTCTATGCTCCTTCACCTGACAAGCATTTCCTGAGGATCTATGCTCCTGAAGGCCATCACAACTTCCAATTTCTCCATGAATTTTCTTAGAACTGCTTCAGTCCACACAGATCCCTTGTGAACACCCTGTGCTCCACAATCGAACACTAGCTGAAAATGAACTGTAATTCCAACACTGTAGCAGCCTATGTCTCCCATTTTAAAAATCCCTGTCATACTCTCTCCTGCTAAGATTAAGGACAGGAGAGACAAACCTCCTCAATGACAATGAGAGCTTATTACTGTTATTCTCTCTCAGTTTAGTCACTCACTTACCAGAACTACAACTGGCACTCTGACAGAGGTTGGAGCAACAGCTGGAACATTCCTTAGCAGGAAGATGGGTAGCTGGTGGGAACACAAGAAAACACCAGTACCAATGCTGTAAATGGTTTATTTCTCTCCTGCTCAGAACAAAAGCAGCAGTTCATCAGCTACTTTGAGTTGGGACCCAAAAAGGGTATTGGAGGCTAACTACAAGTCCCAGAATTAGAGGGCTCACAATGGCATCTGTGTAGCTGTTAGGGCTGGAAATAAAGCCACCATCATGGTGTAAGTGTTCCTTCCTCATAATTTGCTAATATCAAAACTTTCAAGTGCCTACCAATTTTATTACTTTCACCACACACTTAAGAGAAAATCTCTGCAACATTTGGCTTACTACTTTTAGTGCTATACCTCAACTTCCAAGGTTAGATTTTTTTCTGATCCTTAAGTCCAGGTCTAAAATGATCCCTAAATCTTTCTTACTGATACCAATTACTTACATGAACTATAATTTGCTCAAGTATGCCAACACTGAAGCAGATGACTATGAATCCCTCAAACACAATGATTAAAAATGATCATATGAAATTCCAACATATTCTTCTTAAAAAATTAGAGGTAGGTTCTTGAAACTTCACAAGAACCCAAATTAAGATAAAAATTCAAAGAAAGGCAGAATAAAGAGCTCTAATGATCAATGTACTTTGACCCCCTTCACATCTTAAAACCATATCTTTAGGCCTTTTATCACCACAAATTGAGGAGCCTATATTGAGAAGTTAAGGATAACTCGGGGTTTTGAACAGGGAAACAGATCATGATTAAGAAAAAAGGGCACAAGGAGTTTCATAGTTGAATCAACAGAAGAGACTGCAGAATTAAAGCAAGAATGCTATTTCAAAAGGAAGACACAATTAAAATCAACATGTAATTCACTAACTTTAGTATATATACCAAATGAAATTTCAAGATGTTCAAACCAATTAGCTTAAATTTCCCAAGCCTTTTCTACTTCTCAAAACTCTACAGGAATTGAGAGAGATACTTACTCATAATTTTTCACAAGCTGATAGAGGCAAAGAAGAATTCCTAGCCAACATGCACTGTTATCAGACTGAAGGTAAAAGCCAATTTTGTCCACAATGGCAGTCCAGCGACTTGGATAATCATGCTTGATGATATGATGAATGCATGTAGTAAGCTGTACCCTAAAAGTCAAAAATAAACAATAAGGAGGAAGAAATGCTACCTCAAGTTTTGTTAACTCATATAAAGAAAAAGGCTGTTTAAACAAAAATAAGTAAGTCACTAAGCAAAAACTGTTACTACTGACTCAAAAGAAACCCAACAATGTTACAAATGCAAGTGATTTTATTTTTATTTTTCATCCCCATCATCAACTGACAGGTTTCATTTAGAACATCAACTATTCTCATTAAAAATTCTACAAAATCGGGCTTCCCTGGTGGCGCAGTGGTTGAGAGTCCGCCTGCTGATGCAGGAGACACGGGTTCGTGCCCCGGTCCAGGAAGATCCCATATGCCGCAGAGCGGCTGGGCCCGTGAGCCATGGCCGCTGAGCCTGCGCTCCGCAACGGGAGAGGCCACACAGTGAGAGGCCCGCGTATCGCAAAAAAAAAAAAAAAAAAAATCTACAAAATCAAGGGTCAGGACAGAAATAAAGACGCAGATATAGAGAATGGACTTGAGGACACAGGGAGAGGGAAGGGTAAGCTGGGACAAAGTGAGAGAGTGGCATGGACTTATATATACTACCAAATGTAAAACAGATAGCTAGTGGGAAGCAGCCGCATAGCACAGGGAGATCAGCTTGGTGCTTTCTGACCACCTAGAGGGGTGGGATAGGGAGGGTGGGACGGAGACGCAAGAGGGAGGAGATATGGGGATATATGTATACATATAGCTGATTGACTTTGTCATAAAGCAGAAACTAACACACCACTGTAAAGCAATTATACTCCAATAAAGATGTTAAAAAAAAATTCTACAAAATCATACACAGCGAGCTTTCAAATATCAAAAGACTATACAATATAAAGTATATGACAGTATTCTATAACTTTCTATACCCCCTTTCATCTGATCATAGTATGTTTCACAAGTTTTACATGAAGTTTTGGTTTTTAATAAATATAAAATTAAACTGTAGCAAGAAAATAAAACAAAAAAGAATTCCCCTGTAACTGCATTTGTTAAGTTTTGTGCCACAAAAAATGACAGATTTTTATGTTCTGAAAAGATCCCCTCTTCTGCACCCCTCCAAAGCCCGCAAATTATGTATCTGCAACAAAGGCTAAGTTTAAAACATATATATACCTGATGAGCTCAGGAGAGTGGATAATGGCTTCTACAATATTTTCTCGAATACAATGTCGATCTTCTTCTGGAATAGTATAAGGGGATATATCCCCTGGTGCCGTTTCCCGATCAGGCCAATACTGTGTTATCATATTTTTCAAATAGATAACACCTAAAATATAGATCAATTTGACAAAAGAAAGTGAAAGCACTGTAAATATCCCTGTGTCTACACCTCAACTTATTTCTGTCAGACCAAACATTGCTAGGAAAGCTAACCTTTTAAAATCAAAATACTATATAATTTTAAAAGTTGATAAAACACAAGTTTAATGCTCAGCTACAGTAATCACCCACAAAGTTATTATTAAACATACAGTCTAAGAGAACTCTGCAAACTACAAACAAAATTGTTTTTACAACACATTTATACACAACACTTTTCATCCCTGTTTTCTGTAGGAAAGCTGTTTTACCAAATCCGCTTTTTAAATGAAGCCTCTAAAAACAAAACCACATACATATACCAAGTTTCTATAATTAATAACATTGTTATACAGACTGAATGTTTGTGGCCCCCAAAATTCATACAGAAACCCTAGCCCCCAATGTGATGAGGGGATGAGGGCTTTAGTAGGGTGATCAGCTAATGAGGGCTCTGCCCTCACGAATGGGATTAATGCCCTTATAAGAGACCCTAGAGAGCTTCTTCCTCTTCTACCATGCGAGGGTCTATGAACCAGAAAGTAGGTCCTCGGAGACCAAATCTGCCAGTGCCTTAATTCTGGACTTCTCAGCCTCCAGAACTGTGATAAATAAATTTGTTGTTTATAAGCCATCCAGTCTATGGTATTCTGTTAGAGCAGCTCAAAGTGACTAACACACACACAGGTTGTTATTTTTAATCATAGAAAAATTACAGTATATAAAGATTCTCAGTCAATAAATTTAAGTATTTCAATCATACACCACAATCATACCAATTCAAATTCGTGTTATTTTATGGGAGAATTTGCTATGTTCAAAAATTACAGACTACTACCTTCTGTCAGTTATCATACTGCCACCTTGCACATTGCTAGCTCCTTCTGTCAGTTATCATACTGCTAGCCTGCACACTGCTAGTTAACTCTAACTGAACTAGCTTGGTAATAATGCTTTTTATCCAGACCCCTCCACCCAAATGAGAGAGAAAGAGAATCCTCGAACACGAATGTACAGAATGTATAGGAAAGGGAAATTATTCAAAATTAATTTCTAAATTCTGCAAAACGCTGATTCTTCTCTGATTAGTAATTAACACTTACCTGGAGTCTTGTACCTATTCAAACAAGGATAACTGATACAAATATGATTTTTATATTCTACTTTGGTTTATCTTGGAAATTAAAATAATACCCCATCTTACAGCATTTCAAAAAAGATTACAACTACATATTAAAATATCCTTCAACAAAAGCTTTAATATAAACTACATCTACAGTCAAGAACACTGATTCAGCATGTGGGACTGACATATTTCAGATTAATACTATTTTATTCTTTAGTTCCAAAACAGAACAAAGATAGAAATTAAGACTTGATATAGCCCCTATGTCTTCCAGATATAGCCTCTGAGTATTTCTTTCCAACAAAATGCACAAAGGAAGTGAATATATATACTTATTTGTACACTTTTGATTCAGTATTTTTAAAAGTGTTTGCTTGAACAAAACACATAAACAGGTGAGAACTGCACTGAAAGAACCTCGTGATTCACAGTCTACTCCATCCAGAATGCTTGAGTTCTACTACAAAGACAGAATGAATGCATCTTTCAAAGTCTAGCAGATGAAACCACCATATACCATGTACTACAAAATATCATTCAATTATTACAAGGATGTAATAAATTTTAAAGTAATGATTATATTTTGAAAATTAGGACCAATTTCATAGTTTGGTTGCTTCTGGTTTTGTACATACTAATAAACAACTTTCTAGTAGAATTTAATTTTGCTAATACACATAATCAAGTTTCTAATGTGTTAAGGTCCCTCCTAAATGCCAAATGCTTTCAACATCTTAGTAAAATTTTGAGATTTAAAGGCAAAGATTCTTATCTAAAAAAATAACTAAATGGGAAAATGTTAACTTCATTAGTAAAAAAGAACTGACAGTTAAAATAAACAAAGCAACCTTTCCTATTTAACTAGAAAATTTTTTTAAAGATTTACTGCTGACCAGGGTTCAGCAAAATTACTGTATTTTATAGGCACAAAAAATGTCCCATTTTTGTGCTACTTATATACCAATTAAAAAAAATCATAAACAACTTACATTGATTCATTCATTTACTGAGTACCTGCAGTGTGTCAGGCAATACCTTAGGCACTGGGAATACAATTGTTAATCAAACAGACCTGAGATTAAATTCCAACAACTGAGAAATGGTTCACTGCATATGGCACATTATTGTAAATTATTTAGCCATTAAAACATAACTTTTAAGATAAACACTATGTAGAGAAAAGGGATGTGCTTACTATACATTAAATACCGTAAGCAAAAAAAATTCTTTTAACAAAACTGGTGTAGGGAAAAAGAACAGCAAGAAATAACCCCAGAATATAACTGGTTTTTCTAGAATAGTAAGGTTATTGGTACTTTATATTTCCTATAAGAAATACATCTGCAAATAAATTAAACAACAAGCATTAAAGAGGTCAATTCCATTATTCTGCAGACTAACAGATGATATCAGGAGCAGTATGCCTCATTTTCATAGACTCTGATACTGAGGGAATTACTCAATATTTTGTTGAAACTGGAACTAAGAAACAGTACCTTTTAAATGGTTAAAATAAAATAGTAAAAGCAAACAGCTGGAGGTTTGTATCTTAGAATCATCCATCATGGAAGAAAACAGGGAATATGGAGACTCTTTCAATAAACCCCATCAATTTCTCCTTCCAGCTTCTTTTTTAACTCAGTGAAATATCACATTCCTTTAAACTCTGTCACCAGATATCAAGGCACTTGTGGCAGTTTGTAGTAAAGGGAGCAAACCAATTTTCAGTGAAGAAAATCACTGAAGGGCCTTCCCAGGATACTTCTGCTATTCAACTATGAACCTTTGAAATGATATTATTTACATACATCCAAGAAAATAATTCAGGAAACTTGCCTGCCTGTCTCACAGGTAAATCCAGTTGTTCCGACATAGTAATCTGAAGCAGTGTTGAAACAAAATTCAGAGACTTGTGTGCCTACAAATAAAAAAATACATTTTAAATTTCTGCAAATAAATATTCTCAGTACTCTATTTCACTGCTTGGCTGGCACAAAAGGCTCTCCTCCACAAGTTGATTCCAGCCTTATTTCCTATCACTCACATATAAGGAACTCAAAAAATTCAGTAACCTAACTCCTAAAACTTTTGTATGTTTGCATTTGCCTGTGTACCAATGCACTTCTGACCTACACTGGTGGCAGCAGCTCAAAAACAGTGTCTTTTGTGATACCTATTTCCTCAATTCAGTAATAATTTCTCCAGAGACATTCTATGAAGTGGCTAGACAAAAATTAAATAAGTAAAAATTAACAGCCTGAGGGGCGGTTTCCAAGGTGCTAATAACGTTTCTTTCTTTTTTTAAAAAATCATTTATTTATTTAATTATTATTTGGGGGGGGGGGCTGTGTTGGGTCTTTGTTGCTGCGCGCGGGCTTTCTCTAGTTGTGGCAAGCGGGGTCTACTCTGCGTTGCGGTGCGTGGGCTTCTCATTGCAGTGGCTTCTCTTGTTGCGGAGCACGGGCTCTAGAGCATAGGCTCAGTAGCTGTGGCGCACAGGCTTAGTTGCTCCGAGGCATGTGGGATCTTCCCAGACCAGGGCTTGAACTCACCATGTCCCGTGTTGGCAGGCAGATTCTTAACCACTGCGCCACCAGGGAAGCCCGACGTTTTATCTCTTAACACGTCTGTTTTATAAAAGTGTGTCCAGTTTGTGAAAACTAATCAACTGTATCCTCACGATCACTTTTCTATATGCATATTTCAATAGGAAATTTAAATGAAGAGCTTTGAACATACAATAAAAGTAGGATACAAACTATACGATAATTTAGCAAATATATTTACATGAATATACAATGCAACATATACAGAAAACAAGGAAATACACCAAAAATGCTAATAAGTTGTATCTGGGATGGTAAGATTATAGAGGAACTATTGTATATGTTATTTTCTATTATCCAAATTTTATGCTATGATCCTGGGTTACTTTCATTAACAGTATAAAAGTTATTTAATAATTCCTAAATTTGTCATATTTGATTTTGATTTATTAATAAAGAACTGAAATCTCTTCTCATATGTGTTCTCATTCCCTCTCCCCCAATATAACCATTTCCTATAATGTTATCTCCTCCTTCCAGCCCAAGTTTTAGTATTTTTCTGCATGTGTTCGCATGGACACTAGTGATTTTTACTTTAGTTTCTTCCTTACAGACTTTTTTTTTCATATCTTTATTGGAGTATAAATGCTTTACAATGTTGTATTAGTTTCTGTTGTACAACAAAGTGAATCAGCTATATGTAAACATATATCCCCATATCCCCTCATCCCTCTTAAGCCTCCCTCCCACCCTCCCTATCCCATCCCTCTAGGTCATCACAAAGCATCGAGCTGATCTCCCTGTGCTACTCAGCAGCTTCCCACTAGCCATCCGTTTTACATTTGGTAGTGTATATATGTCAGTGCTACTGGAAATATGTCATTTCCAGCCCAGGACACTCTAACAGACCTATTTAACATCCCTACCTTCATTGTCTCACAGGATTCTCAGACTTACTATGTTCAAATCATTTTTTTCCCCTAAAAGCTGTG
This sequence comes from Monodon monoceros, assembly GCF_005190385.1. Lineage (NCBI taxonomy): Eukaryota > Metazoa > Chordata > Mammalia > Artiodactyla > Monodontidae > Monodon > Monodon monoceros. The sequence goes on along the minus strand of NW_021703784.1, from coordinate 61,819,959 downwards.
ACTCTACTTCCTTGTACCACCTCTCCCAACCCTTGTCATCACCATCCTCACAGTTATTCATGTCTGAAAACTGAACGTCATCTTTAATACTTCCCTCTTTTTTACCCCAATATATCAGGCCCTATCAATTCTATATACAAAATGCTCCATTCCCATTATCACCAACATAGTCCAAGTGACTATCATCTCTCTTAATGTAGCCATCTGCCCCCCCAACCATTCTCTATTTAGCAGCCAATAATCTTTAAAATTGTAAACTAATCCCCTTTAACCAAACCTTTTAACAATTTTCTACTCTATTTCCTAAAGCCTAAAAGGCCCTGTGTTATCTTGCTCCTGCCTATATCTTCAGCCTCATTTAAAGAAACCTTCTCGGGGCTTCTCTGGTGGTGCAGTGGTTAAGAATCCACCTGCCAATGCAGGGGACACGGGTTCGAGCCCGGGTTCAGGAAGATCCCACATGCCATGGAGCAACTAAGCCCATGCGCCACAACTACTGAGCCTGTGCTATAGAGCCCGCGAGACACAACTACTGAAGCCCGCACGCCTAGAGCCCATGCTCCACAACAAGAGAAGCCACTGCAATGAGAAGCCCTCGCACAACAACGAAGACCCAAGGCAGCCATAAATAAATAAATAATAAAGAAACCTTTTCACCCCCCACTGCCCCACCTTAGCAGCCTTCTTTAGGTCCTTTCAACAATACACATTACCCCACTGCAGAGTCTTTGTACATGCTGTGACTTTCTACCTACAACACTTCTCTCCAGTGCTCCACCAGAGTTAACTGGTCCACAGCAGCTTCACATTCTTTGGGTCTCAGTTTAAACATTTCCTTAGAGAAGCATTTCCTCACTGATCACACTAGGGCTAAGCAGGGCTTCCTATCACTCTCATAAGCTCCAAGGTATTTTTACTTCATAATACTTATTACATATTTGTAATTATTATATTTGTAGCTGGTTTTATGTCTGCCTCTCCTATTAGACTTTAAGCTCCACTGAGAATAAGGACTTTACTGTATACCCAGTTCCTCATATGTTTGACATTCAAAATACTCAACAAATTTATTGAAAGAATAACAATGAATCAACAAAAAAGGGGCTTTGGAAGCAGTTCTGATCACCTAGGGGCTGTGCAGAGTGAAAAAGTGTATTTATATTTTTAGACCGATGAGCCCACAAAGACCACTACTATGGCACTTTTTAAGCCATTAATATTACAGTAGGGGGCTTCCCTGGCGGCGCAGTGGTTGAGAGTCTGCCTGCTGATGCAGGGGACACAGGTTCGTGCCCTGGTCCGGGAAGATCCCACATGCCGCGGAGCAGCTGGGCCCGTGAGCCATGGCCGCTGAGCCTGCGCGTCCGGAGCCTGTGCTCCGCAACGGGAGAGGCCACAGCAGTGAGAGGCCCGCGTACCGCAAAAAAAAAAAAAAAAAAAAAAAATTACAGTAGGTATCTTGTCTCCCGCATCAAATTGTGAACTCCTGGAATGAACTGCTAGAATCAGACAGTTATAAACATGAGTGATGTCACTTCCTACATTTTTAACTCTTGAGCAAGTTTGATTCAGCAAATCTAACTCTTAATTACCAAGTCAGTATAACAAAATTTACTTCACAGGATAGCTCTAAGGAATAAATATGGAAAGTATTTTGGCAAATATCAAGACATAACAAATGGGGAGTTCCCTGGTGGCCTGGTGGTTAGGATTCCGGGCTTTCACTACCATGGCCCAAGTTCAATCCCTGGTCAGGGAACTGAGATCCCACAAGCCGCGCAGTGTGGAAACACACACACACACACAAAGAATTAGTACAAGTGGACAAGACAATCCTACCACAAAACAATATATGCAATACACCAAAGCACTGGTCAAGATGGGAAAAAAAATGGAACACAGTGCTGGTAGACGTATAAAACGGTACAACCATTTTGGAAAACTGGCAGTATCTGACATGCACCTATCTTACAACCTAGCAATTTCCCCCTTATATATCCAAGAGAAATAAGTGCTTATGTTCACAATAATACCTGTCCATTAACAAGTGAATGTATAAACAAACTGTGGTACAATTCATACAATGAAATACTATACAATAAATTAAAAAAATAAAACCAACCTACAGAATCAAGCAATAATACAGATCTCAAAAATATTTTGAGAAAGAAGCCAGACTATATCACATACTATGTGATTCTATTAATGTGAAGCTTAACGACAGGCAAATCCAAGTTATAGTTAACAGAAGTCAGAAAAATGATAACCTGAAGACAAGTCTGAAGAGAAAATTCTAGGCCAATGGAAATGTTTTATCTATCTTATCTATCTTCCTACCTACCTACCTATCTTAATCTAGATGGTGGTACCTAGGTAAAAGCTGACTGAGCTGTACATATTTTTGAGCTCTGTGTTATATGTAAATTAACCCTCAATTAAAAGAAAAAGCCAACAACACTACTTTTACTTGAACATTCACAGCATTATTCATAAAAAAGTAGAAACAACCCAGATGTCCATCAACTGATGAATGGATAAGCAAAATGTGGCACATCCATACATTCATGTAACGTTATTCAGTAATAAAAAGAATGAAGTACTGACACTTGGTACAACATGTGTCAACCTTAAAAACATTATGCTGTGTGAAAGAAGCCAGTCACAAAAGACTACAGATGGTATGATTTCATATATATCAAATGTCCAGAATAGGCAAATCTATGAGCAAAAAGTAGCCTAGAGGGCTTCCCTGGTGGCGCAGTGGTTGAGAGTCCGCCTGACGATGCAGGGGACACGGGTTCGTGCCCCGGTCCGGGAACATCCCACATGCCGCGGAGCGGCTGGGCCCATGAGCCACGGCAACGGGAGAGGCCCGCGTACTGCAAAAAAAAAAAAAAAAAAATGTAGCCTAGGACTGGAGGTGTAGGGCAGAATTAGGAGTAACTGCTTAATGGTATGGGGTTTCCTTTAGGGGTGATAAAAATGTTCTAAAGTTTGTGGTGATGGATGCATAACTGTGAATACACTAAAAATCACTGAACTGGATACTAAAGTGGCTAAAATCAATAAATTTATTTTAAAAAATCAACAAAACTAAACACTGAAAACAAGCACTTAGTTTATTACCCTATTATTTTAGGTCGCTTTGAATGCCTTCATAAACAAACCAGCATAAATCCAAAAAGTACAACTGACCAAAAAAAAAAAAAAAGTTACTTTCAGACAACAGAGCTAGACTAATGGTAAGAAAGAAAGGATATTTCTGTCAGCAGGAATAGCACAAGCAATCTCAACCTGGGACATCTATCTACTGGCCTCATCCAGCTGAAATCCCTAGTGCAGGAAGCCTTGTATTCTCCCTAAGAAGGTAACAAATGGACTTAAATTAGTACTAAATATTAAAAATCAGGTTCTCAAGAAAATTGAGACAGAAAGTAGGTTCGTAATCACTTAAGACTGGGATGGGGATTAACTACAGACTGCAAAGAGGCATCTTACTGGAATAATGGAAATGTTCCAAAACTGGATTGTGGTAATAGTATTATCTACCAAAAATCACTGATTCCACTTAAAACAGGTAAAGTTTACGATATGTAAATTATACCCCAATAAAGTTTAAAAATGGGAAAAAACCCCCACGGATCTGTACAATTATAAAACACAGGACAAATAAAGATATACACTAACTATACAAGTCAGGAAAAAACTCAAGCATTGGGTAATCTCTAACAACTTTCTGGCATTCTTGGATATAGCAAACTATCACATATTTAGAAGAATTCCTATCACATGTTAACTATTACTATATTTATTAACTATCATAAATTTAAAGGTCTTGTTTTACACTATAAAAAATAAATTTAAGTAAAAATATCACTAGCATCAATTTTTATCACAAAGTTTGGCAAAACACTGATTAGGCTTGAGAAGATGCTACAATAAATCTTTTATTAGTCAAAGTATCTGGCTTCTAGCAGTCAGAGAACCAGGAGAAATGAAGCAACAAATGAGTCATTACATATCATTAAGTAGAGCTAAAACTGCTAATACTCAGGTTTAAAAGCTGCTCACCATAACACAAAACTACCTTTCCAGACAACTTCTTACCTTCTCATGATCTGTCATCATGCCAAATAATTCAACATTCATCCTTAACCCACCTCATCAAAATTCTTCAATAGCCCCAACTCCATCTCCATCTCCTTTAACTCCACTCCACTTACTAGTACTTACAACATGCCAGATACGACAGAGATAAAAGATCACCACTCTAAAGTAGGTTGGGAAATTAATTCTAATTAGACTGACAGGTAAGTATTTTAGTTAGACCCTAAAGGATTTAAACCCACAGAGATGGAGAGAAAAGATTTTTAAAAGGAAAAGAAGTATGGGTTATGTTAAAGAGATTACTAGAAAAATGAAAGAAAACAGTGGAAGACAAAAATGAATAGGTAGAGACTTCCCTGGTGGCGCAGTGCTTAAGAATCTGCTTGCCAATGCAGGGGACACGAGTTCTAGCCCTGGTCTGGGAAGATCCACATGTCACGGAGAAACTAAGCCCGTGCACCACAAATACTGAGCCTGTGCTCTAGAGCCCATGAGCCACAACTACTGAGCCTGTGAGCCCCAACTACTGAAGCCCGTGTGCCTAGAGCCCGTGCTCTGCAATAAGAGAAGCCACCACAATGAAAAGCCCGCGCACCGCAACAAAGAATAGCCCCTGCTCGCCACAACTAAAGAAAGCCTGCGAGCAGCAACAGAGACCCAATGCAGCAAAAAATAAAAATAAATAAATCTATAAAAATTACTCTTTAAAAAATGAATAGGTATATTGTGACCACATCAAGATCCATTAAGTGTGAACTTTTTTTGCAAGTTTTTACATGATCAGATCTATGCTGCAGGAAGAATAAGGTCCTGAAGCAGTATGAAGAATATAATTCTGGGATAGATGACTATTAAAACATTACAAGGGCTTCACTGGTGGCGCAGTGGTTGAGAGGCCGCCTGTCGATGCAGGGGACGCGGGTTCGTGCCCCGGTCCAGGAAGATCCCACATGCGGCGGAGCGGCTGGGCCCGTGAGCCATGGCCACTAAGCCTGCGCGTCCGGAGCCTGTGCTCCGCAACGGGAGAGGCCACAACAGTGAGAGGCCCGCGTACCACAAAAGAAAAAAAAAATTACAAGTAGAAAATTATTATTACAACAGGTAATAATAGGCCTGAAAAACTTCTACTCCACAGGTAGCTCCCCTTACTCCCCAAAATAAGTCAAACTACAAAAGAAAAAAAAAACGAAAGACATACATATCACATAAACAAATTTCCCCTGACCCTACTACCTTTTTAACCTACAAACTTATTCCTACCCCCTTACTAGCATTTCACTCACTAACCCTGTAATCAGAAATTTTCTCCAAGGTTGCCAATATTTTTAAAGCTCCCCTCCCCTGCCCCCACCAAACTCATTTTGCTTTAACTTCCCTCATTTAGAAATATCAACAACCCTTTCTTTTTCTAACAGCTTTTTTACTTATTACAAAAGGAATTCATGTTCACTGGTAGAAAATTTATGAAATTTATTTATGGAACAAGGAAACTAAACCTACAACCAATCTTCTTACTTGAAATTCCTTTTCTTGGCGCCCTTTGGCTTTTCTGCACAATTCTCCCATCTCCTTTTCCCTATGTTTCTCAATGTCCCCAAAATGGGCATGGCCCAAAGGGTATGCAGCCCTCTAGTCCACCCCACACCTCTGGATCACACTCTCTTCCTCTCAATTCACCTGCAGAAGAAAAATCACTTTTCCATTACTGCTTTCTCTCCTAAACTTCAGTTCCACATTCCCAATTGCCTACTAGACATTTTCTCCTTGGTGTTTCCAGCTCCTCGAACCAGACAGACTGTAGTCATGCTTTCTCCAATATCAATTTCCCTTCTAGACCCACATTTTCCAATGTAATCACCTAATGTCAGTATCTTTTAAAGCTTACTTTAAGACGTAACTTTTTATTAATTCTCACCATTTTGTAATGTAACCAAACAGACCTTCAATTAGTTACTGTACTTTACATCATTTATAAGGAAGAGAGGCGCTTAAGGGCACTATGACATCAGAGTTTACATAAAATGAATACAATCAGGTAATTTCAAGAGCCAAGGAATTTCTACCCTCTGCTGTACTAGAGGAGTTGACAAAGGCAAATACTGTATCTATTTTACCTACATGAAATATGAGGCATAGTGAGGTTAAGGCGGTGTAGTGGTAAAACCGGGACAAGGCTGAGGCTCTTCACTGTGTCCTCCTGCCTTTCATTAAATTGTGGTAATGCTTTCCAACTAAGGAGTTTTTAAAAAACTTCTTAATTATAAATTACTTAGCAACCAAAACAAAGTGCCCACTTTAAATCAAGCTCATCGTTAACATGCCACTGATAGAAACAGTAAGTAAAATAATGCATGCATCTATTTCTGAAAAAGAAAATTGTTTTCTTACAAATATTAATATGGTGTTATCTTTCTTTCCGATCTTTAACATGCTCTGTCACTGAGTAACTTCCTGTCTAACAATCCAAGAATCCAGGAACTTTCCCTCTCCAAAATTCACAACAGGATCTACTTCATGATATTCCTAATTAAAGAATGTTAACCTGCTCAGACTACAAACTATTCTATCTTCCAAAAACATACACCATAACCTCATAAATATTTGCTGAATTTCTAGACTTGCTAAATTGTCCTATAAATGTGCCGTCATTTTGCACTTTTCCAGAGCTAAGATTTTCACTGATTAAACATTTCATAAGCCTTTAATAAAATAAAATCAAATTAACCAATTATAAATAATCACTTTCGGTTGTAATAGTAACCATCTGTGAAGACAGCAGATGTGACTTAGGTAGTTCGTGAATTTTAAAGATAAACACAAAATATCAAGAAACTTACCAAAGCTATGTCCTCTTACTTTTTTTCACATAAAGCACGTGAAAAAGCAGCATTTCTGCCTACATAAGCATTTTACAGCAATTAAGCTTAGGAACTGAGGGTTTAAAAGAGATCTAAATGAGATTTATGGTTAGGAAAAATTTCAGTTTAAGGAGGTAAGAGGTTAACAGGGGGGGTGAGCAGCATGAGTAAAGGTTTGCATATAGAAAGGTTTCCACTGAAGAACACTGGCAGCTAAAGCAGGAAGAGAGCAGCGATATTGTTCTGTTATAATAATCTGCCAAAAACCTCCAGACATTTTTTCTTTATCTTACAAATGAAAAAAACAAGTATTTCTGAGTGTATGTGTGCGCATGCGTACAGACAGGAAAGGACAGTCTTTGTATTCAAGAGCAAATAGTCTGGAATATAAGAAACAATGTTGAATGAATACCAAATGCACATATTTTAGATTAGCTAAACAAATTTTTAAAAATTGCACTTCTAGATATACTAGAATATATAGTATAGAATTTAAATGAGAAGTGACAGATGTCTGTAACACAAACCTACTTTAACAATTCAAAGATGAGTATTCTTAACATTCTTAACATTATTCAAGGGCTTCCCTGATGGCGCAGTGGTTAAGAATCCGCCTGCCAATGCACGGGACACGGGTTCAAGCCCTGGTCCGGGAGGATACCACATGCCGCGGACCAACTAAGCCTCTGCGCCACAACTACTGAGCCTGCACTCTAAGAGCCCGCGAGCCACAACTACTGAAGGCCATATGCCTAGAGCCCGTGCTCTGCAGCAAGAGAAGCCACTGCAATGAGAAGACCGTGCACCGTGACGAAGAGCAGCTCCCGTTCTCCGCAACTATAGAAAGCCCGAGTGCAGCAACGAAGACCCAACGCAGCTAAAAATAAACAAAGTAAATAAATAAAATTAAAAAAGAAAAAAAGCACCCTTAAAATCCTTGAAGTGGAGGTGGTATAAAACATCTAAAGCCTATACTGTTCCCTATTATAACAGGAAGTCAGTAAAGCCTACCATTAACAAAGAATTGCAGTAACAAAACACAGTAATTCCTGACCTCATGAAACTCAAAAATTATACTGGGGAAACAATAAGTAAAATACATATGATAAATAAGTGACACAGAGAAAAATAAACAAGTGAAGGGAGACAAGAAACATGGTAGTCAGGCCACTCCTTAGGGATACAGAGACAGTTGAACAGTGAAAGAAGTTTCTGGGAGACAACTGAGTAAAAGGGGTTCCAAGCAGATGGAACAGTTAAGTGCAATAGCTGAGACAAAGGCACTTTTCGTTTTGTTTTTAAACCATCTGCACTCTAATACTTGGATAACATTTACAATTTTTATAGAGTTAGTGATTACTTCACTTAGCTGAAGAGATTCATTCAAATGGCAATGATCTTTTTCTTTTAGCTAAATGAACCAAAATGTAGCTTCAGTTGAATGAGACATCATGGACTGATTGGTTCACCCTATTTTATCCAAAGCAAGAAGAGCTTGCCAAAAATAAAATGCAACTTCCTCCTTCTTACTACAGTAAAGCTTCTTCAAGACTTATCTGGGATCTATTTCCTAAATCAAGGTTCTGCCACAAGAAAGTCAAAGCGAAAAGTATTCAAATGGAAGCACTTCATTAAAATGGAATCAAGATTAGAAATGAGAATAAATATTCTAATTAATAGAAAAGTTGTCTTAGGAAAATTACTAAAAAATCTAGGTGTAATGACAAAGAAATTTGCAAAATGTAAACATTTAACCATCACAGAAATACAGGCCACATATCAAATTTTTTTGAAAGAAAAGATAAGCAGTGTTCACTACTCCAGAGTATTTTAAAACTCTAACAGCAGCTTAAGGGTTAAGTAATAAATGCTTTGAATACTATTTTGATTTATCTTCTAAAAACTAGCTTGTGAAATACTTACCCCAGGTCTCTACTACAAGATGTTAGTACATACAACTGAACATTCAATAACCTGATTGAGGAATAAATGAATTTTAAATTTGCAGAAAGTATCACTTACCCAATTTTTCTACAAGGGAACCAATTCTTTCAAATAACAATTTTTAAAATTAATAATTACACACAAGTATTTTAGTCAAAATAATGTGCTTTTAGGGCAAAGTCATGGTAGAAATCACTATGACTAAACTTTTAGTGTGTCTAGGTTTACATATGCATTAGCACATCATCAACAAAATAATGTTCATCTTAACCTGTGTCTATCACAAAACAAATCAAAATAAAAAGCAATCCACAACTCCCTCTATGGTTTAGTAATGGTTCAAAGTGGGAATTTCTTTCAACTCACTATTTATATCCAAAAGAAATCTATCCTCCTCCCAAGGTGTCTTCAAGCCTAAGAATTTCAGCATCATTTTTGGCAAGATCTAATGGTCTTATTCACATATAAAATAGATTTAACTTTTCATTTTTAAATAATTTTACACTTAATTTGTCTATACTCCGTGGGCAGTCTTAAAATTTAAGTTCCTTGAGGCCAGGAATCTCTAAAACAGCATTGTACACTGAAGATGCTCAATTATCAGTACTCCTGGAAGTCAATATAAATAATGTTTTTAAATAATTTACCCACCAGCTAAGAAGAGCATAAACTAACTGAATTTCTATTTTAACGACGGACTTCTCTTTATGTAAAAAAAAAAAAAAAAAGTACACTAAACGTCACTAAAGCTGGGCAAATTCATAGGAAGGCACAGGAAGTGACAGCGATCCTTTAAAGAAGCCTTTAAAATACTCACTAAAATGTAAGTTACAGAAATTTAGAAACAAAGAATGAAACTGAAAAAAGTACAATAAAATACCCACATAATAAGGCTCTTTTCCAAAGGGTGGTCTCCTCCAAAAATATGGTTAAAAAAGAAACCAACGCTCAGAGAGTTGACATGGAGCTTGGCACGTTTCAAGGCACTGTCTTACATCGTCTCCCTTGACTGTCACAGCAAACCCTGTGGCCTAATTTTATGAATGGGAAAACTAAGCGTCGAAAGGTTAAGAGACTTGCCCAAGGTCAGTCAAGAAATTAGTGGTACAGCTCTAACTAGAAGGGTGCACTTCACCTGACACCTTGCACTATATCGCGCTGCCTCCCCGACCGAGGCGTTAACAGAGTAGAAGAGCAGTGAATCAGACTCCCATGGGTATCCCGCACTCCCCGCACCCTGCCTAAGAAGTGGGGGCTCGCCTCTGAAAGCTGTCCCTAGCAGCTCAGCCGGAGAGGAGAAAGTTGTGCAGGTCACCGATCAGCCCAGGGAAGTGACAAGCTGACAGGCACAGCCCCCAGTGGGACTAGCTCTGCATTCCCAGTAGCCCCTCAGAATCCGGGCGCCAGCGGGACTGCTACCGGAAACGTCTGAAAAACCTCCCGGTGACTTTCGCCTCCTCCTGGGCGCGAGGAACGAGCTGGGAATGAGCCAGAGGGCGGCCGGCCACCCGAGTCAGCCATGTGTCCAGCCCGTCACGCCCGCCTCGCCCCAGCCGGCTCCTCATGCCTCAACCGCAGCCAGAGGCCCAGCTCAGGATCCAACGCAAAGGCTGCCTTGGCCGCCGCCGCCACCACCGCCGCAGCAGCCTGAGGGCCCCGGCTTGGCACTCGCCGTCAGGTCCCCGCCCCACGGCTCCAGTTGGGCCCCTCAGCGACGCCGTCCCCGCCTCTGGCCAGGCCCGGAGGGCTCGGCCTGCCACAGTCCGCCCGCCCGCCCGCCGTCGCCACCGCCAGCCCAGCGTCCTTACTTCATTGAGCTGGCGCTCCGCGGCCTCACGCAGGGCTGGGTCCATGGTGCCCCGCAGGGCCTCGATAATGGTGTTGGGGTCCATCGCAGGGCGGACGCAGTCAAACCCGAAGCTCGGGTGCTACTGGGCCAGGAATAGCGCCCCTCACTGCGCACATGGACCCGCCGCGCTCCGCAGCGGCAACCGGCGCGAAAGGAAAGAGAAGCGCCAAGGCCCCGGATAGAACCTCTTCTCTTCGGCGTGGAGGCGGGAGATGCTCTGGCCACTTCCTGTCGGCGCTCCCGTGGAGCACTTTGGGAGATGTAGTCCACTTGGGTAGTCCGCAGCCCACGTGGCCCTGAGCTGTCGCTCCTACAGACAAGACCTGTTCTTCAGAAAGAGAAAAATGTTCAAACTTCACAGAAAGAAAATTAAAACAATCAGTTACACATAGATTCCACATAATAATATACCTTTGGTAACCATAAGGTAAGGCTGATGCAATGTGTGATGCTAGTAGCTGTGTAATTGAAGGAAGCCTTTTGAAAAGCAATTTGAGATGTGTTACTAAATGCCATAAAAATGTTTATAATCTTTGACCCAACTAATCCCATTTATGACACTTTATCCTAAGGAAATAACATAAAGGGTTAAATGACCTTTATGTGTAAAAGGTGTTTATCACATTACATATTTATAATCAAATACTAAAATTATGGGGTTTTTGGTTTGTTTGTTTTGTTTGTTTGTTTTTTGAGTATCCAAATTTTGGCACAAATCACCTCTAAATGCAGAATAAAAGCATAATCCCTATTAAAATCCACCTTCTTTAAACAGGCAAACATTTTCAGAAAGGTTAAATAACTTGCCCAAGGTCACTTAGTAAGAGGTTTGCCTAGGATTTCAAACCAAGGATGTTTCTGTTTTCAAAGTTTTCATTCTCTCCAATGAATCACTCTGCCTCTCAAAAGAAATGTGGAACCGTAGGGGATGGTTAAGCAAATTACAGGAATCCAGTCAATTAAATTTTTCACAGTCACCAAAAATTACAAATGTAACAACACTAAAATATTTATATATAGATACAGCTTTGTTACATAGACAAAAACTGGGAAACAAGGCTGGCAAATGAAAGTAACTGATTTTCTAGCATGGTGAGATTTTCAGTAATTTCCTTTCATACCTGTTATTGTTGTAATAAAGTTATGTAAATGTATTTACTTAAAATGAATCATAAGCCTTCAAATACAATTTGTTAAAAGATCACTTATTGTTTTTACTTTACAAAAAGGAAAAAGGGAGACACAAAAGACTTTCCCTGGAATAGTGGGCTTTGCAATATTAATCTCTTATGTGCCAGCCACTGTGCCTGGAAGTGAGGTATAATTATTCCTGACTTACCAATGAAGACTCCAGGGCTTAGATTGTGAAAGGTCATAAGGTTTTCATAATATAACCTGTAAGATCTATCATTGTATTGATACAATCTGTTTAAGAATTTCATCTCCCTATTCCATCCCTCAAATGAAAGGGCCTTGAAAATAAAGATTATGTTTTAATTCACTTTTGAATCTTCACCTCCTATCACAGAGCTTGAATATCTACTAGGAGTTCAATAAATATTTTAGTGAATAAATGAAGAAAGGAATGAGTGAACTAGTAATGACTTTTAGTTGTCAGTGGCTGAGCCAGAATTGAAACCTCAGTCTTCATGATTCCAAAGCCAGTCCTCTTTGCATTACTACATAGCTATTTTAGACTCCAGCATTGACTTGTACATAATGGAATTGTGACAATTACAGCATAACACAATGTATGTAAAAGCACTTGACACAAAGAAGGTGCTCCAAAAATGTTAATTCCCTGTGCCTGAAACTGAAACGGTGAAGGAGTGGTGGGGGAAATATGGTTTTTAAGCTATAGTGCTGGGAACTGGGAGCCGGCAAGGTTTGCAGGTCTATAGCTGGAGTGGGGGCCTGTGTCTCATGCTTCAAAGAGAGTATAGCTCATAGGGTACTAGACCCTGTCTAGGGAGCCAGAGTTCCTTTATCCATACGAGGAGCTTGGCTCCACGACCCTTCAGGAGTTTAGTTGGCAGAGTGATTAGCACACCCAACTAATTTGTAGGGTTTTTTTTATTTTTAGCTAGTAACACACAAAATGTGACTTATATGACTGGAAATTTAGATGTCAGCTCCTCCAGGGCAGGGACCGTATCTATCTCTTTCTGGCAGACAAAGAAATGAGTGTCTGTTTGGAACTCCCTGGTGGTGCAGTAGTTAGGGCTCCGTGCTTCCACTGCAGGGAGCCCAGGTTCAATCCCTGGTTAGGGAACTAAAATCCTGCATTCAGCATGGTGCGGCGCGGCCAAAAAAAAAAAAAAAGAAAAGAAAAGAAATGAGTGTGTGCTCAATAAATAAGTGTGTGAAGATTAAAAGAAAAAGCACCATGTTAGGGCTTCCCTGGTGGCGCAGTGGTTGAGCGTCCGCCTGCCGATGTAGGGGACACGGGTTCGTGCCCCGGTCCGGGAGGATCCCACATGCCGCGGAGCGGCTGGTCCCGTGAGCCATTGCTGCTGAGCCTGCGCGTCCGGAGCCTGTGCTCCGCAACGGGAGAGGCCACAACAGTGAGAGGCCCGCGTACAGCAAAAAAAAAAAAAAAAAATTGAGGAAATAATTCCATACCAGGCTCCCAAAATTATTCTGAGAATCCAATGAGGTTGGAAAGTGCTTTGTAATTATAAAGCTCAGTACAAACATAAATTGGTACTGGTATTAAGGAAAGGGCCGAGGAGAAAGGAAGGTAAGAGGGCAAGGAAGGAAAGTTAAAGAAAGTGAAGAAATGGGGACATTCTGCAGAGCATCTTTCCCAGCAGTAAGTGTGCACTTTCAACAGTTTGGTACATAGATGTCCTTATAAAGCTTAGTATATGCAAGGAAAGGTAAAAGACAACCTTGTATTGATACTGTCACATGAAGACCATTTTATTGCATTTCTTTTAAGTACACTGACCTACACAAAATTGAAGTTTATGACCTAAACCATATAAAAATTTTTAAAGATCAACTTCATCAAGGTATAATTTACATAAAATTCAATGAGTTTTCACAAAGTTATACACCCATGTAACACCACCATAATCGACATATAGATTCTAGCCATTAGCCCTTCCCAGTCACCTCTTACGTGCTCAGCCCTATGACACATATGCTTTCTATTCCCGTCAGATTTGCCTTTCCTGGAGTTTCATATAAATGGAAGCATTCAGTAAGCACTTTTTATGTCTGGCTTTTTTTTTTTTTTTCCACTCACTGTAGCACTTCTGAGATTATTTCTATGATGTTGAGTACATCAGGTCATCCTTGTTGCTAAATGGCAGTCCATTGACTGGACGTACAACAATTATCCATTCATCTGTGGCCCTTTGAGTCATTTCCAGTTTTTGCCTATTGTGAATAAAGCTGATATGTACATTTGTTTACAAATCTTTGTGTGGATATATGTTTTCATATCTCTGGTAAATAGCTAAGAATGGAAAGGCTGGTTTGCATTGTAAGTGTATATGTAACTTTATAAGATACTGCCGAACGATTTCTAAAATTGGTTGTACAATTTTACATTCCCACCAGCCATCATGGACATTTCATTGTTCCACATCTTCATCAACAGTTTGAATTCTCAGTCTTTTCAAGTGTGTCTAGGGACTTCCCTGTTGGTCCAGTGGGTAAGACTCCATGCTCCCAATGCAGGGGACCTGGGTTTGATCCAGGGAACTAGATCCCGCAGGCTGCAGCTAAGACCTGGCACAGCCAAATAAATAAAAATAATAATTTAAGTCTATCTAGTGCAGTGGATGTGTAATGGTATGTACAAGATGCATTTCTCTGATGACTTAATAATGTTGAGCATCTTTTCATGTGCTACTGTATCTATTTGTATCATCTTTTGAAAAGTAACAGTTTTGCCTGTCTTTTTTTTTTTTTTTGGTCATGCCACGTGGCTTTTGGGATCTTAGTTCCCTGACCAGGGATTGAACCACCAGGCCACAGCAGTGAAAGCGCCGAAAGCACCAGGGAATTCCCTGTTTTGCCTGGTTTTTTTGGTTTGTTTTGTTTTCAATATTTATTCAGTTATTTATTTGGCTGTGCCAGGTCTTAGCTGTGGCACTTGGGATCTTCATTGCCACACGTGGGATCTTTAGTTGTGGCATGCAGGACGTAGTTCTCTGACCAGTGATCGAACCCGGTCCTCCTGCACTGGGAGCTCCGAATCTTAACCACTGGACCACCAGGGAAGTTCCTTGACTGTTTTTAAAATTGGGTTGTTGCCTTACTGCTCTTGGGTTGTAAGATACTCTGGGTACAATTCTTTCTGTCAAATTTCTGTTTTGTGAATATTTTCCTTCGGTTTGTGTCTTAATTTTTTTAACTGATCTTTCAAAAAACGATTTTCTATTTTGATAAAGTCCAATTTATCAATTGTTTCTTTCATAACTTTGCTTTTTGTGTTCTATGTAAGAAATCATTCACACCTTAAGATTGTAAAGATTTTCTCTTATGTTTTCTCCTAGAAATTTTACAGTTTTAGCATTTATGTTTTGGTTTATGATCCAATGTGAATTAATTCTTTGTGTGTATGGTGTGAGGTAAGCATTGAAGTTAATTGTGTCTGCATATGGATATCCAGTTAGTACAGTGCAGTTGGTTAAAAAGCTCACCCTTTGACCATTGACTTACTTGGCCACTTTGTTGAAAAATCAGTTGCCCAAATACCTATGTGAAGATCTATGTTTAAATTATCTATTCTGTTCCATTGATCTATTTATCTGTCCCTATGCCAATATCACAATGTCTTGAGTCTTTTTTTTTTTTTTGAGAAGAATTGTAAAGTCTTTTTTTATTGTCTCTGCTGAGAGGAGTCTACCATCTGTTAATCTTAATCTTAAATCTTAAATTTAAATCACTTAATTACCAAAAAAAATTATAGTCTATGTCTGTGAACATTTCTAGACTGATAACTGGGAATTTTCAGTTGTGCTTGTAAGTTTCTTAAATAATGCCAACTGATATGACATCACTAACTTTGATGCCCTATTATTCTTATTTTCTGCTTTAAACAACTGTAACCATTACCTTTTAAATAACCTGAGTCAAGTAACTTAACCGCACCCGATTACAATTACACTCTCAAACTGGGCAAAAGTTTTGTTTAGCTGTTCATACCATCATTTCCTCTACCTTTCCCCTTCCCTACAACCCCTGTGTGAATTCTTTTTTTTTTTGTGGAAGTGCAAAGTTCTGTTTACCTTGAGTCCCACCCCCAAAGGCCTGTCCTTCAGAGTCACAAAGACAGGGCCTTGGAACTGATATGTAAAAACTGTAACTTATGTTATATGGATTCCATTGAAACAGACACACAAAACAGTCTACAGGGTGTCCATAAAGCTGGAAACATAGGTAAATATATATAATGCAATTGAAGATATTTTTAAAGTGTAAAATACACACACACACACACACACACACACACACACATACACAATGCTTCCAGACTTTATGTAGAATGGAAATCAAGTTCCGCATACCTGGAATCCTGTTAAGTGTCACCCAGAAATGTTCATCAGGAGAGTAGGTGTCCTTCGACCACCCAAGTAAATCAATGGCCCTCTGGTCCTGGAGAACAAAATTAGCAAATTCTCTTGTAAGGGCTACATAGGTGGAGCCAAAGTAAATGATGAGATTATGGAGAGGAGACATTTTTCTTATCCAAGTCCACAGCATGAAGGAAAACAATTGGTACTTCTGCTCCGAGTGCATAAATCTGGTTCTTCTGATAATATGAGGTGGAGGCAGCACCCCTGGGGTGACATTTTTCC
Organism: Monodon monoceros; assembly: GCF_005190385.1. Taxonomy (NCBI): domain Eukaryota; kingdom Metazoa; phylum Chordata; class Mammalia; order Artiodactyla; family Monodontidae; genus Monodon; species Monodon monoceros. Next base: position 61,803,388 of record NW_021703784.1, on the reverse strand, counting down.
CTTTAAATCCTCTTATATACTGAACGATCTCCCTGTTGGTTTTCAGGGGGAAATCTTTGTGTTTTTTTTTTTTTTAATATATAGGAGGTTCTTATTAGTCATCAATTTTATCCACATCAGTGTATACATGTCAATACCAATCGCCCAATTCATCCCACCCCCACCCCCACTCCCCCACGGCTTTCCACCCTTGGTGTCCATATGTTTGTTCGCTACATCTGTGTCTCAATTTCTGCCCTGCAAACCGGTTCATCTGTACCATTTTTCTAGGTTCCACATATATGCGTTAATATACGATATTTGTTTTTCACTTTCTGACTTACTTCACTCTGTTTGACAGTCTCTACATCCATCCACGTCTCAACAAATGACCCAATTTCGTTCCTTTTTATGGCTGAGTAATATTCCATTCTATATATGTACCACATCTCCTTTATCCACTCATCTGTCGATGGGCATTTAGGTTGCTTCCATGACCTGGCTATTGTAAATAGTGCTGCAATGAACATTGGGGTGCATGTGTCTTTTTGAATTGTGGTTTTCTCTGGGTATACGCACAGTAGTGGGATTGCTGGATCATATGGTAATTCTATTTTTAGATTTTTAAGGAAGCTCCATACTGTTCTCCATAGTGGCTTTATCAGTTTACATTCCCACCAACAGTGAAAGAGGGTTCCCTTTGCTCCACACCCTCTCCAGCATTTACTGTTTGTAGATTTTCTGATGAAGCCCATTCTAACTGGTGTGAGGTAGTTGCTTGTAGTTTTGATTTGCATTTCTCTAATAATTACTGATGTTGAGCAGCTTTTCATGTGCCTCTTGGCCATCTGTATGTCTTCTTTGGAGAAATGTCTATTTAGGTCTTCTGCCCATTTTTGTATTGGGTTGTTTGTTTCTTTAATATTGAGCTGCATGAGCTGTTTATATATTTTGGAGATTAATCCTTTGTCCGTTGATTCGTTTGCAAATATTTTCTCCCATTCTGAGGGTTGTCTTTTCATCTTGTTTATGGTTTCCTTTGCTGTGCAAAAGCTTTGAATTTTCATTAGGTCCCATTTGTTTATTTTTGTTTTTATTTCCATTACTCTAGAAGGTGGGTCAAAAAAGGTCTTGCTGTGATTTATGTCAAAGAGTGTTCTTGCTTTGAGAGTCCGCCTGCCGATGCAGGGGACATGGGTTCATGCCCCGTTCTGGGAAGATCCCACATGCCGCGGAGCGGCTGGGCCCGTGAGCCATGGCCACTGAGCCTGTGCATCCGGAGCCTGTGCTCCACAACGGGAGAGGCCACAACAGTGAGAGGCCCTCATACCGCAAAAAAAAAGAGTGTTCTTCCTATGTTTTCCTCTAAGAGTTTTATAGTGTCCGGTCTTACATTTAGGTCTCTAATCCATTTTGAGTTTATTTTTGTGTATGGTGTTAGGGAGTGTTCTAATTTCATTCTTTTACATGTAGCTGTCCAGTTTTCCCACCACCACTTACTGAAGAGACTGTCTTTTTCCATTGTATATCCTTGCCTCCTTTGTCATAGATTAGTTGACTATAGGTGCGTGGGTTTACCTCTGGGCTTTCTATCTTGTTCTGTTGATCTATGTTTCTGTTTTTGTGCCATTACCATATTGTCTGGATTACTGTAGCTTTGTAGTATAGTCCGAAGTCAGGGAGTCTGATTCCTCCAGCTCTGTTTTTTTCCCTCAAGACTGCTTTGGATATTCGGGGTCTTTTGTGTCTCCATACAAATTTTAAGATTTTTTGTTCTAGCTCCGTAAAAAATGCCATAGGTAATTTGATAGGGATTGCATTGGATCTGTAGATTGCTTTGGGTAGTATAGTTATTTTCACAATATTGATTCTTCCAATCCAAGAACATGGTATATCTCTCCATCTGTTTGTATCATCTTTAATTTGTTTCATCAGTGTCTTATAGTTTTCTGCATACGGTCTTTTGTCTCCCTAGGTAGGTTTATTCCTAGGTATTTTATTCTTTTTGTTGCAGTGGTAAATGGGAGTGTTTCCTTAATTTCTCTTTCAGATTTTTCATCACTAATGTATAGGAATTCAAGAGATTTCTGTGCACTAATTTTGTATCCTGCAACCTTACCAAATTCATTGATTAGCTCTAGTAGTTTTCTGGTGGCACATTTAGGATTCTCTATGTATAGTATCATGTCATCTGCACACAGTGACAGTTTTACTTCTTCTTTTCCAATTTGTATTCCTTTTATTTCTTTTTCTTCTCTGATTGCCAAGGCTAGGACTTCCAAAACTATGTTGAATAATAGTGGTGAGAGTGGACATCCTTGTCTTGTTCCTGATCTTAGAGGAAATGCTTTCAGTATTTCACCATTGAGAATGATGTTTGCTGTGGGTTTGTCATATATGGCCTTTATTATGTTGAGGTAGGTTCCCTCTATGCCCACTTTCTGCAGAGTTTTTTATCATAAATGGATGTTGAATTTTGTCAAAAGCTCTTTCTGCATTTATTGAGATGATCACATGGTTTTTATTCTACAATTTGTTAGTATGATGTATCACATTGATTGATTTGTGTATATTGAAGAATCCTTGCATCCCTGGGATAAATCCCACTTGATCATGGTGTATAATCCTTTTAATGTGTTGTTGGATTCTGTTTGCTAATATCTTGTTGAGGATTTTTGCATCTATATTCATCAGTGATATTGGTCTGTAATTTTCTTTTTTTGTAATATCTCTGTCTGGGTTTGGTATCAGGGTGATGGTGGCCTTGTAGAATAAGTTTGGGAGTGTTCCTTCCTCTGCAATTTTTTGGAAGAGTTTGAGAAGGATGGGTGTTAGCTCTTCTCTAAATGTTTGATAGAGTTCACCTGTGAAGCCATCTGGTCCTGGACTTTTGCTTTTTGGAAGATTTTTAATCACAGTTTCAATTTCATTACTTGTGATTGGTCTGTTCGTATTTTGTATTTCTTCCTGGTTCAGTCTTGGAAGGTTATACATTTCCAAGAATTTGTCCATTTCTTCCAGGTTGTCCATTTTATTGGCATAGAGTTGCTAGTAGTAGTCTCTTAGGATGCTTTGTATTTCTGTGGTGTCTGTTGTAACTTCTCCTTTTTCTTTTCTAATTTTATTGATTGGGGTCCTCTCCCTCTTTTGCTTCATGAGTCTGGCGAACGGTTTATCAATTTTGTTTATCTTCTGAAAGAACCAGCATTTAGTTTTATTGATTTTGCTATTGTTTTCTTTGTTTCTATTTCAGTTATTTCTGCTCTGATCTTTATGGTTTCTTTCCTTCTGCTAACTTTGGGTTTTGTTTGTTGTTCTTTCTCTAGTTCCTTTAGGTGTAAGTTTAGTTTATTTATTTGAGATTTTTCTTGTTTCTTGAGGTAGGCTTGTATAGCTATAAACTTCCCTCTTAGAACTGCTTTTGCTGCATCCCATAGGTTTTGGATCATCATGTTTTCATTGTCATTTGTCTCTAGGTATTTTTTGATTTCCTCTTTGATTTCTTCAGTGATCTCTTGATTATTAGTAACGTAGTGTTTAGCCTCCATGTGTTTGTGTTTTTTACGTTTTTTCCCCTGTAATTCATTTCTAATCTCATAGTGTTGTGGTCAGAAATGATGCTTCATATGATTTCAATTTTCTTAAATTTACTGAGGCTTAATTTGTGACCCAGGATGTGATCTATCCTGGAGAATGTTCTGTGTGCACCTGAGAAGAAAGTGTAATCTACTGTTTTTGGAATGTCCTATAAATATCAGTTAAATCTATCTGGTCTATTGTGTCATTTAAAGCTTCTGCTTTCTTATTTATTTTCATTTTGGATGATCTGTCCATTGGTGTAAGTGAGGTGTTAAAGCTCCCGACTATTACTGTGTTACTGTCGATTTCCTCTTTTATAGCTGTGAGCAGTTGCCTTATGTATTGAGGTGCTCCTATGTTGGGTGCATATATATTTATAATTGTTATATCTTCTTCTTGGATTGATCCCTTGATAATTATGTATTGTCCTTCCTTGTCTCTTGTAATGTTCTTTATTTTGAAATCTATTTTATCTGATATGAGAATTGCTACTCCAGCTTTCTTTTGATTTCCATTTGCATGGAATATCTTTTTCCATCCCCTCACTTTCAGTCTGTATGTGTCCCTAGGTCTGAAGTGGGTCTCTTGTAGACAGCATATATATGGGTCTTGTTTTTGTATCCATTCAGGAAACCTGTGTCTTTTGGTTGGAGCATTTAATCCATTCACGTTTAACGTAATTATCGATATGTATGTTCCTATGACCATTTTCTTAATTGTTTTGGGTTTGTTTTTGTAGGTCCTTTTCTTCTCTTGTGTTTCCCACTTAGAGAAATTCCTTTAGCATTTGTTGTAGAGCTGGTTTGGTGGTGCTGAATTCTCTTAGCTTTTGCTTGTCTGTAAAACTTTTGATTTCTCCATCAAATCTGAATGAGATCCTTGCCGGGTAGAATAATCTTGGTTGTAGGTTCTTCCCTTTCATCACTTTAAGTGTATCATGTGACTCCCTTCTGGCTTGTAGAGTTTCTGCTGAGAAATCAGCTGTTAACCTTATGGGAGTTCCCTTGTATGTTATTCGTTGTTTTTCCCTTGCTGCTTTCCATAATTTTTCTTTGTTATTTGTTGTTTTTCCCTTGCTGCTTTCAATAATTTTTCTTTGTCTTTAATTTTTGCCAATTTGATTACCATGTGTCTTGGCATGTTTCTCCTTGGATTTATCCTGTATGGGACTCTCTGCACTTCCTGGACTTGGGTGGCTATTTCCTTTCCCATGTTAGGGAAGTTTTTGACTATAATCTCTTCAAATATTTTCTTGGGTCCTTTCTCTCTCTCTTCTCCTTCTGGGACCCCTATAATGTGAATGTCGTTGCGTTTAATGTTGTCCCAGAGGTCTCTTAGGCTGTCTTCATTTCTTTTCATTCTTTTTTCTTTATTCTGTTCTGCAGCAGTGAATTCCCCCATTCTGTCTTCCAGGTCACTTATCCGTTTTTCTGCCTCAGTTATTCTGCTATTGATTCCTTCTAGTGTATTTTTCATTTCAGGTATTGTATTGTTCATCTCTGTTTGTTTGTTCTTTAATTCTTCTAGGTCTTTGTTAAACATTTGCATCTTCTTGGTCTTTGCCTCCATTGTTTTTCCGAGGTCCTGGATCATCCTCACTATCATTATTCTGAATTCTTTTTCTGGAAGGTTGCCTATCTCCACTTCATTTAGTTGTTTTTCTGGGGTTTTATCTTGTTCCTTCATCTGATACATAGCCCTCTGCCTTTTCATCTTGTCTGTCTTTCTGTGAATGTGGCTTTTGTTCCACAGGCTGCAGGATTGTAGTTCTTCTTGCTTCTGCTGTCTGCTCTCTGGTGGATGAGGCTATCTAAGAGGATTGTGCAGGTTTCCTGATGGGAGGGACTGGTGGTGGGTAGAGCTGGGTGTTGCTGTGGTGGGCAGAGCTCAGTAAATCTTTAATCCGCTTGACTGCTGATGGGTGGGGCTGGGTTCCCTCCCTGTTGGTTGTTTGGCCTGAGGCAACCCAACAATGGAGCCTACCTGGGCTCTTTGGTGGGGCTCATGGCAGACTCTGGGAGGGCTGACGCCAAGGAGCACTTCCCAAAACTTCCGCTGCCAGTGTTCTTGTCCCCACAGTGAGCCACAGCCACCCCCCGCCTCTGCAGGAAACCCTCAAAAACTAGCAGGTAGGTCTGGTTCAGTCTCCCCTGGGTTCACTGCTGCTTCCCCTGGGTCCTGATGTACACACTACTTTGTGTGTGCCCTCCAAGAGTGGAGTCTCTGTTTCCCCCAGTCCTGTCGAAGTCCTGCATCAAATTCCACTAATCTTCAAAGTCTGATTCTCTAGGAATTCCTCCTCCCGCTGCCAGACCCCCAGGTTGGGAAGCCTGACGTGGGGCTCAGAACCTTCACTCCAGTGGGTGGACTTCTGTGGTATCAGTGTTCTGCAGTCTGTGGGTCACCCACCCAGCAGTTATGGGATTTGATTTTGCTATGATTGCGCCCCTCCTGCCGTCTCACTGTGGCTTCTCCTGTGTCTTTGGATGTGGGGTATCTTTTTTGGTGAGTTCCAGTGTCTTCCTGTCAAAGGTTGTCCAGCAGCTAGTTGTGATTCTCGTGTTCTCACAAGAGGGAGTGAGAGCTTGTCCTGCTACTCCGCCATCTTGGCTCCCCTGTGTGAATTCTTGCTCTTATACATAAAGACACCGGAATTCCTATCCCCTGATCCTCTCTCCAGCCTGTTCTCTTGGTGTAGGTTTGGTTAACCCAAGAAAGGACCACTCTTGTAGCTTCAATCTCAGGGCACCAAATGCCACCATGTCTTGAGTCTTAAAATCAGGTAGCGTAAATCCTCCAACTTTGTTACTCCTTTTCAAAATTTTTAGACTATTCTAGGTTAATTGCATTTCCAAATACATTTGGAAAGTTCAGCTTGTTGATTTCTAATTTATAAAAAGTGTGTTGGGATTTTGATAGATACTGCATTTAATCTATATATCAGTTTGGGTAAATTAACATCTTAACAATATTGAGTGTTCTAATCCATGAACACGGTATATCTCTCCATTTATTTAGATATTTAAAATTTTTCTCTCAGTAATATTGTTAGTTTTCCAAGTACAGATCTTGTACATATTTTCTTAAATATATGCCTAAATATTTCATGTTATTGTTAATCATACTTTAAAATATCATTTTCCAACTGCTTGTTGCTTGTATCTAGAAATGCAATTTATTTTTGTATTTTGACCTTGCATCCTGCAATTCTGCTAAGCTAGTTTATTGATTTTACTAGTTTCTTTTCTATGTTCCTTAGAATTTTCTGTGTACATGATTAGGTCTTCTGCAAATAAAAACAGGGTTTTTTTTCCCCCCCATTCTTTCACCACTGGTTGTTCACTGATTCTCTTTATCAGATTTTAAAAGTTCCCATTTGTTCCTAATTTTCTTAAAGTTTTTAACGTGAACATGGTGTTGAATTCTGTCAAATATTTTTCTAGAGCTATTAATATCATCATATGGATTTTCTTGTTTATTCTGTTAATGTGGTGAATTATATTATTTGATTTTCACATGTTGCTTTCCTGGAATAAAGCTCACTTGGTCATAATGTATTACCATTTTTATGTATTGCTGTACTCAATTAGCTAAATTTTTTTTTGGAAGATACTTACATCTATCTTTGTGAGGCATATTGGTCACTAGTCTTCTTTTCCTAAATGGCTTTACCTGGTTTTAGTACTGTATCATGGTAACACTAGCCTCATAAAATGTACTCCTTTCTCCTTTGTCTTCTGGAAGAATTTGTGCAGGACTTGTATTATTTCTTCCTTAAATATTTTGTAGAATTCAACAGTGAATCCATCTGAGCCTTGGAGTTTTCTTTTTGGAAAGATTTTCAATTATGAATTTAAGTTTTAATAGATATAGGAATATTCAGATTTTCTACCTTTTTCTTATGTCAGTTTTGGCAATTTATATCTATCAAGGAATTTGTCCCTCTCATCTAAGTTGTCTAATTTATTCAAATAAAGTAGTTCGTAATATTCACATGTTACTCTTTTAATGTCTGCAGTATCTGTAGTGATATTCCTTCTTTCATTCCTGATATTAGGAATTTGTGTCACATTTTGCTGCTTCTTGCCGGGTCTGGTCATTTCTTTACTGGATGCTAGATATGGTAAATTTTATGTTGTTGACTGAGTGAATTTTCTTGTCTTTCTTTAATGAATGTTGAGCTTTGTCCTGGTAGGCAGTAAGTTATTTGGGGTTCAGTTTGACACCTTCAAGCCTTGTTTATAAGGTTTCTAAGGGTAAGTCTAAGTTAGCATTTATTATAGGGCTATTTTACAGTAAAACTAAGGTGTGGCCTTTGGGGATTCTATTGATGTCCCAAGTGATCAACAAGGTCTTTGCAGTCTGGCTGGTGGGAACTCTAGGGTCCCGGCCCTGTGTGAACTGTAAGAACTATTCAGGTCACAGCTTCCTGGTTACTATTTGCCCAATCTTTGAAGTTTCACCCTATGTATAAACACCCTGGGACTTCCCTCGTTCTCCAGTGGGTAAGACTCCACGCTCCCAATGCAGGGCGCCCAGGTTCAATCTCTGGTCGGGGAACTAGATCCTGCATGCATGTCGCAACTAAGAGTCCGCATGCTGCAACTAAAACCCGTTGCAGCCAAAATTAATAAATAAGTCTTAAAAAAAAAAAGATTACAATCCTGCTGCTTGTTTGAAGTCAGAAAACAGTTGCTTCATATATTTTGTCCAGTTTCTAGTTGTTTACAGCAGGAAGTGTTCACTGTTACTCCAACATGATTGGAAACAGAAGACTCTCTGTGCAATTTTTAGCTCCTATGGACAGGTGAATACTCTCTTTATCACATAAAGTAGTCAGGATAACCATGAGGACCAAAAGAGAAATCACATATCAGGATTATTATTTTAATTCACAGGGGAAATTCTCCTTTTACCTGCTCACTCATAATGTGGGGGAAATATGCTACTTACTTTGCACAGTCCTTTTATATGCAGATCAAGCCCAACAAGCAGATTGAAGGGTGGAAAATAGAATACATGTGAGTTAGCTTTGGCCCCAGTAACCAGAAAACTCTGACCTGAGGTCAGATTACCCCATTTGTTGGGAAGGAGGTCTGTGGTTGGTTATTTGGTAGACTTCATTTTCCAGGAAGGCAGTCTAATGGAGAGCTGACCCAGCAAGACCTAGCTTTTAGCTGGCAAAAATTATTCCAGTTAGTCATAGAGCTTCAATACCATTATGGTTTAGTAGAAGGAGCATTAGTGTCAAAGACAAACAGACTTGGGTTGAATCTTGAGTTTTGTTTTTTTAAATTTATTTATCTTAGTTATTTATTTTCAGCTGTGTTGGTTCTTCATTGCTATGCACGGGCTTTCCCTAGTTGCAGCGAGCAGGGGCTACTCTTCGTTGAGATGCGCAGGCTTCTCATTGCGGTGGCTTCTCTTGTTGCAGAGCACAGGCTCTAGGCACGCGGGCTTCAGTAGTTGTGGCACGTGGGCTTCAGTAGTTGTGGCGCATGGGCTTAGTTGCTCCGCAGCATGTGGGATCTTTTGGGACTAGGGCTCGAACCTGTGTCCCCTGCATTGGCAGGCGGATTTTTAACCACTGCACCACCAGGGAAGCCCCAGACTTGGGTTGAATCTTGACTCTACATCTTCCTAGTTTTGACATGACTGAGGACCTCAGGTTTTTTTGGGGTTTTTTTGCTGTAAAATAGGAATTTTATCATTAGATTGTTGTAAGGTCATGTATATCAAGCAATTAGCACAAGCCCTGCACACAGGGTACACAGAGTACAAGTAACTCAGCTAATGGTAATTTGAATAGACACCTCACCAAAGAAGATGCACAGATGGCAGATAAGTATATGAAAAGATGCTCAACATCATATGTCATTAGGGAATTGCAAATTAAAACAACAACAAGGTGCCACTGTACAACTATTGTTGTATATGGCTAAAATCCAAAACACTGACAACACCAAATGCTGACAAGAATATGGAGCAACAGGAACTCACATTCACTGTATGGCAATGCAAAATAGTACTGCCACTTTGAAAGACAGTTTGGCAGTTTCTTACAAAACTAAACATACACTTACCATATGATCCAGCAATCACAATCTTTGGTATTTACCCAAATGAATTGAAAACTTATGTACAAACAAAAATCTGTACATGAATGTTTATTGTAGTTTTATTCATAATTGCCAAAACTTGGAAGCAACCAAGATGTTTTTCAATAGGTGAATGGATAAACAAACCAACAGTAAATCCATGCTGTGGAATATTACTCAGCAATAAAAAGAAACAGGCTATCAAACCACAAAAAATATAGAGGAAGGTTAAGTGCCTATAGTTAAATGAACAAAGCAATATGAAAAGACAACATACTATTAATATATGATTCTAACCATATGACATTCTGGAAAAGGCAAAACTATGAAAAAAAGTGAAAAGGTTAGTGGTTGCCAGAGGCTCAGGGGAGGGAGAGAGGGATGAATAGGTAGAGCACAGGGGATTTTTAGGCAGTGAAACTATTCTATATGATACTGTAATAGTGGATATATGTCATTGTACGTTTGTCAAAATCCATAGAACGTACAACACAAAGAGTGAGCACTAATGTAAACTGTGGATGTCAGTTAATAATATATCAATATCAGCTCATCAGTTATAACAAATGTACCACACTAATGCAAGATGTTGAGGATAGGGGAAACTGTGTGGGGAGAGGTGAAGGGATATATGGGAACTCTCCATACTTGCTGCTCACTTTTTCTATTATCCTAAAACTGCTCTAAAAACTAAAGTCAATTCAAAAATCAATAGTGGCAAAATGATAAAATTATATAAGTGGAGAACAAATTAGTGGTTATCAAGGGTTAGAGATGGTGGTGGACAAGGGGGAAAAGAAGTAATGTGACTATAAAGAGGATAACACAAGGGTGATGTGATTATGGAATAGCTCTGTATCTTGATTGCAGTGGTGGCTACATGAATCTACACATTGGATTATATGGCATAGAACTATACACACACACATTGTACCAATGTCAATTTCCTGGTTTTAATATTGTGCTAATGTGAGATGTAATGGGGAAACTGGGTGAAGAGTACACAGGACTTCTGAAGACTAACTTTGCAACTTCCTGGGAATTTACAATTGCATAATAATAAAAAGGTTTTTTAAGAATAAATATCATAACCAAGAGGAGTCTAAGTAAACATGAATGTTAAATGCCATGTAGCTGTACCACAATGTTCAATGCAGCACTATTTACAATAGCCAGGATGTGGAAGCAACCTAAATGTCCACTGACAGATGAATGGATACAGAAGATGTGGCACATATATACAATGGAATATTACTCAGCCGTAAAAAGAAATGAAATTGAGTTATTTGTAGTGAGGTGGATGGACCTAGGGTGTGTCATACAGAGTGAAGTAAGTCAGAAAGAGAAAAACAAATACTGTATGCTAACACATATATATGGAATCTAAAAAAAAATGGTACTGATGAACCTAGTTGCAGGGCAGTAATAAAGATGTAGACATAGAGAATGGACTTGAGGACACGGGGTGGGAGCGGGAAGCTGGGGCAAAGTGAGAGTAACATCAACATATATATACTACCGAATGTAAAACAGTTAGCTAGTGGGAAGCAGCAGCAAAGCACAGGAAGATCAGCTCGGTGCTTTGCGATGACCTAGAGGGGTGGGATAGGGAGGATGGGAGGGAGGCTCAAGAGGGAGGGGATATGGGGACATATGTATGCATATGGATGATTCACTTGGGTATACAACAGGAAGTAACACAGTATTGTGAAGCAATTATACTCCAATAAAGACCTATTAAAAAAAAAGTGCCATGTAGCATCCTGGATGGGATCGTAGAAGAGGAAAAGGACATTAGGGAAAAACAGGACATCTGAATAAAGTATGGACTTTAGTTAATAATAATACATCCATAGGGCTTCCCTGGTGGCGCAGTGGTTGAGAGTCTGCCTGCTGATGCAAGGGACACGGGTTCGTGCCCCGGTCCGGGAAGATCCCACATGCCGCGGAACGGCTGGGCCTGTGAGCCATGGCCGCTGAGCCTGCGCATCCGGAGCCTGTGCTCCGCAACGGGAGAGGCCACAGCAGTGAGAGGCCCGCGTACCGCAAAAAAAAAAAAAAATTAAAATTAAAATAAATAAATAATACATCCATAGTGGTTTATTAGTTGTGACAAATGTACCATACTAATGTAAGATGTTAATAATAGGGGATTAGATGTGGAGTGTAAGGGAAATCTCTGTTCTATCTTTGCAGTAATTCTGCAAATTAAAGTTATTCAAAAATAAAAAGTTTACTTAAAAATAATAAATAGGGCTTCCCTGGTGGCACAGTGGTTGAGAGTCTGCCTGCCGATGCAGGGGACGCGGGTTCGAGCCCCAGTCTGGGAAGATCCCACATGCTGCAGAGCGGCTAGGCCCATGAGCCATGGCCGCTGAGCCTGCGCGTCTGGAGCCTGTGCACCGCAACGGGAGAGGCCACAACAGTGAGAGGCCCGCGTACCGCAAAAAAAAAAAAAGAAAAGAAAAGAATCCACCTGCCAATGCAGGGGACAACAGGTTCGAGCCCTGGTCCGGGAAGATCCCACATGCCGCAGAGCAACTAAGCCCGTGCACCACAACTACTGAGCCCGTGCTCCGCAACAAGAGAAGCCAGCGCAATAAGAAGCCCACTCGCCACAACTAGAGAAAGCCCACTCGCAGCAACAAAGACCCAACACAGTCAAAAATAAAATAAATAAATTTATCAAAAAAAAAAAAAGTCTGGGAGTTCCCTGGTGGCCTAGTGGTTAGGATTCCGGGCTTTCACTGCTGTGGCCCTGGGTTCAATCCCTGGTTGTGGGACTGAGATCCCACAAAGCTGCACAACGTGGCCAAAAAAAAAAAAAAAAAATTTACAAAAAACTTAGACATCTCACTACAGAGAAAAAGAGTAAAACAAAATGAACAATAAACTTATGAAAAGGTGTACAACATCATTAAAGTCATCAAAGAAATACAAATTAAACAACCATAAGGTAGATTGACCCATGCAAAAAATGTCTAAAATTTAAGTGATTGACAATACAGTGTTGGTTAAGATGTATAACGACTAGAACTCTTATGCATTGCAGGTGGAATATAACTTGGTACAATCACTTTGAGTAAATGTTTGGCAGTGCCAACTAAAACTAAGCATTCATATGACATTGGATATATACTCTAAAGAAATTAGTGTTTATGTCTATCAAAAGACATGCACAAGAATGTTTGTGGCAGTGTTCTTTGTAATTTCTCAAAACTGGAAATGACCCAAATATCTATTAATAGAATGGATAAATAAATTCATACACTGGGATATTACACTGAAATGAAAAAGGACAAACTATTGATACACACAATATGGAAGAATCTCCCTGAGAATGTTGAATGAAAGAAGTCACACACAGATACAGTATGTATTGTATGACCCCACTTATATTAAATTCAAAAGTATAGGGACTTCCCTGGTGGTGCAGTGGTTAAGAATCCGCCTGCCAATGCAGGGAACATGGGTTTGAGCCCTGGTCCGGGAAGATCCCACATGCTGCAGAGCAACTAAGCCCATGCACCACAACTACTGAGCCTGCGCTCTAGAGCCCATGAGCCACAACTACTGAGCCCACATGCCACAACTACTGAAGCCTGCACACCTAGAGCCCATGCTCCACAACAAGAGAAGCGACTGCAATGAGAAGCCTGCACACCGCAATGAAGAGTAGCCCCTGCTTGCCACAACTAGAGAAAGCCCACATGCAGCAACAAAGACCCAGTGCAGCCAAAAGTTAAATAAATAAATAAATAAAATTTGAAAATAAATAAATAAAATTTGAAAATAAATAAATAAATTCGTGCACTGGAATACTACACTGAAATGAAAAATAACAAACTATCGATATACACAATATGGAAGAATCTCCCTGACAGTGTTGAATGAAAGAAGTCACACACAAATACAGTATATATTGTATGACTCCATTTATATTTAAATTCAAAAGTATAGGGACTTCCCTGGTGGTTCAGTGGTTAACAATCTGCATTCCAATGCAGGGGACAGGGGTTGGATTCCTGGTCGGGGAACTAAGATCCCCCATGCCGCAGGGCAACTAAGCCCAGGCACCACAACTAGAGAGCCCGTGAGCTGCAAAGAAGAGCCTGTGCGCTTCAGTGAAGGATCCCACATGCCACAACTAAGACCCAATGCCGCCAAATAAATAAATAAAATTTTTAAAAAATTCAAAAGTATACAAAACTAATCAATGGTTGTAGAAGTGAGAATAGTGGTTACCCCCGAGGATACTGACAGGGAGAGGGAAAAAGAAACCTTCTTGGATGATGGAAATATTCTATGTATTGGTTTGAATGGTGGTTACAACAGTTATATACACAAGCAAAACTTATCTAGCTCTTCACTTAAGATTTGTGCACTCTATTATATATGTTATGCCTCTATTAATCTTCCCTGGCAGTCCCCTGGTTAGCTTTCACTGCCAGGGCCCAGGTTCAATCCCTGGTGTGGGAACTAAGATCCTGCAAGCTGCACAGCACATCCAAAAAAAAAAAAGAGAGAGAGAGAAATAATAACATTCACCTATGTCAACCACAGCCAACTAGAGAAGATAATAGAAAATAACATACGACTCACAATAACACCATATTGCCTTACCATAAAAACCATAGCATTAAAAGCATGTATGTATGTCACTGGCTCAGAAACAGACAAATAGAAAAATGGAACAGAACCAAAAGCTATAAACTGGACCCTCATATAAATGGGAATTTCATATATGACAAAGGGGACACCTTAAAGTAACTGGAAAAGTACAGGTGTTTTAGTGGGTAGTTTTGGAAAACCTGACTCTTTTTAAGGACAGAAATAAAACTGGATCCCTACCTCACACCATATACATAAGTGGATCCCAGATAGATTACATACAATTTTGAAAAGCACAACTGTAAGGCTAATAGAAAAAGTGTAAGAGAATTTTTTTTATTTTACTTAGATGAAGGGAAAGGCTTTTAAAATCAAATCCAAAAATGTATCTACATGAAAATAAAGATTTCTATCCTATAAAAGATACAACAGACTAAGTTAATAGACAGATAGCAGACCCTATAAAGATATTTACCACCTCTGAAACCCACAGAGGGGAACTTCCTTGATGACACAGTGGTTAAGACTCCATGCTCCCAATGCAGGGAGCCTGGGTATGATCCCTGGTCAGAGAAATAGATCCCACATGCATGCCACAACTAAAAGTTCCCATGCCACAACTAAGGAGTCCGCCTGCTGCAAATAAGACCCAGCACAACCAAATAAATAAATAATTTTAAAAAAGAAGTGTCCAAAAGTATTTGATTGATTGAACCAAACGCAGTACTCAGTGACGGTAAGGCCAGTCTCCTGCATGAGACACTAGATTGCCCTACTTGTAAAAAATAAAATAAAATGAAATAAAATAAAACCCACAGAGGGTTATTATCAAGTATATATGTAGAATTCCTTCAAATCAGTACAACTAAGACTCCAAAGAAAAATGGAAATATATTACTTAGAGGCAATTCATAGAAGGGGAAGCTTGAATTGCTAAATGGGATATAAAGAAATGCTCAAGGTCACAAGTAATTAGTGAAACATAAAACAATGAAATACCATTTTTATTCCACTGGAATGACAAAAAATATAAAGTTTATAATACCAAGTTTTTACAAGTGTATGGGAATATTGGCACTCTTGTCCACTGCTTATGAAAATATAAACTGATTCAACTATTTTGGAAAATAAACTGTTAGTATTTACTTAGCAAAATCAAATAATGCTTACACACTATAAGGCAGTACTCCCAGTCCTAGGTCTACATTTCAGATCATATTCTTCATGGCTTTTTGTTTTAGGGGGAAGTAGGAGGGAACCCAGATATCTATCATTAGGGCAGTGGAAAAGACAAAAGTAGTAAATTCACACCTTGGACCACTATGCTGCAGTTAAAAGCAACAGTCTCAGTGCATTTATAGCAACACGAACAGATCTGAAAAACACAGTGTTGTGTGAAAAAGGAAGCAACTTTATGAGATTCATAGCACAATGACATTGATGTAAATTACAAACCTATACACATGCCACTTCTGACCATAATAAAGTAACTCCAGGAATAGCCATCTCACTGTAAACAACTATAAAATTGGGAATTCCCTGGTGGTGCACTCTACGCTTCCACTGCAGGGGCAGAGTTTCAATCCCTGGTTGGGGAACTAAGATCCCCACAAGCCATGCGGTGGAGCCAAAAAAAAAAAAAAAAAAATTGGATAAAATATATGAAGCATCCATTTACATCCATTTTGAGGTAAAGGCTCCGGACTCGCAGGCTCAGCAGCCGTGGCTCACGGGCCCAGCCGCTCCGCAGCATGTGGGATCTTCCCGGACCGGGGCACGAACCCATATCCCCTGCATTGGCAGGCGGACCCCCAACCACTGCGCCATTCTATGTCCCCTGCCTGTGTGTCCCGAGCTTGTGCTCCGCAACGGGAGAGGCCACAGCAGTGAGAGGCCCGCGTACCGCAAAAAATAAATAAATAAATATTGGGGTATATCTTTGTGATGCCCAGTGCATAGGATATCATGCTGACCTAGATATCGAGTAAAAGCTGGATCTTGCATTCAGCAAACATATATTGAAATTCTACTACGTGCAAACCAGTTCTGGTTCAATGCCGTGTTCTTAAAGATAACTGACACCATGAATGAACTAAGACTGAGAAATGGGGAGAAGATAGGCAACGTATCAATAGGAGAAGTAAATAATTAAACACCTATTCTACGCATGGCTTTATGTTTAGCTCTGCTATGAAGGTAACAGAGACGAGATAGTCATTGTATTTACTTCAAGGTACTCATCTAATAGAGGTGATGTTTTTCTGTAATAGAGTTGGGAGTGAGAAATATTCTTAAAAGAAGTAGAAATGGGAGCTCCAAGGACAGAGGAAGCCATTACTTGCAGCTAAGATAACAGGATGGAGGAGATGGTGTCCGAGCTGGATTCTGGGTACATAACACTGAGTCGTGCAATAACGAGACCGTGGGGCAGAACATTGTAAACAGAGGAAATGGCAGAGACACAGAAATGGGAGAGCATGATTTGGAGAAGCTGGTAGTTGGGATCTTTGGCTGCAAAGATCATATTACTGGGCTTCCCTGGTGGCACAGTGGTTGAGAGTCCGCCTGCCGATGCAGGGGACACAGGTTCGTGCCCCGGTCCAGGAAGATCCCACATGCCGTGGAGAGGCTGGGCCCGTGAGCCATGGCTGCTGAGCCTGAGCGTCCGGAGCCTGTGCTCTGCAACGGGAGAGGCCACAACAGTGAGAGGCCCACGTACCGCAAAAAAAAAGAGATCATATTACCTTAAGTGATAAAGATTTCCTCCAAGGCTATGTGGGAAAATAAAGAAGACAGGAATCTCAATCATGTAGGACTGAGGCCTTGTGGGGGGTTAAATTCCATCTGGGAACGGGAAAGTTATACTAGATCCAAGGCAGCTCAAGGGAACAGGTATTTTGTGTGGACACCTCTCTAAGGCTGCGCCGCTGTGTAGGGACGTTCGTTCTGCATCCGTTGCTCCTGCTCCTACTACTTCTCATTTTGCTTCTGGGTACTCAAGACGTCTGTCTACTCCTGCATTATGCTGTGTCATAACTTCTGGTTACAGCCTTTTCTCTGTGTGTCTTTCATCTTCTGACCCTGCCATTAACTAATTGCCTGTCTGGGTCTCAAATTCAATCTTTGCAAGAGAAAATTTGATTGATCTGGTTAATTATTATCATTCCTATTGAACATCTCTCTTGGGCAGTTGGACAGACTATGAATAGACTGGTCAATTAGATGTGGCAAAGTTGACAGAGCCCAGTGGCATAGGACAAGGTGACCTCAGAGCATTGGGAATAGAAGGCACTGCTCCAAAACTGGGAATATCAAGTGAAGCAACTTGGCCTGATCCTAGGTATAGCAAGGAGAAATAAACCTGAGACAAGACAATGATGGCCATAAGTGCCAGGATGAGTCATTTAGATTTATTTGACTAGGCCAGTTGTTCTCAACCTTATCCAACCTCTTTTTGTAATGTCCTCTATGCTATTCTTAAATGAGGTCTATAGATACTATAGTCTAAATACACATATTTTTAAAGAATCAATATAGTGCTTTAACTATAATACAAGGAAGAAATAAAAGGAAAGTGAGGGGGCTTCCTTGGTGGCGCAGTGGTTGAGAATCCATCTGCCAATGCAGGGGACACGGGATCGAGCCCTCGTCTGGGAAGATCCCACATACTGCACAGCAACTAAGCCTATGCACCACAACTACTGAGCCCGCGTGCCTGGAGCCCGTGCTCCGCAACAAGAGAAGCCACTGCAGTGAGAAGCCCGTGCACCACAAGGAAGAGTGGCCCCCGCTCGCCACAACTAGAGAAAGCCCACGCGCAGCAGTGGGGACACAACACAGCCATAAATAAAAATAAATAAAATAAATTTATTTTTAAAAAAGGAAAGTGATTTACAATAAAATAATCTGTATTTTAATATGCAGTTGCTCATGGACAGCTACACTAGAAGTCATAAAGCAGTAGTCAGATGCTTGCAACAATACAAAAGCACAAAATTATACAAGTTCTGGCTACAATTCAGACCAATATAAGTGCGTTGTGTTGGTGACTCAGATGCCATCAACAATATTGGAACCAGTAACGGTAATTTTTTGAAATGGTGTCGTTATACCCTAGCATAGTGTCCAGTACTCAGTTAGATTTAGAGTTTTTTGAGATAAATAAAAAACTTTTCAAAAACAAAAGAGATCCATTCAAGATTTTTAAAAGAGAAGTACCTGGATCAGAATAATCTTCAGGAAGATTTAAGACCCTAAAAGATAATAAGCTTCAAGGTCTGGGTTGTTTTCATATTTGGCTCATCTCCCACTCCTACCCCAGTGCTTATAAGCAGTGGGTACTCAATACATGATTTTGAATTGAATTGATTTGAATCAAAGAATTTCTCCAGCAAAGTGCCCACGGGGCCCTTTTGTATAACATTAGCTTTGGGCAGAGCTCCAGAAAAGCAGCGTTGGTGGAAGAGATTCCCTTACCACAGGGCCCAAAGTTAGTCCTATCTCTATTTCATATGTGCAGGATTCTGGAGTCTGAAATAGAATGTTCTAGGTACAGCTCTATTGAAAAGAAAGCTACATTCTGTCAGATCATCTCAAGATTCACTAGCAACAAGCGCAAGGACCAACAATCACAGAAGTCTTTAACAAAAAATCCATTCTATGTAGCTGGCACACATGTGTTTCAAACTTTGGTTGCCTGTTTGAGGAATGTCTTCATTACCAAGTGTAGTGCCTGGCACATAATAACCACTTAACGAATATATGTTGAATGGATGAATGAATAGCAGCAGTTGAAAACAGTGCCTAAGATAGAAAAATGGAAAAGCAAAATTCTAGTGTATGTTACACCAGAACCACATCCGGGACTCCATTAGTTTTCAGTTTGAAGAACCATCTAACAGACTGACTCAAAAGCAAGCATTCAGGCTACACATCCAAAACAAAACGACAATGAAAAAGTAAGTAATATATGTGCATGGTGACAACGTAATGCAGAAGAGCCTAAGATGAAAGGTAAGAGCTTCTTCTTTTTTTTTTAAAATAAATAAATTTATTTATTTATTTAAAATTTATTTTTGGCTGTGTTGGGTCTTCGTTGCTGGGCGCAGGCTTTCTCTAGTTGCAGTGAGCAGGGGCTACTCTTCGTCGTGGTGCACAGGCTTCTCATTGCGGTGGCTTCTCTTGTTGCGGAGCATGGGCTCTAGGCGTGCGGGCTTCAAGAGTTGTGGCATTTGGGCTCTGTAGTTATGGCTCACGGGCTCTAGAGTGCAGCCTCGGTAGTTGTGGCACACAGGCTTAGTTGCTCCGCGGCAATCCCAGAGCAGGGCTCAAACCCGTGTCCCCTGCATTGGCAGGCAGATGCTTAACCACTGCGCCACCAGGGAAGTCCCAAGTAACAGCTTCTCGATCCTCTCCCCACACCTTTCAGTCTCATTGCCCCAGATAGGTCCAAGTTTCTAAAAGTAAAACTTTGTTCAAAAGATCGTATGACATTATACACCTATTTTCAGCTTAAGCCATTTTCTCTAACTATGAAACTACTGATCTGATTAAGAAGACTTAACACATGGAGTTGATTTTCAAATGGTGGGTAAAGTTTGCAAGGAAACACTTCTACCATTTCAACTTTGGTGGCCATGGCAGATGTTGTCTGTCATTACTCAGTATAAAGCCACTGTTCTCTTTAATAGCAGAAAGACAATAATATTTATTTATAAGTAAACATTTGTTGAGCATTATGTGCAGGCATTCGAAGCACTCACTTTACAAATATGATCTCATTTAATTCTCACAATTTATGAAGTATGTACTATTATTATCCCAATTTTTCAGATGAGAAAACTGAGATTGAGGTTAAATAACATGTTCTGAGTCATACAGAAGACAGTAAACAGTGGCACTTGAACACAAACTGCTTGAAGAAAATCTGAAAATGTCTCACAACACAACTCTGAATCCCACTTCTGTCAGACTCCTGGAAAGTTCTGGTCTTTTAAAATGTATACCTTACAGCATTAAAGAAAGGCTGTGATTATCCAAGGGGGATAAAATATCAAGACTATTTGGGAAAATGATGCGAACTCTTAAAAAGAAAATAAGCTTTCCTGTACTGCAATGGTTGGCAGCCACTTTTCCTCATAAGGTTCCTCATTTTGCCCAGTGAGAACGTTTCCAATGGAGGACAAAGGCTGACAATCAGAAACAAGTAAAGAGCAATAAACAACCTACAGTCAATAAAACAACCTACAGGGACTTCCCTGGTGGCACAGTGGTTAAGAATCCACCTGCCAATGCAGGCGACATGGCTCCGACCCCTGGTTCGGGAAGATCCCACAAGCCACGGAGTAACTAAGCCCATGCACCACAACTTCTGAGCCCGCAGTCCTCAACTACTGAAGCCCGAGAGCTCTAGCACCCACGCACCACAACTACTGAGCCCGTGAGTGGCAACTACTGAAGCCTGTGCTCTAGGGCCCGTGGGCTGCAACTACCAAGCCTGCGTGCTGCAACTACTGAAACCCGCAGGCCTAGAGCCCGTACTCCGCAACAAGAGAAGCTACCACAATGAGAAGCCCACGCACCGCAACGAAGAGTAGCCCCCGCTCGCTGCAACTAGAGAAAGCCCGCGCACAGCAACGAAGACCCAACACGGCCAAAAAAATTAAAAAATAAAAATAAAACAACCTACAAGCACACCAACAGGAGGATAGCAGATTATGTGGTGGGCATAATGCAGTTATTTAAAATAATGATCCTGAAGATCTGTGAGCCATGGACCAATGTTTACATAACATTACCTGAAAACAGTAAAATAGAAAGTGATAGCTCTATTGCAGCTATGTAAAAATCTCTTCTTTGTGAACATTAAGTAAAGAGAGAAGCAAAAGTAATTGTGGCTTCTGGGGCCACCCTGGTGGTGCAGTGGTTGAGAATCCACCTGCCAATGCAAGGGACACGGGTTCGAGCCCTGGTCTGGGAAGATCCCACATGCTGTGGAGCAACTAAGCCCGTGCACCACAACTACTGAGCCTGTGCTCTAGAGCCCGCGAGCCACAACTACTGAAGCCCACGCACCTAGAACCTGTGCTCCACAAGAGAAGTCACCAAAATGAGAAGCGCGTGCACCTCAATGAAGAGTAGCCCCTGCTCACCACAACTAGAGAAGGACCTCAGGCAGCAACGAACACCCAATGCAGCCATAAATAAATAAATAAATAAATAAATAAATAAATAAATAGTAATTGTGCTTTCTGGTTGAGGGACTGTAATTAGGTGTAATTTCCAACCCCCCATCCCCCAGCAATTTCTATAGTATCATTTTTAACTAAAAAATAAATTTGAGCAAAAACGATAAAGCATTATTTTACTAAAATGGGTTCTGGCCTCACTATTGTAGAAGTGGGGAGAAACAGGAGAAAGACCTTGGGATCACGTTTATCAGGGATCTCTAGAAAGTTCCCTCTGCCACACTCCCATCTTGTTGAAACTTTGTCTCAGAAACCAAGGTTTATTTTCTCTTGGAATTCTAGAAGTTTTGCTCTTGTATTAAAAAAACAAAAGTGAGTGTTTTGTTTTCATTATTATTTACTAAATTTGGGAACTGGGTCAGGCAAACCAATTCTGTTCCTGGGCAAGTCCCTTTGATCTTCAAAATCCACTCAGTCTTTGAGACACACAGCCTGTCTCCTTTCACAGGTCAGGAGCTTCCACTGAAACCTGCACAGAGCATCTGTTGCTTGGGGCGACTTCAAGATGTCAAATTTCGGTCTCAGATTCCAGTCCCGGGGCGGGATATTCGAAAACCTGCGCCTAATCTCTTCTGGGCGGTGGTGCCGGGATGGCCTGGGATCCGCAGGCGCAGCCCTCGGCGCAGGCTGCCCGGACGCGGCGCGCGGGAGCCGAAGGTGCGGGGGTCCTGCAGTCGCGCGTCCGCCCCCCACACGTGCCTCCGCGGGCGTGGCCTGCGCTGACTCGGCCTTTCCGGTCAGTGGTGGCTCCCCACTGCCCCCGCACGTGCGGCCGCCGAGCGTCACAGCTCACTATGCAGAGCCGCAAGCGGCCGGCGCTCTCCGCGCTGACCGCGTTCTGGCCCCGCCGTGACCAAGCCGCTTCCGCCTCGGGATCCGTTCAGCTCCTGCAGCCGCTACCGCCGCCGCCACGCGCCTTCTTCCGCCCGCAGCCGCTGGGCTCTAAGGTCCCAGGGCTTGACAGGGCTTGGCAGTTGGATAAAGCATCCCTGAACTCCAGTGCCCTCTGCAAGGCTCTTAGTGAAGAATTGAGGAGCTGAGGCCTCAGGTCGGGAAAACGGCCCTCACCGCGCAGTGCAGAGTGGGTGACTGGGGTTGAGGCAGCGGAGGCCTGGGCAGCCCCATGACTGCGTTGGAAGCTCAGCATAGCTGCTTGCTTGCCGGGTGTGAGACCCCTAGAGAGTCGCTCAATCTGACCAAATCTCATTTTAAACATGGGCGAGATGGGGATGAGACCATACCCACCTTGGTGGTGTTGGCCCAGCCTAGCAAATAGCGGGAACTCAGCAAATCTAACTTTTTATTATTTCTTTTGAATTTACCTTTTGGATGTGGTTCTCTCTCTCCACGCCACCGCAACCATCTTGCACTTATTAACATCTCAGTGCAGGGTCACCGCGGGTGACTTCCTAACTGGTTTTGCCACATTCCCATCCGACTCTCACACAATGACCTGGCACATTTTTAAGGCACACTACATTTTTCAAACAGATTGCCCTGCTTCAAGAAAATGGAACACCTCCCTGTTGTTTTTTGGTTTGCGTAGAAAGTCCCTTTTCTGGTATTTAAGCACTAGAGTGTAGCCTGGCTCACCCAAACCCTCATCCCTCCTATAAATATTTATGCTTACTCTTCATCCTACATTATGGCTCATAGATTCCAGCCCTCTCAGAGCTGGGGTGTGTGTGTGTGTATACTATGTAATAAATGCTCTCATCTAAGTGCGAACAAGACAGGAAGCAACTGAGAGAATAGAGGGGGATGAGAAAAGGTTTCACGGAGGAAGTAACATATAGGGGTGTGTGTGGTAAGGGCAGTGGCTCGGTGGAGTTTGCCAGCACTGTGATAGATAATATATATATCAGTGTCCTGGTTGGTGTAGAACCCGGACATCAAGTTGGGCTCTGCACTGTTGTGACAGAATGCTTGAAACACTTAGTCCCTTCCCTTGATTTTCTTGGGTCCAGAAGAAGTACGTAAAATTTGAGTTTTTAAAATTAACATCACCTGATGAAACACAGGCTGTGGAAAGTAATAATGGATTCCTTAAGGGAAAAATCCCTTACTGAAGAAGGAGTTCCCATAGAGGGTAGAATCAGCCACAGGGCCTGAATGTTAGAAAAGGGTGTTTATGAAGATTTTATAAAGCTGTATTTGAACCTGCTCCCCACTCAGTCCTAGGAAGGAGAAGGCTGTGTACTAAAACAGAAACAGCCAACTCACCAGGAGCCCAGGTACCCTTCTGGATGGCTTGCTGAAAGAACTGAATTGTTAGGAACTCAGCTGTGAGATCCCCAATGAAAAGAGCTTTGCATAAGAAAGGGACAGGCATTTGCCTACTGACCAGAGAGAGAAGGGCAGCACAGATCTGCAAGTTGGCAGAGACAGACTCGAGATGGCAGTAGCAGAGAGAGTGGATGCTCCAAGGGACCTCGGCGTTCTAGGACACCTCCGTGACACTTTGCAGGTAGCCCAGGTAGCATTGATTGGGTACTTGGAGAGAGGACAAGGGAGCAAAGTGGTGGCAAGAGGAGCAGTTTACACAGGGACTGCGATTACAGTTGATCTTAAGTTCTTTCTTTTGATGTTTCTGAATTAAAATCTCCATCGTGAACATGTTTTAGTATCAGAAAAGGAAACAGGGGACTTCCCTGGTGGTCCAGGGGTAAAAAAATCTGCCTTCCAATGCAGGGGACATGGGTTCGATCCCTGCTCGGGAAACTAAGATTCCCACATGCCACGGAGCAAATTAGCCCAGGCGCCACAACTACTGAGCCCGCCTACCTCAAGGAGAGAGCCTGCGTGCCACAAACTACAGGGGCTGCAACTACTGAAGCCCGCGTGCCTAGAGCCCGTGCTCTGCAACAAGAGAAGCCACTGCAATGAGAAGCCCGCGTACTGCAACGAAGACCGGCCCCCACTCGCCACAATTAGAGAAAACCCATGTGCAGCAACAAAGACTCAGCGCAAGCAAAAAAAAAACAAAAACAAAAACCAAATACATCATGATAGCATTAATATAAATTTAAGAATACACACAATAGGGACTTCCCTGGTGGCGCAGTGGTTAAGAATCTGCCTGCCAAGGCAGGGGACACAGGTTCAAAGGGGACACAGCAACGAAGACCCAATGCCAACGCAGCCAAAAAATAATTTTTTTTAATTAAAAAAAAAAAAACACACACAACATCACAGTCCATTGGTGATGGACACGTATGTGTTCGCAGATAAAATTACAGGGAATGGAATGGAAAGATGCACACCAAACTCATGGTGGCTGTTTCCACTGGACACTGAGAGCAGAAATGGGACTGAGAGGGAGAGTATGTGGTTAAAGAAGACAATAAAATTATCTATAATGTTTTCCTTCCTTTAAGAAGGTGAATGCAGGGACTTCCCTGGTAGTCCAGTGGTTAAGACCCCATGCTTCCATTTTGGAGGCCGTGGGTTCAATCCTTCATCAGGGAACTAAGATCCTGCATACTGCCCGGCGTGGCCAAAGGGAAAAAAATATATATATGAATGCATATCCTGTAATAACCTATAACGGAAAAGAATCTGAAAAAGAATATGTATATATACAATATGTATATATACACAACTGAATCTGTTTGCTGTACACCTGAAACATTGTAAAGCGACTATACTTCAATTAAAAAAAAGAGAAAGGGGCTTCCCTGGTGGTCCAGTGGTTAAGGCTCCGCACTTCCAATGCAAGGGGTGTAGGTTTGATCCCTGGTCAGGGAACTAAGATCCCACATGTTGGGCAGTAAGGCCAAATGAATAAATAAATAAAATAACAGATTTTAAAAAAAAAAAAGAAAAAAACGAATGCAAATATGAAGCTTAAAAATTGGTGTTTCTGGATGGTGGGAAAATGTGTGATTTTTATTTTATGTATTATATTGTTTTTAAATTTTTGATTTTTTAAAAATAAATAACTGTGGGGACTTCCCTGGTGGCACTGTGGTTAAGACTCTGAGCTCCCAATGCAGGGGACCTGGGTTCCATCCCTGGTCAGGGAACTAGACCCCACACGCATGCCACACCTAAGGAGCCCGCCGGCCGCAACTAAGACCCAGCGCAACCAAATAAATAAATAAATAAATAAATTTAAAATAAATAAATAAATAACTGTGGAGTCTTTTTTAAAAAAGCAAATTATGCATGACTAAAGAGAGATATAGGTAAAGTTCTGTGGGAGTTCAGAATGCAGAGACATTATCAAAGGCAGGGTGGGAGAGAGAGGGGTTCAGAAAAGGCATCTGAACTATGCCTTCAAGGACGGAGAAGATGAAGATAGATGAGAAAGGAAATGTGGAATGGTACTCCAGGCAGAATGAGCAGCATGAAAGAGGCATGGAGACAGGAAAGCAAGGGACTCTTGAGTAGTTGCTTGGCTGGACTAGAAAATACCTGATGACAAATAGCAGGAAGCAAGGTTTAAAAGATGGCTGCAGCCTCATTCAAAAGGAGCCTTCTACGGGAAATCAAAGGACTTCAGCCTGTTCTGTAGATAGTGGCTTGTCATAACGGGTTTTGGAGTTGGAATGACAGCATCAGGACAGGAAGATTAATCGGGCCATGAAATATAAAATAGTTTGAAATGGAGCAGGACCAGAGGCAGAGAAAGCAGCTAGGAGGAAATGACTATAAGGAGTCTAAGTGAGGGATGAATTCAGGTCCTTCCCCATCACCTCCCCCCAACTCCTTTTTTAAAACAGCTTTACTGATCCTGGTGCCCTTCTGACCACACACAATAGTCTCTGAAATAGTGTTTCTGCCTCTGGGATGATGTTTCCCAACCATTGTTCATGTTCCTGGCTGAGAGTTATAACAGGCATTTCTCAGTTACAGTGGTTCACTGAAGCAGGGGTTCTAGGGATATCTGGTTGAAGTGTGTAGTTTGAAAGAGGATCCAAGTGATTTCTGATCAATCATAACTTTCATCTTGTACAAACACTATCCTAAAGCATTCAAAGTTTCCCTTTGTCTCGTTCTATTCGAAGGTTCTATTCCCTGAGAATACAATAGAAGCTCCATGCCTCAGCACCCCACCCCCCACCCCAGGTCTGGTAGCAGCTAACTTCTGCACCTTCTCCTATATGGATACCAACTCCAGCCATGTTGATATGCTCTGTAATTCCATAGGCATAGCCATGCATTTTGTCATTCCCCCAACTCTTCTATTTTTCTGGGACGCTCTTCCTCCCAATCTCTGCTTATCAAAAATTCTGTTCACAGTCCAAATTCCACTTCTTCCACGAAGCCTTTTTCGTTCACCCCAGAGGAAATTATCTCCTTCCTCTCAGTTATCAAGGTTTCTACCAGTCACATGACAGCTTATTTTCTCTCTCTTTCTGTCTCTCTCTCTCTCTAACATTATCTCTTCCTCTAGTTAGATTTTGAATCTCTGGAAGTAGTGACCAAGTTTTTTCACTTTTCTTTTTGTTTTTTAAATCCCTCTAAAATACACTAGCCCAGACTTCCCTGGTGGCGCAGTGGTTAAGAATCCGATTGCCAGTGCAGGGGAAACAGGTTCGATCCCTGGTCCGGGAAGATCCCACATGCCGCAGAGCAGCTAAGCCTGTGTGCCACGACTACTGAGCCTGAGCTTTAGAGCCTGCGAGGCTCAACTACTGAGCCCATGTGCCACAACTACTGAAGCCTGCACGCCTAGAGCCCATGCTCTGCAGCAAGAGGAGCCACTGCAATGAGAAGCATGCGCACCGCAACAAAGAGTAGTCCCCACTCGCCGCAACTAGAGAAACCCGCGCACAGCAAGGAAGACCCAACGCAGCCAAAAGTAAATAAATATAAAATAAAATGGAATGGTTGAATGAATGAAAGAATACATTTTTGAACACTTTTTCAACTGGCTTTTCTTTGGTGTATTTCCTTCCTGGAGGTTTACCCAGCTGGTAAAGCAGAAGGAAATACCAGTCAGTTTTTTTTGCCAGCTGTATTAGTTTCAAGTAATAGAAAACCAACTCATACTGACTTACACAATAAAAGTAAATCTCTTGATTTATAAACCAAGGAATCCATTGGTGGATTGCTGGCATTAGGATTGGATCAATGTTGTAACAATTTTTCCTTTCTCTTTCAGTTTTGTTTTCCTCTAAGTTGACTTAGTTACCAGGCAGTCTCTTCCTATGTGGTGTCAAAGATGGCACACAGTAGCTCCAGGTTACATTCTATCAATTTAGTAACCCCAGCAGAAAGCACTTCTTTTCTGATAGGGTGAGTAACATTTCCAGGTAAGACTGTCATTGGCCCAGCTTAGGTCACATGCACATCACTGTAATCACTGAGTCCCAGTAGTGTCATGTTGCTCTGATTGGCCAGGGGGTAAAGCTGGGGTTTGGGTTAACCCTACCAGAATGGTGGATTGAGAATAGGAAAGGAAAAATTATGGTACCAGACCAGAAGGGATGCTGAACAGGCAAAATAAATGTCCATTAAACACACATTCACTTAACTAGTACTCAGCAGTCTCTGATCCAGGTTGACTGTGCCTGAGTAGAGACTGCAGGTGACTCCATGATCTGTCCTCAAATGACTCACTACACAAGGCTGTTCTGATTTGGTCCCAAGGGTTGCACCGTTCTTCAGAGCAGTTATATAAAACATCCTACTCAGGGGAAATGGTTCATGTCTGGCTTGAGTCCTATGATGGCCTAGGGCCACTGAGAGGAAAAGACTGCGATCTGATACCACCAGGGGGGACACAGTGTCAACTGCAATAGTACTGGGCAGGCCAAATCTGCCATTGGGAGGGCACAGGAACAACCAACGAGCAGTAGCATGGGCAAGCAGTTCGTTCCTGGGGCCAAACGGGACCTGACAGGTCTTAATGGGAGAGAGAAAAATTCTGAGATAGGAGATACTCAGGACTTCAGATGAACAGATAAGTCTGGTCAGCAGGTAGCAGGACTCCAGCCTCTGGACTAAAGTTCAGGGACAGTCCAGTCTCAAGGAGTGGGGAATTGAAAGGGGCATGCGTGTGCCAGTTGCAGGGGGATCAGGACTCGGCAGAGTATAAGGATTGGATCTAAGGCACTAGGCTGAAATCCATGGACTAGGTCTGGAGTCCACAGCAGGGCTGAGTCTCAAGAATAAGACTGAAGGTCAGTTAACAGATAGGACCGGGACGTAAGTGCAGATCAGCAACAGCCTTGGTAAGAACCCGTAGAGTGAGGGATGGAAGTGCCATAAATTCCTCTTGCCTCTGCTGAGGATTCTGTCCAGTGACTAGATTAAGCCTGAGCCTGCAGATGCCACTGAATAGTCTCTCAGCTGAGGGGAAGGAGGGAGACAGAAGTTGGCCCACAACAGGGTCTAACCAAGTAAAAAAAATTGAGACGTGTTCTCATTGGAATGCATAACCTAATAAAAAATCAAATTGAAAAACTTACAGCTGGAATGTATTAAGAAACAAAGACACCTGGAAAGAAATAGATACAATTGTAACAAGATGTTAACTGAGATTTCCCTCTTTTCTTCTTTTCACAGCTTAGAATAATAGATGGCAAGTACCCTCATATTATAAGAAGACATGTCAGATGGTGTTTGCATGACTTGCTCAGGGGGTGGCCCCCAGATTGGTTCTGAGATCTGTAGCCTGCCACTCCCACTTTTGGTCTGAGAAAAGATGATCAAGAGGAGAGGTTTAACAATGAGGTATCACCTCACATCTGTCAGAATGGCCATCATCAAAAAATCTACAAACAGTAAATGCTGGAGAGGGTGTGGAGAAAAGGGAACCCTCTTGCACTGTTGGTGGGAATGTAAATTGATACAGTCACTAAGGAGAACAGTATGGAGGTTCCTTAAAAAACTAAAAACAGAACTACCATATAACCCAGCAATCCCACTACTGGGCATATACCCTGAGAAAACCATAATTCAAAAAGAGTCATGTACCACAATGTTCACTACAGCACTATTTACAATAGCCAGGACATGGAAGCAACCTAAGTGTTCATCAACAGATGAATGGATAAAGAAGATATGGCACACATATACAATGGCATATTACTCAGCCATAAAAAGAAACGAAACTGAGTTATTTGTAGTGAGGTGGATGGACCTAGAGTCTGTCATACAGAGTGAAGTAAGTCAGAAAGAGAAAAACAAAGACTGTATGCTAACACATACATATGGAATCTAAAAAAAAATGTTCTGATGAACCTAGGGGCAGGACAGGAGTAAAGACGCAGATGTAGAGAATGGACTTGAGGACACAGTTGGGGGGCAAGGGTAAGCTGGGACGAAGTGAGAGCGTCGCATGGACTTATATATACTACCAAATGTAAAACAGATAGCTAGTGGGAAGCAACTGCATAGCACAGGGAGATCAGCTCGGTGCTTTGTGACCACCTAGAGGGGTGGGATAGGGAGGGTGGGAGGGAGACGCAAGAGGGAGGGGTATGGGGATACATGTATACATATAGCTGATTCACTTTGTTATACAGCAGAAACTAACACAACATTGTAAAGCAATTATACTCCAATAAAGATGTTAAAAAAAAAAAAAGAGGAGACGTTTAAAAAGTGAGGATTGTTTTGAAGAGAACTAACAGAGAGCTGTGGTTTTCCTCTATCTTTGGTCAAGGGAACGTAAAGAATAGGGACCTGCCAAGAGGGGAGACTGACATCGCAGGTGGATGTGTGCCGAATGGAAGACATGCCCTGAGGTGGCTGGGACCTGGAGCAGAGTATGGTGAGAGAGTTCTTGGGACAATCTGACCTGAGTCCCCTGAGCTGTGGTGTAGAGAGACTGATACCTTTTCTCACCTGAGAGCTAGGTGAGAGGCTG
The DNA here is from genome assembly GCF_005190385.1 of Monodon monoceros. Classification (NCBI taxonomy): domain Eukaryota; kingdom Metazoa; phylum Chordata; class Mammalia; order Artiodactyla; family Monodontidae; genus Monodon; species Monodon monoceros. The sequence goes on along the minus strand of NW_021703784.1, from coordinate 61,773,053 downwards.
GCTGGAGGACCAAAGATGGTAGGTTAAGGGGCTGGGAAGGGAGAGTTAACAGAATGAGTTTGAAAGGCAGTAATAAGAAAGAATAAAATTATTCCTTCCATTGGTTAAAAGGTAAGAAACCTGAGTTCTCCTTTCAGCTCTACCACAAATTAACTGTGCTACCCTAGAAAACCGCTTGATCTCTCTGGATCTCAGTTTTCTCTTCTATAAAAGGAAGAATTGGATTAAACCGTCTCTAAAGTACCCCGAAGGGACCTTCCACGACTTTCCAATTCTATGGGAGTATTAGGCTGAACTCCATGGTGACTTGTGGAGTGGGATGGGTTATGATGGTGCATATATATACATCCCATTACACTATGCCCTAGACATTCAGGTCTCAAAGGTGCAGCATTCTCTTTTTCCCCTGCCCCATCTTCTCTTAACAAGTACTTAAAAGATAAATTATTTTAAATTTTTTAAAAGAAAAAGTAACTCATAATACCACTAACCTGACACATTACTAATTATCTTTTGGCTAATTCCTTTCCAGATCTTGACCACCTATCTGCATATTTGTCCCAGTTGCAATCACTAGCACATACTTTTTGTGTTCTTACAGAGCCCCCCGTTCAATACACTATGCATGACCAAGAGGAGTAAAAGCTTGGGTGCTTCCAATTATTGCATAATAAGAGCAGGCAAGGAACAAGGTGGCCTTTGATAAGACAGTTTTTTGGGGCACAGAACTACTCTGGTGTGGCCTCTCTTCCTCCTTCTCCTTCCCCCCTCCCCACCCTCACTTCCTGATCCTTCAGCAACAACAGGAACTCAAGAGGTCCGGTAGAGTTAAGCTAACACAGCCTCTGCTCTACATGACACTCACTTTGAGTTTACTTCTGGGCTAGAAATACCAGATGATCCGTGTAGCAGATATCACAGCAGCCACCAGAGAGTTATGTCAAGCCCTTAAAATCACAGAGAAAACCAATATCAAGGGATATAGAGATGTGCTAGTGATTCTGCTGTTGTTAAGACAGGAGTGAGGGGACTTCCTTGGTGTTACAGTGGTTAAGAATCCACCTGTCAATGCAGGGGACATGGGTTCGAGCCCTGGTCTGGGAAGATCCCACATGCCTGAGCAACTAAGCCTGTGCACCACAACTACTAAGCCTGCGCTCTAGAAGCCACAAGCCACAACTACTGAAGCCTGCGTGCCACAACTACTGAAGCCTGCGAGCCTAGAGCCTGTGCTCCGCAATAAGAGAAGCCACCACAATGAGAAGCCTGCACACTGCAACGGAGAGTAGCCCCTGCTCGCCACAACTAGAGAAAGCCCGCGCACAGCAACAAAGACCCAAAGCAGCTAAAAATAAATAAATAAATAAAATTAAAAAAAAAAAAAGACAGGAGTGAGGAGGTAGTCACAGAGGATCAGCAAGGTGATGGCAGTCCACCCACCTTTTATTAAAATTGAAGTATAGTTGATTTACAATGTTTTATTATTTCAGGTGTACGGCATAGTGATTCCATATTTGGATACAGTATATTCCATTTAAAATTATTATGAAATAGTGCCTACATTTCCCTGTGCTGTACAATATATCCTTGTAGCTTATCTATTTTATACATAGTAGTTTGTATCCCTTAATCCAATATCCCTATCTTGCCTCTCCCTCCTCTTTTCCCTCTCCCCACTGGCAACCACTAGTTTATTCTCCATGTCTGTGAGTCTGTTTCGTTATATACATTCGTTTGTGTTATTTTTTTAGATTCCACAAATAAGTGATAACATAGAGTATTTGTCTTTCTCTGTCTGACTTACTTCACTAAGCATGATACCCTCTGTGTCTGTCCATGTTGTTGCAAGACACTCCACCCACCTTAGTGCCAACTCTTGTGTCTCAGTCTCTATGACCTCAGTCCTACTGACAGGAGCACCCCTGAGCCCAGCCCCAGCAAAGTCAAGCTTTTTGGAGAGGTCTTTGTGCATTCTGATCTAGGCAGAGATGGAGATGGTTCAGTCTGGGCCTTGAAATGCTGTTCCTAAAACTTAGTCTGGTATCGTAGAAGCTTTAAGAGCAAGGTGACTAGTAAAGGGCAATGGGCCTAGAGAAGCAGGTAGGTAGGGCTTGATTCATGGAGTCCCTGGAGTCTGCAGGGGAGGAGGAGCCTCAGATAATTTGCAGCAGGGATGTGACTTGCTCAGATCTGTTTAAGAAAGATCCCTCTGGTAACAGTGTGGGGAATGATTTGAAAAGACAACTGGAGCCAGAGACCTGAGCTTATTAAAATTTGGTTAAGACATTACAATTTTTAGAAAAACATAGGATTTAATCATTAGAAGATAAAAAGGACAAAATGCACTAGATGATAGAGAAATACTATACCCTTGGAGAGCTCCATAGGTAAAATATCTTTCTCTTTTGTTGGGTTGCCTTTTTCTTTTTTTTTGGCATTGAACATTTTAAAGAAATATGTGTTTACATTTTTTTTCTGATTACAAAAGCAACCCATAATTACTGAAAAATTTCAAACATTTCAGAAATATTTAATTTAGGAAGTAAAACTTCTACACAATCCCATCCCCCAGAGGTAGCAGCTGTTACTAGTAAAATACCTTTCTCACAGTTGGAAATCTTGCTCTTACCAAAGGACTTGACATGCCTCACAACCAGATCTCAAAAGGCAATGCAAAAAATAAAAAAAAAGGCAACCCAATGCTTGAATTCCCTGAAGAATAAATGATGAAAGATTATTCAGAGCAGAAAAGGTATACAGAAATAAATGGGTGAAAAAGATTAAAAGCTAAAGGATCTAATTCCCAATCATATTTTCTGCTCAGGGGTTCATTTGCCTGAAGCTATCCAGGATGCTTGACTAAGGGGTGGCTAGAGTTTACTTCGGTGGAATAAATGAGCTCTAGAAGTTAACCATCGTTCTTGGTTAAGTATTCATATGTTGCAGTTTTTTTTTCTTTTTAAAAAAATTTTATTATAGTTGATTTACAATGTGTTAGTTTCAGGTGTACAGTAAAGTGAATCAGTTATACATATATCCACTATTTTTTAGATTCTTTTCCCATATGTTGCAGTTTTCTTTTTTTTTTATTATTTAAAATATTTATTTATTTGGCTGCATTTGGTCTTAGTTGCAGCACGCGGGATGTTCATTGCGGTGTACAGGCTTCTCTAGGTGTGGCACATGGGCTCTAGAGCACGTGGGCTTAGTTGCCCCGTGGCATGTGGGATCTTAGTTCCCAGGGACCGAACCTGTGTCCCCTGCATTGGAAGGCGGGTTTTTAACCACTGGACCACTAGGGAAGTCCCTGCAGTTTTCTTTTTAAAAGGAAAAGTGCTGTCTTGAGGCTAAAAAGGGTTTCCCATTCCTAGCAGGCCTCTTGACATGATGGATAGCAAAAGAAAATAATTCAGTATTTTTGTGCCCATTTGTACCTGTCAGAATGGGATAATAACATCTGTCTGCCTCCCCAGGGAGACGATGAGACGATTGATTTCTTCTTTGTTACTTGCTTTTGAAATCAGAGGGAAAAATCTAGACTTAAGGCCCTTTAAAGGAAAGAACTGTCCTTTCTAGACAATTCTTGGAGAGTTTCTTTAGAAAGAGAGCCTTTCTTGGAATGCATTCTGGGGCTTAATAACTTTTACCGTCAGAAATTCTGAACTCTTCAAATGCATATGATAGAAACCCAATTCAAACAAGGTGAAAAAGATAAGGTTATTGTCACATTCCTCTAAAGCCTGACAAAGGTGGAATTGGCTTCAGGGATACAAGTTCCATCAGGAACTATGACTGGATTTGAGAAATTCTATTTCAGTATCTGCATGTTGCTTGAGTGGAGAAGGTGCATTCTCAGAAGCTGTGGAATGGCCATGTATAGCCATATGCATGTCAAAACACTGAAAGCTAGGCTTCAAAGACAGGGGATACCAACAGCTGTGCAGAGAGAAACAGAGATGAGAGATAGTAAGAGGACTAACAGGATCACAGTTCTTGATGGTTTTCCAGATTCTCTTTCCTTTCCCTTTGTATACTGGCTACCTTGGGGCTTTGCTAAAATGCCTTCTCCTTGCACTAGTTTAAAGTGAATTTCTCTTTCTTGCAATCCAAAGAATTATGACTATTATGATCTGAATGTTTATGTTCCCCCCAGCCCCTACTGTGATACTATTTGGAGGTGGGGCCTTTGAAAGGTGACTAGATTTAAATGAGGTGATGAGTGTGGGGCCTCCATGGTGGGATTAGTGCCCTTCTAAGAAAAGGAAGAAACACCAGAGCTCTCTTTCTCTGCCATGTGAGTAGTCAGCAAGAAAACAGCTATCTGCAAACCAGGAAGAGTCTTCACCAGGAGTTGAATCAGCAGACACCTTGGACTTCCTAGCCTTCAAAACTGTGAGAAATAAATATCTGTTGTTTAAGCCACCTAGTCTATGGTATTTTGTTAGAGCAACCTGAGCTGACTAGGACAATGACTGAGACAACTACTATGAAAATTAGTGATGGCTTTTGCTATATACTTTCTGCAAGATGTAGAGAAGCATCTTTCTTATACTGAAACTTCCCTCTCAAAGGTCACCAATTTCTAAGTGCAAAACCCAATGACTTCTACTCACTTTTCATTCTTCTTTGCCATGTTGACTGTCTTTGCCTTCTGGAACCTCTCCTCTCTTGGCCTTTGTGATCCCCCCTCAATGGATTCTCCTTTTACTTCTCTGACAGTTCTTTTTCAGTATCCTTCACTGTTTTCTTTTTTCCACTTGCCCTATATAGGTGATCTCTAAGATTCTGTTCTTGGCTGCCTTCTCATCTTGCTCTGCCCTCTTTGCTAAATACGTTTATCTACTCCAACGATTTTCTCTTGCACTCATAGGCTGATGACTTCTTCATTTATTATTCATAGCCTTAAAGTTTGCTGAGCTTTAGGTCCTAATTTTTACTCTCCTGGTGAATATCCCCACCTATATAATGTGCAAACACTGCAAAAATGTCCCAAACTGAACTTCTCCTTTCCTTAACCTGGTCTCAAATTGCTTTTCTAGACACCAGTCCCTTCCATACTGAACTTCTCTTGCAAGCCACACTGTCTTCTAGTCTCCAGCCCAGCTTTGTAGACTTCCTTTCCGGATACCTCTTCTCTTCTCCCCTAGGCTCCTTTTCTTGGTACTCCCTTCCTACCACAGTCTTGCTCCCATTCTCACTTTCTTGTCTAAATCTTGCCTTGTCCCGGAGCTGGTGGTGGGATGAATTGGGAGATCGGGATTGACATATATACACTAATATGTATAAAAAAAATAACTAAAAAAAAACAAAGAATGTCCAGAGAAGGCCAATAAAGTAGCCTTTAAAACTTGAAAAAAATAGGGCTTCCCTGGTGGCGCAGTGGTTGAGAGTCCACCTGCTGATGCAGGGGACGCGGGTTCGTGCCCCGGTCCGGGAGGATCCCGCATGCTGCGGAGCGGCTGGGCCTATGGGCCATGGCCGCTGGGCCTCTGCGTCTGGAGCCTGTGCTCCGTGACGGGAGGGGCCACAGCGGTGAGAGGCCCGCGTACTGCAAAAAAAAAAAAAAATAGAGTGAGAGATGGGGCAAAAGTAGATTAGGGCAGATGCCCTCTTAACTCCTCTTGGTAGGTGATTGAATTTGGCCTTTATCCTACAACCCAGGTGGGTCTTGCCTTTAAAATGTCTGCTTGGGGAATTCCCTGGCCATCCAGTGATGAGGACTCGGCACTTGCACTGCTGTGGCCCGGGTTCAATCCTTGGTCAGGGAATTAACTCCTGCAAGCTGCGTGGAGTGGCCAAAACAGACAAATAAACAAAACAACAACAAAGACTGCTTGGAATAGTGAAGATTTCTTGAAATTTGTATCTTGAGAGGTTTTGTTCTTTAAGTAAGCAAAAGGGAGAACTCTGCACTGACACATTACATGGTCTTGATATATGATGGCGCCCACATATGTAACTGGTTTATGAAGAAATCTCAACCTATCAGGGCATAAGAAGCAGTAAAGCACGTTGGTCAGGAGCTTGGCTCTGGAGCGGGACTGCTGGGGTCTGAATTAGGCAAATTAACTTCTCTGTGCTTCAGTTGCCTCTTGTGCCCAGTGGAGATTGTAATGGATCTACTTCACAAGCTTATTATGAGGATTAGACAAGATAATATATGTAAAGTTCTTTTTTTTTTTTTTTTTTCGGTACGCGGGCCTCTCACTGCTGCGGCCTCTCCCGTTGCAGAGGCGGCCCCTCCCGTTTCAGAGCACAGGCTCTGGACGCGCAGGTCCAGCATGGCCCACAGACCAGCCGCTCCGTGGCATGTGGGATAGTCCCAGACTGGGGCATGAACCCGTGTCCCCTGCATCAGCAGGCGGACTCTCAACCACTGCGCCACCAGGGAAGCCCAATATATGTAAAGTTCTTGAACAGGCTAAGCACTCAGTAATTGTGAGGTATTATTATTTTAAATAAACTTATTTATTTATTTTTATTTGTTTATTTTTGGCTGCACTGGGTCTTCGTTGCTGCGCGCAGGCCCTCTCCAGCTGCGGCGAGTGGGGGCCACTCTTCATCGCGGTGCGTGGGCCTCTCACCACGGTGTCCTATCCTGTTGCTGAGCACGGGCTCCAGGCACAAGGGCTTCAGTAGTTGTGGCACACGGGCTCAGTAGTTGTGGCTCACGGGCTCTAGAGCACAGGCTCAGTAGTTGTGGCACACAGGCTTAGTTGCTCTGTGGCATGTGGGATCTTCCCGGACCAGGGCTCGAACCCATGTCCCCTGCATTGGCAGGCAGATTCCCAACCATGGCGCCAACAGGGAAGCCCGGTATTATTATTTTTGATTACTACTTTCAAGTATGATGTGGCAAATCCCCCTCACCTGTACCTTAATGACATCCTGGGCAGATTCTATGACTTGACAACTAAAACTCAGTTCAGTCTGGTTTAAAATGTCAATCTCGGGGGCTTCCCTGGTGGCGCAGTGGTTGAGAGTCCGCCTGCCGATGCAGGGGACACAGGTTCGTGCCCTGGTCCGGGAAGATCCCACATGCCGCAGAGCGGCTGGGCCCGTGAGCCATGGCTGCTGAGCCTGCGTGTCCAGAGCCTCTGCTCCGCAGCGGGAGAGGCCACAACAGTGAGAGGTCTGCGAGCTGCAAAAAAAAGAAAGAAAGAAAGAAACAACAAAACCTAAAATGTCAATCTCATGATTGGTTCGAAGCTCTCCACCTGCCCCAGTATAAGCTAGACTTACGGCAGAGGAGATCAGTGGACTTTTTTTAATCCTCCTCCCACTCTAGTGCCCTAAAGGGCAGGTGGAGTCTGAGTCATACCCTGGGACACCTTGTCCTCTTCCCTGTTCTCAGGAAGGGGTCAGAGAGAAGGATGAGGCACTCAGAGGTCTTCTCATGTAGCTAGTTGCCTCTTGTTGGAGAGGCATCCCTGAAATTACTACTCTGGTTCAGTTTTGTCCTGCTACTGCTGTGGCCTCTGATGGAGTGGTAGTCTTGACCCAAATGGGTTCACAATCTCTTTATGCACATGTTCAGTTTTTCCCCAGATACCTCTTTAGTGATAGATTACTGAAGCACAATTGGTGCTGGAGAGGAGACTGGAAATGATGCTTGATTTTGTTGTTGTTGTTATTGTTCTGACAAGCAGGGACAGTTTACAATCAGAACAAATTCTTATTTCCCACAGTGCCTGCTGAGTAACCTCCCAGGAAGGATGTGTTATAGAGCTAAGAGTGGCTGAAGCAGATCAGAGACCTCAAGGCCAGATGCTGCCCAAAGGGCTTCTGGATTTCAAGTATTTTAAAAAGAGCAAGGGGCTTCTCTGGTGGCACAGTAGTTAAGAATCTGCCTGCCAATGCAGCGGACACGGGTTCGATCCCTGGTACGAGAAGATCCCACATGCCGCGGAGCAACTAAGCCCATGTGCCACAACTACTGAGCCTGAGCTCTAGAGCCCACGAGCCACAACTACTGAAGCCCACTAGCCACAACTACTGAAGCCCATGTGCCTAGAGCCCGTGCTCCGCAACAAGAGAAGCCACCGCAATGAGAAGCCCGCGCACCGCGACGAAGAGTGGCCCCCGCTCGCCGCAGCTGGAGAGGGCCTGCGCGCAGCAACTAAGACCCAACGCAGCCAAAAATAATAAATAAATAACATAAATAAATTTATTTTTTAAAAAAATAGCAACAACCCAAAATAATATTTATTGGATATCTACTAAAGCTAGGCACTTAGTATACATTATCCATTCTATGTGATAAGTATTATTAGCTCCATTTTACGGACGAGGATAGTGAAGGTAAGAGGAATTAAATCAATTGCCATTATTTTGAGGGCCCTGTTTCTTACTTAATTTCAAAAAGAAAATCTAGTTAAGATTTCAGAGAGGCAATATAAACAAAGTCATATTTCGGACATTTAGGAGATAGCTCTGATTGCTAATGTTAATTTTTTTCTGATGCAAATATATGCCTTTACTTTGTGTCAATTCACAAGAGCCATAAAATGTCAATTAAAAAAAAAATGTCAGTTTTTGCCATCCTTACAGTTTTTTTCACTACAGAGAACTAAAGAAAAGAACGACCTTATTGTTGTTAAGTTCAACGGGGACTTTTTCTATCCTTTTAAAATGTGTCTTCTCTATTCGTGTGTATCTCTTCACCTTAATTGAACGAACTTTTTCATTACTAATTTACATATTTCATTGAATAACAGCGTGTTTTAGGGTGACTCTTCCAAGAGCTATTGAGGAAAATATGTGTAATGGTTAACCTATGATTTGCTAATGACTTTTGATTTCCTTTGATCTCCAATCCAAGTGGTAAAATGCACTGTGTGTGATACACTCACACCTGGTACAGAAACCAGTGCTAAGGGCATAATTAGAAGTTGACAACGGACGTGATAATCCCAATTCATTTTTCTTTTTGGCAAGACAGTAATTGGCTGGAAATTTAAAATTCTCTTTTTAAATCCTTAAACAGATCACTCCTCCGAAGTTTTACACTTAACCACTACCATCTATCAGCCACCACCTATTCAATTATAAATATGTACAAAAAGCCTGTTGTATACCAGGAACTACTCAAGGTGGTGGAGTACTGTGGTAACCAAGGCAGACAGGGTATTTGCTTTCATGGTGCTTAGGTCTTATCTAGGGAGACAGACAATAATCCAGTAAGTAAAATTTCAGATGCTGTAGTGTGAGGAAAATAAGACTAAATGTCATGAGACAGAGTCATGGGAGGAGGGCAATGTTAAACAGGATAGTCAGGAAGGACGGACATTTGACTGAAACCTGAATGATGAGGAGGCAGCTGCTCAAAGATTTGGAAAAGAGCCTCTCAAACCAAGGAACCAGCCGGTGCAGAGGCCTGAGGAAATGTGTGGCAACTTTTAATGTTTTGGGTACTGAGAACGCAGGCCCTCTCTACAACGAACTCCCTGCCCCTGCCCCAGCTCCCCACCACACACACAGTGGTAAGAACCCAGCAGTAAGTACAGTGAGAGATTGGAATATTTTACTTAACTTCTGGACAGTGAAAGATCTGGTAAGGAAATAAGCAGAAGTCAAGAAGAAAACCAAGATGAATTGGAACCTGAAAGGCCTACTAAGATTTTTCTATCATTAAGGTGGATTCTAGGAAATTTAGTTTTGTTGATTTAGTTTTGTTGATTCAATAAAGTTACTGACTAGCAAGGAATCCACCCTAAGTCACTCTTCTTCTATGCTTAGTGTATCACTCTATCTATAACTAAATGTTTCCTGAAGTAAAATAGAAAACAGCCACTTTGTTCCCTGTATTTATGCTTCTCGACAGAGATCCCATAGCAGATTTTCTTACATTTGTGGTAAACTATTTTTAACCATGCATCAAGGCAATAAAAATAGTTTTCATGTGATTATGTCTTTGGAAGTCTGGCACAAAATGTGATTTCACTTAGAGAGTGTGGTGTGACAGCTGTAAATCGTCACATTCCAGCTTAATGCTTCAATATTGTATTTTCAGTGTGACTGAATGGCTGGCTTTTTCCGGCTTTGACTGCCTTTTCTATAGAGAAGCTGGCACTCAGACAAATCCCCTGAGACACCCTCACAAAGAGATGCTGACAGATGTCTGTCTCTCAGAGGTTCTAACTGGGCAACATTCCATGCAGACATGCTGGGCATGAGCGTGGGTGTCTGTGTCTGTTGGCCTATGGGACAGTCTTCTCATTCTGTCTTGCCAGCAGCCAAAAGGCATGTAGAGCCCTTTGGGATGGGAGTTCTGCCCTGGGGCCAGCATGCTCAGGTAGAATGGCACTGAGCCAGTTTAACAGGGCAAGGAGTCTTATTCAAGAAAGCCAGAAGTAGTGCAGCAGGCTGGAGAATCAAACCTTTCTCCTCATTATATGGTTGGGTCATAGACTAAGTGCTTAATAAATAATCGGTCCTGTTCAGGCACTCTCCTCGATACGTGTGATATACAGATGCTTAACTCAAGGAACTCACCCTAACTTGTTCAGGGAAATAGCCTATAGCAGCCAACTCTTTTTTTAGCCACTCCACCCCAACTCCAAGACTGCTTACAACTCATTCAATGGATTTTCAAGTAGTTGTATCAAGTACTTTCTTCTATGCCAGGCATTGTGGTCTGCTTAAGATAAACAGAAATAAAAAGACAGGTTGTTCTAGGATTAATATTGTATACACAAAAATGTTATAATGGTTATCTTGGGAGAATAGAATTAGATGGAGATATGGACAGACTCAAATTTTACATTTTGAACTTTACTATTTGAACTTTTTGTAACATTTTTTTGGCAGTGATTATTTTTTGTAACTCAACTAAAATCTTCTGTTTGTGCCAGGCACCCTTCTGAGCTTTGAGAAGATAGCAGTGAATGAAGCAGAAAAAGTCCCCTGTCCTCAAGGAGCTTACATTCCAATTGGGGAGTAATACAAAACAAAAAACCTATACAAATGTGCTATTATAATATAATAAGTGATGACATGGCCCATGGAAAAAATAATTTTTAAAACTAAAAGTGTTCATTTTTAAAAGTTATTCTATTCTGACTTGTTCAGATAATCTTGACTCTTTAGAGACCAGGATTCTTTACTGGCCTGGGCAAATAGCAGCACTGAGAGAAACGGGCCAGAGGGCCAAGCCTCAAAGCCTTGAACTATTCGGACTCTTGCCAACACTCTCTCCATCCAGCACAAATGAAAAGGCAGTTTGAGATGCCTGCGTTCTTTTGGCACAAGAGTGATGTCAATCCAGAGAGTTTGACCTGGCTGGTTGTTCTTGACTGGAGCCCAGCCCTTTTCTCACTCAGTTTGGGGACAGAACTCACTGCTGTGCCAGTATGTGAAGGTGCTGACCCTGCCTACCCCACATACATAGCCTGCTTCTTCTTTCCAGCTTTACCAGCTGGTTTCCATTGGCTTCTGGCCTGCCTTGTCTGACAGCTGCCTGAACACTGGGACTTAAAAATTAGTTCTAAATGCCTGAGTCCAGCCACCACATTCCAACCTATTTCTAGGACAACATCTTCTTTCTTTGGCTCCCTGAGAAACTACTCTTCTTTTTCTGTTTCTAAACTGTTTCCATTCCTAGTTCAGGCTGAGGTCTCCTCACCTGGAAGTGTAAAACTTAGGGGTTCCAGTTCCTGCTCATAGCCAAGGAGAAGATGCTGTTTTCGCTAAATTCTTCTAGTCAAAGAAGAGGTAAGACTTGATATGATATTAAAGAAACACAATAAAAATTGTACGCATACTAACATTACGAACATTTAAAAAATCTTCTTTGTTTTTATTCCAATCATGAAGGTAACACAAGCCTGTTGCAAAAACTTTAGAAAATATGGTAAAAATAATTTATACTTTAATAAATTATTTTCATTTTTATCTATTCTTGTGCTCATATGTTTATTGCTGTTATTGGTTAAATATATTATTCATGCATTTGGGACAAAATTCCAAAAGTAAAATCTCACTGTTTCCCTGCCACCCAGTTCCTCTCCCTGAAGCAAACTGTTCATCACAGTATCCTCTTTTTTTTTAGTGAAAACTTTTATATTTAAAATTACCAACTGGACTCAGTTTAGATAACCCCAATTTTGTTGGCAACTTCCAAAGCATTGTAATCAGGAGCCAGTTGAACATACGCTTCTTCTCTCCATCAGGTCTTATCAGGGTGTTCACCTTGGCCACGTCAATGTCATAGAGCTTCTTCACAGCCTGTCTGATCTGGTGCTTGTTGGCCTTGATATCCACAATGAACACCAGTATGTTGTTGTCTTCTATTTTCTTCATGGCTGACTTGGTGGTGAGGGGGAACTTGGTGATGCCATAGTGGTCAAGTTTGTTTCTCCTAGGGGCACTCTTCTGAGGACATTTGGGCTGTCTTCTGAGCCACAGTGTTTTGGGCAGTTGGAAGGTGAGTGATGTCCGTATCTTTTTTGCGTGGCTGTGGATGCCTCTCAGCACTGTGTTCTTGGCTTTCAAAGCCTTTGCTTTGGCTTCAGCTTTGGGAGGGGCAGGGGCTTCCTTCCTCGCTTTCAGCACCATCTTTGTGAAAAGTCACAGTATTCTCTTATAATCCTTTTCATTTCTGTAAAATCTGTAGAAATGTCCTACTTCAATAAACCTTTCTCTGCTTCAAACTCCGATGTTTCAGTTTATTTGGCCTCACTGTGCATCGGGCACATGAACTTTGGTAACAATTTCTTTTCTGATTTTAATACTTTAATTTTTCTTGCTTTGTATCTTAGTCAATCTAGCTAAATATTTGTCAATTTTTTTTAAGATAAAGCTCTTGGTTTTATTGATTTTCTCTATTGTTTTTCCATTCTATATTGTATCTGTCTCCATTCTGTTCTTTATTACTCCCTTCCTACTGCTAGCTATTGTTTTAGTTTGCTCCTTTTTCAAGCTCCTTACGGTGTAAAGTTACTTTATTGATTAACTTTGCCACTCTCTGTATTATGTCAATGAAAAATCAAATAACAATCAAGCTAAGAAGAAAGAAAAGAGAATATTATTCAAGACAAACTGAGGATTATAACCCAGGAAACAGATTCTCAGAAACTCTGAGAACTGCTCCATTGATCAGGAGTTAAAGATACAGTTTTATACATTTTTGAGATATACATTTTGAGATACAGTTTTATACATTTTTGAGATAATGTACCATATTGAAAGGTTAGCATTGTGCACACAGTTCATCAGTTTTTTTGTTTTTTGTTTTTAGTCAGTTAGGCCCGTACAGAACAAGCCCTTGGTCAATGTGACCCTTTGTATGAGATGAAAAAGAAGTATTAATCATAGAATTACAATGCTGGCATCTGAAGAAAGGGACCAGCTTTTTCTCAAAGTTTGATTTCATCCTCCTGCTTTGAGAAGGTCTGGGTAATGTATAATGTAGATGCACAGTGCACATTGGGAAAGGCCTACCATAAAGGGGTCATGTCATTTTTTTTTTCCTTTCTGTCTTAGTTTGATTGTCCAGCCATAGAAAATTTAAGATTTTTCCTCACCAACTATATATGTAGATATTATTATTTATTATTTTATTTAAAAATTATCGTACACTAACACAACGTTGTAAAGCAACTATATTCCAATAAAAATTAATTAAAAAATAAAAATTATCATACAGTATAACTGATTTTTTACAGTATTGTTCTATGAATATTAGCAAATATACAGATGTGCATAACCAATATCACAATCAGAATACAGAACAACTACTTGTTCTGTTAATTACTAAGAGATAAGTGGTAAAATCTCCAACTATAACTGTGACTTGTGTATTTATTTCTTTCAGAATTGTTGCCAGTAGTACAAAGAATTTTTTTCTTGAATCATTTGAGTGGGATATAAAGTTACTCTTTTTCATTTTGTAAGTAATTAATCAATATTTTATGATAGATATTTCAAAACTATGTAAATGTTCTATTTTCATCAAACTTTAAATTTATTCATTGATTTTTTATCAACATAAATTCATGATTTCATATTTTATCCAATGAGTTATAGTCTGTTAATATCATTATTTATTTTGGGACCACCCTGGTGGCACAGTGGTTAAGACTCCATGCTCCCAATGCAAGGGGCCCGGGTTCCATCCCTGGTCAGGGAACTAGATCCCACATGCATACCACAACTAAGAGTTCGCATGCCACACTAAAGAGCCTGAGTGCCACAACTAAGGAGCCCACCTGCCGCAACTAAGACCCAGCGCAACCAAAATAAATAAATGAATGAATATTTTTAAAAATATATCATTATTTATTTTGCAACTCAAGCTATACCCAATTTGGCCACTGGAGCCTCTTCAAGCTGGCTCTTGTCCTTTTGATATGTCCCTGTCATTCTTTGAGCACTTCCTTGTTTCTTGTACAAGATGCTCCAGACTCATCTTGTATTTTTCCATGCCTGCAACTAACCCTGTAATTAGCCATTTCTCCAACAAGTGAAAAATATTACTTAGAACCAAGATCTTAACACCAAGTATATTCATTGTCCTTGAGGTGTCACTGCTCCAGGCCCGTTTGGTAGACACACTCATTTACATTTATATTCATTCTTACTTCCATCTATCTATTGAAAACCATGATTTCAGACTGATACCTCCAATTTCAATACCCCCAACATCACAAGTTTCAGTCTACTTTTCTCCCTTCACATGTTTTTAACTCTAATGATGGTAAGAAAATCCAGGCCACTATTATCGTAATATTGTTACTTATTTTTTATCAATGTACCAGTTTGTAACCAATCTCTTATTGCTGCACCCTTCTCTCTCCTGTGTAGATGCTCACCTTATCCCATTTGACTCCAACACCTTGAACCAAGTTGCCCTATATGGATGCATTTTTCACCCAGTTTTGATTCTGACTCCCAGTACCAGGCTAGTACCATCACTGCCCCCTGTGTGGACACTCTCCTCAACCTTCTTTGGCTTTGAAAACCTGCTTTGAGCTGCCCCTCCTCAAGGATACCCTTGTCACCTGATGTGCAGAAGAGTTAATATAGAAGGCCTGAGGCTGCTATTGCTAGAAGGGATTGTGTACAAGTTTGGTCCTTGGCTGGCACCTGGTACCTTGGATTTCAGGAGGGTTCCCACCTACCTCATACTGATAAGAATGGTTCACTGTGCCCAAACTTTTTGTATAAATAATATGGTTTATCCTGAACAACTTGCTTTCCTTGTGGGAATCTGGAATTTTTGTACATACAGGCATGGAGTACCTTTGTGACCAACTTTTGATAAAAACTTTGGGTTCTGAATCTTATGAGCTTCCTGATACATAACATTTCACACATGTTGTCACTGTTTGTTGCTGGAGGAACTAAGCACGTTCCCTGTGATTCCACTGAGAGAGAACTCTTAGAAGTTTGTGCCTGGTTTCCTTTGAACTTTGCCCCATGTGCCTTTCTCTTTGCTGATTTTGGTTTGCATCATTTTGCTGTAATAAATCATAGCCATGAGTATGACTGTGTGCTAAGTCCTGCTAGTTAATCATTGAACTTGGGGGTGGTCTTGGGACCTCTGACACACCTGGCTTGGGCTCTGAAACTCCACACTGGGCTGCTTCTCTATAAGGACACCCTCCCCACTCTGCTTGGGTTTTAAACCCCTATGCTGACCGAGTCTCCTCATTCTGTCCAGGCTCTGACACCCTACAGTAGCCCACCCCATTTCAGGGACAATGTCCTCACACTACCTGTTTCCAGTTTTTAGCTATCGTGACTAAAACTGCTATGAATATTTGTGTGTAAGTGTTTTTGTGGACATGGACATGCATTTTAAACTATATTTAAGAGTGGCACTGCTGGGTCATAAAATAGGTGTTTGTTTAGCTTTATAAGAAACTGCCAAAACTTTTTCCAAAGTGGTTGTACAATTTAATACTCCCACCAGTGATATATGATTACCAATTATCCCGTAAAAACTATATAATGAAGAAAAAAGTCTTTTATAGTTACCCATCTGTTTTTGGCACTCTTCATTCCTCTGTAGGTCTGCATTTCCTTCTGCCATCATTTTCCTTCAACATTTCTTGTATTTTAAGTCTGCTGATGACAAATCTCTCAGTTTTTGTTTAACTGAAATATCCTTCTTTCACCTTTGTATTTGAAGCTATTTCTGCTGGATTTAAAATTCTCAGTCCACAGTTTTGATTTTATTTTCTTTAAGCACTTTAAGGAAGTTGTTCCATTTTCTTCTTATTTGCATTATTTTTCTACAAGAAGTTTGCATTCATTCTTTTTCTGTTCCCCTGAATGAAATGTGTTTTTTCTCCAAACCCCCTCTGGCTGTTCCAAAGATTTTCTGTTCATCTTTGGCTGTCAGTATCATCATGACAGGTCTAAGTGTGTTTTTCTTTATATTTATCCTGCTTCGGGTTCAATTAACTTTTTGATCTTTGGGCTTATTGTTTTCAACAAATCTGTAAAAAAAAAAATGGACCATTATTTAAAAAAGTACTTCAAATATCCTAATTTTTCTCTTCTTTCTTTCTGAAGTTCTAATTAGACATATAATATGTTGGACTCTGCCTTTTTCTCTCTGTGCTACAATTTGGAAGATTTATTTTGCCCTGTCTTTAAGTTCACTGGCCTTTTTTTTGTAGTGTCTAACTTGATGGTAAACCCATCTAGTTAATTTTTCACTTCAGGTATCGTATTTTTTAGTTCCAGAATTTCTGTTTTGTTCTGCTTTACAGGTTACATTTCTTTAGTGGTCTTTCTTGTTTGTCCCCTTATTACGTTCATGGTTTCCTTTAAATCCTTAAACATATTCATAATAGCTTTTAAAAAAAAGTCATTTCTGGGTCTCTATTGACTGATTTTTCTTCTGATTATAGGTCACCTTTTTCTGAATCTTTGAGTGCCTAGTAATTTTAGATTGCATGCTGAACATTGTGGATCCCATGCTATAAAACTTCTTGATTTTATTTTCTTTTTAAAAAAATTGAGCTGCGGCACAGCAAAGGAAATCATCAACAGAATGAAAATGCAACCTACTGAATGGGAGAAGATATTTGCAAATCATGTATCTGATACGGAGTTAATATCCTAAATATATAAAGAACTCACACAACTCAACAACAACAAAAACAAACAATTCAATTGAAAAATGTGCAGAAGATCTGAATAGCCATTTTTCCAAAGAAGACATACAGATGGCCAACAGGCACATGAAAAGATGTTCAACATCACTAATTATCAGAGAAATGCAAATCAAAACCACAAAGAGAATGACTATTATCAGAGAATGACTACTATCAAAAAGATAAGAG
This sequence comes from Monodon monoceros, assembly GCF_005190385.1. NCBI lineage: Eukaryota > Metazoa > Chordata > Mammalia > Artiodactyla > Monodontidae > Monodon > Monodon monoceros. Next base: position 61,755,759 of record NW_021703784.1, on the reverse strand, counting down.
GGCTTCCCTGGCGGCGCAGTGGTTGAGAGTCTGCCTGCCGATGCAGGGGATGTGGGTTCGGGCCTCAGTCCGGGAAGATCCCACATGCCGCGGAGCTGCTGGGCCCGTGAGCCATGGCCGCTGAGCCTGCGCGTCTGGAGACTGTGCTCCGCAACGGGAGAGGCCACAACAGTGAGAGGCCCGCGTACCGCAAAAAAAAAAAAAAAAAAAAAAGACAAGAAATAATAAGTATCAGAGAGGATGTGGAGAAAAGGAAGCCCTGTTGGTGGGGATGTAAATTGGTGCAGCTGCTATGGAAAACAGTACAGAGGTTCCTCAAAAAATTAAAAAGAGAACTGACATGAGATCCAACTATTCCACTTCTGGGTATTTATCTAAAGAATACAAAAACACTAATTTAAAAAGATAAATACACCCCTGTGTTCATTGTGGCATTATTTACAATAGCCAAGATATGTAAACAACCTAAGTGTCTATGATTGGATGAATGGATAAAGATATATAGATTACAGTGCAATACTATACAGCCATAAAAAGAATGAAATCTTGCCACTTGCAACAACATGGATGGACCTTAAGGGTACTATGCTGAGTGAAATAACTCAGGGGGAGAAAGACAGATACCATATGATTTTACTTATGTGTGGAATCTAAAAAACAAATGAACAAACAAAACAAAAACAAACTCATAGATACAGAGAAAATATTGGTGGTTACCAGAGAGGAAGGGAAATGCGGAGAGGATGAGATGGGTGAAGGGGATCAACTGTGTGGTAATGGATGGTAACTAGATGGTAACTAGTGGTGATCACTTTGCAGTGTATACAAATATCAATTTATAATATTGTATACCTAAAATTTATATAATGTTATATATCAATTTTACCTCAATAAAAATAATTGAATTTTGTTCTGTAGACGGTTAATTTACTTGTGCATCAAATCAGTCCTTTGAATCTTGTTTTTAATCTGTATTAGTGTATGTCTAAAGCAGCCTTTTCTCTAGGGTTAGATTAGCCCTAATACTAAGGCTTTGCCTTTCTGGTGTCTTTTCTGAATGGCAAACTTGGTCACGAGCTTTTTTCACTCTGGTTTAGTGGAACTTTAACGTCTTCCAGTCCCATGTAAGCTCTGGAATCTCCACACAGCTCACAGCTTTCCAGTATCCGTTATGTCGCGAGCATTTTTCTTTGCTCCACCTCATGTGGTCTTACGCTGGCTTGTGCAGGTTTTCAACTAAAAACCCAAGGAGATTCCTATGCAGCTATCTGGAGCTTCTTCTTTGTTCCTCTCTGGTGTCCTGCCCTGCAAATTCCAGCCTTAATGGTAGCCTTGAACTCCCATCCTGTTCTCTTTGGCCTAGTAATATCACTGTGCCCTCTTTGGGCTACCCCTTCTTGTGCTGTGGTTCAGAAAGTGCCTCTAGGCAGAAGACCATGTAATCATGAGACTCATTTGTTTCTCTTCTCTCAAGGATCATAGTCCTTGACTGACTATTGTTCAGCATCTAAAAACAGTTGTTTCAGATATTTTGCCTAGTTTTCTAGTTCTTTGCAGTGGGAAGGCTGGTCTGGTACCAATTACTTTGTCATGGCTAGATAGGGAAATCTCAAATTGGCTTTAGGTTTTGCATTATATTTTAAGAGGCTTTTCCAGTGATCTCTCTTGGGGAGGGTGAATAGTGACTTGGAAGGAAGTATTGGGTATTCTGGGTGTTGGTACTGTTCTGTCTCTTGACTTGGAGATGCCCCTCTTGAGTCTGTGAATATTCAGCAAGCTGCAAACTTAAATTATGTCCATATTTCTTTATGTAAAATATATTTTAATGTCTTCCTTATTCCAATATTAATTTTAGATCCTTAAAAAAGCTTTTCAACTTTTATTAGATAAATATTTGCTATGCTTGCACAAAGGCTAGACCTCCAGGGCCGTCAAGTCAAGACTGAAAGCAGAAAAGCACTGTGTTTGCTCTAGAGATTAGGAGGGGGGGAGAAAAAGTAAGGTGCTGACAATAAGAGGGAAGAACAAAAATGTCTAGAAGAGGGCTTCCCTGGTGGCGCAGTGGTTGAGAGTCCGCCTGCCGATGCAGGGGATGTGGGTTCGTGCCCCGGCCCGGGAGGATCCCACATGCCGCAGAGCGGCTGGGCCCGTGAGCCATGGCCGCTGGGCCTGCATGTCCATAACGGGAGAGGTCACAACAGTGAGAGGCCCGCGTACCACAAAAAAAAAAAAAAAAAATGTCTAGAAGAATTTATTAACTGTCTCTCTGTTTCTCTTCAAACAATTCAATAATCTCTACATTATTCATTATTGTTTTGTGGAGTAGATTTTCCTTTGGGTGTGTGATGGGTGCTAAATTCTGTTTTAAATTTGCACAGGGATAAAATCAGACGCTTTCTTATAGGTTATACTAAGAAAGGTCTTTTTGCTCAAGATAATAAAAACATTTTTTCTATTTTATCTTTCTATACTTTCATAGCTCTTATTATTAAATTTAAAGCTTTAATATCATCTGATAATTAATTTTGTATATAGTATATGATAGATATCTGATTTTAAAAATTGGTTAGACAATTATCCTAGTACCATTTATTAAATAATCTATCCTTTTTTCTTCTGGTTTAAAATGCCTCCTTTGAGTCATGTGGGACCCACCAGCATGCACTGAATTGATCTGGTTGTGCCTTACACACACACACACACACACAGAGGCATAATGATTGAGTTTTTAGAATGAGTTCCTCTAGGATTGCCCTTTTTTTCTCTAAATTATTTTTTCTTTAAATTTAACCTTCAGTTTTGAGTCAGTTGCCTGTTGCATCAAATGATTCTTTGGTTTTACAGGTTGTCTCCCAGTGATGCCAGATGGGATCAGCACAGCCCCAGGTGCTAGTTGCTAATGCCTATAAAATAACCCCCCCACACACACAAAGGAGAATCATTTAAGAGTTCTTTGGACTTCATCTTCAAAAGTAGCCAAAGAATTCAAGTGACAGGTTATCCCAGAAAATCTTTTGCAGTTAGTGAAATTAGGGTATAGCTAAGAACATTCAGAATATCACACACACAGTTAGATATTCTTGGTATAGTGGTGGGACAGCAGTGATTATAAAATGAAAGTAATTAACATGTACATGCTCTGTTGGGGGAGACTAAAGGGAAACAGGTGTTCAGCCTAGAAAAACATTTCTCAGTGGATTTCCTATGAAGTCAATGTGTCTTGGGTTTAACTTTGAAACAAATTAAAAATTTTTTAAACTGAAAAAAAAAAGCCTCCTTTATCATATACTAATCCCAATGATCATGTGGGTCTACTTGATCTCATTTGTTTACCTACATTTTTCCTGACCCAGTACATTCCTGTTTTAATTACTTTATAATATTTTTTTATATCTCCTGATACAGGTCTACCCCTCTCAGCCTTCTTTTTTCATTTGTGCATTTAACTATCTAGTGATCATATGCATTTGGAGAGCTTTCATGTATCTCAAAGGCATTCACTGTACAAAAACATATTGAGAAAGGCACCAGGCTGAATCACCAAAGGGGCTTATAGTCTGGTGGCAGATAATAAGTAGACAATTAGGGGACTTCCCTGGCGGTCCAGTGGTTAAGACTCCACGCTTCCAATGCAGGGGCACAGGTACAATCCTTAGTCAGGGAACTAAGATCCCACATGCCATGTGGTGTGCCCCTCCCCCACAACAAAGTAAACAATTAAATATAATTAGATAATTACTAAAATAGAGTCAATCCAGGGGAGGAAGTGCCTGTCATGATTGGTAGGTACCTTTAGGACAACTCTTCTAAGATAAGCAGTAATTGATCATAGAGAAACACTGGGGGGAAGACATTTAAGGCAGAGGGACAACTATTGCAAAGGCACAGTAGCATACATGAGTATGGTGTGTTCAGGGTACTATATGTGGTTCGGAATGGTTTCTTTTATTCATTTATTTGTTTATTCATGTTAGATTCAGAGTCAGCTAGACCATTTGAGCTTGTGTCAGACCATGAAGGGCTTCAAGATTGTCTCTCAGAGACCACTCTAGTGGTAATATGGAAAATTGCTTAGAGGTGAGTGAGAAGAGAGGTCATGAGATCTGAATGAGGAAGGTAAGGAAGAGGAGATGGAGATCTGACTAGACCCAGTGTTTGGATGTGGTGTGAAAGATAAGAGGAATTCATTCATTCATCATTCATTCAACAAGTTGAATTTAATGAATGTTAAATGAGAGTTCTTAGGTTTCTGGCTCAAGCAAAAGGGGAACTGATGGTGCCATCTCCCAAGACTGTGAATACAGGAAGTGTTTAAAGTTTGGAAGGATAAAGTTGATTTCAGATTTGGATATTCTGAGTTTGAGGTGCTTGTGGTACACCCTGGTATAAATGTCTAATAAGTGTTATGTGTATAGTTCTGGTGTTTGAAATAAAAATTTGTTATCTATGTATGTATAAGTGGTTATTGAAGTCATGGCCAAGATTGCCTAGAAAAAGTTTGTAGACTGAGAAGAGAGTGGATATCTAGGGGAGATGCCAGCTTTTAAGGGAAAGGAAAAAAGAAGTTTCCTCCAAAAGAGTTTACTAGGTGGTCAGAGAATTGTCATGGAAACCATGAAGGAGGAAGCAGTTAATGTATTAAGCAATGGAGAGAGGTAGCAAATGACTAAAAACTGAATCCAATGAAAAGAAGCTCACTGGTGACTATAAGGAGAGGAGTTTCAGGTGAGAAAAGATGATAGAAGTCAGGAAGCAAGGAAGTATAGATAGACAGTATCCAAAACAAAATTCAGCATCTTTCTCTCCAGTGTGACTCCTCTTCCTGTTATCTTAGGCACAAATATTCCCCTCAGCCTCCTAAACCAGAAATTCCTTGAACACCTAATCTCTTCACTCTCACTTAATATCCTTGTCTAATTAGGGCATTACTCCCCTAGATTCAACTTCCTTAGTTAACATTTCTAATATTCCAGAAGGATAAATCCCAAATATCATGATTATCTATGGATGGTGTTATTAGAGATGATTTTTATATTTTTCTGTTTGTTTTTTCAGTTTTTTTTCTGGAATAACTAGTATGTATTTACTCATGTAATTAAAGTTTTAAAATAATTTTTCTCACATTATCTCATATCTGACATCATCTTTGTTTCCAGTCCACTACCCTGGGTCTAGCTGGGATTATTACAATACCTTCTTAGCTTCTCTTTCTGCTGCTAGTGTGGCACTCCTCTAATTCTGTCACTGGGCAGTAAGGATAAGCTTTGTAAAATACAAATCTTAATACATCTCTCTCCAGTTAAAAAAGTTCTTCAATGGTTTCAGATATCTTTCAGGATTAAGTTCAAACTTCTAGCACTTTGTGATAATGCCCTTGTCTTATCTCACTTTTTTCCATTCTCCTATTCTTTGCTTAAAGCTCCTTTTCAAAGATAAGCAGTGGTTAAGAATCCGCCTGCCAATGCAGGGGACACAGGTTCCATCCCTGGTCTGGGAAGATCCCACATGCCGCGGAGCAACTAAGCCCCTGCACCACAACTACTGAGCCTGCACTCTGGAGCCCGTGAGCCACAACTACTGAGCCTGTGTGCCACAACTACTGAAGCCCACACACCTACAGCCCGTGCTCTGCAACAAGAGAAGCCACTGCAATGAGAAGCCCGTGCACTGCAACGATGAGTAGCACGCAGCAACAAAGACCCCATGCAGCCAAAAATAAATAAATTAATAATAATAAAAAAACAAAGCTGTTTTCTCCTCCTTTCCTTTGTTAATTCCCTCTAATCCTTTAAATCCGTTTAATAATCATTCTTCTTAGGAGACCTTCACTGCAGCTCCATTCTAATTTAGACACTCCTCTCTTCTGCTATTGCAATCTATACACCTCTCAGTGTCATCACACTGTATTAATGAACTTGTTCATCTTTTCCTAATTTGTTGGCTATTTAATTTTTCTTCTATGAATTTATTATTCATATCTTGTCCATTTTTCTGTTGAGTTGTGCTTTTCTTATTGATTTGTAGTAATTCTTATTTACGTGACAAATATTTTTTCTCAGTCTGTTCCTAGAGTTTATTTTTTGGTGCTTAGAAGTTTTTTTTTAGTAAAATATATCAAGGGTTTAAGTTAATAGTTTTGCATCTTGCTCAAGAAGACCTCTATTCCAAAGATATAAATTTACTTGCTTATGTATTCCTTCTAATATTTTTGTTTTGTTTTTTATAGTTATCTCTTGGAATTTGTTTCTGAATAAGCATCATCCACATTATTAGTCTCTGGGTATTTTTTTTTTTTTTTTGGCTACATTGGGTCTTCGTTGCTGCATGCGGGCTTTCTCTAGTTGCAGCGAGCAGGGGCTACTCTTCATTGTGGTGCGTGGGCTTGTCATTGCAGTGGCTCTTTTGTTGCGGAGCACAGGCTCTAGGCGTGTGGGCTTTAGTAGTTGTGGCACATGGGCTCAGTAGTTGTGGCTCACAGGCTTAGCTGCTCCGTGGCATGTGGGATCTTCCCAGACCAGGGCTTGAACCCATGTCCCCTGCCTTGGCAGGCGGACTCTTAACCACTGCGCCACCAGGGAAGCCCCTCTTCGTAATTTTTTATGGTTGAAAATCTATTCAACATATTTATTGAATGCCCTCTTAGGTGTTGGCACTGTCATCTCCTGGGTGATACAATGGTGGACAAAAAGACAAGGCCCCTTACCTTAATGGAGCTTACATTCTAGAGGTGGAGGCAGACAATAAACAAATAATCCAAATAATTATTGCTTTTAATAACGACCATGAAGGAATTAAATGGGAAGCTACCTCTTAGAGTGGTCACTGAAGGTCTTAATATAAGTAGGCAGAGGATGTGTACATAAAACATTTCCACTGAATGGTTCTCCCATCATTTACCTAACCATTCTTTGGTGTTGGGTTTTTAGATTGCTTCCCCATTTACTATTATACTAAGAAATAATCCCGTTAGGAATAACTCCCTCTGCATGTTTATTCCCACAGAATAGCTTCTTAGAAATTTAATTACTGGATAGGAACAATCAGTATTTTTATACACATTACCAAGTTACTTTCAAGAGGGAATTCCAATACATTCACCAGTGAGTAAGCTGAATACCGCTCTGAGAGGTAGGAGTGGAAAAAGTAACAGCCAAAAAAGGTACGTTTGGGCTCTGAGAAAGTATAAGATAAATGTGCTGACCTGGATTTACAAATGAGGGGTGGCAGGGCGATGACGTGGGAAAGCATTGGCTTGGGAACAAGAAAACTGGATTCTAAACCGATTTCTGCCACCCTGTGACCTTCACAGATTACGGGCTCCTTGAGCCTTAGTTTCCTGAAACTCGGTGGGTTCGGCTCAGGCTTTATGTTTTCCAACATCTTCAGACCAAGCATTGTCTAGCCCCTCCAGATTCGAGACAGATTCTCGAATTGGTAGAGAAGGGAGTCAGCTGAATCAGCATCCACCGCGAAACTCCAACTAATCATTCCCGGGCACTTCCGGTCGTCAGGACAAAGGCATTACAGTCTCTGAGATCGCACTTCCGGATAATTAGAGCTGCGCGTTGGATGCCTGCGTCTCTGAGTCACACCCGCTGACCCCGGTACCGTGACTGCGCATGCTCCGCACAGTCATGGAGCGGGGCGGGGCAGCAAGTGGGGCGGAAGGGGACCCTGACTAGTCTCGCGGTTACTGGGCGGGCGCGAGCGCGCTATCCTCGGGGGCGGTGCGGGGCGGAGCCTAGTCCGAGTAGGCGCTGTGGGTCCCGGCTTAGTGTTACTGTGCTCGCGGGCCTGAGGTCGTCTCAGGTGAGGTCGTCGTCCCGGAAGTGGCTGTGGCTGTGGCCCCTGGGTGTTGTAAGGAGCCTGCCGCGTAGTTGTTGTTAAGGGGCCGCGGCATCACCCCGCTTCTTCCACCTTCCCTGCAGCAGCCATGACGAAAGGCAGAGTTGTCGAAAGGTCGCAAACAGGGGCACTCCATACGACCCCTCCGGGGGACAAGGCAGCGGGGCCGCGGGGTCCCTCGGCGCCAGGCAGCGGAAACCACCTGAAGGGTGAGCTCTTCTGGGATCCTGAGCTAGGGCTGGCCCAGAGGCGGGAGTGTGCCGGGAGGGGCTTCGGAGGAGAAAGGACCCCTGCGGGTTCAGGGGATTTGCGGGTGGAAAGGGGGCCTGTTGGCATCTAGTGGCGGGAACAGAGTCGGGGACCTAGGCTACGGCCTACCACAAGGCCGGACACCTAGTGGGTTCGTAAATGCTTTTTTAGTTGAGTTCAATTAGAAGAAGGAATGACACTGGCTGGTTGACGCTCAGGGAGGTTGTAAGGTTGATAATATTGAAGTTAGGCAGAACTGGAAGGAACGTTAGCATTCGTTGATTTATTTTTACAGATGAGAAAACTGAGGTCCAGAGTGGATATATAACTTGCACAAAGTCAGAAAGCCAGATTAGTGAAGTATTGGGTAAAAGCAAGGATTTAACTACATCCAGGTGCCGCTTCGAGGTAGCAAGAACACTTGGGTTTGCATCCCTGCTCTACCACTTACGACTTTGGACTTGTTACCCTTCAAAAGCTCAGTATTTGAACTGTACAGTGGGGATGGTGATAATATTAATAATAGTAATATCTATTTAAGATTGTTGCGTGGATTAAACAAAATAATTCACATAAAGGATTTAGTGTAATGTTTGGCTTATATGAAGTGAAGGCTGAATAAATGTTAGCAATTACTATTATAGCTAAGATCTCTTATTCTCAAGCTTTTTTTCCACTATGCCATCCTGGCATTTCTCAGGGCCTCAAATATTATTTTAAGAAAAAAGTGTACCCAGAAACTAAATACTTTGATTTCATTTGGGCGTAGAGTTTTCATTGCTTTTCAGCAGTTGAAGTGATTTAAGCTCCTAAATGCTTTCAAAGCCCATAAACTTGGAGAAATCCTAACAAATGCCCATTAAGTTGTCTGCAGCTTACTCACACTGATGTGTTCCACCACCAGTGATGGGTAAAGAGAGGGTCTTTTAAGAGTGTCTAGCGACATTGTAACTATAGTCATCAGTAAAGTATTATACACTTTAAAAATATATTTATATATGGAGATAATATGTTTAACATTCAGCTGAAATTTTTTTTTTTTTGGCCATGCGGTGTGGCTCTTAGTTCCCTGACCAGAGATCGAACCCGGGTCCTGGTAGTGAAAGTGCCGAGTCCTTAACCACCGTACTGCCAGGGAATTCCCATCAGCTGAAATTTTTTGAATCAAATTTAAAACATATGAAAAATTTAGAAAACGTCTTGCAGAAAATGGTATTTTATTTTCAAATAATTTAAAATGTCTCCAGTCTAATTTGGGTCTTTCAGCTTTATATATTTGGATATTTTTACACCTTAAAGACAATAGAGCCAAGTAACTTCAAAAACCAGAAATGAAGTGTTGTCAAAGTATAAATCCACTCTAAATGATAGTAACCTTGTTTTGATGATGCTGCAACTGAGAATGACAGTAATCTAACGGCTTCCTGAAAAAGTATTTTCCAGATAGGAAAATACTTAGGAAGTATTTTCCATGGTGTCCAGATAGGACATCCCTAAAGATTGTCATTCGGTTTGGAATAGCAGTCAGTTATTTTATTATTATTATTATTATTATTTTTTTAACCTTAAGCTGTTCAGAAAATAAGACCTTGAAACTGCCAAAGTGCTTTTACAATTGTTTCTTGTATTTTAACATTTGAACAACACATTCAACAAAGTTATTTTTGTGATGCTGTCAAATGACTTCTGTGGACTACAAATCTATAGGAAGACAGAGGGAAGAGATGTGAAGGCACGCCTTCATAGAGAAGTAGGGTTTGGGTTAGTAGAGAGAACAGAAAAGGATTCTGGGTGGGGGAAACATTAGGCTTGAAGGTTAGTTAGTGTGAACCTTTTGTGTGTGTCTATAAAGAGATAAACTTGTCAGTAGTAGAGGATTTCTTTTTTTTTTTTTAATTTTTATTTATTCAGAAAAGGAAAGGTTTTAGAGAAAAAAAATTTTATTAACTCTTGAGAAATACATGGTAATAGAGTGTTTCTATAAATTCCATGTATTTGTATTTTTAAATAAATTTGTATTTTTATTAACTGATACATCTACATAATTTTGACAAATAGTTGTCATTGTGTGTATGCTTGAAATATTTTACACCTCACATTGCAGTGTTTGGTACATTTAGTGGATTCCTTGCCTTGACTCTAGTCCGACGTCTGAGTCTTACTGAGGACCGCTGTGATGATTTGAGCAAGGCAATAACACTGAAAGTCTAATTCTTGCATGATTAGAAAGGGTGAGAGACAAGAGGTATTACTACTTGAGAGGCTCTTGACCTACTCTGTGTGCAAGGGTACCTGGACCAGGTGTTTTATTTTCTTTTGTTGTTTGCCCTGGCTGGTCTTTTTACTCGCAAATCATAGAAGTTCCCCATTTTGATTTAAGAGAACTCCTAGGACCATGTTTTCCAATATATAGGTCATACCTTTGTGAGCAGTGTGAAATGAATTTGATGGGTAATCATGAGCCATTTAAAAAAATGGAAGAGAAAATAGCAGAGTTCTTTGCATGTAGTAGGGGGTAAGTATTCTTTGAATTTTATTTTTCAATTATATAGATTTTGTGTGTATCAGATCATGATATAAAATACACTGCTTATTGTGGAAAGCAGCCAAAAATGTTTGGGAAACACTGTCTTGAAGTTGGTTTTACAGCTCTTAGGAGGCAGTATTGTTCAAAATTGGATAATAAATCCCTCTCAGATGCCTGTTCTAGGTTCTGCCTTGCTAATGTGGTTCAACAAATATCCTTTGAGCATCTGCTGTGAGCTAGGTACTGGCTTAGAGGAAGAAGAAGAAAGCTCTGATTACTGATAACTGGGAACTAAGACTAAAATTGGCATTTGGACATCAACCAAGGTATTAGTATGATGTATTGATGTCAGTCTCAACCCAAATATTATATATCAGGATTCTTTTGCTTGTAATCAGTAGAAAACACAATCAAAAACTTTGCTAAAAGGAGGTTTATTGGTTCATATAACCAGAAAGTTGAGAGATTAAGTGGGATTCACTGGCTTCAGTCTGGGACCAGTGGCTCAGTGATATCATCAGGATGAGATTTCTTTCATATCTTGTTTTGCTTACCTGATGTTAGCTTTACCTTAAGGTTGATTCCTCTTGAAGGTCCAGGTAAGCTAAATGCTTCCTTGATAATTTTGAGAATCTTTTTCTAAGTATTAGCAATACAAATCTAGATATTAACTCTGATTAGATTGCCTCAGATCAAATGCTTATCCCTGAACCTATCACTGTTGTCAGAGGGTAAGAATAACCTAATTGGCTCAGACTGATTCATGTTCAACACCTAAAAAAAGGGAGTAGAAATGAGGCTAAGTCAGTTTTCCCATAGACGTGGATTTCTGTGATGGGTCACTCATGATTTTTCTCTACTTGTGCTCAACCATCTTGGTATAGGAATGAAGAAAGTGAGCTTGAAACACTGATTTTGGGTTAGGTTAGCTATAAGGAAAGAGTGAGGATTCTAATCAGAGGTGCTGCTGCATACACCATGGAGTCCAGGCTGCGCATAGAAGGAAGAGAAGTGAGGAGCCCAACAGAGGGAGAAAATGGAGGTGTTAAGCTCATGAAAGAATAAAGATGATCAAGGAATGGCATGTTGGAATTTAAAATATCCAAGATAGAGCAGTCTCAGGTGGTGTAAGAACTTAGTGTACCACTGGAAGTGGGTGGCTAAAGTTGAATAGAAATGAAAGTATAAGAACTTTGAGGCTGGGTGAATCATCTAAATAGATGTATCTTTTAGGATTATGAAAAGTTTGCTTGAAGCTTGGCTTAGTCTTCGCTGAATAGGGGAAGTGCCTGAAAGTGGTTGATGATAGTGAGTGAGGCTGTGTGGGTTGAATGGTAGCAGAGATGCAGGGCATAAACGTCAGAGAATGAGCTTTTATACAAGATAGGTAGTGCTCTTTCTTCTGCTGCCTGCAAACATGCTTTCTCTCTGTGTGTTTTTTTAATGGTTAATTCTTTATATTTTATAAAAAAGTTATTTTAGCTGTTTAAATTTATACTTGATGATACTACCATTTTTGATTATTAATACATAATTTAAAAAATTTTAAGCTCTTGAAATAAAATTTACTTCCAAAAATGTTACAATAGATTCTTGTAACCATCAAAAACTTGTTAGAGGGAATTCCCTGGTGGTCCAGTGGTTAAAAATCTGCCTTCCAGTGCAAGGGACGTGGGTTCAATCCCTGGTCGGGGAACTAAGATCCCACGTGCCGTGGGGCAACTAAGCCCGTGTGCTGCAACTACTGAGCCCGGGCACCCTGGAGCCTGCGCAGTGCAACTACTGAGCCCATGTGCTCTGGAGCCCACACGCTATAACTAGAGAGAAGCCCACTTGCTGCAACTAGAGAAGCTCGCGCGCCACACAAGATCCCACGTGCTGCAACAAAGAGCCTGTGTGCCACAACTAAGACCCCATGCAGCCAAATAAATTTAAAAAAAAAGAACTCTGAAATCCTTGTTAGAGTTCCTGTAAACTGTGTCCTCAGGGGAGATGGGTCTTTTGCTTCCTCCTACCTATTAGAATGGTAGGATTCTGTAGGTCTAGAACTAGTGGACTAGATGACCAGTAAGAGTGATTCCTAAAATCTTGTAGATATAAAGATTTTGCTTTTCAAAAGGTATTGATATGAAAGTTATAAGAAATAGAGAGCTACTACAGGGGCATTAAGGTTAAGTTTTGATTTTTCAGGGTAGATATATGCATATTAGAAGTTAGAGAAGAGTTGCTTGTTAGTGGGAAGAGTTGGAGATATTCAGTGAATGGAGATGAGATAATTCTGAGAGCAAGATCTGCAAGGAAGTGTGTTGGCATTTGATGCAAAGATAAGGGGAAAGAGGGAAGTGGAGATAATTTCATGAACAGATCTTGAGGTAGAGATTGGGAAGCTCTCTAAAGTATGGAGACAGCCTCATTGGTTGAGAATAGGGGGAAGTAGAATTAAAGGCTTGAAGACTTGAAATAGCCCTTTCGGAGGGTACTGTAAAAGGATTATAGTTTGCCAGTGATAACCTTAATTGACGATAGAAAAGCAGGAAGCATATGAACTTGTAAGCCAGGAGAGCACAATGATCTTTCTCTAGCTGTACCTTTGGCCTGGGAGGAGGTTGGAAAACAGATAATGGGATAATTGAGAATGGGAATTAGTATGATGGAAGATTTGGAGGTTAATGAATGTATAAAGCACTGTTGTGGGTGGCTCTAAATGCTAAATAACTTGTGTCTAATGCAGCCAGAAGGAGGATGCACATTATAAATGTGTATGTTACACATTCAGATGTTGATCATTAAAGCAAGGTTTATAACCTTTCTTTTTTTTTTGGCTGCACCTTGGACTTGCGGGATCTTAGTTCCCTGACCAGGGATCGAACCTGGGCCCCCAGCAATGGAAGTGTGGAGTCCTAACCACTGGACAGCCAGGGAATTCCCAAGTTTATAACTTTTATCTCTGTTCAGAACTAAATGAATTACGTGCTAGCCTCTAGATTTATTAGAACTATACTAAAAAAGAATTGTGGAATCATAATAGGGAACACTCCCTATTTCCAAGTTTGTGTGAAAGAATGGAGAGCTTCAGAATTGTCTCTCACTTAGTTTTATTGCATTATTAGCTGTTTTCTTGTGTTTACATTATACTGAGTACAATGCTTGAAAAAGTTTTCCTTTCAGAGAATGAAAAAAAAAGGTATCGAGTTAAACTTGGAGGTTAATTTTGTTCAACAAATGTCTATATATTTCATCATCCAACTGTAAGGCAACAAGTAGCAATCAGAGAGATGTGTACTCAAGGAAGGATTAGGGTGGTGTTCTGTAGTCCAGTTAAGTACACACCTTTCTCTCCTCGGACTCCTTACTTAGGACTTGTGAATTAATGATGGGAAGAAAAATATTGTAGTTAAATTTTAGAGTTGCCATGCAAAATGTCTTGTTTAATTTTTAATTTAAGAGGACTGTTACCTACTGACGTCTTTATTTAGATTTTTTTTTATTGGAGTATTATTGCCTTACAATGTTGTGTTAGTTTCTGCTGTACAATGAAGTGAATCAGGTATATGTATACATATATCCCCTCCCTCTTGGACTCCCCCACTTCTCACCCATCTAGGTCATCACAGAGCACCTCGTTGAGCTCCCTGTGCTTTATAGCAGGTTCCCACTAGCTATTTTACAGATGGTAGTGTATTTATGTCAGACCTAATCTCCCAGTTCATCCCACCCTCCCCTTCCCCGCCTGTGTCCACATGTCTGTTCTCTATGTCTGCATTTCTATTCCCGTCCTGCAAATAGGTTCATCTGTACCGTTTTTCTAGATTCCACATATATGCGTTAATATACGATATTTATTTTTCTCTTTCTGACTTACTTCACTCTGTATGACAGACTCTAGGTCCATCCACATCTCTACAAAGACCCAATTTCATTTCTTTTTATGGCTGAGTAATATTCCATTATATATGTGTACCACATCTTCTTTATCCATTCATCTGTTGATGGACATTTAGGTTGTTTCCATGTCCTGGCTATTGTAAATAGCGCTGCAGTGAACATTGGGGTGCATGTAACTTCTTGAATTATGGTTTTCTCAGAGTATATGCTGAGTAGTGGGATTGCTGGGTCATATGGTAGTTCTATTTTTAGTTTTTTAAGGAACCTCCGTACTTTTTTCCATAGTGGCTGTATCAATTTACATTCCCACTAACAGTGTAGGAGGGTTCCCTTTTCTCCACACCTCTCCAGCATTTATTGTTTGTAGATTTTTTGATGATAGCCATTCTGACTGGTGTGAGGCGATAACCTCATTGTAGTTTTGATTTGCATTTCTCTAATAATTAGTGATGTTGAGCACCTTTTCATGTTGCCTCTTGGCCATCTGTATGTCTTTGGTGAAATGTCTGTTTAGGTCTTCTGCCCATTTTTGGATTGGGTTGTTTGTTCTTTTGATATTGAGCTGCATGAGCTGTTTGTATATTTTGGGATTAATCCTTTGTTGATTCATTTGCAAATATTTTCTCCTATTCTGAGGGTTGTCTTTTCATCTTGCTTATGGTTTCCTTTGCTGTGCAAACGCTTTTAACTTTAATTAGGTCCCACTTGCTTATTTTTGCTTTTATTTTCACTAGGAGGTGGGTCATAGAAGATCTTGCTGTGATTTTTGTCAAAGAGTGGTTTTCCTCTAAGAGTTTTATAATGTACAGTCCTACATTTAGGTCTTTAATCCATTTTGAGTTTACTTTTGTGTATGGTGTTAGGTAGTGTTCTAATTTCATTCTTTTACATGTAGTTGTCCAGTTTTCCCCGCATCACTTATTGAAGAGGCTGCCTTTTCTCCATTTTATATTGTTGCCTCCTTTATCAAAGATAAGGTGATCATATGTGCATGGATTTATCTCTGGGCTTTCTATCCTGTTCCATTGATCTATATTTCTGTTTTTTTGTGCCAGTACCATACTTTCTTGATTACTGAAGCTTTGTAGTAGAGTCTGAAGTTGAGGAGCCTGATTCTTCCAGCTCCATTTTTCTTTCTCAAGATTGCGTTGGCTCTTTGGGGTCTTCTGTGTTTCCATACAAATTATAAAATTTTTTGTTCTAATTCAGTGAAAAATGCCTTTGATAGGGATTGCATTGAACCTATAGCCTGCTTTGGGTAGTATATTCATTTTCACAGTATTGATTCTAACAATCCAGGAGCATGGTATATCTCTCCATCTGTTTGTGTCATCTTTGATTTTTTTCATCAGTGTTTTATAGTTTTCTGAGTACAGGTCTTTTGCTTCCTTAGGTAGGTTTATTCCTAGGTATTTTATTCTTTTTGTTGCAGTGGTGAACGGGATTTTTTCCTTAATTTCTCATTCTGATCTTTCGTTGTTAGTGTATAGGAATGCCAGAGATTTCTGTGTGTTAATTTTGTATCCTGCAACCTTACCAAATTAATTGATTAGTTCTAGTAGTTTTCTGGTGGCATCTTTAGGATTTTCTATGTATAGTACCATGTCATCTGCAAACAGTGATGGTTTTACTTCTTCTTTTCCAACTTGTATTCCTTTTATTTCTTTTTCCTCCTCTGATTGCTCTAGCTAGGACTTCCAATACTATGTTGAGTAATAGTGGTGAGAATGGACATCCTTGTCTTTTTCCTGATCTTAGAGGAAATACTTTCAGTTTTTCACCATTGAGAATGATGTTTGCTGTGGGTTTGTTGTATATGGCCTTTATTATGTTGAGGTAGGTTCCCTGTATGCCCACTTTCTGGAGAGTTTTTATCATAAATGGGTGTTGAATTTTGTCAAAAGTTTTTTCTGCATCTATTGAGATGATCATATGGTTTTTATTCTTTGATTTGTTAATATGGTGTATCACATTGATTTGCATATATTGAAGAATCCTTGCATCCTTGGGATAAATCCCACTTAATCATGGTGTATGATCTTTTTAATGTGTTGTTGGATTCTGTTTGCTAGTATTTTATTGAGCATTTTTGCGTCTATTTTCATCAGTGATATTGGCCTGTACTTTTCTTTTTTTGTGATATCTTTGCCTGCTTTTGGTACCAGGGTGATGGTGGCCTTGTTGAATGAATTTGGGAATGTTCCTTCCTCTGCAATTTTTTGGAAGAGTTTGAGAAGGATAGGTGTTAGCTCTTCTCTAAATGTTTGATAGAATTCGCCTGTGAAATCATGTGGTCCTGGACTTTTGTTTGTTGGAAGATTTGTAATTACGGTTTCAATTTCATTACTTGTGATAGGTCTGTTTATATTTTCTAATTCTTCCTGGTTCAGTCTTGGAAAGTTGTACCTTTCCAAGAATTTGTCCATTTCTTCCAGGTTGTCCATTTTATTGGCATAGAGTTGCTTGTAGTAGTCTCTTATGATCCTTTGTATTTCTACGGTGTCAGTTGTAATTTCTCCTTTTTCATTTCTAATTTAAAAAATTTTTATTTTTAAAAAATTATTTATTTATTTATTTATGTCAGGTCTTAGTTGTGGCATACAGGATCTTTGTTGCAGCATGCAGGATCTTTTGTTGCAGCCTGCGGGCTCTTCGTTGTGGCGCATGGGCTTCTCTAGGTGTGGCACATGGGCTTCTCTCTTTTTGCAGCACGTGGGGTCTCTAGTTGTGGTGTGCGGACTCAGTAGTTGCAGCACGTGGGCTTAGTTGCCCTGCAGCATGTGGGATCTTAGTTCCCTGACCAGGGATCGAACCCTGCATTGGAAGGCAGATTCTTAACAACTGCACCACCAGGGAAGTCCCTCATTTCAATTTTATTGATTTGAGTCCCCTCTCTTTTTTCTTGGTAAGTCTGGCTAAAGGCTTATCAATTTTGCTTACCTTCTCAAAGAACTAACTTAGTTTTATTCATCATTGCTAATGTTTTCTTCATTTCTATTTCATTTATGTCTGCTCTGATCTTTATGATTTCTTTCCTTCTACTAACTTTGGGTTTTCTTTGTTCTTCTTTTTCTAGTTGCTTTAGGTGTGAGGTTAGATTGTTTGAGATTTTTCTTGTTTCTTGAGGTGAGATTGAATTGCTGTAAACTTCCCTCTTAGAACTGGTTTTGCTGCATCCCATAGGTTTGGGTTGTCATGTTTTCGTTGTCATTCGTTTCTGTGTGTTTTTAAATTTCCTCTTTGCTTTCTTCAGTGATCTCTTGGTTATTTAGCAGCGCACTGTTTAGCCTCCATGTATTTGTGTTTTTTACAGTTTTTTCCCTGTAATTGATTTCTAATCTCATAGCGTTGTAGTCAGAAAAGATGTTTGATACGATTTCAATTTTCTTCAATTTTCCGAGGCTTGATTTGTGACCCAAGATGTGATCTATCCTGGAGAATGTTCCATGTGCACTTGAGAAGAAAGTGTTTTCAACTGCTTTCAGGTGGAATATCCTATAAATATCAATTAAGTCTATCTGGTCTATCGTCTCATTTAAAGCTTGTGTTTCCTTATTTATTTTCTGTCTGGATGATCTGTCCATTGGTGTAAGTGAGGTGTTAAAGTCCCCCGCTATTATTGTGTTACTGTCGATTCCCCCTTTTATGGCTGTTAACATTTGCCTTGTGTATTGAGGTGCTCCCATGTTGGGTGCATAAATATTTATAATTGTTATATCTTCTTCTTGGATTGATCCCTTGATCATTATGTAGTGTCCTTCCTTGTCCCTTGTAACAGTCTTTATTTTAAAATCTATTTTATCTGATATGAGTAATGCTACTCCAGCTTTCTTTTGATTTCAGTTTGCATGGAATATCTTTTTCCATTCCCTCACTTTCAGTCTGTATGTTTCCCTAGGTCTGAAGTGGGTCTCTTGTAGACAGCATATATATGGGCCTTGTTTTTGTATCCATTCAGCTAGTCTGTGTCTTTTGGTTGGAGCATTTAATCCATTTACATTCAAGGTAGTTATCAATATGTATGTTCCTGTTACAATTTTGTAACTGTTTTGGGTTTGTTTGTGTGGGTCTTTTTCTTTCCTTGTGTTTCTGCCTAGAGAAGTTCCTTTAGCATTTGTTGTAGAGATGGTTTGGTGGTGCTGAATTCTCTTAACATTTACTTGTCTGTGAAGCTTTTGATTTCTCCGTTAAATCTGAATGAGATCCTTGCTGGGTACAGTAATCTTAGTTGTAGGTTTTCCCCTTTCAACATTTTAAATATATCCTGCCTCTTCCTTCTGGCCTGCAGAGTTTCTGCTGAAAAATCTGCTGATAACCTTATGGGGATTCCCTTGTATGTTATTTGTTGCTTTTCCCTTGCTGCTTTTAATATTTTTTCTTTGAATTTAATTTTTGTCAATTTGATTAATATGTGTCTTGGTGTGTTTCTCCTAGGGTTTATCCTGTATGGGACTCTCTGCGTTTCCTGGACTTGGGTGGCTATTTCCTTTCCCATGTTAGGGAAGTTTTCAACTATGATTTCTTCAAATATTTTCTCATACCCTTTCTCTTTTTCTTCATCTTCTGGGACCCCTGTAATGCCAGTGTTTGTGCGTTTAATGTTGTCCCAGAGGTCTCTGAGACTGTCCTCAATTCTTTTCATTCTTTTTTCTTTATTCTGTTCTTCAGCAATTATTTCCACCAGTCTATCTTCCAGGTCACTTATCTGTTCTTCTGCCTCAGTTATTCTGGTATTGATTCTTTCTAGTGTATTTTTCATTTAGTTACTGTGTTGTTCATCACTGCTTGTTTATTGTTTAGTTCTTCTAGGTCTTTGTTAAACATTTCTTGTATTTTCTCGGTCCGTGCCTCCATTCTATTTCCGAGATTTTGGATCATCTTTATTATCATTACTCTGAATTCTTTTTCAGGTAGGTTTCATGTTTCCTCTTCATTTATTTGGTCTTGTAGGTTTTTGCCTCGTTCCTTCGTTTGTAACATATTTTTTTGTCGTCTCATTATTTTTGATGGTTGGGGCTGTGTTCCTGTCTTACTGGTTGTTTGACCTGAGATTTCCAGCACTGGAGTTTGCAGGCAGCTGGGTAGAGCTGGCTCTTGGTGCGGGGATGAGGACCTCTGCAAGACCTCACTCTGATTAATATTCCTGGGGTCTGAGGTTCTCTGTTAGGCCAGTGGTTTGGACTCGGTGCTCCCACCACAAGAGCTCAGGCCCAACCCCCAGCCTGTGAACCAAGATCCTGCAAGCCACCTGGTGTGTGGCCAAAAAAAAAAAAGAAAAAAGCAGCAGAACAATAACAAAGAATAAAAAATAAATAAAGTTAGAAAGATAAGAAATATACTAGATAAAATGCAAATAAAAATGAAATAGCAGCACAGTAAAACAGAACCATAATAGCAAAAAGAAAAAAAGAAAAAGAATAAAAGCAGGAAAAGGCCTTGGCTGTGGGGGAGGGGCAGACTTAGGCAGGGGCAGGGCCTAGGCTCAGGACTGGAAAAGCCCTGGGGGGTGGGGGGCGGGGGTTAGGCTCAGCACAGCTGGAGGGGGCCTCACAGTGGAGGCTCAGGCCTGGGGCCCCAGCAGGCTTGCTGGGACCCAAGTGGGCAGGGGCATTACTGGCCAAGTTCCCTCTGATCCTCCGAGGTTCCCTCCCTGTCCCCACTGATCCCCTTCCTGTGGGTAGGGGATCACAGTGTGCCCTCCGTGTGCCCCTCCTCAGTGCCCACCTCCCCCTCCCCTCCCCCAGCCACCCCTCGGGGCACTGGTCCCATCTCGCCTCTACTTTTCCTCTCCCCCTCCCTCTCACACCCCCAGGACCCACGCAGATGGAGGGGGCCTCGGAGGGTGGAGGATCAGCCCTGGGACTGGGCTGGTTCCCTGGGGCCTGAGTGGGTGGGGGAAATGCTGGCCACGTTCCCTTCCAATCCTCTGATCCCCTGACGGTCTCTCCCCATCCCCATTGATCCCCTCCCTGTGAGTGGGCCCCTACGGGCGTGGGGACCCTTCCTCTCCCCCAGGCGCACCTCAGGGGTGCCAGTCCCTCCTGCCTCCACTTCTCCTCCCCCCTCGCTCCCCCCCATGTCCTACCCGGTCGCTCACAGGTTCCTCCTGTTCCCTTAGGTGTCCAAAGTCCCCCACCATCACCTGGTAGGTGCCCTAGTTGTGAGGAGATGCAAACTCAGTGTTCTCCTACTCCACCATCTTGACTCCGCCCACTTGCATATGATTTTTAAGATAACACTAAGATTACCTTGTTGGAGAATACAAACATATTCTCCCATTCTTGGAGTCACAGACAGAGCCACCCAAAACATTTGAGGTTCAACTATATTCTGAAGCCCTTGGTGTAAAGAGAAAGTGTAACATTCATCAGTTGCATTAGTGAATCTGTGGGTTCTTTCTCATGACAGTTTGAAGTAATTGCCAGATTACCTCATTTTTCTTAAGAGGCCATTCTGCCTATGCTGTTATCTCCCAATATAGATATATAAAATTGAAAGTCAGTGATAGCATTTAGAGCAATGCCCTTTTTTCCCCTTTGGCTTATCAACAAATCAGTGCTACAAATTCTGGTGTTCTGTTTTTCTGTGCTTCTAAAATGCATATATCCCTGCAAAGAACTATGGCCAGTTAATAAACATCAAATATGGTAGTATTTAAAATTTAATGTTACAGTGTTTTGGGCAAAAGTGTGAACAGTTTCTTGGGAGGAAAACCTTTCAGGAAATTATTTACTGGCTTGGAATACTGTCTTCCTCTATATTTATCTTAATTATAATTTTTTTTTTTTTTTCAGAGAAAGCCTGTGCAGAAGCTGGGTCAGCAAGAATGTCGCTTCTTATATTGGTGTCCATTTTCTTATCTGCAGCTTTTGTTATGTTTTTGGTATATAAAAATTTTCCTCAGCTTAGTGAGTAAGTATACTGAAAGAAATGGAAAATGTCTAGACATTTATAGAGATGAACGTGCATTGAAAGTTCAACTAACTTAAGGAACAGAACTGGCATAATAATTGTATGTCAGCTCTCATGGCTTGTAGCAAGTTCATGTTGACACTGTAATTTAAATACTTCTTTCCAAATATGTCTCTTGATTTTCTATGCAAGGTTCTCCTAGCGCTGCTCCTCTAATTAAGGCATCTTTCTAATGGCTATGTTGAAAAACATAGCCACATTAATAAATTTATTGCATATTATTTTTTAATGTTAGTAGTGACCAAGTAAATTTATATTGCAGTCCATAATAGATATTGACCTGCAGTTTGAGAAATACTGATGCTCTTTTTCTCTGCTTTATCCCTTTTTCCATCCCTGTTTTCTACCTTCCTACTTTTCCATGTCATCAGTTTTTGTCTGCCTCTATTCATCCATTTACTTCCGCACCACATCTCTGTCTCCTAGCTCTTTTTCTCTTCCCTGTTTTATAGAAGTGACATGGTTTGAATAGGTACTTTTCACTGTCAAATGCACTTTGTAGAAAAACTTGTCTATCTAGTATACAGCCACAATTCCGTAACAAAAACCTTGGGAGTGAAACGTATTTCAGAATTTAGAACTTTTCTATTTTGGAAAGATAACATGGAATAAATACTGTATATTATGTAGTATCTCCAGCAGGATCTGGGGCAGCACCCCATAATCAAATACATTAATATTTTTACAGTGAAACCTGTATTATAGAAGACTGTGAAAAACTGTATATAAGTGTGGGTCAATTTTTGCTGACAGATTACAAAGAACTTTTGGTTTTCAGAGCTTTTTGAATTTTAGGGAAAAGATTATAGACCTGAAACATACTTTATGAGGATAAAATATCCCTGGGTTATTCAACCACAATAACAACACCCTTGGGTAATCATAGATTACATCAGAGACTACTAAAATGTAGTTAGATTTTCAACCAGGGCCAGCTTGGTGTGGTGATGGATAACTGTGAAATGTGATTTCAGGGTATAAGGAAGTTCCTGTTTCCTCTAAATTTCTTTCATTAACACTTTCTTATGCTTGAAATTTTATAGTTAAACTTATTTTTATTTTAATACTTTGATTTCTTATGTGAATGTAAATGCCTTTGGGAGGATAGCATGTTATATTGTTATGTTAATATTAGTATCATTGAATTTTAGATCTTTTCTCTTTTTAATCAAAGGAGTAGGAAATAAAGAGCTGACTGAAAGAGGGAAAGAATATAGAGTGTAGATTAAGGTTGTTTTGGATCCCAATCTGCTCTAGGAAATATAACACTTTCGTATAATAATATGCTGTTATAAATCTTTTATATTCTGCCTATTTCTTTCGGTGTGTGTATATGTGTGAGATGCATGCACACGCCTATAAAGAGCTTTTTTAAGCTTTTAAATTTATAAATGAGAAAACCCATTTTAGTTTACCTGCTATTTTTATAGGACTTAAACAACATTCTATCATTGTTTTGCAAGGTTAGTTAAATTTCATCATGTAAACAAATGGGTACAATAAATGGGTACAATATACATTAAACACAAAGATGATTATTTGGGGCTTTTATAAACAGAACATTCAGTTCCAAACAAGGCACCAAATATAAAGTAAAATTAATAGAAAGTGACAAGTGTTTTAAGTTTTTATCTGAACTTTGAGCTGGGATATTCAAGAAAAGATGTGAACTATAAATTCATTGAAATTTTTACTTAATTTCGGTTGTAATTGATTATTGACTTCAGTTTATCATGAGGATTACCCAAAATGATGTTCAGTATGTTTTAAATATGCTAACATCAGTGGTTCATTTCTTAATTCAAAATTTACTCCAGTGTTTGAGCAAATGCTTTTTAACCTTTAGTTTGGGTCATCCTGAATTTTCAAATGGATTACATATCTCATGAAATTATATTAAAGCATTAAAAAATAATTTATAGACTTTGAACTTAATTTTGTGAATTTATGCTTAGCATATTACAGATCAAGGCATCAAATCATTTTGGATAAAACTTCATGTTTTGAACGTGACTTTGATATGAATTATCTTGGCAAATTTCTATTTAAAATTTTTTTTCACTTTATTTCTTTAGAGAAGAAAGAATGAATATGAAGGTTCCCAGAGATATGGATGATGCCAAGGCTCTAGGAAAAGTTTTATCCAAATATAAGGACACCTTTTATGTTCAAGTACTTGTAGCTTATTTTGCTACATATATTTTGTATCCTTTTAACTGAAAAATGTATTCTAGTTTTGTTTAAGAAAAAGGTTTTAAAAGATCTGCTGCTCAGTTATACGTAACTATTTTTCCTTTAAAAAAATTTTAATGCAGTATAACCTTAAATAAAATATTGAAAAATGAGAATGAAAAAATTCTCACTTTAATCCTTTCTCTTCAAGTCAGTTGTCATTTCTGAATATTTATTACCAGTTTTTCTATTTTCTGCTTATTTCAGTTATAAACTTTTTTTCTTTCCTTTGTATTATTCAAGATAATCATTTTATTTAGGATTATTTTATTAGTTAATTGATTGTCTTAATTTAAATAATAATTTTGAATTAATAATCACCATACCATAAATTTTAAAAAATTCCCTTAGGTTTGAAGATATAATTTGTATTTAATTTTTGCTTTTCTAGATGTTGTGTTATGATTTTTCTTCCATTTGATGGTTTTCTTGGTAAAAAATCCTATGAGAGTAACTAGTCATGTAAAGGATATGAATTTTTTTTTTGGACAGTTCTTAGTATGTATTTCTTTGTTTTATATAGAAATATATGTTGTATTTTAACTAGTCAGGAAAATTGCTTTATTCTTTCTACATATTTTCAAACTGCCTATGCAACTGGTGATTAGCCTTTCAATTTGTGGATGTTAATTTCTAATTTTTGTATCTTTTATTCTAATCCAACGTATTTTCCAAATCTTCTCGGTTAATGAAAGACATTAACTCTTTTTTTTTTAAACATCTTTATTGGAGTATAATTGCTTTACAGTGTTGTGTTAGTTTCTGCTGTATAACAAAGTGAATCAGCTATATGTATACAGATATCCCCATATCCCCTCCCTATCCCACCCCTCTAGGTGGTCACAAAGCATGGAGCTGATCTCCCTGGGCTATGCAGCTGCTTCCCACTAGCTATCTATTTTACATTTGGTAGTGTATATATGTCAATGCCACTCTCTCACTTCGTCCCAGCTTACCCTTCCCCCTCCCTGTGTCCTCAAGTCCATTCTGTACATCTGCATCTTTTTAATTTATTTAATTAATTAATTTATTTATGGCTGTGTTGGGTCTTCATTGCTATGCACAGGCTTTTTCTAGTTGTGGCGAGTGGGGGCTACTTTTCCTTGTGGTGTGCAGGTTTCTTATTGCAGTGGCTTCTCTTGTGGAGCACGGGCTCTAGGTACGTGGGCTTCAGTAGTTGTGGCATGTGTTCTCAGTAGTTGTAGCTCGTGGGCTGTAGAGCGCAGGCTCAGTAGTTGTGGTGCACGGGCTTAGTTGCCCCACAGCATGTGGGATCTTCCCGGACCAGGGCTTAAACCAGTGTCCCCTGCATTGGCAGGTGGTTTCTTAACCACTGCACCACCAGGGAAGTCCCTGCATCTGCATCTTTATTCCTGTCCTGCCCCTAGGTTCATCAGAACATTTTTCTTTTAAGATTCCATATATATGTGTTCGCATACGGTATTTATTTTTCTCTTTCTGACTTACTTCACTCTGTATGATAAACTCTAGGTCCATCCACCTCACTACAAATAACTCAATTTCATTTCTTTTTATGGCTGAGTAATATTCCATTGTATATATGTGCCACATCTTCTTTATCCATTCATCTGTTGATGAACACTTAGGTTGCTTCCATGTCCTGACTATTGTAAATAGTGCTGCAGTGAACATTGTGGTGCATGACTCTTCTTGAATTATGGTTTTCTCAGGGTATAATGCCCAGTAGTGGGATTGCTGGGTCGTATGGTAGTTCTATTTTTAGTTTTTTAAGGAACCTCTATTCTGTTCTCCATAGTGGTTGTATCAATTTACATTCCCCCCAACAGTGCAAGAGGGTTCCCTTTTCTCCACACCCTTTCCAGCATTTATTGTTTGTAGATTTTTTGATGATGGCCATTCTGACTGGTGTGAGGTGATACCTCATTGTAGTTTTGATTTGCCTTTCTCTAATAATTAGTGATGTTGAACATCCTTTCATGTGTTTGTTGGCAATCTGTATATCTTCTTTGGAGAAATGTCGACATTAACTCTTGATGTTGTAAAGGTAATCATTTCCCTTTTCCAAATCAGCTTTCTAAAAGGCATATTAATTATTTTGTTAATTCTCTCAAAATATTTCTATTCTTGCTTCCTCTCTTATTTCCTGAATTTCTTTTGGTTTGTTGGACTTTTCAGCTAAAATTTTTTTCTCATAAAATTCAATAGCATTTTATTTTCTTGGATTTTTATTGGATTAGATATTATGTATTTAACATGTAGATGTTCCTGTATTTACCTCCTTATGCAGATGTTTTGAGTGTATACTTAAAACACATTGGACCAGTTATTCCTGGCATAAACAACTTAGTGACAAGTACGGTTATAATAGCTTTTGCTGCTAATACAAACATTACTCCTTTACCCAGCTGGTGAAGATAACATTTATATTTAGGTAGTGTGCTATGTGTGGGCACTTTGTCATTATCCTCCCTATTTATTAGAAAAATTCAAATTTGGGGGTAATTTGAAGAATGATTATTATGCACCTGTCTTTCCACAGTTGTTTGGAACAGTTATTTGTAAAGTAATTTAATTATATACTGACTGTTCTAAGAAATTCACACCTGCTGCCTTTTCCTACTTCCCATTTCATCACTTATCTGTAAAAACCGAAGTGTTAGGCTTGTAGGTTATTTTGCATTTATAAACTTTAACCATAAAAAATATTTTCCCCAGGGCTTCCCTGGTGGCGCAGTGGTTGGGAGTCTGCCTGCTGATGCAGGGGACAAGGGTTCGTGCCCCAGTCCGGGAGGATCCCACATGCCGCAGAGCGGCTGGGCCCGTGAGCCATGGCCGCTGAGCCTGTGCGTCCGGAGCCTGTGCTCCGCAGCGGGAGGGGTCGCAGCAGTGAGAGGCCTGCGTACCATAAAAAAAAAAAAAGTCCTTTCATTTGTCTTTTATAAGGTTTTTGTGAACATTTTGTGAATGAGGCATATAGTTTCTATTTACTTTGGAAAGTTGTCTTTTTCTGCCCCATTTTGCCCCCTAGCTTTGGAAGGATTCATAGCTGAGGGATAAAGGGGATACCTACCCACAGGGCCAGAGAGCCAGTTAGCATAAGTGAATCTAGACCATCTATGGCAGAATAAATGTTGTAGCCTAGTTGTCTTAATATCCATATGTAAATTAGTAGAAAAAAAGAAAGTGACTTGTAGAAAGTGAATTAAAAGTATAGGAATAGGGACTTCCCTGGTGGTGCAGTGGTTAAGACTCCACGCTCCCAATGCAGGAGGCCCGGGATTGATTCCTGGTCGGGGAACTGGCTCCCACATGCATGCAACAACTAAGACCCAGCACAACCAAATAAATTAATTAAATATTTTTTTTAAAAGATAGGAATAGGTTTATTGTTATAAAATACATTTGGTTTAAATTTTTCAATTTTAAATGAATCATTGGTTAATATTGTCAATTCAGCAGGTTTTATTGCATATGGTTACTATTTGCTTAATAATTAAGGTATTGTAGTGATTCTGCATTGTTTTAGATTTTTAAAAAAATTAATTTATTATTTATTTTTGGCTGCATTGGGTCTTTGTTGCTTTGCACATCTTTCTCTAGTTGCGGCAAGTGGGCGCTACTCTTCATTGCTGTGGCTTCTCTTGTTGTGGAGCTTGGGCTCTAGGCATGTGGGCTTCAGTAATTGTGGCACATGGGCTCAGTAGTTGTGGCTTGTGGGCTCTAGAGTGCAGGCTCAGTAGTTGTGGCGCACCGGCTTAGTTGCTCCATGGCATGTGGGATCTTCCCGGACTAGGGATCGAACCTGTGTCCCCTGCATTGGCAGGTGGATTCTTAACCACTGCACTACCAGGGAAGCCCCTGTTATAGATTTTTTATAGGATAATTTGTTAAATCTATATATTTTCTTATAATTTTCTATTTATTTTACACTCTGGAATCTTAAGCTCTGAGTGTTAAAAAGGTACTTTTTAAACTCAGTGAACAAAAGAGAAGACTTATCTTTGGGCGTATAATAAGTACAGTGCTCATTAATAGAAGTATAATGTGAGCCACATGCAGTTTAAAATTTTTCTAGTTAGCGCATTAAGGAAAGTAAGAATAAATTAATTTTAATTAATTTTAATACATTTTACTTGAACTGAAATGTCAAAAATATCATTTCAACATGAAACCACATAAAAATTATTACTATTTCACATTCTTTTTTTTGTACCAACTCTTTAAAATGTGTATATTTCACACTCATAGCACATCTCAGTTCAGACCTGGCACATTTTAGTGTCTCTTCCCCACAGCCACATGTAGCTAGTAGCCATTGTATTCAGCAGTGCAGTACTGGTACTTTCATTGGTAATACCTATTTCAAACTCTTGTATGTTAATTACTTTTTACATTATAATTACTTATTTTAACTTTAGCTTTCATCCATTTAACCAGAAAGTACTAATTATATGCTGAGTACAATCTAGTGTTTTAAGCATTCAAAACCAAAACAACTATTTCCATCTGGAATAATGGGAATTATGGGTAGAGATACGGTATAGTCATTCTAGGCAAAGCAAGTCTAGATCAGAGCTTATAAGCACGGGGCACAGTTAGGAAGTGATCAGTAGTCCAGTTTTGTTGGTATATAGGGTGTGAGAAGGGGAGGATTTGAGAAATAAGTTTAGGAAGGTAGGCTAGACATTGCACTCAGATTGTAGAGAAGTTTGAGTACAGGCTAAGGAATATAGAATATTGATTTGGTATTGGATAGTCGTTGAGGACTTTTGAGCTGTGGATGACAAAAGAAAGAATAGTTTTAAAAACGAATAAAAATGTTTACCTATGGAGCGAGATGAAACAGGGATGGAAGTGAAACTTCTCTAAGTGTATTTTATTGTATAGATTTGACTTTAGAACCAAGTAAATATTTCACGTAATTATAAAACCAATTAAATCAAATTGAAAAAAGAAACAGAAATGTTAAAAATCTAAAGTAACCTCACACCCGTTAGTAGGATGGCTACTAATCAAAAAGAAAAAAAACCCCCAGAAAGTAACAAGTGTTGGTGAGGATATGAAGAAATTGAAATCCCTGTGCACTGTTGATGGGAGCATAAAATGGTTTGGCTGCTGTGAAAAACAATATGGCATTTCCTCAAAAAATTAAAAATAAGATTCAGCAGTCCCATTTCTGGGTGTATACCTGAAAGAATTGGAAGCAGGGTCTCAAGAGATACTTGCACACCCATGTTCATAGCAGCATTATTCACAGTAGCCAAAAGGCGGAAACAACTCAAGTGTCCTTTAATGGATGAATGAAACAAAGTGTGGTATATACATACAATGGAATATTATTCAGCCTTAAAAAGGAAGGAAATTTTGAAACATATTACAACATGGATGAACTTTAAGGACATTATGCTAAGCAAACTAAGCCTATGACAAAGATATGCTATATGATTCCACTTACATGAAGTACCTAGAGTAGCCCAATTCATAGAGACTGAGAGTAAAAGGATGGTTGTCAGGGAGTTGGGGGAGGCGGGAGGGGGAATGTTATTTAAGGGGTATAGAGTTTCAGTTTTGCACGATGAGAAGAGTTCTGGAGATTGCTTGCACAACAGTGTGAAAGTACTTAATGTTATTGAACCATACACTTAAAAATGGTTAAGATGGTAAATTTTATGTTATGTATATTTTAACAAAATTTAAAAAAATTAAACAATGTAAAGCAAAATGAAAGAAATTTAACAATATATTGAGTTGATGGGGATTTGACTATCTAGAAGAATTATTTCAAATTGTTTCCTTGAAAAAAGTAATTTGGCTGTGTGTCCCTTCTGGGATAAATCTTAAGGACAAAAGATTTGAAAGAAATCTTAAACTATTTTCAGTTGCTATATTGTTCTGAAATTTTAAAATATGTGATATTAATGTATCTAGTATATATATACACACACGTGTGTATATATATATGTGTGTATATATATATACTTAATAGTATGTAAAGGAAATAGCTAATTATATTTATGACATTAAGAACCAAGATTTTTCAGTGTTAGAGAAAAGAAATACAAATCTATACAAAGCTGGAAAGTTAAGGTCAAATTATATCCCCATGCAGAGAGAATGGCTTTATTAACACTATAAGGTAAATGACAGCGGAATGATATAGGTGGAAGTATAACTGATTCACTTTGCTGTATAGCAGAAACTAACACAACATTGGGAATCAACTATACGCCAATAAAAATTAATTTTAAAAAAATGACAAAAGAACATATTAAACCACCCTAAGGGATACAATAGGCAAAGTTCAAAAATTGTTAAATCCTGCAAATGACCCAGTTTCTTCAACAAGTAAATTACAAGACCAAAAAAAGAACCAAACCTGTAGTTAAGTGCTGTGGAGAGCAAATACCATGTGTGGACCTTTTTTGTCCTGATTTGAACAAACCAGCTGTCCAAAAAAAAAAAAATTAAGACTCTTGGAAACTGAGCACACTCAATAGCTACTTATGATAGTTAGGAATTTTGGTTAATTAATCTCTGACAATGGTATTATAGTTGTGTTAAAAAGAAAAGGAATCCTTATCTTTTAAAGGTATTAATGTAGTTGTACATGTATTGATGTGTCTTGGATTTGCTTCAATATAATCAAAGGTAAAGGATATAGAGAAAACCAGATTGGTTGTATGTTAATTGTTGAAGCTGTACATGGGAATATAGGGCATCATAATACTAGTTTCTCTACTTTCATATGTGTTTGAGACTTCCCAGTAAAAGATTCTAAAGAGCCCTGAAATAACTAAGTTTAAATTTTTAATGGAGGCATCCAGTAGACTGCTGGGAAATTTGAGACTGGTATTTGATTAGAAAAGTTGAATCAGAGATAGAGAATTCAAAGTTATCTATCTATCTATCTATCTATCTATCTATCTATTTATCTATCTATCTGTCACCATATGCTTGAAGCCATGTGTACATCCGTATACATGGAAATGACTGAATTTAGCAAAGAAAAGTGAGAGATTAGCTAACAGAATGTTAGAGAAATCTCAGGTTTGAGGGTGAGGAGAAGAGAAAAACTAGAGAAGTAATGATCTGTAACACAGAAGAAAAATACAGTTCACTGGAGGTGAGTTTTACACTGAAGGATGTTTAATCCTATGCAAGGGTCAATAGAAAATTCCTACTGAGAAAAAGTCATTACTTTTGTCCAGGAGGGGGTTTCAGTAGAGTGAGGGATGGTTAAGCCAGGTTGCAAGGGAGGCAGTGAAGATGAGAGGCAGTAACTGGATAGGATACCTTGCTCAAGGAAAAGCCTAGGTTTTCTTTAGTGTATAGGCATCTGAGTGGTTTTATACAGAAAGGATCTGTGCAGGAGCAAGAAGTTAAAGATAAAAGAACTCAGGAAGAAGGAGATTGAAATGAAAACAAGAGTAAAGTGGGAACTAGAGGAAAAAAGGAAGGATGGGTAAAGATAGAAATTTTAAAGTAGAAGGGAGAGATGTTGAAGGAATTCACTCAGTCTGTCTTACAAGTAAATCACATTATGGGTGATGCAGAGGTCCAGGCCAAAACTAGGAACTAGAGAGACGCAGGAAAAAAACATAATTCTGTTTTAAAAATAAGATTTGTGACTTTTACTATATTTTGTAACCCTTATTCTTTTTTAAATGAGTAGTAAGTTGAAGTAAATGTCCAAAAGTTAAATTAGAAATAGTAATTATTATACATTATATTGTACCTGTATTTCCATAGAAATCATGTTTCCTAAAAATATTTGAGAGTAAAAATCCAATGCATTAGGGGCTTCCCTGGTAGCGCAGTGGTTAAGAATCCGCCTGCTAATGCAGGGGACCCGGGTTCAAGCCCTGGCCTGGGAAGATCCCCTATGCCACAGAGCAACTAAGCCCGTGTGCCACAACTACTGAGCCTGCACTATAGAGCCTGCGAGCCACGACTACTGAGCCCACGTGCCACAACTACTGAAGCCCGTGCGCTTAGAGCCCGTGCGCTTAGAGCCCGTGCTCCACAACAAGAGAAACCACCGCAATGAGAAGCCCGCACACTGCAACGAAGAGTGGCCCCCGCTCCCCACAACTGGAGAAAGCCTGCGCCCAGCAATGAAGACCCAATGCAGCCAAAAAATATATAAATTTTTTTAAAAAAGAGCCCTTTAAAAAAAAAAAAAATCCAGTGCATTAGAGAAGCATGTCATTTACAAGATTACTGAAGACTTCTGTTCTCTTTCTTTTTTTCTGCCCTGCGTCCCCCCCCTCCCCCCTTCCCCTAAAGTGCCCAGTTCCTCTCTATCTGGTACACATTCAGTATTTGTCTTTGTTTTCTCTTAGTAACACACTCTAATTAGCATTGATTTACGATAATGTTAGTAAATGGTTATAAAGGTATTGCAGCTGTAGAATCATGTATTTTTTAAACTTTGGGTATAATTTTACTTTTTTTTTAATACTGAAATATGGATATAATCTTATTAACATCTAATTTCTGTATTGATACTTTTTTTCTGGATTGTTGGATTTGTGGTTTAAAAATTCATTTAATTATGTTTTAATCCTTAACTTAGAAGTTAACAGCTTGCAAACATTTGCTATTCCAGGCTCTATATTTCTCAGTATACTCTCAGGGTTTCTTTATCCCTTTCCACTAGCCTTATTTCTTGTTTGTTTGGTAAGTATATAAAATGGAATCGGGAGACTAGAAAGAAATAACTTTAAATAGAATGATGGGAATGCAGATGGCATCCTAGTCCCATTAGTCTCTGGAAGCATAGACTTATTAGTTTTAAAAGGGGGTTAATGTTACCGTAATATCTGTTAAGTCCCTCTGTAAGGAGATGTTATAGTTTGGCTTTTTTCTAGAACAGGGTTATCATAGACTTAATTGCATTTATAGGCTCTGTTCTAGCCTTTGCTTTCTATACTGTTTTGTAATTCAAATAGTCCAAGAATGTTGGTGGGCCCAAGGAGTTAAGTCCCATGGCAGGAGGTGGTGTTTTCAAGCATAGGAATTGAAAAAATATTGCTCTTGAAGTTTTATTCATAGGCCAATGGCTAACATTAACTATTTGGATATAGTCACGAAGTTTAATCACAAGTGCCAGTTTGTTTTAGCTGGTCTCATTTTAGTTATAATTTGGTCAGAGAAAGGACTAGATCAGATGGGTTCTTCTGCTCTGCTCAAGAGATGTTACACAGAGTATCCACCCCATACCCCAAAAGAAAGAAACTAGGTGAGGTTTGCCTTAGGTGAATATATATCTATGTGAATAAGATGGAAAAGTACAAAGTGCTTATGAGTTCTTGTTATTTTGTAGTGTTCTGGACTCGGTGCCTCGTTCTGCTATATGCTCTCCTATTTAGTTGGGAGGCCAGTTGTCTATAAATACCTAACTGAGAAAGCAGTAAAATGGTCACAGCAGGTAAACATGTATTTTTAAATTATTTGATGTAATTCTTTGGCTACTTGGGGGGTCAGTGTATAATATCTACATAAATTAACTCAGACTCAGGGCTTTGATAAAAATGATCTTTTGAAAATTAAGTGGTAGGCAAATAATGAATGTTAATTATTTCAAATATGATGTTTTTGTAACAGTAATCTTAATTCTTTATTCCTAATAACTTCAATCAGAGCACAAAAGTCAAAGTGTCAATGTAAAGGCATCCATATATTTAGACACCTCACCTGTTTTGTGTTGATGCAGGATGCTGTCAGTGGGTCTCTGAAAAACTTGTATCAGCCAACTCTTTTAAGGCCTTTCATCAGTGGGAAGAACTTATCTTCCGTTAGGGTCTCTGCAAAGACTAGCAGTGATAAATAGAAGGTCTACTGCCCAGGAAAGTCTAGCATAGTATTGCTAAGAATCTTATTCTTATAAAGAATCAGAAGAAGCAGACTATTAAATCAGAGGAATTTTAGAAATTTACCCCTTTGTTTTACAGGTTAGGAAATTAAGAGAAATTAAGCATTTTGTCCAAAATCAAAATCACTATTTGTGTAGCAAGATCTAGGAAGTATAAACTGAAATCAGTGCTTTTATTTAGTCAGCTAAATGTTTCTATATGCTTGTTTAACCTCATCTATCAATGATGAATGAATTCACTCATGTGAAGTACATTAACATAAAGATTATCTGAATTTTTAATTGGAGGCCAGGTTTATTGATGTACTATACTAGCCCTTTATATTACAGGATGTTAAAGGCATTAAAAAGTTGGTCATTTGATATCTATCTTATATATAGTTATAAATTTAATTTTGCCTTTTTAGGTTTAAAATGTTGTTGAGCCATATTATCTAGGCTGATGTAGAGCCATCTTTAGTAGTATAACATTACACTATAAGCACAATCTTAAAAACTTTCATCTGATGTTATTTAGCTCTGATAATGAACATTTGATAAGCAGTTCATTGTCATTTTCAAGCTCCTTATTCGATCATTTCTGTTGGGTAAATGCTGAGCTATCAGGGATAAGAATTTGAAATAAGGTATTTTATAATCAGTTTATTTTCAGGCTTGGCTTTATCTTGATCCTAACTTGTTTCTTTCTTGTGACAGGTTGAACGTCATAGAGAACATCTCATTAACTACATTATATTTTTGAGAATAACACCATTTCTGCCTAACTGGTTTATTAATATTACATCTCCTGTGATAAACGTGCCATTGAAAGTTTTTTTTATTGGCACTTTTCTAGGTAAGCCCTCTGGTTCATGCTGTGTTAGAACTCATTGTGTACATGTCTAGCAGTGTCCAGCTGGGCTAGATTTTGTGCTCTTTGCAGGCATGCCAGCACCATATATAACTGGTGGGCACAGAGCCTGGCCCATATAAATAGATGCTTGGAAATGTTTGTTGGATTGTGTTGATTTAATTTTTTTTTTTTAAACAAGAGCACTCTCTGCTGGATATTTTTTTAATCGTGTAGAATTAAAGCAGGACTTTTTAACTCCATTCTCTCCCTCAGTGGAGAGAAAAAAAAATTTGAAGATGCCTTTTTTGAGTACTTTCTCCTTTGTCTTCTAATCAGGTACTGAAATACTGAACTTTAATTTTCAATAGAAAATTGATCCTATCTTTTTATTAACATAGAACTTATTATGGGCATTACTGAAAGTTTGAGGGAAAGCAAGGATGAACAAGAAGTTTCTTGCTTTCAAGGAGCTAACACTTAATTTTGAAATTAATCAGTGGGTGTAAAGATTCATTTATATATTTGTGAATTCTGATAGTTCTTTAATAAGAGTATTCTGCTTTTCTTCCAAATTTAAGGTGAATTGTTTAGATACCAACAAAATGAGCAGATTCCTCAAGTATTGACTGTCTGTTAAAGCTTTACAATAATACTTAATTTTTTATTGCTATTTTTAGAAAAATTTATAGACAAACTTAAAAATCTTAGCAGGTTCTCTATAAAAGTGGGAAAAAAATCTTAGCAGGGGTAATTTTGGATTTTGTAAAATAATATTACACTGATAGAATCAGAAGAGAGAATTTTTGTACTGTCTCCTTATTTTACAGATGAAATACCTAGAGATAAAGTTAACTTCAGCTTTGGCTAAAGTAATTTTTCCAATTTGTTCTGGCTTTTAATAAAATGTGGCTGTTCCACCATGCTTTTGTATAAACTGCTCTTTTTACTCATATATTTTGAGTATCTTTCCATTTCTGAGTATCTCCTACCACTCATTTTTAAGTATACTCTATCAAGGGTGAATGACAATTTACTCAATCTTATTTTTGAAGACTTAGAGTGTTTCCAGATTTTTATTATTATAATTCTTTGATGAGCATCCTTGAGACTAGATCTTTGTTCATATACATTAATATTTCCTAAAGTTGAAATTGGTGGATCATAGCACATTCATTTTTTAAGGCTGTTGATAAGTTTTGTAAAATTATTTTCTGGAGACTTTCCTTGGGTTTTTAAATTCATTATCCTTAAGCGGTGATTATGAAAGACTGAATTCTTTATATGGAAATAAACTTGAGGGGCTTTAAATTAAAGTCTTCCAATTGTAAATCACTATATTCTTAGAAGAAATTGTATACACACAGTATTTTAATTTTTAAAAATAATTGATTGTTTTTTACCATATGCTTTTACTTTCTATTTTAGGTGTTGCACCTCCCTCTTTTGTAGCAATTAAGGCAGGAACAACATTGTACCAGCTTACAACAGCAGGGGAAGCTGTTTCCTGGAACTCAGTATTTGTTCTAATGATTTTGGCTCTTCTTTCTATTCTGCCAGCCATCTTCCAAAAAAAACTAAAGCAGAAATTTGAGTGAATAATCCTCTGGGTTTTAGTTTTCGTATCATCATCATCATCATCATCTCTCAGGATTGGCAGGTTTATGTGTTAAATCACCTCTTCAGTAAATGAAACAGGAATTTGTAAAATAAAATTTCCTATCTGGTGGTTAAAATAATGTATTTAAGTGGCAAAGGAGAGAAGAAATAAAAATGGAAATTGGTATACCATGAAAAGTGCTGTCAGTAGTTACGATAGACATCTCCTAAATTACTATTCCAAGGCTATAGATAATAAATGTAGCAGCATAGTAGGAAATTCTTGACCCAACTGATTAACTCAATATATTTCATGAACTGGCCGTAAATACTTACCCTTGACTTAATAATTTAATATTTTTCTCTCTATTCCATACTATAACTAAAATAGGAAAAGCAAATACAAAATTCAAAAGCAAAGATACAGTATTGCTGTTTTGACTAATGTCAGCCTTCTTTCAGAGCATAAACTTGAAAACTAAAGCTCGAAAGAGATTTACATTTTCTTCCTTTTTACCTTTGAGGTAGTAGACTTGTTTTGAAGTTGCATCTTAGTGGACTACTGAATTTGGAAAAGATATCAAGTTATATCTATTTAGTGAATTTTATTTTTGTCTTCTGTTCTAGATTATCATAGATTGGTCTGAAATTTAAAATTCTGACCAGTCTGTTTTCATCTGTTTCCTAGCTTTCAAAATATTTCCACTGTGCATATACAAAATGGCAATGACATGATAATTGTATCATATTGGTGTTGATAATTTATATTCAGATAATATTTTGTTACACAGTTCCCCTTTACTATCTCAAAAGGGTATCAAAAAAGCAAACATTCAAAGTATGCAGTTTTTAGATGTTAGATTAATTATGTTACTTTATATTTTGAAACAAAAGCAGTGTCAGTACAGCACTCAAGTAGTTGAATATAGTTTATTTGTTCCAATGACTGTAAAATTTACCTCATTTATTTATTAGTCTGGTCATTAAAGTATGTATTACATAATTATCGTTTTTTATGCATGATACATAAGAATGCCTTGTTTCATTTCTAGTGATGGCTTTTTTGTTTGGGGCTGCTTTTGATTAATGCAGTTTCCCTATTTAGGATTTTTACTTTTTACATCAAAGTAAAATTAAATTCTCATATGGTAACTACTATTTAAATAGTCCTGGAAAAACTAAACAGCTTTTCGCTGCTTGCTTAACGGTAATAGCCTTGATCGCTTGATTCTAGGACATAGAGTAAAGTACTCTGTCAGTTTTACCTTCACCCAAGACTGTCATGTTGAAAAGTACTTTAGCTGTGGAAGAAATCCTTGTATGTTTTTATTGTGAGAGGTATGATCAGCCTCAAAGCCAGTTTCTACTACATAATGTGGACTGATTATTTTTTCTATCGCAGTATTAACAAATGGATTTATTGTAAATACAAAAAAATATATTAATTAATATACTATTCTTATGTCACCTGGACTTTTGTGTGAAATTATTTATTGTTATTTCTAGCAAGGTTTTCTTCCTTTCTTATTGACCAGAGACTGAGTGATAAAGCTTTTGTTATTTTTACAAACAAAACATAGCCTTTTTGGACAAAGCTCACGAAATATTACTGTATAAAATGTAATTGAGTAAATTTTTATCAGACTTTTAAAAATAAGAGTTTGGACTCAGGAGCAGCCTCACTATTCCATTATGTATATATTGTACTTACTCTATTCTCAGAGTATTTTCCCTATCCTTATCATTGATCCTGTCCCTTTGCTGATTATTTTTTCTGTTAGAAAACTGTAGTTGTCACTTAAGGTGAGGTATATTTTCTTCTCCCAAGAGAATAGCCAGTCTTTCCACATTCATCATCATTGTCTGTCAAGAAAGAACCTTCAGCAGGCTGAACTCTAAATGCATTTGGTGGCCTATATTCATGGATTCACAGACTTGGCCTGATGTCAGATGTAGATTCAAGCTTCAGCCACATCTTGAAGACAGCTACATAGTAATAACCACCAGAGGGCAAGTATGTGTAGTGGGGAGGCGAGCAGGCTAACTAGGAAGTTGACACACTGAGACTGTTCACCTCTTAGTTAATGGCCTCTCTCTGGAGCTCTATTACTTTGAGTGTAATATTTCTAAAACACTTAATAAATGTAAATTAAAATGTAAGAAGAATAAATTGTACTGAAAAACTTAAATGTAGCACTTGGGATTTATTTCATGGAAGTATTTGTATTTAAAAAAACTTTCATTGAATAAAAATATTCTTTTGAAATTCTGTGCACATTTTCACCTCTAAGAACAAAGAAATTGTTTTTTAAACCTTTAATTTTTATAGTTGGCTTTTGAGAATCTTAAGGCATTTAAAATTTAAATTGTAGAGGTAAGTAAGTACAGGTAAACATTTATTTAAGTATCTGTATATATAATTTCTCTATAAAGGAATTGATCTCAGAGAGAGCAGTGAGCAGTCCTGAAGAGAGATTTTAGTTCCCTGCCCAGGAATTGGACCTAGGTAGCCTGGATGAAAACCAGGAATGGTAGCCACCAGACCACCAGGGGCTAGAGGCTAGAAGCAAAGTGGCCCTAGCTCTTTCCCCTGTTTGAAAGGAAGAATGTCTTGTTCAAGGAGGCAAAAACTGTAAAAACAGGTACAAGGTTTATTATTAAAGACAGCACAACGTATGGGAGAGCACACAGAGAAGCAGTTTGTTTAAGACAGAAGTAAGGCAGAAATACACACCCAGAGAGAAAGGGTATGGGCATCCTCTCTAATGAGGAGGAGCACAGTAAGTCAGAAGCCAGGCAGAAATAGACGCCTGGAAAGGAGTGTGGGCTTCCTGAATGAGGAGCGCAATAAAGAGGTGATTTAAATCACATATAGGACAGCCCTTCCGGGTCTTTGTTTACATTTAGCCAATTATCTTGTTTCTTTTTTCACACCTGACTGGTCCTAGGACTCTCCCCAACATGCATGTGCAACTTTTTTTTTTTTTTTTTTCTGCGGTACGCGGGCCTCTCACTGCTGTGGCCTCTCCCGTTGCGGAGCACAGGCTCCGGACGCGCAGGCCCAGTGGCCATGGCTCACGGGACTAGCCGCTCCGCGGCATGTGGGATCTTCCCGGACCGGGGCATGAACCCATTTCCCCTGCATCGGCAGGCGGACTCTCAACCACTGCACCACCAGGGAAGCCCTGTTTTGATGTTTTAAGGTGGATCTTACTGCAGTTTCAATACTCTACTGATTATTGCTCTTTCTCTGTTTTCTTCCTTACCTGGGGAAAACTTGCTAAGCTGGGTGACTTCGGAGGATGTTGTTTAAGCTCTAGGCCTCATTTTTCTCATCTGGACTAAGTGAGCTCTAAGGTCCAGGTTCCTTACAGCTCAGACATGATAGGATTCTCTGAAATTAATTAATAGACCCTTCTAACTAAAAATATTAAATTAAGCAGCCTTTGCTTTGCCTAGCCTGTTTTTTTGTTGTTTTAAAAATTTATTATTTTTTGGCTGCGTTGGGTCTTCGTTGCTGTGTGAGGGCTTTCTCTAGTTGTGGTGAGTGGGGGCTACTCTTCACTGCAGTGTGCGGGCTTCTCATTGCAGTCGCTTCTCTTGTGGAGCACGGGCTCTAGATGTGCAGGCTCAGTAATTGTGGCTCGCGGGCTCTAGAGTGCAGGCTCAGTAGTTGTGGTGTACGGGCCCAGTTGCTCCGCGGCATGTGGGATCTTCCTGGACTAGGGCTCGAATCCATGTCACCTACATTGGTGGGCAGATTCTTAACCACTGTGCCACCAGGGAAGTCCTGTCTAGCTTGTTTTATAGCTTATAGTGCCAGATGTAGATTTCACATACACTATCTCATTTAAATAAATTAACCATTTTATTTGCAATGAAAGACTTGAGAAAACAGAACAAGGGCTATTTCCATTTGGTTACTTTGCTAGTAATATGAGGTAGGGTAAAATGGAAATTGTTTAGGGGGCTAAAAGGACTTTTCTGAAGAGTCTTTTCATCCTAGAAATACTTGGTATGAAAAACAGAAGTCATAATATCAAGTCTGATGACCACTTCGAGTTATCAGGGATGGTACTTTGAGAATAGAAGGTGGGGGAACTCACTAACTCCTATATTATATTTTGGGGGCCTGTCTGGGCTCCTTAATCTAAGGTTTACTATCATGTAACATCTGGAGCTGTGCCAAGTGGGTACTCTTGTCATGATGACTGAACTGTTAGATAAAGATTGCCAGGAAGGACTTCCCTGGTGGCGGTCCAGTGGTTAAGACTCCACGCTTCCACTGCAGGAGGCGCAGGTTCAATCCCTGGTTGGGAAATTAAGATCCTGCATGCTGCGCGGGCGTGCTCAAAAAAAAAAAGGAGTGATGGGGAGTAGAAATTGACCCAGTGTTAGCCACTGATGATTCTGGAGTACCACTTGAAAGTCTAAGGGGACTTTTGAAAACCACTCTGAAATCGTAAAACTATGGAAGCTGAGAGATGGAATTACGCTGTTCAGGTCTGTGTATTTTAAATGGAAAACTAGTCACATTTTAGCATTGTCTTAACCCTGTAGAGTGAATCTATAAGAATCTTCATCCTAAAATTATAGTCTGGAAGATGGTCTTTTGTGCAGCGTCACCTACACTTCCTTAAGAAAATGGATTCTTTCCTGGAAAGCTAACAGGCCCAAGGTAGACATAGTGTGCTGAGTCAAGACCCCTACCTACTTTCACCTTTGAGATGGTTTCCTGGTGACTAGATCAGCACTCTGGGGCTTGCTTTGGAATTCATGTTAGAACACCAGTCAAGGTTTGTGATGGATAATCTAATGTGTCAACTTGACTGGGCCATGAGATGCCCCAGTAGCTGGTTAAACATTATTTCTGAGTGTGTCTTTGAGGGTGTTTCCAGAAGAGATTAGCATTTGAATTGGTCTGAGTAAAGCAGATTGCCCTCCCGCATGTGGGTGGGCATCATCCAATCTGTTGAGGGCCTGAATGGAACAAAAAGGTAGAGGAAAGTTGAATTCACTCTCTGCCTGATGGTTGAACTGGAACATTGATCTGCCCATGGTAGTCCTGGTTCTCAGGCCTTCAGACCTGGACTAGAATCAACATCATTGGCTCTCAGGCCTTCGAACTATACCACCGACTCTCCTGGGTCTCCAGCTTGCAGACAGTAGATTGTGGGATTTCTCAGTCTCTGTAATCACATGAGCTGATACCTTAATAAGAAATCTCTTTATATAAATATATATAATATATATCAACGTTTCCTATTGACTCTGTTACTCTGGAGAGCCCTAAGGTCATAGGCTACTATTAACTAGAGAAATATTGAAAGGAAATAGTGATAAGATATTGCAGAGGAAAATTGGAATTCCTGGTGAAGTCTGGAAATGATGAAGGGATAGTGATTGATACAAAAAAATTAGAATTATACGTCGTCATCAAGAATTATACGTGGTCTCAAAGGTGCAGATGCCCATGTCAGTGTAGTGGTAAGCATGAGTCCTTATATAAGGTATTTGGTAATGTGGATAATTGTCAGAATTTATAGTTTATGGCTACACAAAAAATAGGAAAAATAAAATAATCTCTACCTATATGAAGACTTGGGAGATTTCTCATCAAGTCATGTGATAAGGGTGCTATCAAATACATTTTGGAACATCAGGTCTAGCTGGAGTCAAACATTATAGAAGCAATTTTTAGTGATGTTTAAGTGTAGAAACTAAGATTCCACCTAGGGCCTGAGAGACTCTTGAATCATCTTTCTTAGGTCTCAGATTTGGGTGGAGAAGCAGGATGACACACTGGTTATCTTTAGATAACAATTCTAACCAGCCTTGTTGGGAAGAGAGGCATCAGTTCAAACGAGCTGGAACTGAGTTCAGAGGCCCAGTGAGTTCTGGGCAATGGAAAGAAATACATTCCTTACCTTTTGATCGAAGTGCTGCCTAAAGGAAGCCCTAGACATCAATTTGCTTCAGCTGTGAATGTGTGGAAAGGCTTGGTTACAAACAAAACAAGCCTAGCAGGTTTTGGAATATTTGGGAGAGGTTCTGAGAAAACAAAGGGCTGCTTGATTCGGGGAGTGGAGGAGGAGAGTGGGTGGGGCTGAAACACTAACCCATTTGTTACTGTTGTAGAAGCTGGGCATTTGGGGAAGACTGCACTCATGTCCTGATTTTTAGTTATTAGTTATTAGTCAGGGTTCATTGATGGCAAACAACAAAACTCAACTCTGGCTTGAGCAAAAGGATATTCATTGGTACCTTTGGAGGCTAGGAACCAGAAGCACTGGAATGGCCTCATAACAGGATAGAGGCCGGGCTACTGCCAATGGAATGAATAAAGTACAACTGTCTGCATCTTGTAGGCATTTGCTCAGCATTCACATTCCAGGGGTTACCACTGGAATGGTAACCATTCCACTCAGCCACCAGACTAAAGAAATTGGAATGCTGATAGGAAGGGGAAATGAATTTAAGTTAACCAAAAAGCCACAAATGGAAAACGGGAAATGAGAGGAGCTGGAATGATTGATCCCTGTGAGCAGAAAGCTTGAAGGTCATATATACACATCCTCTCCCTTAACAGTGATAGAGACCCTGAAATGAGACACTGAGGTAGTCAGGAAGCCCATCTGATGATATACATTCTCAGGGCATGGGACAGAGACAAAAGAAACCCGATTCTGAGGGTGCGGAGAGTAGCAGAAGATCCTGCCTGGGAACTCGCCTAGTTTGGGGTTTTATGCTGTTTTATCCAATAAGAATGTGCTAAATGTCTAAAATTGAGAGCTCCCAGTTTTGCTCTTCTGTCAGTCTTCCTCCTAAAAATGGCTCCATTAAAAAAAAAAAAAAAAAGCCTCCATTCATACATCTAGTTTTTTATGCCAAACACTTAGTAGCCATTCTTTATTCTTCACCCTGAATTCGATTCATCAGCACAACTTATTAATTATGCCTCCAGCACTTTAAAAAAATATAAATTTATTTATTTATGGTTGCATTGGGTCTCCATTGCTGCGCATGGGCTTTCTCTGGTTGCGGTGAGTGGGGGCTACTCTTGGTTGTGGTGCACTGGTTCCTCATTGCAGTGGCTTCTCTTGTTGCAGAGCACGGGCTCTAGGCTTCAGTAGTTGTAGCTCGCAGGCTCAGTAGTTGTGGCTTGTGGGCCCTAGAGCGCAGGCTCAGTAGTTGTGGTGCACTGGCTTAGTTGCTCTGTGGCATGTGGGTTCTTCCTGGACCAGGGCTCAAACCCGTGTCCCCTGAATTGGCAGGTGGACTCTTAACCACTGCATCACCAGGGAAGCCGTACTTCCAGAACTCTTGAATCCAACTACTTCTTCCATCTTTATTGCTAGCATTGTAGTTTGTCCAAGTCCATTTACCTTTGACCTGGAGTACTTCAATAACCTAATTTGTCTGCCTTTTGCCAGGCTTGCTCCTCTAAATTCCATTTTCTACACAGCAGCCAACATGATCTCTTAAAAACTTAAGTTACCTATCAAGATTGTGAACTACCATAGCCTGCTGGCTTCGTGTCCAAAATCAGCCCTAGAGGAACAAGGGAAGCAAGAGAGAAGCACAAACATCATGAGAAACCTCTGGGGAGAATGAAAGCTTTAGAGACCCTCTGTGTGTGTTTGCATGTGTATGCTCACTACTGCTAGTAGCTAGAGCCATGGGGGAGGACTGGAGACAAATGAAAGTATGGGTTGAATGTTTCGAGGTTACATTTTTTTCTCTTCCTGAGTTAAATAATAGCCCAGACTCCCTGTATCACCGGGATAACAACAGGATAGTGCGCAAGTGCTGCTGGGGTGAAGAACTGATGAACACAGGGCCTAGCAGCCCTCAACATTTACTTCTCTCCACCCCTGCCCCCGACCCCACCCCAATCCAGGACTTAGGAATCATAAACTAAAGAGACTACCTCCTACATTGGGGTTTCTTTCCAAGAGTTTATAGGTAAATCCCTGACCTGAGGAGTGGCCTAATAAAGTGGCAGTCAAAGGAACCTAGTATCTGAGGCTTTCAGCCCTGGAACTTACTCCATCCTCTCTCTTTAAATTCACTGGGAGAGACACTGAGACTTGGCCTTCAGTCCCTGCTTGATAGATATTAACAGAAAGAGTAACTAATACCAGGAGAACATACGATCATTAACCAAGACAACTAGACACCTAAGAAGAACAATCACTATGAAAGAAAGACAGCAAATTGAACAACGTATAATACTTAAAGCAGAGTTATTGGATGAGATAAATGTTAAACAATAAATATATTCAAAATAATAAAGATACTAATATGCTATGAGAACAAGAAATCGTAAAGAACTAGGTAAAATATTAAATATGATATGTATAATCATTGAAATAAAGAATATAATAGATGAATATTTAAACAAAAATTTTAAGTGAGAGGATTGAAAGGTATACCAGGTAATTCTAAATCAAAAGAAAGCTGGAGCACTTGACAAAATAGACTTAAAGACAAAAATATCATAGGTGATAAACATATACTGAGAAAAAAGTATAGAGTGGAAGATACAATGATTATAAGTATAAATGCATTAAAAACATAGCTTCAAAACGTAAAAAGCAACAACCTATAGAACTGTGGGGAAAATGGATAAATTGATTGTGGTTGGAGATTTTAACACATCCCTCTCAGAAACTGAGAAGCAGACAAAAATGAGCAAATACTGAATATATGAAAACTAAATTAATTAAAGCATATATATGTATGATATATATGTAGAATTATGCACCCAAAAAAGAATACATATTCCTTCTGAACACATGCAAAATCTTTACAAAAACAGATCACAGAGGAAGCCTCAATAAATTGCAAAAGATTGATA
This sequence comes from Monodon monoceros, assembly GCF_005190385.1. Classification (NCBI taxonomy): domain Eukaryota; kingdom Metazoa; phylum Chordata; class Mammalia; order Artiodactyla; family Monodontidae; genus Monodon; species Monodon monoceros. Next base: position 61,710,905 of record NW_021703784.1, on the reverse strand, counting down.
TCAGACAATTTTTTTTTTTTTTTTTTTTGCGGTACACGGGCCTCTCACTGTTGTGGCCTCTCCCGTTGTGGAGCACAGGCTACGGACGCGCAGGCTCAGCGGCCATGGCTCACGGGCCCAGCCGCTCCGCGGCATGTGGGATCTTCCCGGACCGGGGCACGAACCCGTGTCCTCTGCATCGGCAGGCGGACTCTCAACCACTGCGCCACCAGGGAAGCCCAGACAATTTTTTTTTAATAAATTTATTTTATTTATTTATTTGTGGCTGCGTTGAGTCTTCGTTGCTGCATTCAGGCTTCCTCTAGTTGCGCCAAGCTAGGGCTACTCTTCGTTGCAGTGCGTGGGCTTCTCATTGCAGTGGCTTCTCTTGTTGTGGAGCACGGCTCCAGGCGCATGGGCTTCAGTAGTTGTGGCACGTGGGCTCAGTAGTTGTGGCTCACGGGCTCTAGAGCACAGGCTCAGTAGTTGTGGCCCATGGGCTTAGCTGCTCCATGGCATGTGGGATCTTCCCGGGCCAGGGATCGAACCTGTGTCCCCTGCATTGGCAGGTGGATTCTTAACCACTGCGAAGGGAAGTGGTTAAGAATTCCCACACCAGGGAAGCCCCTAGACAATCTTTATACTGCAGTGAAGTTAGAAATTAATAACAAAAAAGTAGCTTAAAAATCCAATTTGTGGGACTTCCCTGGTGTTCCAGTGGTAAAGAATCCGCCTCACAAAGAAGAGGATGCGGGTTCGAACTCTGGTCAGGGAACTAAGATCCCACATACCGCGGTGGGCAACTGAGCTCGCGCACCTCAACTAGATCCTGAGTGCTGCAAACTACAGAGCCCACGCGCTCTGGAGACTGCACGCCACAACTGGAGAGAGAAAACCTGCCTGCCACAACTAGAGAGAAGCCTGTGTGCCACAACAAAGAGCCCGTGCCACGGTGGAAGATCCAGCATGCCTCAACAAAGATCCCACATACCACAACTAAGACCTGATGCAGGCAAAAAAAATAAAATAAATAATAAAAACATTCCAATTTGTGTAGTAAAGGAAAACATAAAGGATATTATGAAATATTTGAAATTCAATGATAATGAATATCTTATATGTTAAAATTTATGGGACACAACTAGCACAGTAGTTAAAGTGAGATGGACTAAACACACTTAAATATTTTAATTACATCAAAAAACATTAAAATTTGAAAATCAATCGATGTAATCCACTATATTAACACGCTGAAGAAGAAAGTTCATTTATCATTTCAATAGATGCAGAAAAAGCATTTGGCAAAATTCAACAGCCACTCATGATAAAAACGTTCAGAAAAAGGAATAGAGAGGAACTTCTTTAACTTGATAGAAAACAACAGCTAACTAAAAAAGAAATAGTTATTATTACACTTAATGGTGAAAGATTGAATGTTTTCCCTTAGATCAGGAACAAGGCAAGGATATCCACTCTCACCAATTTATTTAACACAGTGTTGCAAGTTTTAGCTAGTAAAAGGAGGCAGAAAAAGGGATAAAAAGCATATAGGAACTTACCTAGTGGCACAGTGGTTAAGAATCTGCCTGCCAATGCAGGGTACACAGGTTCGAGCCCTGGTCCTGGAAGATCCCACATGCCGTGGAGCAACTAAGCCCATGAGCCACAACTACTAAGCCTGTGTGCCTAGAGTCTGTGTTCCACAACAAGAGAAGCCACAGCAATGAGAAACCCGCGCAGTGCAGCAAAGAGTAGCCACCGCTGGTCACAACTAGAGAAAGCCCATGCACAGCAACAGAGACCCAACATAGCCAAAAATAAATAAATAAATTTATATGAAAAGAAGCATACAGATTAGAAAGGAAGAAATAAACTTGTCCCTATTTGCATATGACATGATAATTTCCATAGAAAATACCAGGGAATTGACCCAAAAAAATGCCTAGAACTAATAAGTGAGTTCAGCAAGGTTGAGTTTCTATATACAGCGATGAACACATAGAAATTGAAATTAAAAATATAATACCATTTATAGCCACTCAAAACAAAATGAAATACTTAAGTATAAATCTAACAAAGTATATATAGGACTGGTATGCTTAAAACTAGATGAGAAAGAAGAGACGTACCGGACTTCCCTGGTGGCTCATTGGTTAAGAATCCACCTGCCAATGCAGGGGGACAAGGGTTCGAGCCCTGGTCCGGGAAGATCCCACATGCTGCAGAGCAACTAAGCCCGTGCACCACAACTACTGAGCCTGCGTGCCACAACTACTGAAGCCCGCGTGCCTAGAGCCTGTGCTCCACAGCAAGAGAAGTCACCACAGTGAGAAACCTGCGCACCGCAACGAAGAGTAGCCCCACGCACTGCAACAAATAGTACCCCTTGCTCACTGCAAGTAGAGAAAGCCCGCGTGCAGCAATGAAGACCCAACGCAGCCAAAAATAAATAAATAAATTTATTTTAAAAAAAAAAGAGAAAGAAGAGACCTACCATCTTCATGGACTGGGAGACTCAACATTGTAAAGATGTCAGGTCTCCCCAAATTGATCTATAGTTTTAATCAATATCTCAGCAAGATATTTTGTAGATATAGATAAGATTATTTTAAAATTTATATGGAAAGGCAAAGGAACCAGAATAGATAACACCAGAATAGGTAGAAAGTAGAATAAAGTAGGAGAAATCACTCTTCCCCATTTCAAGACTTATTATATAGCTACAGTAATCAAGACAGTGTGGTACTGGCAGAGGGACAGATATATAGATCAATGGAACAGAACAGAGAACACAGAAAGAGAACCACACAAATATGTCCAATTGATTTTTGACAAAGGTGCAAAATCAGTTCAATGGAAAAAATATAGCCTTTTTAACAAATAGTGCTGGAGCAATTTGGACATTCATGGGAAAAAAAATTAACCTCTACAAAAACCTCAAAACATATATCAATTAACTCAAAATTAATAATAAAACTCAAATGTAAAATATAAAACTAAAACTTTTAGAAAGAAATATAAGAGAAAGTCTTTGTTATCTAGAGCTAGGTAGGGTTCTTAGACTTGTCATCAGAAGCATGATCCATAAAATGAAAAATTGATAATTGTAATTATCAATAATTGATAATTGATTTTAAAATGTTTACAAAAGATCTTGTTAAGAGGATGACAAGACAAGCTACAGAATGCGGGAAAATATTTGCACACCACATATCCAATACAGGCCTGGTATCTAGAATGGATGAAGAGCTCTCAAAATTCAACAGTAAAAAAACCCAACAATGCAATTAGAAAATGGGTGAAAGGTATGAACAAATATTTCACCAGAAACAATATACAGATGACAAACAAGCACATGAAAAGATGTTCAACATCATTAATCATTAGACAACCGCAAATTAAAACAACAAGATATTCCTACACACCTGAGTGGCTAAATAAAAAACAGAGACAATACCAAATGTTGATAAGGATGTGGAGAAACTAGACCATTCATTCATACATTGCTGGTGGAAATGTTAAATAGTATAGCTAATCTGGAAAACAATTTTGCATTTTCTTAAAAAAAAGTAAACATGCAGCTATCATATGACCCAGCAATTGCGCTACTGGGCATTTATCCCAGAGAAATGAAGACTGTTCACATAGAAACCTGCATATGAATGTTTATAACAGTTTTATTCATAATAGCCCCAAACTGGAAACAATACAGATGTCCTTCAATGGGTGAACCATTAAACTGTGGCACCTTCATACCAGGGAATACGGCTCAGCAATAAAAAAGAATGAATTATTTATTCACACAACAACTTGAATGAATCTCCAGAGAATTATACTAAGTGAGAAAAGCCAGTCATAATATGTTATATATGATTCATTTCTATAACATTCTAGAAGTGACAAAATTATAGACATGGAGTAGATATTAGTGATTGCCAGAGACTAAGGAAAGGGTGGGTGTAGGACAGAAATGGGTGTGGCTATAAAAGGACCACTTTAGGGATCGTTATAGTAATAGAAGTGTTCTGTATCTTGACAGTGACAATGTCAATATCCTGGTTGTGGTATTGGACTATAGCTTTCCCAGATATTGCCTCTGGAGGAAATTGGGTAAAAAGTAAATGAGATCTTTCCATATTATTTCTCAAGGCAACATATAAATCTACAATTATCTCAAAGTAAAAAGAGTAATTGAAAAACAAATGAAATGATGGGACTTCCCTGGTGGTCCAATGGTTAGGACTCCACGCTTTCACTGCCAAGAGCACGGATTCAGTCCCTGTTCTGGGAACTAAGAACCCGCAAGCCGCTCAGTGTGGCCAAAAAAAAAAAAAAAAGAAGAAGAAGAAGAAACAAATTACATAAATATGTTGGAAATAGAGCAAAAAATCAAAGACCCAAAACAAAAAAAACAAGAAAGAATAAGATAACAGTAGAAATTAATGAACTAAAGAACAAAAAGCCAATAGAGAAGATTAGCAAAATAAAAGTACTTTGAAAAGATTGTCAGTCATGTTTGACAAGTCTGATCAAGGCAAAAAGGGAAAATGTGCAAATAAATAAAATACAAACAGAAGAAGAGGAAATGGCTATATACACAATAGAAAATTTTTTATATTTCTGAAATAAATATATATTGGAAAATCTAGATGAAATGGATAAATTCTTAGAAAAACATTAAAAAAAATACAATGCCACAACTGGCAGAAGAAAAAACAGAAAACTTATACAGACCAAAATGTATTAAAAGAAATTGCAAAGGTAATCAGGCACATCACTTTCAAAATCCAGGTGTTTCTCAGGTAAGTTCTAACAAACTTTCAAGGAACAGTTTATTCCTGTCTTATACAAGCTTTTCCAGAGAGTAGAAAAAGACAGAAAGCCTTCCAGTTCAAAGTGCAAGTATAGTGGTATAATTTTGATTCCAAAACCTGGTGAGAATAATTCAGTAAAAAAAAATTAGACTCATTTCTTTTATGAACACTGATGCAAAAATTCTAAATATTGTATATGTAAATCCAACTCTTATATTTAAAAAATACATCAAGAATAAGTAAAACTTATTCCCAGACCATAGTGATAGTTCAACATAAGAAAAATTTATCGGTGTAATTTGCCACATGAAGAGGAGAAAAAAATACATTATCTTGGTAGATGCAGGAAAATTTCTGATAAAGTTCAATATCTATATAATATATAGTAAAAATTGTAATTATTACAAGTCAGTAATAAAAGGTTATTTCTTTAATCTGATAAATTGTTTACCAAACCTATAGCAAATGTCATTCTTTTTTTTAATATATAAATTTATTTATTTATTTATTTATGGCTGCATTGGGTCTTCATTGCTGTGCGTGGGCTTTCTCTAGTTGCAGCGAGCGGGGGCTACTCTTCGTTGTGGTGCACAAGCTTCTCACTATGGTGGCTTCTCTTGTTGTGGAGCACGGGCTCTAGGCGCACGGGCTTCAGTAGTTGTGGCACAGGTTCAGTAGTTGTGGCTCATGGGCTCTAGAGCGCAGGCTCAGTAGTTGTGGCGCACAGGCCCAGTTGTTCCGCGGCATGTGGGATCTTCCCGGACCAGGGCTCGAACCCATGTCCCCTGCCTGGCAGGCGGATTCTTAACCACTGCACCACCAGAGAAGTCCCCCAAATGTCATTCTTTTTTTTTTTTTTGCAGTACGCGGGTCTCTCACTGTTGTGGCCTCTCCCGTTGCGGAGCACAGGCTCAGCGGCCATGGCTCACGGGCCCAGCTGCTCCGCAGCATGTGGGATCTTCCCGGACCGGGGCACGAACCCGCGTCCCCTGCATCGGCAGGCGGACTCTCAACTACTGCGCCACCAGGGAAGCCCCAAAATGTCATTCTTAATGGAAAATTTTAGATGCAATCTCGTTAAGATTGGGAACCAAATAAAGATTCCCGCTGTGATTGCTACAGTTTGACATGATACTGAAGGTCTTGGCCAAATGCTGTAAAGAAAGACAAAGAAATATTAGGTGTAAACATTGGAGGGGAAAGATATAACTGTCATTATTTGAAATTGCTACAATCATCTACTTAAAACAGCAGAATAAACAAACAAATTGAAACTAAAACAAGGTGTTAGTCCGGTTGCTGGACACAAATAAATGGCATACCGGTTAATAGGATCTACCATCTTAAAAGATAATCTTTTGGGGCTTCCCTGGTGGTGCAGTGGTTGAGTCCGCCCGCCGATGCAGGGGACACGGGTTCGTTCCCCGGTCTGGGAAGATCCCACATGCCGCGGAGCGGCTGGGTCTGTGAGCCATGGCCGCTGAGCCTGCGCGTCTGGAGCCTGTGCTCCACAACGGGAGAGGCCACAACAGTGAGAGGCCCGCATACCGCAAAAAAAAAAGATAATCTTTTGGAATCTCAGCCTTAAACTACAAGGCAATCTCCTCCATAAGGAATTTTTGTACAGCTGTTAAAGGACTAAGTGTTCTCGATGTAGTTAGATCTATTTGCTCTTAACTAATCATGAGCTCTTTGAGTACAGGACCTCTGCTGATGAGAGGGAAGGTTGATGCAGTCCCAACCAACTGGTATTACTTCAAGAATGGAGACATAAACTTCCAGTTACAAAATAAATGAGTCACGCACCCGGAGGAAATGTATAGCATGGGGAACACAGTCACCGAAAATGCATAGCCCTTTGTTCAAAAAGCAGAAAAAAAATTAGTGCCATTAAAAGTACTTAAATGTGGGACTTCCCTGGTGGCGCAGTGGTTAAGAATCCGCCTGTCAATGAGGATTCCCACGTGCCTAGAGCCCATGCTCCACAACAAGAGAAGCCACCCCAATGAGAAGCCCGTGCACTGCAACCAAGAGTAGCCACTGCTTGTTGCAACTAGAGAAAGCCTGAGCACAGCAACAAAGACCCAGTGCAGCCAAAAAAAAAAAAAAGTCCTTGAATATAAAGATTTTTCTTTGTTTCCAGGGTCTTCATGATTTGTCCTGGTGTTTGTGTTTACTGTTAGTCTAGGCAAAGAAAAATTAAAATTGTAAATTATTAGCTTGAATTTTATATTTATCTTTATATTGCACAGTGGCAGTTTTAAATGCAAATATAAGAGCATTTAACTGAATGTACAATCACCGAAATTATACAGTTCTACTGTGACGCTCATACATGCATATTCACTTTACTCTTACACGGACATTGGAAATACTGCAAAAAGTAACTCAACCGTTTTTGTTTCACTTCGTGATGAGCACTCATTCTACCAGCATTCTTCGACTTACTGATGAATGAAAAAGGCCTGAAAGGAAAAGGAACTATGGGTTGCCCTGTTTTTCCCCTTCCTTCTATGTCACCATTTTTAGCAAGTCATTGGCTACTACAAGGAAGTCACATAAATAAGAATGTGCTAGGGTTCCTCAGTCGTTTGCATTTCTCAGAGTGCCGATGCCTTCTTTCTGTGTTAGAAGCAAGTTCTGGTTTGAATAGAAAGCACACCCTGGCAGGGTAGTCAGCACCCCTACTTATGCAGTTGTAGACATAACATACTTGCTCTGTACTGGCTTTAAGTCTCGCTGAATTCCCAAGCATCACAGGTCCACCGGAATTCACCAGCCATGGAATATTGCAGACACTGTATGGGAATCAGGCAGCAAGGAACAGCGGACATGCATTTTCTCATACAACATCTGCTCATGGGACTGCTCCTTCATTCCATCAGACTTCACTTATAAAACACAAGTTCAAAGATAAAGTTACTAAGAATTTTAAGGGAATTCTCTGGTGGTCCAGTGGTTAGGGCTTGGTGCTCTTACTTCTGGGGCCCCGGTTGGATCCCTGTCAGGGAATTAAGGCAAGCCCCTCCAGGCAACCAAAAGAAAAAAAAAATTAAAGCCGCAACAGCCCAGAATTAAACCAAGTTCTGAATACAGAGTCCTGTGCATAGGTAGAAAGCCCATGGAAGTCGCCCTGGGTGTAATAGAAGGAGGTAAGAATCAATGTTGACCCCAACTATTATTATATATCCAGTATAGACATTTGTAAACAGATGAGTGAGGAGTGAGGATGGAAAGTGAGGGAGAAGAAGGAGCAGAGAGACTAAAAGAAGCCATGGTGGGGGGGGTGGGGGGAGAGAGAGAACAACTAATGTTGACTTGACTTTCTAGTTCTGTGAGGCCCAGTTCTACTTCCTGTGTCTTGCTGTTGACCATCACCATGTTGGGCAATGCAGAGAACATGCAGCCCCACTGGTAGTTCATACTGTGATTTGGGGTGAACTAGAAAAAGATGCCTCTTTCTTAAGATACTTTACTGCCATCTGTTGGAAAACTGTTGTAATAACTATGTGAATGAATAGTGACCACAATGAATGGTCTCTCTGGGGCAATGCTCTGTCTGTATAGTGAATGGCAGCCCTGCCTGTTATCCTCAGGGTCCCCAGGAGTCAGAGGCACAAATGGGGATAACTTACAACCTGAGCTTAGCAAACTTAGTGGGCGGCAGACGGGAGTTGAGGCAGCAGGCCAAGGGGTGGCCCAGGCACACCTCCGAATCACAGCCTCAGAGGCGTTCAGTTGAGAATCAAAACCAGTAGTTCCTCACTTTTAATATTTATTTATTACTTATTTATTTATTTTATAATTTATTTTTGGCTGCATCGGGTCTTAGTTGCGGCACGCGGGATCTTCGTTGAGGCACTCGAGATCTTCCGTTACAGCACGAGGGCTTTTCCCTAGTTGTGGTGTGTGGGTGTGGGTTTTTTCTCCTCTAGTTGTGGCACACAGGCTCTCTAGTTGAGACGTGTGAGCTCCGTATTTGTGGCGCGCGGTGTAGTTGCCCTTCGGCATGTGGGATCTTAGTTCCCTGACCAGGGATGGAACCTGGGTCCCCTGCATTGTAAGGCGGATTTTTTACCACTGGACCACCAGGGAAGTCCCCCAGGGATGTCTTTCTAATTATAGGGTCCCTGAGGTGGGAAAGCAGTAAAAGAACTCTCAATGATGCAGCTATTGGAAACTGTACTCAGGGCCAAGGCCTTCTCTGTAGAACTGAGTAAGCGGAAGACTTGAGAGAATGAGGGACCTACCAAGGTCACATCATCTGAGTGCATTGCAGAGTTAGGATTTTAACTCGGGTTTCCTGGCTCCTGAGCCAGGCTCCTTTACAGTCCCTAGGAGTGGCATCTGCTTCTTTCTTCCTTCTCCTCCTTGTCTTGAAATTTCATGAACTTTTATTCAGACTCAGAAAAAACCCAAACCATTTCACATATATTGTGAGTATACCGCATTTAATAACAATCATTAATAATTCTTTTGCAAGCTCTACAGTTACCAGCAACCCAGTAATATCTCTTCCTTGCCCACAGAGTACATTAAACTGTACTCTTTTTTTTTTTTTTTAAACTGTACTCTTAAAAGAACTTCTTGGGAATTCCCTGGTGGTCCAGTGGTTAGGACTTGGCACTTCCACTGCCAGGGCCTGGGTTCAATCCCCGGTTGGGGAACTAATACCCTGCAAACCGCAAGGCGCAGCTAAAAAAGAAAAAAAAAACAACATTAAAAAAAAAAGAGAACATCTCCCTATGTATGAATAAAGACAAGGTGTTCCCCAAATATAAACTAGGACATAATGCTCTGAACTTTTTTAGAAATTCAGTTTATTTTTATTATAGTTAATTCTTGATGTGTTAAAAGTCTTGTGCTGTTTTAATTCTGTCAATTCATTACTATAAATTTAATCATTTCAGTAATTAAATATTCTTAATTTTTCTATATGTAATTATTCTTACGTTTTTTGCCTATCATACTAAAGGCAAATTGATATAACCTAGAAAACTGATAGTGTGACACTATGTTTTTATTTATAGTCAGCTGAAAAAAATACTAACATTCAATTGTCAATTGTACAGACTTTTCCATATTTTTTATTAAGGTATCATTTACAGAAGAATTCACTCTTTTTTTAAAAACTAAAGTTATTTATTTATTTATTTTTGGCTGTGTTGGGTCTTCACTGCTGCGCGAATACTTTCTCTAGTTGCGGTGCGCAGGGGCTACTCTTCGTTGCGATGCGCGGACTTCTCATTGCGGTGGCTTCTCTTGTTGTAGAGCACGGGCTCTAGGCACATGGGTTTCAGTAGCTGTGGCATTTGGGCTCAGTAGTTGTAGCTCACGGGCTCTAGAGCGCAGGCTCTGTAGCTGCGGCGTGTGGGTTTAATTGCTCCATAGCATGTGGGATCCTCCCAGACCAGGGCTCGAACCCATGTCCCCTGCATTGGCAGGCGGATTCTTAACCATTGCGCCACCAGGGAAGTCCTAGGAGTCACTCTTCCTAGTGTACAATTCTGTAAGTTTTGACAAACATATACAATTATGGAACCACCATCACAATTAAGATATATAACAATTCCATCACTCCTCCAAAAACCTTTGAGAGCCCAGCCACAGTTAAATATATCTTCCTTTTGGGATCTGGTCCAAGGGCCTTTCACTTCCCCTCAGGAGACCATCTGGCCTTTCCCAGAAAGCTCTTGCTCTCAAGTTGATGGGAATAGCAAGGGTCTGTGTTCACAGTCTAAGGGAGAGGGCCGGATACAACACATATAAGGCCATCCACCCAGACTCTCAAAATGCTCTCAACCCAGGAGGATAGAAGGGAGGAGGGGACAGAGGGACCGCCAGTGAGTCACTCCTAGGTTTGGCAAGAGCCAAAGGTACCCCATTGCTTATCTGGTCTATCAACTCTGCCCTGTCTCAGCCTCCTCAGATACATACAACACACACAAACATACACACACTACCCACAACACAATTGTTTACACATGCAAGTACACAGACACACATCTAATATATGTGAGTGCCTACATATACATTATCGACTCTATACAAATGTTCATTCACATACAAATAAACAGACATGTATATAGATAAACACATGCACATGCTCATGCACAACTTTTGGGAAAGTTGCATCACATGTGAACATTATCAGCAATTTGCTCTTCCTGTTGCTCAACTTTATACTTCCCCAGGCCATGGGGCAGCAGGTGCTGCTTGATTGCTGACTCTTCTTTGGGGCTTCTTTGTTGCTGTGTGTTATGGTGGCTGAAGGTGATGTCTGATTTTCAACTGATCTAGGGAGCTTGTGTGGTTGAGAGACATGAGGAGCCTGATACTGGTTATGAATGAGGTATTGGGGGCTGGTGGGACAGCAGGACAAGGATCAGTGTGCAGAGAGAGCTGACTACCAGAGATGGCTGTGGGTGTGTCACTCTACCCAGCTGTATTTGTGTTTCTTGTCTTAAGAAAGCCCATACTGTGAAGCTTATGTTTTTCTGTATGATCAGTGGGATTCATTTCAGTTTGCACATGGTGAACTCTTCACTGAGCATTGGAGAGGAAGGGTTTTGAGAACCTCTGGGTTCACCAGCTGACCTTTCTTGAATGCTATGCTGTGAGCTGGGAGTGGGCAGGGTCTCGCTGGGTGGGGTCAGCCCTGTTAGTACAGATATGGACTGTCTCTGAAAGGATAAACAAGGCATTGCTGACATTGACTGCTTTGGGGGAGGGAAACTGAGTGGTGGTATCAAGACCCTGTGTGGTGAGATGCAGAGGGCTCTAGGAGTCCCCAGTTGTGGACTCTTAGAAGAGGTGCTGCATTAGCTGGGCCCCGAGGGAGGTCAGCAGGTGAAGGAGGGCAATTAATCTAATGTTAGCTTGGAGTCCAGCCTTGGCCCTATCTTCTCTTCAGAGGCTCTACCTGAGGCCAAGGCAAGAATGTACAGATGGGAGGGTAAGGGGGGCTGTCCCAGCCTCCTCGCCTATATGGTGTGTCAGGCCAAGGTCCTCCCATCTGCCTAACCACTTTTCCCTTTCACCTCAGAGCAGGCTTAGTTTGGAAGGAGGAGGTAGGGAAGTTCCTGCTCCTGAGGTTTTCTTAGTGGAAGAGGCCATTGGCCCAGGGACTTTGGGATCCAAAAAGTTCTTTCTCCCTTTCAGAGGTACAGGTCTAAATTGGGTTAGCAGGGCCCCAATCTAAGGCCTGAACTTCTAGGTCGTTATCAGGCTCAGGTAGGGGCAGGGAGGTTTTGTATGTGTTTACTGACACAAATCAGAGAAAACGGGTGAGATGGGAGGTGTGGAGGTGAGACAGGCTAGGACCTGGGGCCTTGGACCCTTTGCTGCAGTGGTTGCACAAGGGACTAAAAATAACTGCATACATGGGCAGTTGGGGCAAATTATGTACAAGATACAAAAAACCCAAAAGCCCAACTGTCACTTCTGAGGTGTCAGGAGCAAAAGCAGGGTACGGCACATGATCCCTGCACACAGCACCACCAAGGGGGTGGGCAGATCATCCAAGCCACCCCTCCAGCTTGACCCCTGGACCCACCCCTACCCTCACCCCATTTAAGGGATCAACTCATTCCCCTCAGGGAGTGAGCAAGGGCACTTGTTACTTGTTTTCACTCCCTTGTGCTGCAGCACGAGTCCCAATAAAGCTTTGCCTGAATTTCTCATCTGGCTTCTTATCAATTTCTATTGATTAAAGAGTCCAAGAACCCGGGTGGGTAACAGAGGAGGAGCCACAAATAAGTGATTAACTTTGGGCTTTCCAAATGCCAAGGTGAGGATGGGTTATGGGTACTATGGTCCCAAACAGGGTGACTGCTGGAAAGTAGTTGAGTGAGTAGTAAGGCTTGACTGGAGACAGACTGTGTGAAGGGGGATGTTGGAAGAATAATAGGATGGGTGCGTTGAGCCTGGATCATACAAAGCCTTAGCAGTCACACTAGGGAGAGTTTGTGCCCTGCTGAGGATTCTGACTGGCAGGGTGTAGCATGACCAGAGCTGTGTGTCTGGCAGATTAATCTTGCTGTGTGAGTAGGGGAGACTAAAGGAAGGGGATGGCATTTCAAAAAGCTTTAATAATACTTATTTTTTGAGTAGATAATACATTCTTATGGTTCAAAACCCAAAAAGTACAAAACAATGTATAATGAAACATTTCCCTTCTGTTCCCAATCCCTGTCATTCAGTTTCTGTCCCTAGAAACAGTAAAGTTTAACAGAATAATTTATTCTTCCAAAAATAGTATATGCATATACAAGAAAGAATAAAGTACATATTTCTTTTATTTTATCTTTTTTACACAGATGACAGCATATTACACACACCTGTTTTTTACATGTATCACTTTAATTCACACAACAAACATATGAGGCAAGTAATATCATTATCTCCATTTTACAGATGAAAAAAATTAAGGCACAGAGAGGTTAAGAAATTTACCTAAAATTACAGATTTTGTAAATGGTAAAGTTGAGATTTGAACCTTGGGTGTCTGACTTCAGAGATCCATTCAGAGTTCCACTCAGAGCTGTTCTTTAATAAGTGACTTTGTTTCTTCTACATTTATTTATTTTTAATTTTATTTTTTTGAAGTATAGTTGATGTACAACATTATATAAATTACAGGTGTACAATGTAGTGATTCACAGTTTTTAAAGGTTATAGTTCACTTATACTTAGTATAAAATATTGGCTATATTCCTTGTGTTGTACACTATATCCTTGTAGCTTATTTTCTACCTAGTATTTTGTATCTCTTAATCCCCTACCCCTATATTGCTTTCTCCTACATTTTACTTGTATTTTCAGCTCAGATCTACTTTTTCATTTTTAAAAGCCAGTGTCCAAGAAGTAAATTCAGAACAAACAAAGAATGATGACTTACCTTGAAATTTTATTTTATTTTTACTGTGGATTTTTTTTCTCAATTTGAAAAATTGTGGTAAAATACACATAACATAAAAGTTACCATCTTCATCACGTTTACGTGTACATTCAGAGGTGTTAGGTACATTCATAATGTTCTGCAGCCACCACCACCATCCATCTCCAGAACTCTTTTTATTTTGCAAAACAGACACTCTATGCCAATTAAACAATAACTCCTCATTCCTCTCCTCCCAACCCCAGCCCCTGGCAACCGCTTTTCTCTTTCTGTCTCTATGACTTTGACTATTCTAGGTACCTTATGTAAGTAGAATCACACAGTATTAGTCTTTTTGTGACTGGCTTGTATCACAAAAAGACGTCGCATGATGTCCTCAAGCCTCATCCATGTTGTAGCATATGTCAAAATTTCCTTCCTTTTTCAGGCTGAATAATATCCCATTGTATCTATATACTACGTTTTACTTATTCATTCACCTATTGATGGACACTTGGGTGACTTCCATGTTTGAACTGTTACACACACAGTTTTGCACTTGCTTTTTATATTAGCGATATATCTTGGATTTTTTTCAGTATCAGTACCTAATGAGTCGCTTTTATTTTTTTCCTTGTCTTTTCTTCTGTCCTTTTCTTCCTGTTTTGTTTTGCAGATGCATAATATTTCAATATTTACAAGCTGTAGTTTCTTTAACCTGTTCCCTAAAGCTGGATATTTAGATTGTTTCCAGTTTTTTTTTGGGGGGGGGGAAGGGGGTTTCTCTTACAAACAACACTGCAATACAAATATATATAATTTTGCAGTTAGTGTTGATTGAAGATACGCCAGTGACCTCATTCCAGCTTTCAAAGCAAGGTTTGGCTCTGTGAGCAGATCTGTGTGGACCTTTCCTAGGGGCTCATTTGCTCTGCTCTTGGGCTGATCTATTGTGATCATATCCTCCCTCCCTTTACTTTGGTGTTGCTTTTGTAAGGTACAGACTTGCAAGGTTAGCCCTGCTGTTCCTGCATTTCTCCAGGGAAGAACTAACACCCAAGGGAGTAATAAGGCAGGTAATCTGGTATCTTTCAAAATGATATTTTAAAAATATTTGTTGAATATATATTAAGCAAAGGGAAAGAAACTGATTTATTAATAAAAATTATATACTTTTTCTTTTATATTAAAAATAAGGGATTATTACATGCACTGTATATATCATTGTATTTTATACAATATGAATTTGCCTTTTTTCCCAGTTTTTCCATTATTAATATCATTATCCAGCAACACTCACTAAAGGTAGGGGTAACTTATAAGATACAGTTACAAAGTATTTTTCAAAACATGCTTAGTGATTTTCTGGATTTCGTGTAACCAGGATGTTTCACACTTTCAGTAACCTGTTCTTTTTCCAGCTTCCTTTTATAACTTTCTGAACCAAACAAGGGTTAAAAGTAGACAGAACTGTGCTATGCTTTACTCATTGTTAAAATTTTCAGAACCAATATAATTTTCTAATGGATATTACGTGGACTGTGTGTGTGTGTGTGTGTGTGTGTGTGTGATGTAGGTGTGGGGAGAGAGGGAAAGAGAGAAGAATGAGTGTAAGGTTTTTGGCATGAACTGAAAGCATGAAGTGCTTTCACTTACTGAGATGGGGAAAGCATGTGGAAGGGGCAGCATATTACGGGTGTAAATTAGAAATTTCATTTGGAATATGTTAACTTTGAGATGCCTCTTAGACCTCCAGATTGAGCTGATAAGAAGTCAGTTGGATATACAAATCTGAGTTCAGGACAAGTTCCAGGCAGAGTTAATATATATGAAGTGCTTAAAATGGTACCTTACATATCCTTTTAAACAAGGCAGATCATGACACTCCTTTGTTCAAAATTCTACAGTGACTTTTCCTTTTATTCAGAGACAAAGACAAAATCTTTACAGTGCGGCTACAAGGCTCTCCGTGATCTGCTTCCCCTACCCCAACATATTCTACTTGGGTGATGGTAATGCTAGCTGCTATAACAAATAAACCCCACAGTACCAGTGGCTTCACACAATTGAAGTCTGTTTCTTGTTCACCAAAGAGCCCAGTGCGGGTATTCTTGGTCAGCTGGAGACTTTCCTCCATGTAGTTGATTCAGAGATCCAGGCTCCTCTGTCTTCTGTTTTGCCATTCCTTAGAACCTCATAATTCTCTACTTTTAGCTGGTGGAAGGCAAAAAAGAGAGAGGGAAGAAGCCTCATTTGTTTCTTAAAATTTTAATTAATTAATTAATCTTATTTGCTTACTTTTTAATTTTTTTTTTAAATCGAAGTATAGTTGATTTACAATGCTGTGCCAATCTCTGCTGTACGGCAAAGTGACTCAGTTATACACATATGGACATTCTTTTTTTAATATTCTTTTACATTATGGTTTATCACAGGATATTGAATATAGTTCCCTGTGCTATACAGTAGGACCTTGTTGTTTATCCATCCTATATATAATAGTTTACATCTGCTAATCCCCAACTCCCAGTCCTTCTCTCCCCCAATCCCCTCCCCCTTGGCAGCCACAAGTTTGTTCTCTATGTCTGTGAGTCTGTTTCTGTTGTTTTTTTTTTTAAACCCCACATTTGTTTATTTATTTATTTTTGGCTGTGTTGGGTCTTCGTTTCTGTGCGAGGGCTTTCTCTAGTTGTGGCAAGTGGGGGCCACTCTTCATCGCGGTGCGCGGGCCTCTCACTATCGCGGCCTCTCTTGTTGTGGAGCACAGGCTCCAGACGCGCAGGCTCAGTAGTTGTGGCTCACAGGCCTAGTTGCTCCGCGGCATGTGGGATCTTCCCAGACGAGGGCTCGAACCCATGTCCCCTGCATTACCAAGCAGACTCTCAACCACTGCGCCACCAGGGAAGCCCCCCGTTTCTGTTTTATAGATAGGTTCATTTGTTCCATATTTTAGATTCCACATGTAAGTGATATCATATGGTATTTGTCTTTCTCTTTATGACTTACTTCACTTAGTATGATAATCTCTAGTTGCATCCATGTTGCTGCAAATGGCAATAGTTCTTTCCTTTTTATGGCTGTGTAGTATTCCACTGTATATATATCACATGTTCTTTATCCATGCATCTCTTGATGGACATTTAGGTTGTTTCCATGTCTTGGCTATTGTGAATAGTGCTGCTATGAACATAGGGGTGCATGTATCTTTTTGAATTATAGTTTTGTCTGGGTATTTGCCCAGGAGTGGGATTGCTGGATCACATGGTAATTCTATTTTTAGTTTTCTGAGGAAGCTCCATACTGTTTTTCATAGTGGCTACACCAACTTACATTCCCACCAACAGTGTAGGAAGGGTTCCCTTTTCTCTCATTTGCTTCTTTTTTTATTTATTTTTTAAACTTTTGCCTGCACTCGGTCTTCGTTGTGGTGCGTGGGCTTCTCTCTAGTTGTGGTGCGCTGGCTGCAGAGCTCGTGGGCTCCAGAGCGCAGGCTCAGTAGTTGCAGTGTGTGGGCTTAGTTGCCCTGCGGCATGTGGGATCTTAGTTCCCCGACCAGGGATTGAACCCACGTCCCCTGCATTGGAAGGTGGATTCTTAACCACTGGACCACCAGGGAAGTCCCTTCATTTGCTTCTTCTTCTTTTTTTTTAATCATTTATTTGGTTGTGCTGTGTCTTAGTTGCGGCCGGCAGACTCCTTAGTTGCAGCTCGCAGGCTCCTTAGTTGTGGCATGTGAACTTTTAGTTGCAGCATGCACGTGGGATCTAGTTCCCTGACCAGGAATCAAACCTGGCCCCCTGCATTGGGAGCACGGAAGTCCACTGCGCCACCAGGAAGTCCCCCCTCATTTGCTTCTTAAATACACTAATCTAGCAGTGACAACACATAAAGTCCTTCACATGTTCTATTGGTGAGAACCAGTCACATGACCAACATGTGAATGCAAGTGGGGTGGGAAACGTTGTCCCTGACCAGGCAGCTGCTTCCTAGGGACAACTCCACACACTGTGGAAGGGGAAACATGATTATTTGGTGAACTACAAGCCAACATCACCACACCTACCATCTTCTCCCACTCCTCCCACCCCCAACAGTTCCCAGCCATCCTAACCTTCTTATTGCTCCTTGACCACTCCAGGCACACTTTTGCCTCATGCCCTTTCCTGGATTTATCTTCCCTCAGATGTCGACTTGCTCTCTCTCAGATCCTTCATTCTGAAGTGGGTGCCCCAGGTTGCCGCTTATTAAGAGTATATTATGTTCCAGATATTTAAAATTCCTTTCTTCATTTATTAAAGGAATTAATTTATGAATCTTAAAAGCAATCTTGTGGGGGGGTAAGGTTGATTATTCTCATTCCAGAGAAGTTAACTGATGTGCCTCAGCTCATACAGCTAGTAGGAGTGGGAGTGAGGATTTAAACTAAAACTTAAAAGCATTCAGCTCTGTTTTTTTTCTCTGACTCTGGCAGAAGCAATCACTCTGCCAAACATATTTCCTGCTGGGAAGGAGATCACTTTACAGTTGAGTATTCTGGGTCTCTGAGCAGTTACATTTCCCAGGGCAAATTAATACAGTCTTTCGTTTCTAACTTGTTTTATGAGTTGAGTTAGTGTGAGAGGTCTCCTAGCACCTGATCACCCTGGACACATTGGATAAAAAGTTTCTGGGCTTCAAACTGAGGATAATTAAGACTTTTTGAAGCCTCTTCTTCCACATGACTCCCAGAGTGATCATTCTAAGATGTGAGTCAGATCTTGTCACTCCTCAGCTTTATTTTGTTTATTTTTTTAAAAATTAAGTCTCTATTTTTTTTAAAATTTATTTATTTTTAAATTCTTGGCTGCGTTGGGTCTTCATTGTTGTGCGCGGGCTTTCTCTAGTTGCAGAGTGCAGGGGCTACTCTTCTTTGCGGTGTGTGGGCTTCTCATTGCAGTGCCTTGCACAGGCTTCAGTAGTTGTGGCATGTGGGCTTAGTTGCTCCGCAGCATGTGGGATCTTCCTGGACCAGGGCTCGAACCCGTGTAGCCTGCATTGGCAGGCGGATTCTTAACCACTGCGTCACCAGGGAAGTCCCTCCTCAGCTTTAATTCCTGCAGTTTACCATTCCTCTAACACAGGGTAAATTTACAGGGTAAATTCTTTAGCCTGGCATTGGAAGCCTTTCCTGCTCTGTCCCCCTCCTCTCTCCCTGGTTTTATCTCCTTTTAATTCTCTATCTCCCAGAGAAATGAATTACTTGTTGTTGCCTGTATGTAACCATTTTAATCTGTCACTCCCTGTTGTTGCACACGCTGCCTGAAACATCCTTTCCTCCCCCTTTTACTTGAGAAATTCTTTTTGATCCTTTGGAACTCAGGTCGGATTATATCTCCTTCTGGAAGCCTTCCCTGACCATCCCCCAACCTGGAAAGATGCCCCTCTTCTGTGCTTTGTAACCATTTAGCTCTCTAAACCTCCTCTACTGTCTCTGCAACCTCAGCATACAAGATAGGGTGAGGCATCACCCTAAATGCACTTTGTGAAGCTACCTTTTCTACACTTTTCTCTTACTAGTTCAGGCAGGTTACATACAAAGAGGAGCAGGTACTATGGTTCCAAGTGACATTGGCTGTGACCTCCAAGCCACCTCCCCCCCCCAACCAATACTTAAGAGAGGTACCCAGGAGAAAACCCAGGAGATAGCCCAGGGTCAGCCCTTGGGGAAGCCAGCTGCCTTCTAGGGCCTTTAGCAGCAGCCTGCTAGAGCAAACCCTAGGCACACCTCTTTCTGGAATAATAATATAATCTCTAATATTTATTGAGTGCCTTCTACTTCCAGGCACTATTCTGACTACTTAACCTGTATGCGTACTTATCTCATGTAATCTTCACAGAAAACATGACTGCTGGCTCCTGGAGATTGCCCAAGGTCACACAGTAAATGATAAAGTCCAGATTCAAATCTAAGCATTGTTTCTAGAGCCCATTTTAGTAACCACTCTACATATTACCTTCTTGTTTTCTGATCTCCAGTTTCCTGCTTAGCTTCTGTAGGAAACCAAATCGCGGGGTCCCAACACAAGTAACAGGAGGCAAGTTTTTCTCCTCCTCATCCCCCACTTCTCTCAGGAGGACCGACTCAGGGATGGAACTGAGAATTCTCAGAAGCAGAAGGGGAGCTCCCAAGTGGCATGGGTCTCTGGAGGCTCTAGGAGAGAAAAAGGGACAGCCTGGTGCATGGGAAAAGGCCTGGCTGGACTGGGGGGGAGGGAGCGGGGACTAACCACGAGCCCAGGATTCTGGTCCAGGCTTTGTCTCTTAGACTCTATGTAACCTTGGGGAAAGCCCTTGCTTCTTTCTGAGCCTTAGTTTCCCCATTTGTAAGCCAAGGGTAAATATAGGGCGGGCAGATCCACCTCGGCCAAAAGAGGGGGAATCCTCAGCTCTACTCGGGAAAGGGCTAGGCGTGGACGTTAGGGAGCGGGGTCAGGGAGAAGGCGCTATCTGGGATCTAGGCCGGTGGGCTTCCTGGAGTTAGGATGAGGTGAGCTTCCGAGCTCAATCCTGCGACCCTATTGCTGTGACAGGGCTGGTCTAAACAGGAGATCGCCGGACCTCCAGTGGGAGGCGGAGCGTGGGCCAGGGTCCCGGCTCTGCGGGATGCGTCCATCCATCCCGCACCTCCTCTGCCTTCCCTAAAGGAGTCGCATCCCCGAGGGGGTGGAGGTTGCGGGCGGCCCAGTAGTTGCCCGCCGCGCTGCGGAGACGGCCTGGGAAGCTGCGGCCAGCCTGCCTGAAGAGCATCACGTCATCCTTTCCGCGAGGCGCCCGCCCCCTCCCCGAAGGCGCCTGCGCAGGCGCGGCGGGAGGGGCCGCGGTGGGGGTTCTCCTCAGCGCTTTACGCCCTTTTCCAGGCTAGCTCCGTCCGCGGCGCTCTCGGCTGGCGGCGGCGGCGGCGCGGAGGGGAAGGCGTCCAGGATGCGGCGCGGGGCGGCCCGGTGCCCCCCTGCCCCGTCACGGCAGCCGCGGCGGCCGCGGGGACCGGGCCAAGGCCGGGGGCGGCGGCCGGAGCCGCGGTAGCGTCGGCGCCGGCGGGAGGGGCGGCCTAGGGCGGGCGGGCGCCCGGTGGGCGGGGGCTCCGCGCTCCGCACGGCCCGGCTCGGCCCCGGCGCCATGAGCGGCGGCGGCGGCGGCGGCGGCGGTGGAGGGGGCTCGGCGCCCAGTCGCTTCGCCGACTACTTTGTCATCTGCGGGCTGGACACTGAGACTGGGCTGGAGCCGGACGAGCTGTCGGGTGAGTGCGCGCTGAGCCCGGGGCTTCTTCCCCGCGGCCGCCGGGGACCCCTGAGGAAACCACCCCACCTACGCTTTGTCCCGGGAGCAGGGCGAGGGTCTGTCGGAAGGACCCAGGGCGGGCGCGGGGTAGGGGGTGTCACTCTGGAGGAGGGGAAGCGGGCGAGGGGCTCTGAGCCTTGAGGGTTCCGAACGGCCCCTGCTCCCCGCTGAGCTGTGGCCAGGTCCTCCCAGATGAGGAGGAGAGAAGGGTTGTGTTCACAGTCTGGTGAAGGTTGAGTGACTTAGTATAAAATAAAGGGAAGCTTGTCCTCGAACACCCATTTGGGAGGGAAGAAGATATCCCACGTCCTAGTGAAAGTAAGTTCCACCCAGACTTAAAATAAAAAACAAAAAACAAAACCCAAAAACTTGGTGAGTTTATCTGGCCTCTTCCCAAGAAGCCTGTGATTGCAGTTCCTCAAAACCGTTCTAACCCAGCGCTGGGCTGGGCCCCCTGGGTTGATGGGACGTGAAGTAATAAAGTGAACTTGGGCCACACCAAGGAGGGTGAGAACTCCCTTACATCTAGAAAGGGCTTGTACTCCGGGGCCGTGCCATATTTTATTGAAAATAATTTATGTCCTTTATGAGGCCAGCGTCATTTGTGAATAAAAGGGCAGCAGCCTAGTTGGAGAGCCTGGGTTGCGTAGGGATGCTTCTCAAGTCTTCTTTCAAAGGGAAGTGGTGGGGAAGTGAAGATAGGGCCCAGATCAGATTTGGCACTAATTGCCCAAGAGTGTCAGAATTGTAAAATCCCATGAATTCCACTGCACCGGTGTCAAGAGTTGTAAAATCCCCGCGAACTCCACTGCACCGTCATTGGACCCTTTGAATCTCAAGGTTTGGAAAAGTTTTTGTCTGGAGTGTCCAGTTTGCACGTTTCATGTGGGTGGAGGTTTGTTGTGTCATCCTGATTTGATGAGAGATACTGCTTTCTACTGTTCTATCATGATGTGTTTACTGTAAAGTTTCTCTCCTGAAGGTGATTATCCTGTTGACTAATTTTACTTTGCTTCGGAGATGACAGGACAGGTTTTGTGTGGGGTTTTTTTCCCCCCATCAGAAAAATTTCAGTGTTTCTTATAAAAAAAAAAAAAAGGTGCATACTTCGAAATGGACTTTTTTTTTTAAAGTGTGTTGTATCACATTTATTGATTTGCATATGTTGAACCTTTCTTAAATCCCAGGGATAAATCCCACTTGGTCGTGGTGTATGATCCTTTTAATGTGTTATCGAATTTGGTTTGTTAATATTTTACTGAGAATTTTTACACCTATATTCATCAGGGATACTGGCCTATAGTTTTTTTTCCTTGTAGTGTCCTTACCTGGCTATGGTATCAGAGTGGCCTCGTAAAATGAGTTTGGAAGTGTTCTGACCTCTTCAGTTTTTTGGAAGAGTTTGACAGAGATTGATGTTAATTCTTCTTTAAATGTTTGGTAGAATTCACTAGGGATACCATCTGGTCCTTGGTTTTTCTTTGTTGGGAGGTTTTTGATTACTGATTCAATTTCCTTACTCATTATTGGTTTGCTCAGATTTTCTATTTTCTCATGATTCCATCTGGTTAGGTTGTACGTTTCTAGAAATTTATCCATTTCTTTTAGATTGTCCTATTTGTCAAAATGGACTTCTAAAAAAGTGATAAATTGATGACCTTTAGCAAGGTCAGAGCAAATACGCTATTTCCTCAAATCAGTAGCAGAGCAGGTGGAGAAAAAATCATGAATCAGTAACACAGTTAATACTAGGCCTCTTGTTGGGGTAGTTTTTCACTTTTTTAGGTCTTCAAATTTTTATAATACTGATATTAATTTTTCATCTGTGTTTCCTATTTGTTAAATTTGTGACTTTGCGATGTGTCAATAGTTGTTGGAATTCAGTTCATGGTACTGGAACTAGAAGGGACCTCAGAGAGGAAAATGAGGCCCAGGAAGGACAGTAGGGCCTACGTCCTGCTAGTTAATTGCTTGACTTTGATCCAGTGCTCCTCTCCTGACACTAAACTGCATCTCATTGCTTGGCTGGGTCTTTAGAAAACACTAACATGTTGAGAAAGACTAAAAATGACACAGTTCTCCCCAGTAAAAGAAACTTTAAATTGGTGGAATAAACCAGTGTTATTTTTATGTTGTGCTTTTAAGTGTCTATTAAATTTTATAGACATTCGATTTTCAAAAATAAAGAGAATGTTTTGCAAATGATAAAGCTTAGGAGTGGAGCCGGGAAGTGATTTGTCAGTGAGAGCATGGGTTTTGGGGTTAAACATTCTTGCTCTGCTGTTGACTAATTCTGTGACTGGGGGCCAAGTTAGATAACTCTGCTGGGGTCCTCATCTATGAAAAAGAGAATGTAAATAAAAAGTGTCTCATCAAGTAGATTCTCAAAAGGTTATTTCTCTTTTAGTGAATATCTGTTAATTATGTGGCTTTTCAGCAAGCTCAAATTATATACCTGTGAAAGCTTATTGAGAGAATAAAGAAGGGGGGGGATGAGCTGTATAAAATGTGTAAGGAAGGGTATTTTTCTATCTTTTTAAGTGTGGCTGCAGTAGTGGAATGCCAAGACTATTTATTCAATAGGTGGCCTTTGTTAGAATAAGCACTGATTGAAGGATTTCTTCTTTTCCTTCATTTCATTTCTGGTGGGTTGATAGGGGAATCTGGACTACCCAGAGGGAATCTTTGAGGAAAACAAAACATACTACAAATAGCTCTTTGCGGGTCAGTCTTGAGACTCTCCAGGGTGCATTTTCTCTCTGCCTTATAGCTCCTAAACTGATGATGTCATAGTAAATGAAACTACAGGAAATTGTGAATTGCACCCAGGTTCTCTAGGGAGGTACCAAGGAGTCTATGTTCTCTCCAAGCAAATTAAGTTATATACATCAGATAGCTTCTATACTCTAGGAGTGAATCCAGAACAAGCAGATCAGAGATGCTCAGTGTTCCTTCTGGCTTTATGGAGAAAGGTTAAGATTCATTTTTTTCTGTTTGCAGCAATAAGCATAGAGCTTGCTGTGTTGAATATAGACTCTGATCATTGAATTTATAGGAGTCTCTCCATGTCACCTCTCGCCTTTCCTCTAGACATAAGCATTTAGGCAAGCCATGTAGTTATTTGTTGTGCAAGGAACAGAGGAAGATATGAAAATTAATTTTGTTTTCTCTTCTGGTTAGTTGAGGGAGTACTTTGGGTTGAAGGAGAGAAAGGTAATCTGTTGGTGAAGCAGAAGTCTAGCCAACTTTTAGAAATGGTATCTGCTTGTTAGCTTTTTGAGTTTGTCAAGGAGATAAGCAAATCTGGAAGAAACATTTTTGATTTTGATTTTTCATTATTGTTGGCCCATTCTAAGTGGGGAGGCAGATGGTAGTAGAGTCCAGTCCCTCTTTCTGCCTCTTTGATGGATGGGTGTTTTGGGCATCTTCATTTTCCATTTTTCTTCTTATGGTCACCACCAGGTAACTGCAGGAGAAGGTTTACCATGACATGGGACTCCTGAGTTTAGTTTCCCTATCTCTGCCTGAGAGTTAAGTTTCCAGAATGCTAGTAACCTATTTCTTACTATGGAATCTTTACGTTCCTCTGCACTGACCTGCACCCAGCATTGAGATATAAGTATCCTAGGTTTATGCATCCACTACTGCAGTTTCCCAGGCTCTGAGTGGTGGGTCTTGCCAAGAATTGAAGAGAGGGCTTAGGAACATAGATAGTTGGGAAACTGGCCAGTGTCCTGTATGAACCTGCTTAGAACACTGACATACCCTGAAATCATCTCTTAATGTCATCATTAGAAGAGAGAAAAAATGCTCCCTGTCCAGGAAAGCCAGAGGACTGGTCAGATCATACTTCTCCTTAACTATATTGGGCAATGAAATTAGAACAACAGAATCATGGAATGTCAAACATGGAAGCTCTCTTAGAGACTATATAACCTTCTGACTTTGCAGATGAGGAAACTGAGGCTCTGAGAAAGTTGGAGAATATTTGTCTCCCTTGCCATGTTTTATCCTTCTTTTCTGCTACTGGAGTGCTGCTTTGCATGCTTTGCAGTAGTTTGATGAGTGTGGGGGAGACAAGTAAAATACTTGTCTGGCAGGGGTGGGAGCAGACATGGCAGTTTTGTCTAGTGCAGGTTTCCGTTTCATGTTAAGCAAGAATACTGTGCATGATTATCAAGAGAGAGATCTTAATTTTTTTTTTTTTGTGGTATGCGGGCCTGTCACTGTTGTGGCCTCTCCCGTTGCGGAGCACAGACTCCGGACGTGCAGGCTCAGCGGCCATGGCTAATGGGCCCAGCCGCTGCGCGCCATTTGGGATCTTCCTGGACCGGGGCACGAACCCGTGTCCCCTGCATCGGCAGGCGGACTCTCAACCACTGCGGCACCAGGGAAGCCCGAGATCTTAATTTTTTTTAGCTTTTTCTTTTTTAACATATTTTTTAAAAATTGTTTTATTTATTTTTGGCTGCTTTGGGTCTTTGTTGCTGCGCGCGGGCTCTTCTCTGGTTGCAGTGAGTGGGGGTTACTCTTCGTTGCGGTGCGCGGGCTTCTCATTGCGGTGGCTTCTCTTGTTGAGGAGCACGGGCTCTAGGTGCGTGGGCTTCAGTAGTTGTGGCGCACTGGCTCAGTAGTTGTGGCTCATGGGCCTATTTGCCCCGTGGCATGTGGATCTTCCCAGACCAGGGTTCGAACCTGTGTCCCCTGCGTTGACAGGCGGATTCCCAACCACTGCGCCACCAGGGAAGCCTAGCTTTTTCTTTTAATGTAATTTCACACCAAACATTGACATGAATGGTACAAAGAACTTCAGTACATCCTTTTTCCAGATTCACTGTTAACATTTTGCTCCAGTTGCTTTATCACTTATATATGTGTCTTATCTTTCTCTCTCTAATATATAAAAAATCTTTATTGAGATTTAATTCTCCTATTTAAAGTACACAATTCAGTGTTTTTTAGTATATTCACAGAGTTGTGAAATCATGACTAAAGTCAATTTTAGAATATTTTCATCACTCTCCCTCCAAAACCTATACCCTTTAGCAGTTACTTCCCATATCCTTCCAACTCCCTAACATCCCAGCTTTAAGCCACCACTAATCTACTTTTTTTTTTCCTCCTTGGGTGAAAAAACTTTTATTTTCTTATCACCAAATCAGTACTAGTTCACATCATTATTCTTCACATCCATGATAATAAGAAAAACTTAATCTCTTCATAGTAGTTAACATTTTAATATAGATCCTTCTAGACCTTTTATTAAAATGAAAGTTATTTTTGTTATTGTACTTATAATTTCGTAAAAACAGGTGCTGATGAGTTGGAGAAAGAAGAGAGTTTGAGGGCAGTAGGTTGATTGGGAACCACTAATCTACCTTTGATCTTTATGGATTTGTCTATTCTGGACATTGCATATAAATGGAATCACAATATATGGTCTTTTGTGATTGGCTTCTTTCACCTAGCATGTTTTCAAGGTTCATCTATGTTGTAGCATGTATCATTTCTTTTTATGGCTGAATGATATTGTATAAATATACCACATTTTACTTATCATAAGTTGATGGACATTGGGTTATTTATATACTTTTTGGTTATTATAAATAATGCTACTGTAAACATTTGTGTACATATTTTTGTGTGGACATATGTTTTCATATCTCTTAGGTATATACCTAGGAGTGGAATAGCTGAGTCATGTGGCAATTGTATGTTTAACCTTTTGAGAAATTGCAGACCCTTTTCCAAAACAGCTGCACTGGTTTACATTTCCACTAGCAGTGTTTGAGGGTTCCACACTCTATCCTCACCAACACTTATTATCTTTTTGATCATGGGCATCCTAGTGGGTGTAAAGTGGGTATCTCAGTGTGATTTTTATTTGCATATTCTTGATGACTAAGAAGGATATCTTATTTAAAAGAAAAAAAAAGTTACCTCAGAGATGTAGTGGGTATAAAAAGTTTGATGAGCCAGTTTCAAACAGGGAGTCAATTTGAAATAACCTCAATTTTTATTTTCCTCTACCAGTCTGGTCAATTCAGCACAGATTCTCTCATGATCATTTTATAAAGGCATCCCTGCTCTGAAGCTCAGACTCCTAGCTGAAGCAAAACTCAAATCCTGGTAGCTTACCTCAGGCATCTGTGGATACTTCAGGAGTTCAGGGTAGAAGGGGGAGATTTCCTAAGTTAGGTCATGTGTTTCCTTTTATAAGGTAGAGCAAATAAGAAGTCAAGAGAGACACTACTAGCACACAGAAAACAATTACAGAGCAGCCCCAAGGTGATTTAAAATTATATGCTAAATTTAGTTGGAGAGGCTATATTTTTAACATAAGAGCACCCTACTTCACACTCTCTCAGGTAGGGAGGATCACATTGAAGGTAAGTGGATTTTACTTTAATAACAATGGGGCTCTGCTCCTCTCTTCTTAGGAGGAAATCCCGAGTCACAGTGTTTCGTGCTTAAACCAAATTCTTAGACTCTGTTCCGCCCTTCCTTCCTTCTGTACTAGATTATAAATAGTTTTCTTTGCCTAGGGCCTCCTTTGGCAATACCCATTTCCAGTCCTATATCCTTTTATAAGCTTGTTGTTTTTTGCTAACTCTGGTGGAAGGTGTACTTGTACTTGGCTTGGCTTCTCAATTCCTGTTGGCATCTCAATTCCTGTTGCCAAATTCTGGATTTGAATTACTGTCAGGTGGTCTTAGAGGTCTCTTAGGAACCTAGGTACACATGAGGGAACCTATATTGATATGTTTTAGGTTACTGCTGATATGGCATAGGACCTAGTAAAAGAGAGAAAGCCTTGCCCTTTAGAAGCTCGTGACTTCTTGTGGAATTCAGTGATTACACAGAGACTATCGTTGCCAGATTTTTAGGTTTAGTTCTCAAAAGTTATTAAGTGAGGCAATTACTGGTCAAATGTCTATGTTCCAGATGTTTTGTAATGACTGATTTTAGTTTAGAGTATACAGAACCCTGGACTGGGTTTGTGAGTGTCAGAGTCCTGTCGTGGTGGAAAACGAGGGCATGTGCTAGCTTTCAAGCTGTTTTCTTCCAAGTGTGCTTCCAAGGGGTCGGGTATGGCTCCAGGAAGTTAGATGGGAACAGCTATGGTTTAGACCATCAGGTTTCTCAAATGTTATACTTAGGATATTTGCTTGATGGTCATCCACGGGATCTATCATAGTTTCTTGTTAAAGAGAGCCAGGTTAGTAATTCTTGTTTGTTTCTTTTGTTCATTAGTGTGATGGACAATTCAGGTCAAAATTTTGCTAGTCCATCTGTGGTCTACTGAATGGGCTGAACTAGCTGCGTTAGTCTAAAATGTTTTCATGGAGTGCTGAGAGGCTGTGGGCAGGGATAAGATGTGTGGAGGTTCCTCTTATTAAGCTTCATCCCTCTGTGAGTGTGGGATTTCTTGTTTTCTAAACTACTTCTAGGTGGCAAAACATAATATAAGTGTGCATTCATTTATATTGGTCACAGAATCAAAAACTGTCAGAGCTAGATCTGAGATAGTCCAGCCACCACTTTTGAAAGATGGTAATGATTAATATTTGTAAATGATTTAATAGTTTTTGGGCTTCCCTGGTGGCACAGTGGTTGAGAATCTGCCTGCCAGTGCAGCGGACACGGGTTCGAGCCCTGGTCTGGGAAGATCCCACATGCCGCGGAGCAACTAGGCCCTTGAGCCACAACTATTGAGCCTGCGCGTCTGGAGCTTGTGCTCCACAGCAAGAGAGGCCGCGACAGTGAGAGGCCTGCGCACCGCGATGAAGACTGGCCCCTGCTCGCCACAACTAGAGAAAGCCCATGCACAGAAACGAAGACCCAACACAGCCAAAAAAAATAAATAAAATTAGAAAAAAATAAGATGTAATAGTTTTAAAACAGTTTTTAATATTTTCAGTCCCATTTGAAAATATAATTTTTTGTCCACTGTTACCCAGAAAGTTAGAAAGAACTGTTAGAATCCAGGTCTTCTGTCTGCTGTCTCACCAGTGATGAGATTATTCTTTTTTTTTTTTTTTTGGCTGCGTCATATGGCTTTTGGGATCTTAGTTCCCCGACCAGGGATTGAACCTGAGCCCTCGGCAATGAAAGCCCAGAGTCCTAACCACTGGACTGCCAGGGAATTCCCGAGATTATTCTTTTAAAATGATAGATTTGGGTATATTGAAGCAATGGCTTAATCATTGAGTGGCAGAGCTGTGGCATGGCCTCTTTGATCAGTCCCCAACCCACAATGCAGTAGAGGAACTCTGTCAGGGGAGGAGTCAGGTCACTCGTTTTTTGAATTGTAGTTAAGGCTGGTTGTTATTTTTTATATATATATTTTCCTGTCTCCCCATTCTTATCAGTTCTGGAAATGTTTTTCTTAGACCAAATAGTTACTGGGGCTTTGTTTCTAAGAAGTTCTGTTTTTTGTGTGGCTGTTTCAGGATGTTTTATACTGTTTGTCTGAGGTCTGTTTTCTTTGAAAAGAAAAAAAAGAGGTTTGCACCTACTAACCTCAGAAATCCCTCAGTGTAACCTGCAGGTTGCATCTTTTTGTGGTTGTTGTTGGGTGCTGGCTATGACTTCTGATTTACCATATTCTTTATAATGAAAGATAATGGGAAGCAACTAAGAAACTTTCAGGATTTTTTGTATTTTATTTATTTTTTTATACAGCAGGTTCTTATTACTTATCTATTTTATACATATTAGTGTATACATGTCAATCCCAATCTCCCAATCCATCCTACCACCACCACCTCCCCTGCCACTTTCTCCCCTTGGTGTCCATACGTTTGTTCTCTGCATCTGTGTCTCTATTTCTACCCTGCAAACCGGTTCATCTGTACCATTTTTCTAGGTTCCACATATATGCGTTAATATACGATATTTGTTTTTCTCTTTCTGACTGACTTCACTCTGTATGACAGTCTCTAGATCCGTCCACGTCTCTACAAGTGACCCAATTTCGTTCCTTTTTATGGCTGAGTAATATTCCATTGTATATACGTACTACATCTTCTTTATCCATTCGTCTGTCGATGGGCATTTAGGTTGCTTCCATGACCTGGCTATTGTAAAGAAACTTTCAGGATTTTTAAAGTCAGGAAGACAGAGAAGGAAATGATTTAGAAATAATAATCATAAGCCATGATTTATAAGTGGATAAACCCAATTTACAACAAATTACATTCATTAAAAACAGTAATACATTAGAATTACTCTCCAGGAATGTCAAAAGAATTGGTTCCTTTCTCAGTTGTGTCATCTCTGGTGTCCTTTTTTTCTTTATTTTTGTAGTTTTAGAATAATGGCTTTCTAACAGTGTCATGAAGATAGGTATTAATTATTGTTATATTGTTGAAGAAAACCAGAGGTTTTATTTTGAGTAAGTTAAATGTCTCTTTTCTTGTTTTCCCCATAGTCTTTTTTTTTTTTTTTAATTTAAAAAAGTATTTATTTATTTATTTTTTGGCTGCATCAGGTCTTAGTTGTGGCACGCAGGATCTTTTGTTGCAGCGCGTGGGCCCTTTGTTGCAGTGTGTGGGCTTCTCTCTAGTTGTGGCACACAGGTTCATTAGTTGTGGTGCGCAAGCTCATTAGTTGTGGAGCATGGGCTTAGTTGCCCCGTGGCATGTGGGATCTTAGTTCCCTGACCAGGGATCAAACAGACGTCCCCTGCATTGCAAGATGGATTCTTAACCACTGGACCACCAGGGAAGTCCCTTCCCTGGAGTCTTTATTTGACAATGACCATTGCATTAAAATTTTTTTCCTGATTATAAAAACCGTAGGTTATTATACAAATTAAAAAATTACAGAACTATGTTATAACTTCTCTTGTCCCAGAGTCAGGTAGACAAATTTCTGAGCTTTGCTAGAAGAAATGCTTTACATAGTAGGTATTTGATAAAGATTTGTATTAATTATGAAAAGGTAAAGGCTGCTTATTCAGATTTTCAAAGAATTGTATGTAATCATATGTATATATTTTTCTGATATAAGGCATAGTACTTAACTTTTTAGAACTTAAAGAAGCCAGACTTCCACAACTTTTCTAAGTGCTAAGTAATAAAGAAGGTGGGGTTTGTAGAGGAGAAGAGTAGCAATGATTGTTTACCCATACCCAAAAAGCTGAGGGCCAACGTCAGATTTAGAGGTAAGATGGTGATGTGAGAGGCATTTTGTATTGCACTGTGATTATTTTGTAATTTTTAATGTATAAAGCTAAATTTTATAATAGTTCAGATGAACCTTTTTTTTTTTAAATGAATCTAGTTTTAGTTTATTTAACCAGTCCCATGGACTTAGGATCACAACCTCTTATTGGGAAAAATAAAACGAATACCTAGAAGTATCACCTGCTAAACTGACATCTGTCCAGTTTTGCTTAGCTCTGAGGTTCTGTATGTTCAAATGGTATTTAATCCCTTTCTTTGCTAAGTAATTAAGCTAGTATTCTTCTTTTACCCCCATTTTCTCACATCTCTGTGAAACACATTCTTTCCACTGCACTTTTATTGTGTGGAAAGTTGGTATTTAAGCATCTGTAGTTTTATCTTCTAGAAGAATGTTTAGTGTTTTGTGGAGGATTGTTGGTCTCCTGGTCTAGCTCTGTTGGCTGCTTAGCTCAGTTGGTTATGAGTGTGATGAATTTAATAAGGCCAGGGTCATTGAGTCAGTCTTCATAAGGACCAGTTAGCTTTGTTCTACCCACTTTTGTACTAGCCTCTGCTGACCATCCCACTCACAAGTACACTGTAGTTAATGGGGAACACAGGCAAGGAAATGAGGCTAGAGTAAACTGTTCAATCCCTGATAACTAAATTAATAGCTATTTATTGTTTAGTGAATACATTTCAATTCTAGGTACCAAATGACATTATCCTCACTTTACGGATTAGGAAACTAAAGTGCAGGGAATTTAAATAACATGCTTGAGTTCCCATAGCAAGAATTAGGAACCTTTTTTCCCTGTCTCTAAAGTCCTCTACCATATACCTTTCTGTTATTGAAAGACCAACTTAGTGATGGGACACTTGTTTGCATACATGTGTGAGATAGAGTTGCTGTTCTTGTGGAGCTCATAGTCTTCTGACAAGTCAGGCATACATAAACCAATAGCTGTGGAAAAGGATCAGTTCCTTAAGTGAGGAGCAGATAATGAGGTGTTGCTGGGGTTCAGGAGAGGGAAAGAGTATTCTGTTCTCTAGCTTTGTAGTTTATGTCTTGCAAAATTTGCTGTAGAGGGTTTAGCTCTGGCTGTGACCCTGAACAAAAACATGGTCTCTCATGTATTCATTGATTAGTTCAATGCTCATTTAATATGTACAAAAACACCTTTGGCCTATACATAAGTTATAGACTCTGAGGTTTGGAAAAAACATATTTGAAGGTCAACCATGTAAGGAGTGTTATTTTCTCTCTCTAAAAATAAAACTTTAAATTATAAAGTACATTTCTTATAGGGAACTTAGAAATTATAGAAAGGTACAGAAATAAGTCACTCACGAGTGACTATTCAGAATTAAGCTTGTAGCATTTTGATGTCTTTTTGTAGTTCCTTCCAATTCTTAAAAATTCGTATTGCAGTCTGCCTTAAGCACAAGTCCTAAGTATATAGCTTGATGTATCTTTACATATGTTTACATGTGTATAATCATCACCGATATTCTTTCCAGTTTTTACTATATGTGGGTGTAGTGTGTATACTTTTACATACTGTGATAAGGCGAAAGGTAAACATTTTATGTTTTGATTTTTTTTTTCACTTAATGTCCTGTCATGAGTATTTCTCAATATCAGCAAGTATTCTCCTGAAATTTTATTGTGCCTAGTTAAGAGTTAATTAATTACAAGTAATAGAAACTCATTCAAACAAGCTGAAGTAAAAAGGGGATTTATTTCAAATTATAACATTCTATATATTTATAAATAACATCTTAAAAAATATCCCACATCAGTACAAAGATCTTTCTGGTGAATATATTCAAATTTTTATTTTATCAAATACCCTTGTACAAGTATTTTTACACTTGT
This sequence comes from Monodon monoceros, assembly GCF_005190385.1. Lineage (NCBI taxonomy): Eukaryota > Metazoa > Chordata > Mammalia > Artiodactyla > Monodontidae > Monodon > Monodon monoceros. The sequence goes on along the minus strand of NW_021703784.1, from coordinate 61,677,869 downwards.
GGGAGTCATTGTATGGGATTAATTGGTAAAACTAGACTCTGTGAGTCCAAGGAATAATGTATATTTTAAGTTTTAATAGATATTGCCTAATCGCCCTCTTCAAAAGGTTAGCCTCTCACCAACAATAAGATTCTACCAATTTTTTCTCTATATCTGCAACGAAATATTAACTGCTTTTCTAAAATGTTTTCAATCTGCTGGGAAGAAAATGTGTGTTTTAATCTAAATTTAACTATTTGTGAGGCTGAGTATCTTTTCATATATTTCATGTACACTTGTGTATTTCATGTTTCACTCCTTCAATGAATTACCTGTTCAGTCCTTTTGTTCATATTTCTGTTGTGTTGTTTATATTTTTCTCATTGATTTGCAGAAACTTTATCTATTAGGAATATTTTGATTCTCAGGAAATACCTCAGAAACACTTGCAGTGAAAAACAATATATGTACACTAATATAGAGTTATAAAATTGAGATCATAAGAGAAAAAAATGTATCCTGCTTTTTAAAGTTATTATTATATGTTGATCATTTTCACATGTTTTTAAATATGTCTTGAATAGTTTTCTCATGCCATTAAGTATTCTTCATAAACATGATTTTAATTGTTATTTGATTCCAAAGTATGAGTGAATTGTAAAATTTTAATGATTACTTGGCACTTGGGTGGTTTGTTTATACTTTTTTATGATAAATAATTTTACAACGTGTATACTTTATACAAATCTGTGAGTGTCTGTTGCTTTAGTATATATAACAGTAAGACAGTTATTAAGTCAAATTAGATGAACCTTTAAGCACATTTCATGTGTAATGATGAATTTCTTCTTGGAAGTGCTCTACCAATTTATGCTCACTTCTAGCTTGCCATCATTTATGTATATATATATATATTTTTTTTTTTTTTTGGGGGGGTGGTAGATTACACATAACAAAATTTACCATTTTAACCATTTAACATAGTTCAGTGGCATTTAGTACATTTCACAATATTGTGCAGTCATCACCATTATGGTATATATAACATGTTCATCACCCCAAAAGGAAACCTGTACTCATTGAACAGTCACTCCCTATTCCTCCCTCCCCCAAACCCCTGGCAACCTCTAATTTGCTCTCTGTTTCTTTGAATTTGCCTATTCTGGATATTTAATATAAATGGAATCATACAATATATGGCCTTTTGTGACTGGCTTCTTTCACTTAGCATAATGTTTCCAAGGTTTATCCATGTTGTAGCATAAATTAGTACCTCATTCCTTCCATTATATGGTTATTGTATGTATGAATGTTTATTCATTCATCTCTTGATGGACATTTGGGTTGTTTCCACTTTTTGGCTATTATGAATAGTGCTGCTATGAGCATTTGTGTTCAAGGTTCTGTAGGAACATCTGTTTGAGTATACACCCAGGAGTGGAATTGTTGGGTCATATGGTAACTCTGTGTTTAATCTTTTGAAGAACTGCCAAACTGTTTTCCACAGTGACTGCACCATTTTACATTCAGACTGTCAACACACGAGGGCTCTACTTTCTCCACATCCTCACTAATTCTCATTATTTTCCTTTTTTGGGATATCATTATGTTTTAATCTGTATTTCTTTGACTACTACTAAGGTAGATTTTAAAAAAAGCTACTTATTAATCCTTTGTGTTCTTATCGTGAATTGTCTGTGTATGCTTTTTATAATTTCTTTTATTGCTCTTTTTTTGTGGGGGATTGGGGAGGGTTGAGGTTAGGCTGCTTTTGAAGGATAATTATGGATTTCTTTTGCTTAGGAAAGCTGGTGAGTTAGCTACAGAAGTAGGGGGTAAAAAAATGCGGTTTGGAGGGTGTATTAGTTTCCTATGACTGCTGCAACAGATTACCATAAACTGGGCGGCTTAAAACAATAGTGATTTTTTTTTTTCCTCCTCTGTTCTGGAGGCCAGAAGTCCAAATTCAAGGTGGCAGCAGGCTGCATTCCCTCAGAGGGCCTTTGGGGAGAATAATTCTTTGCCTCTCCCAGCTTCTGGTGGCTGCATTTCTTGACTTCTGGCCACATCACTCACATCTTCACATCACCATCACCTTTGTGTCTTCTCTGTGTGTCTGTCTTATAAGGATACTTCTCTTTGGATTTAGAGCCCACTCAGCTAATTCAGGATGATCTTCTCATCTCAAGATCTTTGATAACATCTGTAAAGATCTTTTCAAATAAGATAATATTCATGGGTTCTGGGGAGTACGATGTGGACATATCTTTTTTGGGGCCAGCATTCCACCCACTACAGAGGGGCTAAAGGGTAGGTCTTGAATTTCTCTAAGTGTGAGCAAGAAGCAGAGAGGAGTAAAAAGGAGAGCCTAGGAAGAATACTTAGGGAAGAAGAAACTAATATCACCATTGCTCTGTACTGTTACTACACTTGGCATTCAGAAATACCATTGGAGGGCTTCCCTGGTGGCGCAGTGGTTGAGAGTCCGCCTGCCGATGCAGGGGACACGGGTTCGTGCCCCGGTCCGGGAAGATCCCACATGTCGCGGAGCGGCTGGGCCCGTGAGCCATGGCTGCTGAGCCTGCGCGTCCGGAGCCTGTGCTCCACAACGGGAGAGGCCACAACAGTGAGAGGCCTGCGTACCGCAAAAAAAAAAAAAAAAGAAAGAAATACCATTGGACTTTTTTTGGCCGTGCTGCGCAGCTTGTGGGATCTTAGTTCCCTGACCGGGGATTGAACCTGGGGCATGGCAATGAAAGTGCTGAGTCCTAACCCCTGGACTGCCAGGGAACTCTCTAGGACTGTTTTTTTAAATTACAGTATAGTTGATTTACAGTGTTATACCATAGGATTTTAGGATAAAAATGACTTAGGTCCAGTTATATTTGACAGAAGCCATGTAACTCCGACAAAAATCAAACTTCTGTTTTGGTAGAACATTCTTATCTATAATAAAGTATTCCTTTAGCACAGTGATGTTGGAACCAGTCAGATATGTTGTCATTGTCATCAGTAATCACTGTCTTATCTAGGCCTTGTATTTGTGCTATATTCTTTTAATATAGGCAACAAAGGCTCATAAAAGAGAAGCAAGAGCTGGTTAGACTTTCCAAACCTCTCATTTTACAGAGGAAGAACATGTGGCTGGGAGGGTTTTGAATAATTTGTCTGGGTTCCCACAGCTGGTTAGTTAACTTAGCACTGAAACTTGAATTTGGGGTCTCTTAATTCTTAGGTGAGTGTTTTTTCCCATGATATGGTATACAAACTGTGCAAACTGTTAAAGAAGTAAATATTTGTGAATCTATATCTGTATCTATATTGGCCTCCTCTCCTTAAAGCTGAGGTTCTCTGCTGGGATAGTAAAGGATATAGTGTAGCCTAAAAGTTACATCTGTCACCTGGATCAGAATCCTCCATTTACTGTTTGTGTGACCTTGGGTGATTTACTTCTCTGTTTTAATTACTTCATTTTTTTTTTTGTAAATTTATTTATTTTATTTATTTTTGGCTGCGTTGGGTCTTTGTTGCTGCACGCGGGTTTCTCTAGTTGCGGCAAGTGGGGGCCACTCTTCATCGCGGTGCACAGGCTTCTCATTGTGGTGGCTTCTCTTGATGCAGAGCACGGGCTCCAGGTGCGTGGGCTTCAGTAGTTGTGGCACGTGGGCTCAGTGGTTGTGGCTCGTGGGCTCTAGAGTGCAGGTTCAGTAGTTGTGGCACACGGGCTTAGTTGCTCCGCAGCATGTGAGATCTTCCAGGACCAGGGCTGGAACCTGTGTCCCCTGCATTGGCAGGCGGACTGTCAACCACTGTGCCACCAGGGAAGCCCTAGTTACTTCGTTTTTAAAGTGGAAATAAAACCTATCTCTTAGGGATTTTGTAGGATTAAATAAGTTAATACATTAAATGGCTTGGAATAGTGCGTGGCACATGATGAGTATCCATTAAATGTTTGCTATTGCTAACATTTTTATTCTTTGCATCACTTAATTTTCTATATAATCCTGACATTGTTGGGAAGTGGAAATGGGGTAATAGTGCTACATACATTATCTCATTTGGGCCTGTTAGCAACCATATGAGAGAAGTTTTATTTTTCCCATTTTATGGACGAGGAAACCGAGGCACAACACAATTTGCCTGAGGTTATACAGCTAATATACAGAAAGGCTGGGGTTCGAACTCAGATCTGTCAGAATCTGGAGTTTATGCTTTAAAAAAATAGTAAAACTTTAAGGAAACAAACAAACACAGTAAAGTACACGTCAAAGTGTACACTGTGATATATTTTCACAAACTGAGCACACCCATGTTGCCAGAACCCCAGAATCCTTCCTTGTGCTTCTTCCAGTCCGTAATTGCCCTCCCACCCACCAAAGGTAACCACTGTTCTGACTTCTAACAGCATCAATTAGTTTTGCCTGTCTTGTATTTTGTATAAATGTAACCATACACTATGTGCTCTTTTGTGTCTGGATTTTTTTTTTGCACAACATTATGTCTGAGAGGTTCATTCATACTGTTATATGCAGTTTTAGATTGGTCATTCTCACTGCTGTGTTTCCTTTTGTGTTAACTATTCAATAATTTCTCTCTCAATTCCACTGTTGTTGACACTTGGATAGTGTCTAGATTTTGAGTGTTAACAATAGTGATATGTTATGAACATCTCCTGTATGTGCCTTTTTTGTGAACATGCACTTCGTCCTGTTGAGTATATACCTAGGAGTGGAGTTGCTGGGTCATAGGTTTATGTTCAGCTTTAGTAGATACTGCCGTGCTGTTTTCCACAGTAGCTGGATCAATTTACATTCTCAATTGCGGTGCATGAGAGTGTAGGTTGCTCCCTATCCTTACCAACACTCAGCATTTTCCTTCCTTTTCATTTTAGCTATTCTAGCGGTTATGTAGTGGTACTGCATTACTTAAATTTGCATTTTCTGGATGACTGATGAAGTTGAGTACCTCTCAAAGGTTTATCCGTTATTTGTATATCCTCTTTATAGAAGTATCCAAGTCTTTTGCCATTTTTCTTTTAGGTGGTCTTTTTTTTCCTTATTGATTTAATGGAATTCTTTATATGTTTCTAGGTATGTTTCTTGTTTCAGTTATATGTATTGCAAGTTATCTTCTTGTGATTTGTGTATTTCCTTTTCATTCTCTTCACGGTGACTTTTAAAGAACAGAAATTTTTAGTTATAATATAATCCATTTTATCAGTTTTCTCTCTTTATGTTTCATGCATCTTGTATTCTGTTTAAGATATCTTTGCTATTGCAGGGTCACAAAGATGTTCTGTGTTTCCTTCTAAAGCTTTTATTGTTTTACCTTTCACATTTAGATCTGAAATCCCAGAGCTAACTCTCTTAAGCACTATGCTATAACACAATTCTGTACTGCCTGAAAAAGCTCCCCCATCTCTGTGTGTATGTGTGTGTGTGTGTGTGTGTGTGTCTGCGTGCACGGGCACACACCATTTATCAGCATTCTGTAGAGTGAAAGAGAAACATTTCCATTGCTCCCACAGCTGGGCCTAAAGTACAACAAGGCTTTGAAATGACCAATAACAGTGCTTTTAATACACATTTAGTAAAACAAATGTTAGTCATTGTTCTTTTTTTTAAAAAATTTATTTATTTAATTTATTTTTGGCTGCATTGGGTCTTTGTTGCTGTGCACGGGCTTTCTCTAGTTGTGGCGAGCGGGGGCTACTCTTCGTTGCGGCGCGCAGGCTTCTCATTGCAGTGGCTTCTCTTGTTGCGGAGCACGGGCTCTAGGCACGCGGGCTTCAGTAGTTGTAGCTCATGGGCTCTAGAGCGCAGGCTCAGTAGTTGTGGAGCACTGACTTACTTGTTCCACAGCATGTGGGATCTTCCCGGACCAGGACTTGAACCTGTGTCCCCTGCATTGGCAGGCGGATTCTTTTTTTTTTTTTTCTTTCAAGCGGATTCTTAACCACTGCACCACCAGGGAAGCCCAGTCATTGTTCTTTGATTTAGTACCAATTGGTAAAATTTTAGTAGTTTAGGAAACTCTGTAAAAAAAAAGGTTGTTAGTATAAAAGGCCTTAAGGGTGAAGATAATTCTCTTCTGTTACTGAGGGTAACCTGACAGGAGGTTCCCAGATTCTTAAATCTTGGCACTCTGGGAAAGAAGACTGTTGGGTGCTTCCTTGTGAGCTGTGGTTTGAAATTTGGATTTAGGGACATTTTAGTGTTTTTGGTACAGCCATGTTTCCTGCTCTGGGTTCTGCTTTGGTACTCATTCTGTGAAGCAGATAAATGCTGTCACTTTCATGCAGTAGAGGCTTCCTTTTGCGGAAGCATTTGGGAATTTCCAGGGCATTTCTGTGTCTTGTTTTCATGGTTGAAGATTTAGATGTGATTCTTGCATGTATGGCTATTTTTTTGCCTCTTGTGCTCCATACAAGTATGTCCCATATGCTTTACACATATTTACACACTCAGTCCTCTCAATACGCCTATGAACTAGGTATTATTATCCCTGCATTACAGGTGAGGAAACTGAGATTTATAGAAGAGAGACCTTAGGCAGATTACTTAAAATTCAACAAGACATGGAACTAGTATTTGAATTTAGATTTGCTGTCATTAAAGTCCTATTTCTTCCACTATTATAGTATCTATATCACAGGATATACAGCAGTACCTTCCTAGCTTCATCTGGATAAGAGGCCCATTCAGATTTCTGAGGCCTGTCTGCCTGGAGGACGAAATACAAGTTTACTCAAGTGTGTTCATGAATTCCAGGAGGGTTTGGTTTTGAATGATAATTTTTAAAAATTAATTAATTAATTAACTTTTGGCTGTGTTGGGTCTTCGTTGCTGTGCATGGGCTTTCTCTCGTTGTGGTGAGTGGGCTTCTCATTGTGGTGGCTTCTCTTGTTGGGAGCACGGGCTCTAGGGTGTGCAGGCTTCAGTGGTTGTGGCACATGGACTCAGTAGTTGTGGCTCGCGGGCTCTAGAATGCAGGCTCAGTAGTTGTGGCGCACGGGCTTAGTTGCTTCGCAACATGTGAGATCTTCCTGGACCAGGGCTCGAACCCGTGTCCCCTGCATTGGCAGGTGGATTCTTAACCACTGCGCCGTCAGGAAAGTCCCTTGAATGATAAATTTTTATGTCTCTATAGCACTTAGCGGCATAGAGCTGTGTGCTACACAGTAGGAACTCAATGAAGATTAATGGATAAATTGCTTGAGTATGGAATAATGTAGTAATGTCACAGAATGGGTGAATGTGGGGTAGACAGGGTCTCTATCCGGTGGCTGAGTGGAGAAAACATCAGTCTGTGCTTATATTTATAGCTTGGATTTGTTGAGAGGGTGTGATTATGATGTTAGGTTTTTTTTTTTTTTTTTTTTGTGGTATGCGGGCCTCTCACTGTTGTGGCCTCTCCCGTTGCGGAGCATAGGCTCTGGATGCGCAGGCTCAGCGGCCATGCCTCACGGGCGCAGCTGCTCCGCGGCATGTGGGATCCTCCCGGACCGGGGTGCGAACCCGTGTCCCCTGCATTGGCAGGCGGACTCTCAACCACTGCACCACCAGGGAAGCCCATGATGTTAGGTTTTGGATGAATTGTTTTGATTAAATGTCTTGCACAATGAGTAAATATCTGTGGGTTGATATGTTGATGAATTTTGGGGATATTTTCACCTTGGGAGACAATTAAAATTTTTGGCTCGACACATTTTCTTCCCTCTCTGTGGTAGCAGAAGTGTATTCATTTTCAAAATTCTTCTTTAGCGTCATTTGGAATAGGTTGGCTGGTTTGGTTTTTGCTGCTGTGGTAAGAAGAACTGTGTTATAATTACCATCTCTGCTTCCTCTAACAGTTTTATGGATTTGCTTTGAAGAACCCTAAAAAAGAAGAAACTTTTATTGTGATACATAGTTCTTCCAGAAGGATGTTTTATACTGGGTGATACTCTAAATGTGAAATCCCAAATAACCACATGTGAAAAAAATATCTCCAAGACTGAAATGGCCCCAGAAGCTCCCCGCTCCATTGTCATGGTAAATTATCAATAGATTGGCAAGGATAGAACTGAATTGGTAAGAGACTGAAACCTGAGATCATTAAGCATTTACATAGGAGCATTTAATTCCTCTGAATGAATTCAAGTCTCCTGACCCAGACAAATTACACCCCAGAGTTCTGAAAGAATTTTGGTATGATTATCATTTAGTCACTGTCAATAACCTGTAAGGAATCATAGAATTACCACAAAAGACATATTTTCAAGTCTGAGAAGAAGGTAAGAGCTTGACATATTCAAAATCTAGAATGGTTTATTAAGGATGTAGTATGAGGATTTAGAAGAGGAAACTGTGATTATTAGGAGCCAACACGGGCCCGCTAGGAATATGTTAGTGACTTAACTAACCACATTTTCTTTATTAAGGGAGTAGACTAGTAGAAAAGGGGAATACTGTCAGCTACCATTTTTTTTTTTACTTTTAATTTTATATTGGAGTATAGCCGATTAACAATGTTGTGATAATTTCAGGTGCACAGCTAAGCGACTCAGCCATACATATACATGTATCCATTCTCCCCCAGACTCCCCTCCCATCCAGGCTGCCACGCACTTCCCTTGTGGTCCATTGGTTAAGAATCTGCCTTCCAGTGCAGGGGACGCGGGTTTGAACCCTGGTTGGGGAACTAAGATTCCCACGTGCTGCAGTGCAACTAAGCCTTCGTGCTGCAACTAAGACCCGACACAGCCAAAAATAATAAATAAGTAAATATTAAAAAAAAAAAGAGTAAGGTAGCTTAACTCTTTAAAAAAAAACCCAAAAAACATTGAGCAGAGTTCCCTGTGCTGTACAGTAAGTCCTTGTCGGTTATCCTTTTTAAATATCGTAGTGTGTTCATGTCAATCCCAACCTCCCTAACTATCCCTTCCCTCCACCCTTGGCCTCCCCCACCCCCCATAACCATAAATTCATTCTCTTAAGTCTGTGAATCTGTTTCTGTTTTGTAAGTACGTTCATTTGTATCATTTCTTTTTAGATTCCGCATATAAACTATATCATACGATATTTCTCTTTGTCTGACTTTCACTCAGTATGACAATCTCAGTATGACAGTTTCATGAGTATGGTAGCTCATGTTGGTAAATGATCTACCATTTTTTGATTCAAGGATGTTTTGAAGGGAATGATTAGGATATAGTTGGGAATAAGAGATTTGAGCTGTATGATGAAACAGGTGATGCAGGGAGTTCCCTGGCAGTCCAGTGGTTAGGACTTGGCGCTTTCACTGCCATGGCCCTGGGTTCAGTCCCTGGTTGGGGAAGTAAGATCCCGCAAGCTGCGTAGCGTGGCAAAAAAAAAACAAACAAAAAAACCCACAAAAAACCCAAGGGGGGAAAAGAAGAAACAGGTAATGTATAAGTGTAGAAGGGAGGTATGACTTAATAGCAACACAAAAATGTAAGGCTTATAGTTGGCTGCAAGTTGGATTTATGGCAAAAGTGTGGTTTGGTTGACAAAAAGTTGTGGTTTTAGCTTTCATTAATAGATATTGTTGAAAGAGCGAGTGGATAGTGTTGTTTTAAACGATGTTAGATCACACCTAGGTAGAGTACTGATTTCAGTTCTAGGATCTAGGGTAGTGAGGGACCTGAAAATATCATATGAACTACATTCAAAGGAGCAGATTTGTTTTTTGACCAGTATATAGCTCTGACAGTAGCTCCCACAGAAGAGCTCCAGAAAAACTTGGAGAAACGGCAACATTGTTGGACTGCCATAGATTTTGATAGCACTCACTTGAATAAATGTAAATTTTGGCTAAGCAGGCAAAGAAGGGTATGAAGGTCATTCTAGGCAGAGAATAGCATCTACAAAAAGAATAAAGGCATGAAAAAGCATGCCATATTTGAGGAACTACAAGTGAGTTAGTACAGATAGTGTGTAAAGGGGAAGAGGAGGGTGGTGGGAGGTGAGACTGGGGAAATTGGCAGGTGCCTTATATGAAGGTGGAGAAACTGGAATCCGGGTGGGTAAAAGTGATTGGCATAAGTCTTGATTGTATATTGAACCAGGCCTAGAATTCCAGGCTTTCTTGTGTCATTTCAAGAGCTCTCTCCCTCTTCCTTTTCTTTAGCTATGTTGTTTTACATTTACTTTAAAATGGTCAGGGCATGGCCTATGGTTATGAAAGGATTCCAAATAATCATACAAGACTATCTTTTACATTCTATAGCAAGCTAAAAAAACTGAAGAAAAGCTGTGACCTACAAGCAGCAGGTTCAGCTGTTAACTTTCCCAGTTATCAGTGCCAGATAATGGTTTTAACTTTTAGAGACAGACAGCCTATATTCTAGGTCATGCTAAAATCAAGAACTCTTTCTGCTTTTCCATGCTATTTGCTTAAAAGAGGGTTCTTTCTTTGCCTAATTCAAATGATAGTTGCTTGAATGAACAGTTGCAGCTGTAGTGATCCAGCAGTTAACAGCTGTGCCAAATAGAAAATACGTTTATCAAGACCTTGTGGTAACTTTGCGTGTGACTGCGGTGGTTGTAGCTTACTGTTCCACTGACGGCAGGGTTGAATTTCAGCATGGGAAGCAGGTTTCTGAGGCCTTTCTGCTTGTTCCTTAGTCAGGGCTCTCTCTATCCAGGGTTGATATCCAGTCTGTATACTATATGTGCATGGCTAGCATTTGTCCTGATTGGTTGGTGCCCACATTGTACTGATTGTTAAATATTTTGAGAATCATGTCTAACTCTAACCATCCCTCTTTCCTGGTCTTATGCCAGACCTGAAGTTTCTGTAATTTATTTGTGGTTTATTCATACAGAGAAATTGCCTCTTTTTCTCCTCATGCTCTTAAACAATTTTATTAAAAAAATTCCTGGAAACAATTTTTTTTTAAAATTATTGAAGGCCGTTATGTAGTACTTTCCTTTAAGTCCACTCATTGATTGGAAAGCTAGGTTCAAACATTAGGAGACAATTAAGGAAATTTGAACACTGACTAAGGATTCTTTTGGTCAAATTTTTCTAGGTGTATTAATAGTATTATGGTTATGTTAAAAGAAAAAAAAGGTCTTATTTTTTAGAGACACATGCCGAAATATTGTAGATAAAATATGTCAAGATTTGCTTTAAAATAATGTGGTATGGGGGTGTACAGATATAAAGTAACATTGGACATGCATTGATATTTGTTGAAACTGGATGATGGATACACGGTAATTCATTGTACTTTTCATAATAAAGAGTTAGAAAAAGCTTATGTATTTTAACCCTCCCCACATTTATAAAATTATAATTGGATTTTAAAAAATTCTCAAAGGTACATTATTGGCAATTATAACTTCTGATTGCCTTGCAATAATTAGAAGTACAACTTGGGGTTAATATGGGTATACCTCATTTTATTGCACTTCCTTTTATTGGGCTTCACAGATATTGCATTTTTACAGATTGAAGGTTTGTGGCCACCTTGCATGGAGCAAGTCTGTCAGCTCCATTTTCCCAACAGCATTTACTCACTTCATATCTCTGTGTCACATTTTGGTAATTCTGGCAATATTTTAAACTTTTTCATTATTATTGTATTTGCTCTGGTGATCTGTAATTAATGATCTTTGATGTTATTATTGCAAAAAAGATTGACTTGCTGAAGGCTTCAATGATGGTTAGCATTTTTTAGAATGAAGTATTTTTAATTAAGATATGTTGGAGACTTCCCTGGTGGTCTAATGGTTAAGACTCTGCGCTCCCAGTGCAGGGGACCCAGGTTCGATCCCTGATCAGGGAACTAGATCCCACATGCCGCAACTAAGAGCCTGCATGCCACAACTAAAAGATCCCACACATGGCAAGGAAGGTCCCTTGTGCCGCAGCTAAGACCCTGCACAGCCAAATAAATAAATAAATCAAGAAAAAAAAGATATGTACATTGTTTTTTTAGACATAATACTATTGCACACTTACTAGACTACAGTGTAGTGTAAACATAACTTTTATATGCATAGGGAAACCAAAAAATTTGTGTGACTCACTCTTGCTGTATTGTGATATTTGCTTTATTGCGGTGGTCTGGAACCAAACCCATGATATCTCTCAGGTATGTCTGTACTTCCAGCCAAAGGCAAAGAAATTTGACCTTTTAGTTTATATAATATTTTTATATAGTATAGCTTTTTGAAGTATTAAAAATGATGCCCCCCGGCTTCCCTGGTGGCGCAGTGGTTGAGAGTCTGCCTGCCAATGCAGGGTACATGGGTTCGAGCCCTGGCCCGGTAGGATCCCGCATGCTGCGGAGCAACTAAGCCCATGCACCACAACTACTTAGCCTGCGCTCTAGAGCCCGCAAGCCACAACTACTGAAGGCCGCGCACCTAGAGCCCATGCTTTGCAACAAGAGAGGCCACCACGATGAGAAGCCCGTGTGCCGCAACGAGGAGTAGTCTCCACTCGCCGCAATTAGAGAGGGCCCGTGCGCAGCAACAAAGACCCAACTCAGCCGTAAAGGAAGAAAGGCTTTATGGGCTTCTAGTTGGGAGCCATTGGCTCTAAAAATTTTGATCAACCTTTTTGTATTTACACTGCTTAACCCAATTGTAATTAATATTGTAATTGGGAATTTTTTCTTTTCCTATGTATGTTGCTTTAATGGTTAGATTGTATTCCAGTGCCTTAATATACCAAACTATCTTCTTGTTGTTAAGCATTTGCTTTTCTTCTTTTTCTTGCAGTTGTTAATAGCTCTACCATGAGAAATAGCTTTTTAAAAAAATGCTATTTGAGTGCTATTTTAGTGGGTGCTTTTTTTTTTTTTTTTCCCCTGGTGCCTTTTGGGTGGTATTTTAGCGGATTTAGCAGGTCAAAGGGTATGGATATTTTTTTCTTTTTACAGCTTTTGTGATGTCATGCTAGTTTGGTTGAGCTTCTTTCAAAGGTGTCACTTAGTGTGTTGGAACCATTTCAGTGTTTAATTCTATGACTGCTATACCAAAGTTTTAAGGCAAATTAACAGTCTGGAAAAAAGGATAAATTTGGTTCTGTTCAGAGGAACTGAGCTTTCATTGGGAACAGGGGGAAGGATGGGAATGTATTAACTAAATTTTGCCTTCAGTGAAGTCAGTTATAATACTGCCATTTAGCTCAGTTAGAGAGTTAGCTGCATAATAAAGGTGGCATTTGAATGAAGTCTTGAAGGATAGGAAGAACTTAGACTTGATGTGAGTGGGGCAGGTAAAAGATGGATGAGCTGGGAGCTATGGGGAATGTTTAGGCAATGTTGAGTCATCCTGTTTGGCCATAACATATGCTATTTACAGCATGGTAATGGAAGCTAGGATTAAAGAGTTAGAGGAACAAGTAAAACAAACAAGAATATGCCAGACAGACTGTGTGAAAAATAATAGTGGGGGGAAAAAAAGAGAAATGATGGTATTTGACTGTAATAGCTTGAAGACTATCAGCTGCCACTATTGCTTCTATAAATAACTTGCAGGAAAATTGCTACCCTGTTAGTCATTCTGCTAGGGTCCTCATTTTAGCAGACCTATGATTTTCTAGGAAAAGTAGGATCAGTGTTTGTAGGGTTGTTCATCTAAATGGAACTGATTAATTTTCATAGTCTATCCAGATAAGAGAATATGAGAGATGTAGAAGACAATGGACATTGAGAAGGTGGAGAGAAAAAAATTGACATAGCGTTTACTCTTTGGGCTTTTTCTAAGAAGCTTTTCATCTAAAGCTTTGGCAACAGTGGTGGCTTTTAGTCTTGGTTTTCTTCCCGGGGCTGATAGAAAGCCCTAGCCTCATGAGTTCATGTTCCTCTTACTAAGCTCAGTTACTGGCAGGTTGGGCCCCCAGTTTAACCTCATTTTTTACTCTCTGTGGATCCCTAGTACCAAGAGAAGGCTCTGAGGGGCCATCTTTGTCCTAACTGATAAAGGGTATGGCAACTTGGAGATTGATGGTGCTTGGTGCAGTGAAAGGATCCAGGAGATTTGGGTTGCTTTAGTTGGGGAGGAACCCCTATTATGACCTGTGGCTTGAGGATACTGTTTTGTATCACAGTAGAGAACTTGGGGTTTTATGGCTTTTTAGCCTTCTGATGAAGATTACTTACTCTTACACCAAGATTTTACTTCTTGACTGCTCTACATTTTAAAGTTCTAAGAGACATACACTCTAGTGTAGTATGTGTAAAGAACATTGGATGGGGTGTCTGGAGGGGTTTCTAATCCCATTTTGCCTTATACCCATTGGTGACTTATTATCTCTGAGCCAGTTTCCTTATCTGTAAAATCCCTTTGAGGGTTGTGGTGAAGCTTAATAAAATAATATACTATGTGAAAATGTTTTCAGTGAATTTCAGATAGTATATATATTTTTTCATTTTTTGCATTCAAGGTTTCTCATCCTATATAATGCCAAGAGTAGAGGAAATGTGCAAGAGTAATGTGTGGATAATTATGGAAAGTTTGGATTCATGAAATTGACCTTTTGAGGAGGAATGCTTTTCATTTTCTAAGACTTAAAGAAGATACAGAGAAAACTCTGACAGTGAGGGCTTTAAGGAAAAGATCTGTATTTTCCTCTTTGGAAATCTTTGCAAAAACACAGAGAAAGTGGGTATTGGGTGAGCAGAAATCTGAGAAGGAGGAAATTATCTTGAAATTTTATTTGTGAGGAGAGAAATAAAATTTATCTTTAAATTTGTGCTTTACTAACTTGTGGCAATCTGGGAAGGGAGAACAATGCTGACTCAAGTTGGAAACTAAATCTAGAGCCTTTATAGATTTTTCACTATAAGGTAGTACTGGATTATGAATTTCAAATACTTTTTCCTCCCAAGAGGGCTTTTAGTAACAAGGCAGGGAGTGATGGTTATTCTCCTTTTTGCTATCAATGAATAATGTAGCTATGCAAATCCCTCTGTAGGTGATGAGTCAGGACTCCTACAGTTGTTTTGGCTTTGAGTTAAAGTTTTGTTCATTTCAGTTTTCAAATACTGTGTTAATATTTTATAACTATTTTAATACATGTTTCTTTGGTTTAAAAGAACTATGTGATTAATATTAGTCTTCTAGTATTCACCTTTAAATTGGTGCATATAAATAGGAAGAGTTTTTTTTTAATCCTTGTACTTTAATATTGTTAAGATATCTAAATTTTGCAGTATAGAAATTAGGAATTAAATTAGTATTCTAAATCCTAGTTTAAAAAAAAATCTCTACTAGCTTGAGAGAATTGTGCCATTAAGTTATGCATATTTTTTAGTGTAATCTCTTTATCTTGAGATCATACGTGCTCAAGGTAGGCAATATAGAAAGTAGATAAAAGCATAAAGAAAAAAATAGCAATCACCCATAGTCCAGCCTTCTAGAAGTAACATAACCATGTTTAATATTTTGTGTATTTCTTTCCATAATATTTTCTGTGTTGAATTACTTAAAAATATATTGTAATGCACCCCAGTGTTCATAGCAGCACTGTTTACAATAGCCAAGACATGGAGGCAACATAAATGTCCATTGACAGGAAAATGGTTAAAAAGGATGTGGTATATACACACAATGGAATCATAGCCATAAAAAAGAATGAAATAATGCCATTTGCAGCAACATGGATGGACATAGAGATTATCATACTAAGTGAAGTCAGTCAGACAAGGAAAGACATATCCATACAATGGGCTTCCCTGGTGGCGCAGTGGTTAAGTATCTGCCTGCCAATGCAGGGGATATGGGTTTGAGCCCTGGTCTGGGAAGATCTTACATGCTGCAGAGCAACGAAGCCCAAGTGCCACAACAACTGAGCCTGCGCTCTAGAGCCCGCAAGACACAACTACTAAGCCCACGTGCCTAGAGCCCATGCTCCACAACAAGAGAAGCCACTGCAATGAGAAGCCCGCACACTGCAACGAAGAGTAGCCTGTGCACGCTGCAACTAGAGAAAGCCTGCATGCAGCAACAAAGCCCCAATGCAGCCAAAAATAAATAAATAAAAATTAAAAAAACAAATACCATGATATCACTTATATGTGGAATCTTAAAAAATGATA
Source organism: Monodon monoceros (assembly GCF_005190385.1). Classification (NCBI taxonomy): domain Eukaryota; kingdom Metazoa; phylum Chordata; class Mammalia; order Artiodactyla; family Monodontidae; genus Monodon; species Monodon monoceros. The sequence continues at coordinate 61,661,833 of NW_021703784.1, read as the reverse complement.
CAAATGAACTTAATTACAGAACAGAAATGGACTCCTAGACATAGAAAACAAACTTATGGTTACCAAAGGGGAAAAGGTGGGGGCAGGGGGAGGGATAAATTGGGAATTTGGGATTAACAGATACACACTACTATGTATAAAATAAACAACAAAGACTTACTGTATAGCACAGGGAACTATATTCAATATCTTGTAATAACCTATAATGGAAAAGAATCTGAAAAAGTATGTATATGTGTAGATATATATAACAGTCACTTTGCTGTATACCTGAAACATTGTAAATCAACTATACTTCAGTAAAAAATATATATTATAAGCAAACTGTCATTTTTTTGGCAATTTATGGGTAATGTATGTTATAGGTACTTATCTATTTTTTTGCTTCTTTTAATGTTCTTCTGATTTAAAATTTTTATATGATTTTTCTTATCATGTCATTTTATTTTTTGAGGTAGGTAGGACAGAAATCACAAAATTAAATAAAATACCATTATCTTCAGGATGTCTTAAGCTCTGTAGAGGGTATCAAGTTTCATCTGAAATCACATTCACAAGGCTTCTTGAGGGCTTTAACTGTGCCTCTGTTTCCTTTCCTTTTATTTGTACATGATCATATCTAGTTAGGAAAACTGTGTTAATGTTCATTACTCTCTATATTTCTTCTCTTTGAGATTTGCAGCATCTGAGAGATTCTTTTTGTTATAGGAGTATGTTGTGGTTTAACCCTTGGGTGAAACCTGTAATGGATACTTTGAAGCAGTGGCTTATGGTAGTTTTTGGTTCACATATCCCTTTGAGAATCTTACACAAACTATGGATCCTTGCTCTAGCTCCATCAATCTGGATCATTTGAAATCTTGGCTTGCTAGGCCTATTGCACAGCTAGTACCTTAGGTTGTCCCTTTATCTTGGAGTTATACTCTGTGATACTTTTCTTGTGATAGATCCAGTTTGCTGCACATCCCATATATACATCTTTCTTGGTTAATTTTAGTTTTGGCAGAGACCTTTTAAATTTCCACAAGCTTGTTGTTGTTTGTCTTTTTATTTTTTTTAAAAACAACTTTATTGAGATATAATTTACATACCATGAAGTCCATATCCCCCCACCGTAGGCAACTACAAATGTACTTTCTGTCTTTGATTTGCTTATTCTGGACATTTTGTTTAAATGGGATATAATTTTAAAAATCTTTTAAGTAAACTGTTTTAGAATAGATTTACATTTATAGAAAAGTTGTGAAGATAGTGCAGGAAGTTCCTATATACCCCACACGCAGTTTCCCCAATAGTAGTATCTTAACATTCAATATGGTACATTTGTCACAATTAGTGAGCCAATATTGATACATTATTATAATTAAAGTGTGGGTCTGTTTTCATCCACTGTGCTGGATCGTTGGAGTGCACTTGCGAATTTGGGAATTCATGCCCTTCATTTCTGGGAAATTTTGTTGAATTATTTTGTTGATGAGAGCTTCGCCTTTATTTTCTCTGTTCTCTCTTTATGGGATTCTATTATTTGGATATTAGACTTAGTGGACTGACTCCATACTTTATTCATATTTTCTTAGTTTTTGCATAACTCTCTTTCTGTCCAGTATTCCCCATTCAGGATACCATATTATAAATAGTCGTTATGTTTGTTTAGGCTTCTTTTAGCTGTAACCTTTTCTCAGGCTTGTTTTCTTTTTGATGACTTCGGCAGTTTTGAAGAATATTGGTCAACTGTTTTGTAGAATGTCCCTCAATCGGGATGTGTGTGATGTTTTTCTTCATGATTAGACTGGGGTTATGGTTTTTTGAGAGGAAGACTACAGAGGTAAAGTGTCATTTTCATCATATTATGTCAGGAATACATACATACTCTCAACATGACTTAGCATTGTTCATGTTTATCTTGATCTCCTGATAGTGTTTGTCAGATTTTTCCAATGTTTGTCAGATTTGGTAGTGTTTGTCAGATTTTTCCTATGAGCAGCCCATCCTTAAGGAGTGGGGAGTTACTTTCCACCTCATGATCTCTGGCTATGCACTACATCTAAGAATAATGCACCAAGGGGCTTCCCTGGTGACGCAGTGGTTAAGAATCCGCCTGCCAATGCAGGGGACATGGGTTCAAGCCCTGGTCTGGGAAGATCCCACATGCTCCAGAGCAACCAAGCCCGTGGGCCACAACTACTGAGGCCACGTGCCACAGCTACTGAAGCCTGTGCACCTAGAGCCGGTGCTCTGCAACAAGAGAAGTCACGACAACGAGAAGCCCGTGCACCGCAACGAAGGCCCAACACAGCCATAAATAAATAAATAAATAAATAAAATAAATTAAAAAAAATAATAATGCACAAAGAAGCTGATTGGGATCTCTGTGTTCATAGGTGGGATTTGGTTACTGAGAGGTTCGCTATAGAATGATTTGGCTATGTAGTTTTTCCCCTGTACCATCAGTATCTCTAGGTCTTTTTTCTTGTGCTGGTCAGGTTCACATAAAATGCTCCTTCAGATCTCTGCCTTGAGGGCATAATCCTAGCTGCTAACTTTCTGAGAGCCAAGTAGTGGAAGAGCACTGAGGGTCTCAATGTTCAGTATGTAAATCTTCTCTTATTTCCCTATTTTTAGAATGATACCCTTGCTCTCAGCTATGTCTGTGGTTTCTCAGCTGTTAATGCTTGATAACTGTACAATCCCAAGTATAGACACCCATTCTTCTTCTTATTTTTAATTTATTTTTTTTGGCTGCACTGTGCGGCATGTGGGATCTTAGTTCCCCAACCAGGGATTGAACCCATGCCCTCTGCAATGGGAGCGTGGAGTCTTAACCACTGGACTGCTAGGGAAGTCCCTTCTTTTTTTATTTTTAATTGAGATATAATTGACATATAGCAATGTATTGTTTTAGGTGTACAACAATGATATATGTATATATTGTGAAATGATTACATAATGTCTAGTCAATATCTATCACCATAGCTACAAGTTTTTTTTTTCTTGTGATGAGAACTTTTAAGATTTACTCTCTTAGCAGCTTTTAGATATACAATACAGTATTGTTAACTATAGTCACCATGCTGTACATTACAGCCCCAAGACTTATTTATCTTATAACTGGAAGTTTGTAGCTTTTGACCACCATCACCCATTTGCCCTCCCCACTCATTCTTTTATTTATCCATTATAAAGAATAAACTTTGTTTTCTTCTTGAATGGAGGAGGCCAGATGGAGTGAAAAATGTATAGGGTGGGGTGGGGTGGGCTGGGTGGTCCAGCTGGTTCAAAATTGAGATATAATTCGTGTAACATAAATGTGGCATTTTGAAGTGTACACTTCAGTGGTTTTTAGTGTATTCACTGTGTTGTGCAGCCATCACACTATCTAGTTCCAGAACATTTCCATCATCCCAAAAGGAAACTGCATACCTATTAGCAGTTAGTCCCCTGGCGACCACTTTTTGTTTCTGTAAATATGCCTATTCTGGGCATTTCATATACATGAAATTATACAGCATGTGGCCTTTTGTGTCTGGCTTCTTTAACTTAGCATAATGTTTTCAAGGTTCATTTGTGTTGCGGGATGTAACAGTACTTCATTTCTTTTTATGGCTGAATAATGTTCCATTGTGTAGTTACACAACATTTTGTTTATTCATGAGCTGATGCCAGCTGGTTCTTAAATAGACTTTTCAATCAATTCTTCTGTTTTTAGCCCCATCGTAATCCCTACTTCATAAGTACCTGATGCTACAAGTTCCTGAGCTTTTTGGAGGTTATGTTGTATCTCAGTTTTCTCAAGTCTACTGTCAGTAATGATTCATCCATCTGCTTCCCAGCTTCTAAAATTTTGTTGCTATTATCTTCACTTTCATTCTATAGGTTTATGCTTCCCCACCTCTACTACTGTTTTAGTGGGATTTTGGGAAGACACAGGCAGTAGAGGGAGAACTAACGCATGCCTAGAGCTCACAATTTGAAAGGTAGAATTTCCACGCTTGGTCAGACTGTAGGCCCAGCAGTCATTAAGTCATGGAATGATCGAGCTGGAAAAACCTTTACGGATCACCAACTAGTTCTCTGCTTCTTAATCTTTCAGTTGAGGAAAGTGAGACCCACAAAACTCAGTAAGTTGTTTAGGATCATACAATTAGTAGCCAAGGTGGGACCTGGACCCTCTCTCCTCCCTTCCAGGCTAGTTGTTTACACTTAATTTAGGCTGCTTATTTTAAAATTTGGTATTGAGGAGAGCATGGGGACCATCGCTCATATTTGTCCTCTGCTATTTCTTACTTAGAGATTCCAGTCCAGTGGGTTTGCCTAAGCCCAGTTTTCCGGAGGGCCCAGCTTATAGAGAAAAGTGCCTGTGTATACACACGTAAAGCCTCTGGGAGCCCTCACTCTATTTAGAACAGTATGTGTATTTCCATCTCACAGGACTGGGTTCGTTAAACTGGTCTGATAGACCATGAATTTGAGAGCTTTTTGCTTTCCCCACTAAACACAGCAAATTACATATCTTAGTTCAAGATGTTAGCTCAACAAATGTGTGCCCTGCAGGGTATTCAGCTGGGCTGAAAGGGAGGCAGTGTCTACACTTGATGTCTTGCTACCAAAGTTCTGTTTTAGCTATGGTTTGGAGCAGTCATCTCTGGATAGGTTCTCAAATCTCAGTCTCTTGTTAAAATCGGGTACATGAGAAGTTCAGCCATTTTAAGAATACTAGGTTCATGAGTTGGACTAGGTGTGGTGCCTGGATGATATCAAGCAGGAGGCAAAGCATCAATAAAAGTAGTGGCTGTATACACAAATCTAAAGGTATCTGACAAAGAAAATACGTTGAGAAAGAAAGTGAACAAATCTTCCTCAGGGGAACACATAGGAGTAACAGATGGTTTCTATTGCTCTTTCATTGAAAAGCCTGGTAAATAGCTTTCCTGGGTTAAATAGTGCCTTAGAAGAGGCCTTGTGGCTTGTCCAAGGTGGGGGCAGCTCACTATCTACATTCTGGATATTTGTTTGTAAATGTCTGACTCCTGAGCACCACAGTCATCTTGGTGATGTGGGCCAAGGTATAGGCTGTCTCTTCAAGGAGCAGTTACCTTCTTCACTTTATGCTGCAGGAGCTGTGAATTTACCTCGATTTTATGTGTACAAGAGAGGAAGAAGACAGTGATGAGGGCAGTGTAAGATGGCTTTCTTTAGCTACCAGAACTCTGCTTGCTAGTCTTACTGTGTGTTTTAAAGCTGTCTCTATTTAAAAAGTGCTGATATTAATGAAGTAGTCATCTAAAAGTAATAACAAGGTTAATTTAGTTAGAAATTTGCATTCCCTTCTCTTACTACATTGTGCCTTGTTAGTCAAAGATGACAGAAGATGATCTCTGATTTGTACAGGGGTTCAGAAATTATCTAGAAGACAAGCAGAATTGAAATGCTGCGGCAACAAATGAATTGAAGATAAAACCAGCTGGTTTTCAATGTGAACTGAAAACCCAAGTATGAGTTGGTAGTAATACTATTCTGATGTACAGTCAGTTTCGGAAACGTTTGTAACAGGAGAAATACAGTGATGTCTTTTAATGCAGGAAGGAAATTGATTATAGCATGAGTAGCACTGAATTGATGGCCAGTGACACTAACGGGATCAATTGTAGGACATCCCAGGATGCCAGTATGCAAAGGATAGCATAATAACCTGGTTATATCCATTCCCAGAGGAAAAAAATTTCATCATTCTTGCTGTAGATAATGTGAACTAGACCTTGTAGGGTTGCTGTTGATGTGGTGAGGTGAGGCAGTTTATGTGACGCTTCTGTCTTGGGCCTGGAGAGAGGCATAGTTAAGCTGCCTTCAAAGAGCTCTGTCCAAGGTATAGCTCTGAATGCTTCAATTGTGTTGCCTGCAGCCTCTGCTTTAAAACTTTGGCAGGTTGTTAAAAACATTAAAACACTTTTTAAAAATTAAAAATATACTTTTTAAATACATTAAACTTTTTATTTGACATAATTGTAGATTCATAAGCTGTTGTAAGAAATAATACAGGAAGATTACCCTGTACTCTTTACCCAATGGTAACATCTTAAAAAACTATAGTATACTGTCACAACCAGGATACTGACATTGATATAGTCAAGATACAGAATAGTTCCATCACCACAAGAATTCTTAGGGTTGCCTTTTTATAGCCACCCTCCCCCCGTCCCTGACCTTTGGCAACCACTAACCTGTTTGTTTCTATAATTTTGTCATTTCAAGAATGTTATATAAATGGAATCATACAGCATGTAACCTATTGGGATGGGCTCTTCTTACTCTTGTAGTGCAGGTCTGCAGCAATGAATTCTCTTAGTTTTGCTTTACTTGCAGTTGTTTTACTTTTGCCTTCATTTTTGAAGGATTTTTGTTTGTTTATAGAATTCTAGGTTGACCAGGCCTTTTTTTTTCTTTTTCTTTTAGTGCTTGTAAGGTGTTGTTCCGTGTCTTCTAATCTCCATTGTTTCTGTTAAAAAGGCAGTAGTAATTTCAATAATTTTTTCTTCTTTAATGTATTTTTTTTCCTCTGGCTCCATTCAAGGTTTTCTCCTTAAAATTTTTTCTCTCTTTTTTTTCAAAAATTTGACTGCATATGATTTTCTTGGTATTTATCCTGCTTGGGATTCAGCTGAGCTTCTTGACTCTGTAAATTTATATCTTTTACCAAATTTGGGAAAAATTTGATCATTATTTCTTCAAATATTCTTTTTTGCCTCATTTGCTCTCCTTTCCTTTGGGGCTCCAATTATATGTATGTTAGACTTGCTGCCCCACATATCTTTGGGTCCCCCCGCCCCTGACCCCCTTTCTCTCACTAATCTTTTTTCTCTCTGTTCTTCAGATTGGTTATTTTTTGGTTGACCTGTTTTTAAGTTCATTAACTCTTCTGCATCTCCAATCTGCTGTTAAGCCCATCCACTTAATTATAGTGTCTATTTCGTTGTTCTGTCTTTTCATTCATTATGAACATTGCTGTTTTAAATCCTTGTCTGCTAATCCCAATATTTGGATCAATGCAAAGTCGTTTACTTTTGATTGACTCTTCTCTTGAGAATGGGTCATGTTTTTCTGTTTTTTTATATGCTGAACAATTTTAGATTGTGTCTTTGACATTATGTACGATATGTTGTAGAGACTCTGGATTCTGTCACCTTCCTCCAAAAACATTGAATTTTGTTTGTTCTGTTTCCCAGCAGTGAGTGGCCGCTTAAATCTCAGTTCAGTTCTGTTAGCCCTAAGCTAGCTGCTTGGGATCTGTTCCATGCACGCATGGTTCAGGGATCAGCCAGAGATTTGAGCAGCGTTTATACACAGAGTTAGGGGCACCCCCTCTTTGGCTGTCTCTGGAATTTCCTTCCCTTGCTTCCCAGCTGTTGTGGTTGCCTTTAAATTCTGTCCTCCGGTTCCTTAAGCTAGTATAACTATGGATTTTTATCCGAATTTTAGCCACCTCTCATGGCATAGACTGGGACCTGCCTAGCCAAAAGCCATGAAAAGGGGACATTTATCCAGTGTTGTTACCTTTTTCCAAGAGTTGACCCTCCATCTGCCTTCATAATCTGCCTGCTTTTCATTTCTAGTACCTTCAGGTAGTTGTTTTTTATATTTTGTCCGGAGTTCATAGTTATCTGCCAGAGAGTTGGTCTCGCTGGAAGCAGAACTTCCATCAAACTAGATATAAATTATTCTGTTGACGAAGTCAGTTTTTGTTGTTTTTTTTGTGTTTTGTTTCAGTTTCACAGATATTTATATTATCCTCCCTATCTCCTCCAAGGGACCAGATAAAAAAATGTCCTTAGCTCTTTTTTTCTTTAATATTTATTTAATTTATTTATTTGGTTGTGCAGGCCCTTAGTTGCGGCATGTGTGCTCCTTAGTTGTGGCTGGCGGGCTCCTCAGTTGCGGCATGTGAACTCTTAGTTGCGGCATGCATGTGGGATCTAGTTCCCTGACCAGGGATCGAACCCAGGCCCCCTGCATTGGGAGCGTGGAGTCTTAACCACTGCGCCACCAGGGAAGTCCGTTTTTTTCTTTTTTTTTTTTTTTAACTTCAAATTTTATGTAAAACTCCTTTAGTGTATCCAAACTCTAATTACTGATAGGTTTAGAAATTGAAGTATTCATTTTATTTGGTATATCTAACCCAAGATGTAGATATAACAGATGTGTCCCATAAACAGTTTCCCAGGAAATGATGGTTATTTTTATTGTGCTTGAATCTAAGCTAGCACTGTGATCTGGAGAAGCTTTGTGTGGTTCAACATAAACCAGGTTGAGATTTAACCATATTGGGTCTTTCTCAGGTAGCTGTTTGGGTACCTACCTTTTCATATCTGCTCTACCATTTAAAAACACAGATGTAATAAATTTAATATAAATGTACAACTTGGAGATCTTGGTGAACATTTTCTGATGACCTTACAGAGGACTTCAGACAGAAGTTTTGAGGATATTTTTTTTCTTTTTTAACTTGTTGACATGTATGTATGAAACAATCAACATAGGTGTCTCATGATAAGAAAGGAGAAAATAATGGTTTTAATTTGGGTCATCATCAACCTAGAAAGCAGTTATTTAGTAGTATGTGTATTTTATTTTAGATTGTATGAAAACCTGCCCATTTAGGTTAACCTTTAAGTGGTCAAAATATTTCTGCCCAAATTAGGATAAACATTTGGAGCTGTGGTTTTTAACTTTTTCGAGTCATGAGATCCTTTGAGATCTGATAGAAATTGTGTTCTCTCCCCAGAAAAATGCAAATGTCTTCATACAAAAATTTGTAAATTATTTCAGAGAGTTTAGGGGTTCCTTTGAAGCTTCTCAGCATAAGCATCCCTCATTTAGGGTTATTCAAATCAAGCTAGTACCAAGAGGCTAATAGCAATACAAATATCAGTTTGTTTCTGGCCTGGCCAGAGCAGAACAAGTAAACAAAGAACCTATTAGAAGTCCTTATAAGGCATGCAGGCTTTAAAAAAAATCTGTCGTGATTTTATCTGAACTGTACTTTCCAGGGAGCAGATTCACAAAGACAGACTGATACCTAGTTGACTAATTTTTAAGTTGCCGTTAGAAATGGGCCTTAGTTTTGATATTCAGACCTGCTGACATTTGTGTTGGGCAAATAATTAGTTGTTGTTTCTAGGACAATAGGACAGTAGTTGTTGTGATGTCATATTCCTGATATTGTCTGAATTTCCAAAGGTCTAAATAAGTGAGGATTTATGGGACCTGTGACACATGTGTAGGTTTCAGGAGGTGGGGCTATGTAGATGTTCCTGAGGCAATAAGTCTCCATTGCTTATTCTCAAAAAACTCAGCCCTCGGTAAATGATGAGAGATTGAATTGTTTTAACAAAAAGATCTTAGGTTTGTGATCTCCTTCCTCTATTACTTTCTGACACTTCATAGGGTGATTATAATGAACAACGATTATTCTCAGGGCCTTCATACCTCTTCTTCATACATCTTCTTTCCCCTTGCAGTGGAAAGACTATGTTCCTGCTACTGGTCCAGTCTAATACACAGAAGGACTTTTGTCTGAGATTGGCACTCTCTTCTGTGCCTTTACTCAGAACCTGACTCTTTAACAAGACTTCTTTACTCAGCTTGTTTAAAGAAGGAGCAGGAGGTGGAGAGGTAGTGGTGGGGACAGAGGATCTGAAGGCCAGTTCTCCCTGTGATTCATAGCTTCCCCCACCTCTTTGTCTACACTCCAGGTCAGCTCATCATGTTCACTTCTGGCTCCATTCTACATCTCACTGGTTGTTTAAAATTCTCCCCCTAAATAGTCCCCTGTTCCATCCTTTGAATGCTCTTCATGTCTTAGGGGGCACCTTGTAGCCATCTTAGGAAAACATCTTTCTCTAAAGGCTTCCATATAGGACATTGCTAACTGCCCTGATTCCTGTATATGTTCAAATATTTCGTGGTTTTTACTGAGGGGATTTTCTAGCCTACTAAGGAAGAAATGAGCAAACTGACAATTAAAAATAAAGAAGCTTAGGAGGAAGAAATAGTTATCTTCTCTCAGAACTGAATGCAGTTTAAAAATACATTCTGAGAATGTCAGACTGTAGACAAGATCTTATGTCAGCTGCTTGTTGTTTAATTACTTTCTACAGTGAGTGCAGGCTTGCCATGGGTGGGCTCTTTGCACTCTTTGCAGGTGTTAGTGAAAACTCTGAGACTAGCTCAACATAGCTGTAGGGCTTTGTTGCTACTGGTATTACCAGCTGCCGGCTGATTTTGCCAGTTTTATTTAGTGAAGATTATGAAATGTATTTTGAGAGATGAAATTTGCTAGAAAAGAGTTTCAGAAAAATCAATTTGGAAGAAGGGATTAGAAATTAGAGGAATTGAGTTGTGGAACTTGCTTTACTAACAGAAAGAAGGTTGGGTCTTGTCAGAAGTTGAAAATTATGAATAAGTGGGCTTATGATGATGGTGGACAAAACCTGAGATAAAATGGAAGTGAAGGTTTTAATTGTTAAAAGCAATAACTCTCTGACTGGAATCATTATTCGTTTCTGGAACAGGTGCCTTAGAAGTAATATAATATAAACTCTGTTTTAAACTTTCAAGGTGCCTCTGGGATGATTTAGAGTGAAGGACTATCTGACTTTAGGTTCATCCCAGTCTTGTGTTGGTGAGGAGTGCATCTTCCTTAATAATCACCAGCCGCTTTGGGTTCTAAGCCAACTTATAAAACCTTTAGTTGGAACAGAATTTATTCTATCAACTAGAGCCTGTGAACAGGATCCTGTGCAAGTGTGCTCTGAATGGATAGACCACATAAGCTTGAGCCTCCCAGATAATAACCTTCCTGGGAAATTGTTATTTGTGTATGTTATTTTTCCTATACGTTTAACGGAAAGGTCTTTGAGGATGGGTGTTTCATCTGGGTCATCTCTATCCTCCACAGTACCTAAGGCCCTTGTATAACATGATTACTCAGTAAATAGATATAGAATTCAATTGAATTGTCCTTGATCATGCTTCCCACATATTTTTCCATGATGTCTACTGAATTTATTTGTTCAAAATATTTAGGTGCATTTAATTTGTTCCCTTCTCCCTAATCCCTTGGGAAAAGCAATATTTGGGTGGTATACTTTTAGAAAAAGCACTAGTGGCTTTATAGTAATTTAATACCTGTTGAGCTCTTCATCCCATTATACTATTTTGTAGTGTTTTTCAAACTGTGAATCATGACCATTAGTAGGTCTGCAGTTAGCCTTTTTGGTTTTAATGATATAGAGTAGAAATTATGAGAACACATTCCATATAGTAAGGGTATTTTTTTGGTGAAATTTTTGTTTTAAGTAAATTTATATATATTAATATATATCATGTGTGTGTTTATTGCTTCATGATATAAACTTTGTTTCATACTGGGGTCATGGTCAAAAAAGTTTGAATAACATTGCTTTATTGTAATACTATGTTATTTCATTTATCATATAGCATTATGCCAGTACATACAGGCTTCTAAAGCCAGGGATGGTGCCAGCCCTTTCCTTTCAAGTACAACTGAAGGTAAAAACAAAACAAAATTGAGAACACCCAAAGCATTCTGGTGGCTCTTATATAAGTCTCTCCAGTGGCATTTTGTACCCTTTGACCTAACTTTCTTATGCTTTTTTCGACCAATAGATTTTTTCATATTTGTATCCCTCTAGGTGGTGGGTTCTTTGATTCTTCCTCTTTTCTCTTCAGTGTTCTTATTTCAGTATGCTCTAATGTTTTTAGGAGGGGGAAGGGGGAAACAAAGGAGAATTTCAGAAATTTCAAATGATTCTCAATTGACAACATAGCTCATTGGATTTATCCTGAAATCTGCTTTCTTAATGTTCTTGAATTTTTTAATCCCCTTTGTATTTTTTCAGAGATCATAGAAATGCATACTTTATTTTGAATTTAAAATAATTTATGCTTTTATGATGTTATTAGTTGACTTTAAGCGAATGAAGTGTAGCTTTTAGGGAAAAAAAAATGATGGATATAATCCTTCATCTTTCCTTGTGCTTTCTCCCCTCTCCTCCCAAGAAGATTGTAGTAATGATTTCATTTTAAAGAAAAGCCAGGGTAGCTAACAGTGTCCAGTATTAACCGTGCTAAACTTTTCCAGCTTCTTACTGATCTAATAACTATAATACCTTTCCTGTTCTTAGATGGTTGGCATACTAACCCTTTTGCCTTCATTTCTGTACCTTGCTGGACTACCAAGCTCAGATATTCATAACCTGTGGTTTCAGGGGACTTTGTGGAGATGACTTGCTTCATTCTTTTTCTTGCAGGAGAAAATTTTGAGCAGACACCATTGAGACGAACATTCAAGTCTAAGGTCCTTGCACGATATCCTGAGAATGTGGACTGGAATCCCTTTGACCAAGATGCAGTGGGAATGGTTAGTATTTGTTAGCTATAAGTGTCAGATAATTTACAGAGTAATTCACAGTAGGATTGTGAGTTCAGACTATGGTAGCAGTGGTTCCACCAAGTATCAGTAACTTCTTATATGCATATTGTTTGTGATTCTGCATTTTGATCACTATATCAAATATTTGGAATATATCAGATATACCAAAAGTCACAAGGTGCTTCTGTTGAGTCAGACAAATACATAGTATTGGGTCAGTGAACTTTTTTTGTGAGATTGAGCTATTGGTTGCTTATAGCATTGATTTTACACAATAAGTGAGGTTTAAAGCAGTTTTCATCTGTATTGTATATATCTGAGTAATATGATAGAAATGGGTGTTTTTGTTTTATTATAATTTTAGATAGGGCAGCATTTAAAATTTGTAGACGAATACTACCATGAATAAGCTAACGTTTGTTGAGTATTCACCTTGTGCTAGGCACTGTGATAAGTATTATACATGAATTAGCTCATTTAATCCTCACAATACCCCTTATGTAGATAATATTAAGTAAACACACACAGACACAGACACATATTTTATGGGTGAGGAAACTAAGATCCAGAGAGGTTAAGTAATGTGTTCAAGGTCATATGGCTAAGGAGCAGCTGAGCAAGCTTAAATACCATAGTCTGTTTCCAGAACTCTGCTCTTAACCATATCTTTGTACTGCCTCTGTTACTTTTTAATAGCTTTTTGAGGATGATCTTGTTTGATGCATGCAATAACCCTGTGAAGTACGCAGAGTAAACTGTATTATCTTCATTGCACAGTAAACTGTATTATCTTCATTTCACAGGGGAGGAAACTGAATCGTAGAGAGCCTCAAGTTTTTTGACTCCTAGTCCAGTGCTTATTTCCTTTTAACATACTATATTCTAGAAACACTTAGGCTTTGAGAATTCAAGTTCAAGGGTAATGGATATACCATAATGTAGCTCCTTGTACTTGTTAACCCAGGCTCCTCTTAGTTCCTTTGTATAGCCTGGTTTGTGGAAAAGTGGAAAATGGAAACTGATTGATTCAGGTCAGTTAGATTAGCTACCCAAGTTTCTTTATATAACCCATCTGAGTTAAAGTGAAAAAAGTGCATCTTTATCCTAATTATGTCATCTCCTTGCATTACATGAAATGAACACCCTTTTTTTTTTTTCTATGAAAAGAGAAGATTTTATTGATGACAGAATCTTGTGAGCTGATAGAATCTAAAACTTTGTTTATTTTTAGGTATGAAGTTGCATCTGTCTGGTTTTTAGATATATTTCTAGCATCATCTCCTAATACATGCTGTCATGCTTAACCACCTACCGAAATTCTCCAAGCGTTCTTTTACCTCCTTTGTGCATTTTCTTCATGCCCCTGAAATACCCTTCTTTCTCTTATCTACCTGATGAATCCTAGCATAAGCTCATCTCTGAAGCCTTTTCTGATGAAGGCTGAGACTGAGTTGTTTGTTCTTTGTTCCTCTAGCACTTTGTGTATATTTCTGTATAGCCTTGATAAATGCATTATAATTTTAGTTACTTGTGTGTCTTAGAATGGGAGGTCTTTAGGGCAGATATTTTGCTGTGTTGGTCTTATATCCCAGGCACCCAGCACAGTAGGTGCTCTTTAAGTAAATAAGTAGTGATGGTATTCTGAGAAGAGGATCAGCAGTGAGTGTTCTCACCAGTTGTTTCCTTGTGTCTTTTGCAGCTATGCATGCCCAAAGGGCTGGCATTCAAGACCCAGGCTGATCCCAGGGAGCCTCAGTTCCATGCCTTTATTATCACAAGGGAGGATGGCTCTCGGACATTTGGGTTTTCCCTCACATTTTATGAGGAGGTGACTAGCAAGCAGATCTGCAGTGCAATGCAGACCCTGTACCACATGCATAATGCTGAGTATGATGTCCTCTATGCTCCCCTTGCTGATGGTCGAGACCACAGTGACATGGAGGATGGTGAAGGCACTCCTGGGACCAAGCTGCAGCGCTTCAACTCCTACGACATTAGCCGGGATACGCTCTACGTCTCTAAGTGCATTTGCCTCATCACGCCCATGTCCTTCATGAAAGCATGTCGGAGTGTGCTGGAACAACTTCACCAGGCAGTCACTTCACCTCAGCCCCCTCCACTGCCCCTAGAGAGCTACATATACAATGTACTCTACGAGGTGCCACTCCCACCTCCTGGCCGGTCCTTGAAGTTTTCTGGGGTCTATGGGCCAATTGTCTGCCAGAGACCAAGTACCAATGAGCTTCCCTTATTCGACTTTCCTGTCAAAGAGGTCTTTGAACTGCTTGGGGTGGAGAATGTGTTTCAACTTTTTACTTGTGCCCTTCTGGAGTTTCAAATCCTGCTCTACTCACAGCGTAAGTCAGTGCTTACTAGAGCTCTCCCCCTTCATAGGGCCTCTCCTCCTTCCATATCAGATACAGTAGGGCTGACTGTAAAGGACAAGGGCTGTTACAGTTTGAGCAAAACTCAGATCTTTTGCAGGTAGGTGCTGGATGGCAAATTAATGGAACATGAGAGGTCTACCATTTCTAATTGGCTATCATCGTGGCCTTTTGCTGGGCACTCCAGTCTGGGAGGGGAACCCTGCCTCCTGACGTCTGATTGATGCTGAAAAGAGGAGGCAGGAGTTGATGGTCATGGGAAATTAACTTTCCATCAGTTTTGTTCTATCACTCTGCAGAGTTATTTCTGCCCCTTCCTCAGCCTGACAATAACGATGATCCTTCCTATATTTGAGAAACTATATTTGAGAAAATGAGGATGTGTTGCTTTTTTCTGTTGTTTGTTTGTTATAACTGAATTGTTTTTATAAATGAGAGGTTAAGTGATGGTGAGCAGCAGATTTGGACAAAACAGTAAAATAGAGCAGAAGGAAACAAATGTTTATTAAAGGAGCCAGATAAGTAACATAAAATTCATTCATTCAGTACATGTTTATTCAGTATCTGCTGTGTGCCAGGAGTTATTCTAGGGGCTAGAGATTCAGGGTGGACAAAATAGATAAAAATCCCTGCTATAATAGAACTTATATTTCAGTGGGGAAAGAGAGGTGATTTTTTTTTTTTTTTGGCCTCATGGCTTGTGGGATCTTAGTTCCCCGAGCAAGGATTGAACCTGGGCCCTGGCAGTGAAAGCCCCGAGTCTTAACCACTGGACTGCCAGGGAATTCCCCCCCAACCTTTTTTTTTTTTAAGAGGTGATTAAATAAATAAATAAAATATGTAGTATGTAAGGTGGTAATAAGGTCTGTGGAGAAAAAACAGGAAGGAAGATAGTATTGGGGGAAGGGAAATTCCAATTTTTAATAGAGTGATTACGTTAGGCCTCTGTGAGCAACCCATGTTAATGTCTAGGAAAAGTATTCCAGGCAAAGGGCACAGGAAGTAGAAAGGTTCTGAGACAAAAATGTGATTGGTATGTTCAAGAACATTGAGGAAGCCTGGTAGATATCATGGTGTGAGAGAGCAGGAGTGTAGTAGCAGGTAGTGTTAGAGACTTAACAGGAGGCCAAATTGTAGAGAGTCCTGTAGGCCATTGTAAGGACTTTGTTGCTCTGAGATGCTTAGTCATCGGAGGTTTTAAGAGTTTTGACTTTTTGTTTTGAAATAATTCCCAGCTTATAGAAGAGTTGTAAGAAATGTTCAAAGAACTCTTGTACACTCTCCCACAATACACCAGTTATTAACATTTAGCCACATTTATCAATTCCCTCTGTATCTCTGTATGTGTGTGAACATAACTGAACCATTGAGAGTCATTGTAGACTCCATGTTCCTTGACTCCTCAATACTTCAGCTTTTATTTCATAAGAACAAGAACATTTTTTTTACATAACCATAGTATGATTAATAAATTTAGGAAATCTAACATTGATAAAATAACAATACTGTATTCAGGTTTTACCATTGTCCAATAACGTCTGTTATGATAAATTTTTAAAAATTGAGGTATGGTTGATACACAATATTATATGTTTCAGGTGTACAACATAGTGATTCACAATTTTTAAAGGTTATATTCCATTTATAGTTATTATAAAATATTGGCTGCCCTGTGTTGTACAGTAAATCCTCGTAGCTTATATATTTATTTTAAATTTATTTATTTTTGGCTGTGTCGGGTCTTCATTGTTGCGCGCGGGCTTTCTCTGGTTGCGGCGAGCAGGGGCTACTCTTCGTTGTGGTGCGCGGACCTCTCGCTGTGGTGGCTTCTCTCGCTGCGGAGCACAGGCTCCCGGCACACAGGCTTCAGCAACCATGGCCTGCGGGCTCCAGAGCACAGGCCCAGCAGTTGTGGCGCACGGGCCCAGCCACTCCGCGGCATGTGGGATCCTCCAGGACCAGGGCCCAAACCCGTGTCCCCTGCACTGGCAGGCAGATTCCCAACCACTGTGCCACCAGGGAAGTCCCCCTTGTAGCGTATTTTATACATAATAGTTTTTGCCTCTTAATCCTCTACCCCCCTATATTGCCCCTCCCCCTCTTCCTTCTCCCCTCTGGTAACCACTTGTTTCTTCTCTATATCTGTGAGTCTCTTTCTTTTTTTAAAATAATCTCTAGTTTGTTTTATTTTTTAGATTTCACATAAAAGTGAATGATAATTTTTTAAAAAAATTCCTGGTCCAGGATTTAGTCCAGTAACATGCATTGCTTTTAGTAGTAAATTCCTCATGTCTTTAATGATTGACATTTTTGAAGAGTACAGGCAAGGTATTTTGTAGAATGTCCCTCAATTTCAGTTTGTCTGATGTTTCCTCATGACTAGATTCAGGTTATAAATTTTTGGCTGCAATATCACAGAAGTGATGTTGTGGTTCTCTCAGTGCATTGTATCTAGAGGCACATAATGTCTGTTTATCATCATAGGAGGCACATGGTGTTCATTTGTCCCATTTTTGGTAATGTTAATTTGATCACTTGGTTAAGACGATGTCTGCTGAGTTTCTTAACTGGAAAGTTATCATTTTTCCCTTTGTAATTAAGAAGTAATCTGTGGGGAGAAACCCTGTAAATATACTGTTTCTCTTCAAAATTTTGCCTAATAGCTTTAACATCCATTGATGATTCTAGTCTGAACCAGTTACCAGGATGGTTGCAGTTTACTGTGAGGAAGAACATTTCATTCTCCCTTGTTTGTTTATTATCGTATGGACTCACAGATTTTTATTTTATTCGGTAGGTTATATAGGCCATAACTATGATTAATTATTTTGATGGTCAGATGTCCCAGATTTGGTCCATGGGCAGAGTCTGAATAATGTTAGTTAGGAGGCCATTTTAACAATCTAAGTGAGAGATTATGTTGTCTCTGACTAGGGAGGTAACAGCGAAGTGGTATGATATGGTTGGATTATGAAGGTGAAGTAATGGAGACTATGTTGAATTGAAGAGCATGTACCCCATCTAAAGTGGACAGCCACTAGTTAGCTCCAATTAATTCCTTGTGGAAATGCTGGCCTAATGTTACTAGGTCTTCCAATTTTTCATGAGGACCCAGATTTTTTACGTGAAATTTTTGATTTTTAAACGTTGTTAACAACGTTCTTGTTGAAAACTGCAGACTGAACAAAAGCATCTGTTGTGGTTCCTGAGGTTTTACTTTGCAACTTGTTGAAAATAATGATGTTTCAGATTTCTGTCTCTGGGTGAAGTATAGAGTTGTACAATTCTTGTTGCTTTTTTAGTTACTGTTTCTTGACTGGAGCTGGGCAAAACAGTTGACCCTTGAACAACATGGGTTTGAACTGCATGGATCTACTTATATGTGGATTTTTTTCAATAAATATGTACTATAGGACTACATGATCCATGGTTAGTTGAATCCTTGGATGTGGAACCTTGGATACAGACGGCCGCCTGTAAAGTTATATGCGGGTTTTCAACTGTGTGGGTGGTAGGCACCTCTAACCCCCCTGTTGTTCAAAGGTCAACTGTACTTTGAAACAGAGACATGGTTGAGTAGTGAAGACTGGTTTAGACCAGAACAGAGGAGAAACCAAACCAGATAGGGTATTAAAATGTGCAGTGACGTTTTAATACCTATGATGCAGTTGGGGATGTTTAAAGGTGAGAAAAGGAGGATTAAAACCAGAAATATGGTAGGTAACATTTTTTCCTTCAGTGCTCCTTCTTATATTTCCCAGAATATGGGTTATTGTATACATAATAATTTTAAGAGATTTGAAGGCAGTTGAGAAGGTTTGTGTGTAGAATCAAATTGAACTCAGGACCTAAAAGTCATGCTTAGCATGGTTAAAAAAAACTTTTTCCGAAAACTTCCTGGGCATTGCTGAGCATGGCTGAGGCTAAAATGGAGTGGATTGCCTTTTATTGTATGTAGATTGTGCTCTCTATTGTTAATAGAGTACTTGAAACAATTCAGGTTGGTTTTCTTGAAGTAATTTTTATTTATGATTCAGAGGACTCACGTGGATGGAAATCTCTCTGGCCCTCGAAAAACATGCCATCAGCACTCAGAGTTGGTGTTGCCCACTACATGTCCTGCCTTCTGAATAGAAAAGAGGTGTTATTTAGGGAAAATCTTTTTTTTAAGATATGTGTAGATCATTTTATTTACTACTGGATAATATTTGTTCTTTGGTCCCTATAGAGATAGTTTTTCTTTAATAGCATATTTTTTAGTGGTTGTTTAAAAATTATACAGAAAGCAGAAGCTCTTTATCTGAAGTGATTTAGTGGGGTAGTGCATTCGATGATTGAAAAAGTCACATAAG
This sequence comes from Monodon monoceros, assembly GCF_005190385.1. Taxonomy (NCBI): domain Eukaryota; kingdom Metazoa; phylum Chordata; class Mammalia; order Artiodactyla; family Monodontidae; genus Monodon; species Monodon monoceros. The sequence continues at coordinate 61,642,649 of NW_021703784.1, read as the reverse complement.
TTTGGGAATCCTAAAAGGATATATACATCCCTTAAACATTTTAATTTAAACCATATGACTGTATAATCACCAATCTTTTGATGAAGTGTCTGTGCATTTTCTTTGATTATGGATCCACTAATCAGGGGTCTGCATTGTTTCTCTTGCATAAATCTCACCCATAATACACTCACTGAGTTTTCCAGTTTTTAAAGTGGAGCGAGAACTTTTAAAGGACCTTGCAAAAGAACCATAGTAGATGCTAGTTTTCCCAAGTTTTTTGCACTTAAGTGATATGCCTAATTCAATTGCTGTCTTTTTAGTGACTTTGCTTTACTGAGTCTTTTTAAAGCATTTAATTTTGTTTTCAGAGAAACAGTTCTTTTTTTTTGTCCTCATATCTTACCATTTATTTACGTAATATTTGGTTAAATTATACAACCCAGTAATAAGTTCAACTAGTGCAGACAAGCTTGGAAACAAATGCATACATTAGTATTTTTTAATCAATTTTTTAATTGAAGTATAGTTGATGTACAATAGTATATAAGTTACAGGTGTACAATATAGTGACTCACAATTTTTAAAGGTTATACTCCATTTATACATATTATAAAATATTGGCTATATTCCCCATGTTGTACAATGTATCCTTGTAGCTTATTTTATACATAACCTTGCATTAGTTTTTGGGGTTTTTTTTTTTTGCAAAAGTAATGCAAACTCAAGGCATGCAATCAAAACAATTTTAAAGGGAATAAAATGAAATCTCCTTCCTCTCTGCTTCCTGTGGTAGCCGGAGATCAAGTTTCTTGTGCATCCCTAATGAAATAATAGTTTTTTAAAACAAATAAATAATGTGTGGACAAACAGTGCAGAGAAAATTGAATGTTTCCCTTATGCTTTTTTTTTGGCTGTGCGGGCTTTCTCTAGTTGTGGTGAGCAGAGGCTACTCTTCGTTGCGATGTGTGGGCTTCTCATTGCGGTGGCTTCTCTTGTTGCGGAGCACGGGCTCTAGGCATGCGGGCTTCAGTAGTTGTGGCGCACGGGCTTAGTTGCTCCGCGGCATGTGGGGTCTTCCCGGACCAGGGATCGAACCCATGTCCCCTGCATTGGCAGGCGGATTCTTAACCACTGCGCTACCAGGGAAGTCCCTGTTTCCCTTTCTTTTTGATCTAAAATCCTACCCTTGTGAAATAATCTCTATTTTTTTTCACGCCCTCCTCCTAAATACTTTTATATAATGTACTATTTTTAATGTTGTGTTGCACATGTATTAATTATAATATTCTTTAAATTATATACATTTTGATATACATATGGTATATTAAAGTAAAACTTGGAAAAAAAGCATTTCAGTCATATGGTAGAAATTTAAAATATTACAAAAGGGTGTATGTACAGTGACGTGTTAAGACTTATCACTGTTTCCTGTTTCCTTGCATATACAGCATGTATACCTTTTAAAAACAACACAAATGGGAGCATACTAATCATTGTTTTATACCTTCTTTCATTTAACAGTTTATCTTGGAGGTATCAGGACACAGATTAGGTTGTTTCCTAAGAACAAAGATTGCATGAGAAACATCCTTGTTCATACAATTTTCACAGAAGTGTGAGTATGCAAGGACAGTTTCTAATTCAATCTCTGATTTGCAGGAACTTCCCTGTAGTTTGTTTTAGGAGTGAACTTATCTGTAAAGTGATCCCAAGTCTAATGTTTCTCTGCACAGAGAGAAGTCATAAGAATGTGCTGATTATTCTCTCTTCACCACTCAGAAGCGGTTGTAATCCCAGTATGCTTTGCATTATCTCCTTTTGTTAAAAGTAATTGCTCATTACAGCATTATGGGAGCTGTGAGAAAACCCAGAGAGTTGCCTCGAGCTGAAGTGTTTCCAGTTGATTTTGATTGGCTAAAACTCTTTGGATGCAGATGACCTTCATCTGTTTCCTATTTATTAGTTTCACCTTCTTGGAATGATGAGCACAGAGACAGGCAATGGCAAAGGAGGTACTGATTTTATCGTTTGTACTGGTGTATAGAAATGGATTTTGTGCTGTTGCTTACAGCTCTGGGAGGTCAGCATCCTAGTGTGGGTACCACGGGTTGATGGATCCCGGAGGCATGGTTTATTAGGCCATCCTTCAAGATGAGTTGTTGCTTTTTTAAAATACAAAAATGTAGGGAAAACGAAACCCACAACTCAGACCAGAGAGGCCATAAAATTCCAAGTTTCTAGTATCTGTAAAACCAAACCATATAAATGGAAAGCAGTTTAGCCTTGAAAGGGGAGATGATTTCTCATCCCCTAAAGTGTTTTGTTTCTAAGAATAGCACACTTTCAAGTGCATCACAGGGAATTCTTCAGGGATTTCAATCTGAGGTGAATAAGGTTACCCACTCTAGCAGAAATAAGTGGGCTGAGTTTCAGATACTGGATTAGACTCATCCTGAAGAGTAGGGAAAAACCAGAACTAGATGTCTGTGCTATTGAAAAGCCTGCTTTTATGGAGCAGAGGAAGCCCCTTCCTTCAGACTTCAGCATGCCCTGTTTCATGATTAGAGAGTAGATAGATGTTCCCTGACACTGTAACTAGGTACACTATAAGGAGCAGTCCAGTGTCCAGGAAGCCTCATGAGGAAGGCATTTCAGGGACTCCTTTACTCAGTGTCTGTTGGACCCCTATGAGATGTTCTTGTCTCTGAGCAGACCTGTCAGGAATGCCAGCCACGTAGAGGAGTAGCACCTGCTTTATTGACTTTCGGTAAAAGAAGCAGCTTTTTGGTTTTCACATGATTGGAAAGGCCTTGCTCCTTCCTGCCTTTTTAAAAAAACACCCAGAAATGGTGTGTGTCTGTATGTGTGTGTACACTGAAATGGGGGGAGAAATTATTCAGTGTAATATTTATTCAAAATGTGTGTTTAAGTGCCAGTGTTGGGACACAGTAAGACTGGACCTTCAGCTTTAAATATCTCTTGGAGGTTTTCTCCCACACCTTTACATTCTTTTGATCATCTTAAGTTTGAATTTTAAAGTATATTCTTATCATGTCTGAGATTCTCAAGATTATTGCTCTTAGATTATTTACAGGCATTCATATCTAGAAAAGAGAGGTGAAAGATACAAAAACTGAGGCCTCGCCTAGAGAATCATTAGAATTCTTCTTAATAATAATTGTTAGAATAATCATAGAGCAGGAAGATTTCAACAGAAAGATAACAAGCAAAGTTGTACAGGTGCCCCATGGAACTGAGATATCTCAGAAGAGGCTGAAGATAGAACTTGCAGTGGCCTAAATTTTGTTCCTCAGTTGTTGCTTACTCTCACGTTGGAGTAAATACTTTTTCTGAAAGGCTATATAGATTATCTATTTAATCCTTGAAAGAGTTTTTTATTTTATTTTATTTTGTAATTTGGGAAATATTTTTGTTGCTGCTTCAGTTGGGAGAGGGTCCTCACCAAAATAGTCTTTAATATGGGAATGGCAGTGCTTTGTGGGGCACAGTGAAAAATGAGATCGACTTTCTTCTTGAACTCTTATCAGTCTGTTCCTGATTTTAGTGAATATGAAAAGCTTGCGCTCTTTTGTCCTTCTGCTAAATCAGTTGTATTTTTAAAAAAATCATTATTGATGACCAAATCTCTGAGCTCAGTTTTACCCACTGATTGTTTTACATCACTTATCTATTATCTATCAAATGCCTTAGCTTTCCCCGAAGAAGCGTGAGGCACTTCCTTAGAGTGTACTCAAAATGTTTGAGATGATGAAGTTTTAGTCATCTATTTTTATTTATTTGCATTACTAGTTTAAAAAAAAACTATTTCCAGGTCATGCTTAGCCAGGAGCAAGGTGGTAAGCTGCTCCAAAGTTTTATTGGTGAGCACAAAGGATGCTTTGCTAAAACCTAGTTGATATATATCAGCTTCTGCTCACTTCCTACTCATTCTTCTTCATTCTCTGGAAAGCTTTTTGTTATTTATTACTCATTTATGAACCAAGCTGGGATTTGCTTAAATGGTGGGCTGAGTTTTTAGTGCATAAAACTGTTTAACTCCTGTGAAAACTCATTTGAAATCAGCCATTCCAGGAGGATATTACTCATATGATTTTAAAATTGATGTTCCTACTTTGTCTTTAAGTGTCTGAAACCATCATACCATTTGTAAATAGTAATGTGTTAAATCTCAATCTATTGTATTGGCTTTGCTGATGTATTTTTTTTTTTTTGCTGATGTATTTTATTTTTTACTCATTTTAAAAATAAAACAAGTCTAGAAATTGCATTCTGAAGAAAAGCTAAGCTTTGAGCACAAGCTTCTCTTCCAAGATATGCTCTCTGACCTAGAATAAGAGTTTTGAGTAATGAAAGTCAATCTTCTGGGTCTTTCAGGTTCTAGGGGAGCTTTTTATCAAAGTGTTAAAATGACACTTTCATGCTGTTACCATTCAAGAAAGGTTGCCAGGTGGAAGGCAGACTTGGCTAGTGTGGAAAACCAGCCTCTGCATGCTTGAAGGTTCTTTGGCTTGATCTTAAAGTCAAAGTTCACATCAGCTCCTTGTAGAATGCAGACATGTGAGTGGTAAATGAGGTGTTTTGACATTCATGCTGAACAGAGACTAGACCACTGTTCCTTTTCTTTTTGTTCCACTTCCCCATTCTCCTTCTACTGAAGAGAATCTACTTAACATTCTGGTTTAGTATTTGGAGCAAGGTACTATTTATGATACCTGTTGTATTTCTTTTTTTCTAAATTGTATTTCTATATTAAATTTTATTACTAGCATGGACCTGTGTGTGTGGGGGTATACTTCAGCTTGTGGTCCATTGAGGTCTCTGGGTTGTCTCTCTGATACCCACAAGGGATTCATACTCTGAGCATACCCTTGCTGAAGTTTATCCTGTTCCTTTCTAAATGTGAAATTGTGTTGAAGATTTTAACTTACTATTTGAGAAGCAAGTACCCTGTTTTTGACTGGTTTTGTGTGTGTTTTGTTTTTGACCTAGATTACCAGAGACTGATGACTGTGGCGGAGACAATTACAGCTCTCATGTTTCCTTTCCAGTGGCAGCATGTCTATGTTCCTATTCTCCCAGCTTCTCTCCTACATTTCTTAGATGCTCCTGTGCCATACCTGATGGGCTTGCATTCCAATGGCCTGGATGACCGGTCAAAACTGGAGCTGCCTCAAGAGGTAAGAAAAACGTGGAGCTTGGGTGCTGGTGCCTGTGGCCCTGACACAGGATTTGGGAGAGAAGGGCTTTGGGATGAGCCCAGGGTGGTATCACCAAGTTTATTTTCTTTTATTTTGGAGAACACAAACAACTTTCCAGGAAAAAAGTAAAAACACTGAACATTTAGCTCAATTTATATAATTCCAGAAACACCTGTTTCCTCTATCACCTGACATACTTTTATAATAATCTCTGTTTATACTATTGTGAACTGCCTTTTTCAAACATGATATTTTACATATTTTTAAGAAAATCTTTTTATTATGTAAAAGTTTAAACTAACACAGAAGAGTAGCATAGTGAATCTCTGTGTTTTCAATACTTAGCTTTAACAGTTATCATACATTTAAATTGTATTTTACTTCTGTACTTTCTACCCCCTATTTTTTAAAGAAATTCCACATAATATAGTTTTATAACTGCTTTAGTAGCCAGACATGTATTAATAAATCAGTGGTTTTGTTTTATAGGCCACAGTTACTCTGTAAAAGTTGACCTGATCATAGTGATTCTTGTAGTACTGAATGTAGCTTTGAAAACTTTCCTTGCTCAAGATAAGGAAGGCCTTGAGAGAATGCTTCTCCTCCACTGCTGTGAGGATGGCCTGCTCCTCTTTCCTATTGTTTCAAATACTAAAATAATTGATTAAAAAAATATATTTGTTTATTTACTACTTCATTCTAAAATAGATTTAAAGCATCATTAGAAATAAGATTGTCTTGGTTTTTAGTTTCCTAGAATTACCAAGAGAACTGGTCTACCTCTTTTGGTCATTTTGTGGCTTGTATGAAACTAGCTGGGGGAAGGCCTTTCCTACTCTGAATTTCATAGTCAACAGCAAGGCCTGGGAAGAAGACTTTGGACTATGCACACACTGGTATCAACATGACTCTGTCTCATCCTTCCACCAATGATTTTTTGGGGGAAGATTTTTATGTATAGCTGAGGAATATGAGTAAGAGGACCTCCAAAGAAGAGACCGTTCTCATGGAATTGGATCTAAGCAGCATTCACATTGTTGGGCATGTCTGGGCAGCCATCTTGATGAACATGCCTGATAATTAGATCATACCCGTAATGTTTAAGTTATAGTCAATTGCATCTCTTTTTCTCTCTCCTTTGGTTTTATTTTTATTTATTTATTTGTTTGGCTGCGTTGGGTCTTAGTTGCAGTGCGTGGGCTCAGTAGTTGCAACATGTGGGCTTTCTAGTTGTGGTGCACGTGCTCTGGAGCATGTGGGCTCAGTAGTTGCAGCGCACAGGCTTAGTTGCCCCACAGCATGTAGGATCTTAGTTCCCCGACCAGGGATCGAACCCACATCCCTTGCATTGGAAGGTGGATTCTTTTTTTCTTTTTTAAATTTATTTATTTAATTTATTTATTTTTGGCTGCATTGGGTCCTCGTTGCTGTGCGCAGGCTCCCCCTAGCTGTGGCGAGCGGGGGTCACCTCTCGCCATGATACGCGGTCTCCCCATTGTGGTGGCTTCTCCTGTTGCGAAGCATGGGCTCTAGGTGCGCGGGCCTCAGTAGTTGTGGCACATGGGCTCAGTAGTTGTGGCTCATGAGCTCTAGAGCACAGGCTCAGTAGCTGTTGTGCACGGGCTTAGTTGCTCTGCAGCATGTGGGATCTTCCCGGAGGAGGCTCGAACGCGTGTCCCTGCATTGGCAGGTGGATTCTTAACCACTGGACCACCAAGGAAGTCCCTTGCCTTTGGTTTTAGAATCATAATGTCTTTCTTGTAGTTTTTTCCGTTTCTGCCTCCTTTGAATCTATAGAGCTTTGTGCTATTTGGGGTGGGACAAGATTAATTAAGGAAGAAAAGATCTAAATAATGTCAGCGAAAAAAAATGCAGGAGGCTGCAAAAAGAACAGAGTTTATTTGGGGACTTAAGAATTGCAATTGGGGAGACACAGATTCAGTTAACCCTGAAAGAGTATTCCGAGGAAGAGAAAGAGTCAGGGGCTTATAAAGACAAAAACCACGAGGTTGTTAAAAGTTGCCCTGGTGAGAGTTGTGATCGACTCTGATGCGAGTCAAAATATTTGTCCTTAAGAAATCACAGGTTATTTTAGGGTAGGGGTGTTTTAAGTATATAGACTGTCACAAATTGTGTTTAGGGTAAGGGTCTGATTAGTATCTTGAGTTTCTGGCAGGTGTTCTGGTGTTCTGTTCTTCATCAGGTCAAAAGGTCAGCTTCCATCCAGGCTGAGTCATGCAAACATCGTACTTCCTTAATGGCTTCCCGGCTCCATTTTAGAGATCTCTCTAAGAAATACTGACTCCATTTTGACTTTCCTTTCACAATGATGGAGAAAACCATTGAGTTTTGGGGTACTGGGTTTTTATATATATTTGTCTACTGATAAATATGCATAAAGAGTAGATATCAAAGATTGGAGAGTGGGGAGCTTTTTGTTGTTGCTTTAAATGACTTCATATTTAATACTGACACCTCCTTCTGGTAAACGTAATTATCATTTTGTAAAAGTCAAAATAAGAATAACAGTGAAAACGTTCATTGCAGCTCTATTGACAATAGTCTGGACATGGAAGCAACCTAAGTGTCCATTGACAGATGAATGGATAAAGAAGATGTGGCACATATATACAATGGAATATTACTCAGCAATAAAAAGAAATGAAATTGAGATATTTATAGTGAGGTGGATGGACCTAGAGTCTGTCATACAGAGTGAAGTAAGTCAGAAAGAGAAAAACAAATACCGTATGCTAACACATATATATGGAATCTAAAAAACAAACAAAAAAATGTCATGAAGAACGTAGGGGCAAGACGGGAATAAAGACGCAGACCTACTAGAGAATGGACTTGAGGACATGGGGAGAGGGAAGGGTAAGCTGGGACGAAGTGAGAGAGTGGCATGGACATATATACACTACCAAACGTAAAACAGATAGCTAGTGGGAAGCAGCCGCATAGCACAGGGAGATCAGCTCGGTGCTTTGTGATCCCCTAGAGGGGTGGGATAGGGAGGGTGGGAGGGAGGTAGACGCAAGAGGGAAGAGATATGGGGATATATGTATATGTATAACTGATTCACTTTGTTATAAAGCAGAAACTAACACACCATTGTAAAGCAATCGTACTCCAATAAAGATGTTTTAAAAAAAAAGATTATTTTGATAATAATTGTACAGAATTAAATATATGTCAGAGAACATTAAAGGAATTCCAGAATTCCTAAGGGAAAAAAAAAGGAAATAAAGTATTTTGAGCTGAATAAAAATGAAAACACAAAATATCAAAATTTGTGGAATTTCGTTAAAATATTACTTGAAAGATTTACAGCCTATCTTAGGCTGTGAATATTACAAACAACTCAATGCCAACAAATTTGACAACAGATGAAACACACAACCTGTTAAAGCTCACTCAAGGAAACAGATAACCTGAATAGCTCTATATCTATTTTTTAAATTGAATCTGTAGTTTAAAACCTTCCTACAAAGAAAACTCCAGGCCCTGATGGCTCCACTGATGAATTCTGCTAAACATTTAAAGAAGAAATAGTATCACTTACACAAGCTCCTCCAAAAAACTAAAGGGAGTATTTCCCAACTTATTCTATGAGGCCAGCATTATCCTGATACCAAATCAGACCAAGACATTAAATGAAAACTAGGAACCAAATCCCTCATGAACACAGATGCAAAAATTCTAAACAAATTTTTAGTAAAGGGAATCCAATAATAAACAAAAGGATAATACGTCATGACCAAAGAGAGTTTATCTCAGGACTGCAAGACTGGTTTACACATTCAAAAATCAATGAATATAATTCACCATTTTGATAAAACTAAAGCTAAAAACCATATAATTACCTGAATAGATGCAAAAAAGCATTTGGCAAAATACAACCACCACTTCTGATAAAAACTGTCAGCAAGCTACTAACAGAAACCAACATTCTCAACTGATAGAAAAATATCCACGAAAAACCATGTGATGGGCTTCGTGGTGGTGCTGGTTAAAAATCCACCTGCCAATGCAGGGGACACGGGTTCGAGCCCTGCTCCGGGAGGATCCCACTTGCCGCGGAGCAACTAAGCCCGTGCGCCACAACTACTGAGCCTGCGCTCTAGAGCCCGTGAGCCACAACTACTGAAGCCCGCACGCCTAGAGCCCGTGCTCCACGACAAGAGAAGCCACCGCAATGAGAAGCCCGTGCACCTCAACAAAGAGTAGCCCCCACTCGCCGCAACTAGAGAAAGCCCACGTGCAGCAACAAAGACTCAACTCAGCCAAAAATTAATTAATTAATTAATTAAAAGAAAAAACCATAGTAATGACACCATATTTAGTGGTGAACGCTTTCCCCTTAAGATCAGAAATAAGACAAGCATGCCATATTCTATTTGACATTGCACTAGAGGTTCTAGCCAGTGCAATAAGGCAATAAGGCAAGAAAAAGAAAAGGTATCAAGACTGGAAAGGAAAAAGTAAAACTATCATTATTTGCAGGCAATAAGACTGTCTACATAAAAAATTTGAAGGGATATACAAAAAGCTACTAGTTTAGGAGGGTTGTAGGACACAGATCAATATACAAAACTCTATTATATTTCTATATATTAGCAATGAACAATCAGAAATTGAAATTTTAAAATACCATTTACAATAGCACTAAACATATGAAATACTTAGGAATAAATCTGACAAAAGATATGTAAAACCTGTTCACTGAAAACTATATAACACTGCTGAGAGAAATTAAAGACCTGAATAAATGGAGAGATATGCCATGTTCATGTATCAGAAGACTCAATAATGTTAAAATGTCAATTCTCGCTAAATTGGGCTATAGATTCAAGGCAATCCAAATGAAAATTTAGAAGGTTATTTGTAGATTGGCAAGCTGATTCTAAATACATATGAAATAAAAAGGACCTACAATAGCCAAAACAACTTTGAAAATAAGAACAAAGTTGAAAGACTAACACTACCTGACTTCAAGATTTAATATAAAGCTACAGTAATCAAGACAGTGTGGTATTGGTGTAAATGTAGACTAACACATCAATGAAACAGAACAAAGAATCCAGAAACAGACTCACACATATACAGATCACTAATATTTTGACAAAGGTGAAAAGACAATTTATCAGAGAGAGGATAATCTTTTCAACATATGATTCTGGAACAACTGGAAAAAATAAACCTGGACCCTTAGCTTACACCATTTACCAAAATCAACTTGAAATGGATCATAGACTTAAATGTAAAGCCTAAGACTAAAAACTTCTAGAAGGATATGTATAGAAAAAAAAAACTATGTTACCTTGGTTAGGCAAAATTTTCTTAAATACAACACTAAAAGCATAATCCATTAAAAAAACCTGATAAATAGACTTCATCAAAATTAAGAACTGTTCTTTGAAGGACACCATTAAGAGAGCAAAAAGACAAGCCATAGAACAGGGAGATATCTGCAAATCATATATCTGATAAAGGACCTGTATCCAGAATATATAAAGAACTTTCAAAACTTAGTAATAACAAAACAACACAATAAAAAAAAATGGGCAAAAGATTTAAACAGGCACTTCACCATAGAAGACCTGTGGATGGCAAATAAGCAAATGAAAAAATGTTCAACATTACTAGTCATCAAGCACATTCAAATCAAAACCACAATGAGATACCACTACATAGCTATTAGATGGCTAAAACTGAAAAGACTGAGCATAGTAAATGTTAACAACAATGTGGAAGAACTATAACTCTCATACACTGCTAGTGAGAATGTAAAATACACATCTACTTTGAAAGACAATTTGGCAATTTCTTTAAAAAGTCAACATACGAATATCATATGGTGCAGTCATTCTACTCCTACGTATGTATGCAAGGGAAAAGAAAACATATGTCTATACAAAAACTTACATACAAATGTTCATAGCTCTAATGCCCACCAACAGGTAAACAAACTGTAGTAATATCCATACAGTGGACTACTACTCAGCAATAAAAGGAACATGAATGAATCTCAATATAATTATGCTGAGTAAAAGAAGACAGACTAAAATAAAGAATGCATACTGGGGCTTCCCTGGTAGCGCAGTGGTTAAGAATCTGTCTGCCAATGCAGGGGACACGGGTTCGAGCCCTGGTCCGCGAAGATCCCACATGCTGCGAAGCAACTACTGAGCCTGTGCTCTAGAGCCTGTGAGCCACAACTACTGAGCCTGCGCACCACAACTGCTGAAGCCCACATGCCTAGAGCCCGTGCTCCACAACAAGAGAAGCCACAGCAATGAGAAGCTCGTGCACCACAACAAAGAGTAGGCCCCCTCGCCGCAACTAAAGAAAGCCCGTGCGCAGCAACGAAGACCCAACACAGCCAAAAAAAGAAAAAGAAAAAAGGAATACAGGGCTTCCCTGGTGGCACAGTGGTTGAGAGTCCGCCTGCCGATGCAGGGGACATGGGTTCGTGCCCCGGTCCGGAAGGATCCCACATGCCGCGGAGCAGCTAGGCCCGTGAGCCATGGCCGCTGAGCCTGTGCATCCGGAGCCTGTGCTCTGCAACGGGAGAGGCCACAACAGTGAGAGGCCCGCATACCACAAAAAAAAAAAAAAAAAAAAAGAATACATACTGCATGATTCCATTTATATAAAAACCTAGAAAATTCAAACTCTATAGTAACAGAAATCGTATCAGTGGTTGCCTGGAGACTGGGGGAAAGAACGCAGAGAGGACAGGATGGAGGTATTACAAAAGGGCATGAGAAAACCTTTGAGGGTAATGGGTATGTTCCCGACACCAGTGAATATAACGTGTAACAAAACTTTAAATGTGTGCAGTTTACTGTATGTCAATAGTATCTCAAAAATTTTAAAGGGTAAGAACCAAAAAGCTGGTAATTCTCCTGGTATTGCCTAGATACATATAAAAACATCTCACCTTTGGGCCTTGCTGAGTGTCCTAGGTCAAGTGGCCTTCTCTCTCTGGGCCTACCTTACTTCCTCCCACCCTTACCCTCCTTCATCAGAACTTATTTAGTCTCTCAAAAAGTGCTAGGCACTATTCTAGGTCCCCAGATACAATGGCGGGCCAAAGGAAAATCTTTACCTGTAAAATTAGTGAATGAGTAGAGTTAATTGCCATCAAGATCCCTTCTAAATGTAAATTTTAAAGAATCTCCAGAAAGACCCCTTTAGTTATATTTTGACCATTTTCCAATCAGACTGATTCAAGAAGCTAAGGTATCCATGAGGAATGGCATGAGGTAGCTGAACTACTCCTCTAGGCTAGAAATCTGAAGCCAGTGGCAAGAACTCTGAACTAGCATATTTGGAGTACATATCTCAGGGAAATACCTAAGGGCTATACCAAGGGCATGATTCCTGGGAACAGAGCATGTAGTTGCCTGGAGGGTCTCTGTGAGACCCATTTTTCTGAAATGAGTCATAGAAATGAGGGTTAGTTAACCCTCCTTCCATATCCCAAACTCCACATTCTAATGGGACCACAAGAATTCATGTCCTGGCAACAAATGAGACCGGAGTAACTCATATCAGTATTTGATGTTCAACAGTTGGATTACAGATGGGCTGAGAACTGACTGCCTCAACCCTTTGGGCAGAAGGGCAAGGTTTCAAGCGACCAGAGTGTCTCATTTTACAGTCTCCAGCTATAAGCAGACTCCTCCCTTTATTCCCACAAGCAATACATAAATATTGTCATTTTTCAAGTGTAACACAACATGAAAAGATTGAGAAGTCCTGATTTAAAGTGATGGTTTAGGAGATGTTTCTCTAAACCCACAATTTTGTAAAAAAGTCTCCATCAAGCTCTCCAGGACCAACGCCTTAGGCAGGGCTCAGGACCTGAAACTTGATGTGTGTGTTCCAGGAGGCAAGGAGGACTGTGTTAGAGTATTCCACTTGCATGGGTAACACGTCCTCAAGTCTTGGCCAAGAGGACTGTCACCTTAATGAAAGGCTTGGAGCAAGAGCTGAAAGATAAAGTCAGAAGGCTATCGAGCATAAGGCTGAGGAACCCAGGATTTTGTCCAAACTGTCACCACTTGTATCTTCAAAACCTAAAAAAATGCCTGGCACATTCATTCATTCAGTAAATACTTGGTGAGCACTTCCCATACACTGGGCATGTAGTGGGTATTTATATTTGGTAAATGAATAAACAAAATATACAAAAAGGCTACAACAAGGACACTGAATTTTGCACAAGGAAGAGAACACACTACTTAATCTGACACCTCAAGCTGAGACTATTCTCTGGAGAAACTGACCTAGACGGGGCCTCTGTGAACAAAAAGGTGTATTCCATCATGCAAGTAGCAAACAACTTTTAACATCTATATGTTCTAGGCACAATGTTAGAGGACTGGGAGTAAGACAATGATTAAATACAGTCTCTGCTCTTAAATTGCTCCCTGATAATCATGGCTCAAAACAATAGAGATTATAAAGGGGAGGCAAGAACAAAGCAAAACAGGAGCTTAGCGGAGGATCAACTCAGCCTGAGGACATCACAGAAGGCTTCACAGAGGAGGAGACACATCAGCTGGATTTCTATAAGCTGCTTACCCATAACTCACTCGCCCCTTCTTTCTTGTTAATAGAATCAATACAGTTCAGGGTAACATTACACCCAGGTCAATACTCACTTTCACAGCCTCCCTTGCACTTAAGGGTGGTCATGGTTCTGGCCTATGAGACAACAGAAGTTGTTGGGAATTTCTGGGGAAGCTTTTGCTTTCTGATGTAAGAGGGAAAATACAGCTGGCATCAACTTTCCCCTTTGCTCTGAATGTGAACATAAAAGGCCTCTTGTAACGAAGAGGCAACAAGTATGAATATAAAAGTCAACATGCTAAGGACAGCTGAGTGAAATGATAGACTCTCATTTCCTGATTACACTGTTGAGCAGCTGAGCAACCACCAATTCTGCACTTCTTGATAATTTAAGAAAAATAACCCCCATTTATCTCATGCACTGCTGATTAGATTCTCTAGTACTTACAGCAGGACCCATTCCTAACTGACACAGTGTTAAAGGATGAGAAGTAGTCTGCCAGGCAAAAAAGACAGGGGAAAGCATTTCAGGCAATGGGAACAACTTACGCAAAAACAGAAACAGGGAAAGAAGCTGGCATGTTTAGGAACAGGGACATGTTAGTGACATAATCCAAGAGGCTAGAAAGTACAACAAGGAGGCCTCACTTGCTTCATCCACAGTGGTACACTTCTGGTACATGGATGTGCGCAGAGTAGGTGTCCGAACATTCAACAGCCTGATCTTGTCTACTCGGGAATCAAACACCCGGAGCACAGGATCTTTATCATCATCGTCATGACACATGATTTTGTTGTCAATGAAGGAAGCAAACATCTGGGTCTCCAAGAATCTTGAGAGGAAAGGCAGGTAGGGCTCAGGCTGATCTGACAGAAAAGATGCCTGGTGGGACCAAAAGGAAAAAGTCATCAACAGGGAAGAGGGCATATCAGCCTTAATCAACCATGGCTACATACCCAAGGGATTCAGTAGGTTAACTCTTCTCTGAAGCTTCCTAGGTCTTTATAAATTGCAAACAATAAAACCTCTCCATCCTTTTTAAAAATTCATATAATTTCAGATATCCTGAAACTTTGACACACTGGCCCGTTTAACTTACTCAGGTAACCTAACTGTGGCAACCGATGTTCCCAGAATCCTGATGTTCAACCTGCACGCACATCTTTGCCTAAGAGAGCTCTTTTACTGAAGGTAAACCACCTGATAGCAATAACCAGCACTCTGCTCTAAAGCAAGCAGACCTTATATTTTATCAACATCAGAAGGACCATGAACTTGTTTCCAGCACATATTATGAAAGAAAAACTCATCTTCAGTCACATCTTTAAGAGAGTCTGGCATGTTCTCATTTCTTACCACCTCCCCAGTGGGATTATACTCACTTTGTCAAAGTTTTGCATCTGCTCCCTGTTGGTAAACCAGGACTCCTTATCCTGGCTGGGCTGAATGACAAACACCTCATAATCTGCAAACATCTGAGTGAAACGATTTGCAAAAACTTCCCGGATCTGAATGTTTAGCTGGTAAATCCTTAGTTCTTCTTCATCACACTGAACTTTGAGATCCTTATTGCTGCTGGGGTCTTCACGTACTTCCAGCTACAAAAACAAAACAAAACAGTTGAGAACATGCAAGCTTTTCCTTTTATCCCAAAGAAATGCAACTCATCCTTTGCCCCGCCCCCCGCCAATGGTCATTTACTTTTGCAGCAAATGGAGAAAATAAACAAAAGAGAAAAAAATGGGAAGAAAAGAAAAAGAAAGGAATTCTGACATGGAGAAGAGATAAATCAGGGTGTTCCACTTGCAGGTACCCAGCAACCCAATGAAAGTGGAGAGGAACTCATTACAGGCAGAGAGAGATTCAGCAATAGAGGAAAAGACACCAGTTATCTCAAGGGTCAGGGAAAGGAAGGAGTCTGGGAAGTTAACAAGAAAATGATAATGCAAAGCAACAAGGTCAGACTCTGGTTTTCCCTTCATCTCTTTGATTTTTCTCCCCCATATCACTTTCCCTATCTTTCTCCCTAAAAGTGTTTCCTTACTGGTTTTCTTAACTTTTTTAATCTCTCTAAATATTTCTCTGCTCTTCTTTAACTGGCCATGATTTTTCTTTTTTAATATCTGCTCTACTAACTAAACAAATCAGGAAAATGAAACGTTTCACACTTCACTAAAAAATAGCCCAACGAAATGATTACATTACCCCATTTTGTTTATATGTAATTTAAGAAAGTAATTTAATAGTGAGAATGGGTAGGGTGAAGAGATGGGTAAACTACACAAAGCGGACAGTCTCATCAAAGTCAGGAAATGGAAAGTTAAGTACATCCCTGGGAAGAGCAGAGGACTAGAATTCAAGAGGACCAGGTTCTAGCCGCAAGTCAGCCACATAGAAGCATTTAATCTTAGGTAAAACACTCAGGATCTCTAAGTCAACAATTCCTGCTCTATGTGCTTTAGGATGCTGTGAAATTTGCCACCACCATCCCTCCAAGTCTCTCTGCAGTAGTGTTTACAGAGAATGACAGCAGCTTCTCCTTGATGTTGAAGTGAGAAACTACCGAGATTTAGATTCAAGTAGCAGAGCTAAATGTTTGCCAGAGCTAAATCCAGAGTCTCCCACACAGAGCATCCTTTCAGTACTCACAGATATGCCTTGCCCTGAACTGGGTGCCTTCTCATTCCACACTTTATTTCACCAGGACAGCACCTTAGCACAGACCCATATACAGCATCATACCTTCTCCAGGCTCACCCCAGTCCTCTTGACCAAGGCCTGCAGGCGGGCGATAGTTTCGTTCTCCTTGAGGAACTCGTAGGAATGTAAAGGCGAGCCTGCGATGTTTCCATTCCTCTTGTCGGAGACGAGCTCAGAGGCCCGGAGCCTCTTCAGCTTGGAGGCACTCTCGCTACAGTGAAGGTTCCCTTCAGGGGGAATGCCAAATGCCATGAGAATCTCAGAGACTTCCTGGACAAACTCCAATTTGTTGGGAAACTGAGGCAAGTCCTCCGGCAGCTCAATGAAGTGGTTGTCAATGTCCACAAAGCAGAGGTTAGCCTGGCAGTCAAAACATGATGAGGAGTGTGAACAACTCCAAAGTATTAAGGAAGAAGCTTTAGAGGGGATAATGAACAAGAAAGGAAAGAGCAAACGTCTGCAATGGGCATAACTTAGGTATGGTTAAAGAAGATGGGGTGGAAGGAGGTAGACCTGAGTTCCAGTCTTCCCCTGATGCTTTCTAGTTGTGGGATCTTGGGAAAGTTACATAACTCTGTTTCCTCAGCTATAAAATGGTGATAAAAACAACTTATCTTAGAGACTGATAAGGATTACATAATGACATAGATGTTTAGCATCTAGCACAAAATTCTCATATATAGTAAGTGCTCATAGAATATTTGTTGAGTTCACAAATTCTTATAAGAGTAAAAAGAATGCTAGGAGTGTGTCAGAAAGTCTAGGCTCCAGACCTGAATCTGTTACTATCTCCCTATATGACCCTGAGCGTACCAGTATCCCTTTCTGAGCCTCATTTCTGATTTGTAAGATTTGATGGCTGGTCTTGATTTTTGTGCTTCCTTCTGGCCTTAAGATTGCTTCTGAGAGGATGTAGAGAGACAGTACTTTCATACATTGCTGAGGAGGCAGGTAATCTGGATTAACAAAAAATAACCTGGCAATATCTATCCTTATTTTATAGACATAACTGACACAGGGAGGTTAAGTAACTTGTCCAAAGTCACACAGCTAGTAAGTAGTAGAGCTGGGATTTGAACTCAGTTAGCCTGACTTCAGTCATACCCTCAAGCTCTTAACCATACATTCTTCTCCTTAGAGGTCTTACAAATTTCTTGTTCAATTTAACTTAAATATTTTATAGTTCTCATCCCTGTTGGAATTTTCTTGCAGTGCAGCTATTAATTAGAAAAGCTTTTTATTTTTGTGTGTTTATTTTATAACCATGAACCTGTTCTAGCCAAGACAACTGTCATTTCCTTCACTGCAGAGCATTATTAAATGCTTAAGTGTTTGTTATAGCAAGGATAATAATATTACCTATGTCATAAGTTTGTTTTGAGGATTATGAGACAATTAATGTCAAGGATTTAGGACAGTGTTAGTATACAATAAATGTCAATTAACATTGCTATTATCACTGTGGAATATAAAACTCCAATAAATGAATACACACACACACAATATATATACTGTATTACTAAACAGGAAAATTCCATAATGAAAAGATGCTAATAATCCCCACATTTATTTGTAAATTTAATGTAAATTTTTTTAAAATCCCAGAAAGATTTTAATTTTTTTCAAGGGAGTATCTGATGAATTGATTCTGAATCTTACCTAAAAAAATAAAAGAATAGCCAAGAAAATTCTGAGGGGAGACTTGCCTTGCTGGGTTCTATTACAAATATAAAACAATGGGACTTCCCTGGTGGTCCAGTGGCTATGACTCTGCGCTCCCAATGCAGGGGGCCCAGGTTCAATCCCTGGTCAGGGAACTAGATCCTGCATGCCGCAACTAAGAGTTCACATGCTGCAACTTAAAATCCCACATGCTGCAACTGAAGATCCCACATGCCTCAACGAAGATCCCACGTACCACAACTAAGACCCGGCACAGCCAAATAGATAAATAAATATTTAAAAATAAATAAATAAAGTGTTTTTTAAAAGAAAACAAATATAAAATAATCTATTGGAAAAGAACAGTCTTGAACAGACCCATTTATTGTGGATGAATTATTCAATAAATGTTTGGGGGACAAATGACTGTACATTTAGAAATGTTAAAGTATAATACCATACTCAAAAATAACTTTGAGATAGACTGAAGATTTAAATATAAAAAATAAAGCCACTTTATGTATGTTTTAAAAAAGAATCTCTACCTTTTAGAGATACATACTAAATATATGATGACATAATAATGCTGTGTGAGATTTGCTTCAAAATAATCCAGTAGGGTAAATGGGAAAAGAGTGGAGGATATAGAAAGAAGAGTGGCCATGAGTTGATGATTACTGTGTAATGATGGATGCTAGTCTCTTTACTCTTACATGTGTTCAACATTTTCTATAACAAAAAGTGAAAAAATAAATACCCCCACAAAAGTATTAAAAGAAAATATAAAAGATTACTATTATGCCTTAGGGTAGAGTTGGACTTTCTAAACTTTATACAAGGCTAAAAAACATAAAGGTAATTACTGCCATAAAAATAATTAAAGATAATCTGGGAAACAATAATTGTCATACATAACATGTAAAAGGTTAACATCCAAAGAAATTATTGAGATAAAGATAATTTACCCAGCTGAAAAATGGAAACAGGTTATAAAAGGCAAACACAGAAGACGTTTCGATTAATTAACTTCAAATATATGAAAAGATGTTCAATTTCACTAATAAACCAAGAAATGCAAACAAAATATTTTTTACCTCCTAGATTAGCAAAGATTTAAAAGATTTATAATGTCCAATGCTGGCAAAGTTACTAGGAAACAAACAACTCATACACTGTTATTGGGAATGTGAACTGACAACTTTCAGGGAACAATCTTAAAGAAATTCTTTTTTTTTTTTTAACCAGTCCAACCCAAGAACTAGAAATTACCAATATTTTTATCTACTTATGTACTCCCCAGTCCCATCCCTCAACCTACACAGTCCCACCCCTGTAATCACTATCCTGAATTCTGTTCATTATCTTTTTGCCTTTTGTTTTTTAATTTATCACGTATGTATAGTACATGCCTTTAAATTTTTGCTTGTTTTTGAATTTTATAAAAGGATTATTGTTCTTTACACAGTCTTGTGGTACTATTTTTCTTCACTGAACAGTAAGTTACTAAGATTCGGCCATTTTGTTGTATGTAGCTACCCATTATTCATTTTCACTCTTGTATAATATTACACTATGTGGATATACTACAATTTATTCATCAATTTTCCCATCAAAAGGCATTTGACTTGCTTCCTGTTTATTGTTTTTACATTGTTATACATGTTTTCTTGGACACGTGTGCAAGATCTTCTCTTGGGTATATCCTAGGAGTAGAACTGCTACGTTGTGAGGTATGCAAATGTTCAATTTTATAAGGCCTAGCTGTGTTCCAAAGTGGTTATAACAATTTACATTTTTACCAACAATCTAAAGTGATCCTACTGATCCAAATATTTCCAAAACTTGGTATCATCAGATTTAATATTACTACATTAGTGGGTACATTTATTTACACTTCCCTGATTGCTAGTGAAGAAATGTGTATTTTTTGTACAATCCCTCTTCATGTCTTTAGCCCATTTTTCTATTGGGATGCTTATCTTCTTACTGATTTGTAGGAGTTCTTTATAACCTCCTGATGCTAACTCTTCATAGGCTATATGTGTCCTACACATATCTTCTCCTAGTTTTTATTTTTTCATTTTAAGATGTCTTTTTCTTAATTAAAAAAATCAAAGTTATCAATCTTTTATTTTATGGAAAGTGCTTTCTTCATCTTGTTTACAAAGTCCCTACCTACCCAGAGGTCAAAAAGGTATTTATTAATATTTTCTTCGAGAAGATTTAAATTTTTCTTTTTGACATTTAACTGCTTAATCCGTCTCAAGTTGATTTTGTTACGGCATTGGGTAGGAATCCTTCTTTACTTTTTTTCCCTATGGACAAGCAATTTTTCCAGCTCTGTTATTAAAAAGTTCTTTGGCATGGTATGTTTATTATATATCAAAATACTGTTCCACTGATCCTGCTGTTTATCCCTGTACCAGTAAGTCTTGTATTCTAAGAGGCAGGAGGACCATATAGTAAATCCAGATTAATATAACTATTCCACAAACTCTCAATCTATTGAAACTGCATGTTTTAACATGTCCATGTATGCATTCATTCAATACACATTTGCTGAGTGCATAAATTACTCCATTTACAAATCTATAACTAATAAAGAGAACTT
The DNA here is from genome assembly GCF_005190385.1 of Monodon monoceros. NCBI lineage: Eukaryota > Metazoa > Chordata > Mammalia > Artiodactyla > Monodontidae > Monodon > Monodon monoceros. The sequence continues at coordinate 61,621,891 of NW_021703784.1, read as the reverse complement.
TCCCATATCCAAGATTCAAAAATTAGAAGAATCACTTTAAATTTCACCTTCTAGAGCTCCTCCACTAGATAACAACTTTAAACCCGTCCTTGTTAAAGAGACGATAAATGTTGAACACCTAAAAATAACACCTATTTTTTGTTTATTCCTCTAAGATTTTAAAATTATAAGTGCCTTCAGGCCAAGCAACTAAAAAATATAGTAAAGACAGAATTAAATCATCTAGTCATGAAGCTCACCTGCCTCATGAGCCTGTCCATACAGCTAACAGAAGAAAAGCACTGTGACCCACCAGAAGCACACAGTGCAATCATTTATCCTCTTGGTCCTCCTCTCTTTTGAGGAAAAAACCAGTTTGTCCAATAGGAAACATAAAGGCAGCTAAATACAACTATAACCACTCGACAATGCTTGGCTGGCTTTTATTCCACTGCTATTGACCAAACACAGAAGGTCTGTAAAGAACTTTATAAACTCCAAATGCTGTATCCATATATTGTAGATACTCCTAGATAGAGGTGGCCAGAGGAAAGAAAGCAGCTCAGGCACACTTCAGATATTAAGATAGGAGCCTCTGAGACACTACTAGCCATTCTTTGCAGAATCGGGCTGAAGCAGGTAGGGATAAGGCGGCAAAATGAAAAGGGGGCCATTCAATTACTAGACTCATACAACAGCCTCACGCTTTCTCCTCTCAGTACTCAGAGGGCTCTGGCAAACAGAAGTAACTTACAAACCTACCTCAAACCCCTCATGCTCCCCCTTCCTCACCTGAAAAGAGGCCAACTCCTGCAAAACAGCTTGGGAGACAAGAAGCAACCTGGAAAGGGCACTGAACCCAAGTGATCAGTCTTCCTCAGTTAACCTCCTGTCTCGCTGGGAGAGGCCATGGGAAGACTTTGCTACTCTGGGGTAGTGATCACATGGATATCCCAAAGCACAAAAAGTTTCCCAAATCCTTTCCTGCAAAAGGTCACAATGGCCCTTCCCAGGGCTGAGTTTCCACCACCAAATCACAGACAGCCTCACTGGCTAGTCTATCTTCAAGTTATTCACTGAAGGGGATCTCAACAGATAACTGGGGAAAAGCTATTGAAAACGTATCCTGAGAAAGGAGAAAAAAAAAGTAGGAAAGAAAGAGAGGCCCAAGATAGAAAGAAGTAACACCCCCTTCCCCTGACATAGCTGTGGAAGAACTGCCTCCTTCCTGTGCTCAGACAATGAAACCCAAAAGAGAAGCACAAGACAAAGAATGCCTCACAAAGGCAGCTCAGCACTCTCACTTGCTCAGGGCCAGCTGAGCTCATGTGCTGGTGTAAAAAGAAACAAAGGGCTTTTCACAGACTTTTGATGCCCAAAGATAGGGCAGCAACTGATGAATTCTGACTTGGGGGTTAGAGAATGTACACTCTCCATGTCTCTGGACAAAGTCCCTTTTATAAGTCTAATGTGCCCCCACCCCACTACCCTGATGGTGCCCACCTGCAAAGGCCCAAGTGCATTTCCCAGCCTCAAGGCTTCCTTCTAGCATCGTAAAGATACCACAGGATGGCCACCAAAATGTTGAAAGTAGTTATCTCTGGGTGGTAAAATCTGAAGTAATTTTTACGTTATACTTTTGTGCGCTGTTAGAATTTTTAACTATAAATGTATCATTTCTGAGACATTCCAAAGCTGTCTTTCAGAGATATTATCACGCTCCATTCATTATGTGTACCTTTCATGGTGCTTTACTCCTTGAAAAAGCCAGTCTTTTCTCACCAGCCTAAAGTTTTCCATGGGGACTGCACAGACTCAGATATCCCAGAGGTTATCTGCTAAAAATCAAGTTAGAAAATATCCAGCTACGTAATTGTCTGCACAAATACGTGAACTTCAGAGGAACAGGCTGGATGAAGTGGGACTCTGAAACCCTAGAACTGCTTATGAAATACACAAAGGTATTCTACAATCCCACTGTCACCACTCCTTCTCAAGTAGACCACAAGGAGAAGCAGAGTACAAAAGATGCAGCAATGGCGGAGGCTGCAAAAGTGGAGAATCCAATATCCCAGAACAGTGAAATTTTGGGTTTCTCAAACAACCCACAGTTTCTCAGTCCTGTTAAGAAAACTGCTGGTCTCCCAGAAGCCTCTTCACACACCCACATACATGAAGCACACACAAAATAATGCTGAGAGAGCCTACAGGAAATAGAACTTGCCCCAAGTATACAGCAAGCTTATGCCAAAGATGAAAATAAAACAGAAATCTGGCTTCTGGCCCAGTGACCTATTGATCAGATTATGCATGCCTCTTTGGCTTTCTACCTTCAATCATTTTTTACTGTTATTCTTTCTTTTTTTTTTTTAACATCTATATTGGAGTATAATTGCTTTACAATGGTGTGAGGGCTTCTGCTTTATAACAAAGTGAATCAGTTATACATATACATATGTTCCCATAACTCTTCCCTCTTGCGTCTCCCTCCCTCCCTCCCTATCCCACCCCTCTAGGTGATCACAATGTACCGAGCTGATCTGCCTGTGCTATGCGGCTGCTTCCCACTAGCTATCTATTTTACATTTGGTAGTATATATATGTCCATGCCGCTCTCTCACTTTGTCCCAGCTTACCCTTCCCCCTCCCCATATCCTCAAGTGCATTCTCTACTAGGTCTGTGTCTTTATTCCCATCTTGCCCCTAGGTTCTTCATGACATTTTTTTGTTTGTTTTTTAGATTCCATATATATGTGTCAGCATATGGTATTTTTTTTTCTCTTTCTGACTTACTTCACTCTGTATGACAGACTCTAGGTCCATCCACCTCACTACAAATATCTCAATTTCACTTCTTTTTATTGCTGAGTAATATTCCATTGTGTATATGTGCCACATCTTCTTTATCCATTCATCTGTCGATGGACACTTAGGTTGCTTCCATGTCCAGACTATTGTCAATAGAGCTGCAATGAACATTTTCACTGTTATTCTTATTTTGACTTTTACAAAATGATAATTACGTTTACCAGGAGGTGTCAATATTAAATATGCAATCATTTAAAGCAACAACAAAAAGCTCCCCACTCTCCAATCTTTGATATCTACTCTTTATGCATATTTATCAGTAGACAAATACATATAAAAACCCAGTACCCCAAAACTCAATGGTTTTCTCCATCATTGTGAAAGGAAAGTCAAAATGGAGTCAGTATTTCTTAGAGAGATCTCTAAAATGGAGCCGGGAAGCCATTAAGGAAGTACGATGTTTGCATGACTCAGCCTGGATGGAAGCTGACCTTTTGACCTGATGAAGAACAGAACACCAGAACACCTGCCAGAAACTCAAGATACTAATCAGACCCTTACCCTAAACACAATTTGTGACAGTCTATATACTTAAAACACCCCTACCCTAAAATAACCTGTGATTTCTTAAGGACAAATATTTTGACTCGCATCAGAGTCGATCACAACTCTCACCAGGGCAACTTTTAACAACCTCGTGGTTTTTGTCTTTATAAGCCCCTGACTCTTTCTCTTCCTCGGAATACTCTTTCAGGGTTAACTGAATCTGTGTCTCCCCAATTGCAATTCTTAAGTCCCCAAATAAACTCTGTTCTTTTTGCAGCCTCCTGCATTTTTTTAGTTGACATTATTTAGATCTCTTCTTCCTTAATTAATCTTGTCCCACCCCAAATAGCACAAAGCTCTATAGATTCAAAGGAGGCAGAAACGGAAAAAACTACAAGGAAGACACTCTGATTCTAAAACCAAAGGCGAGGGACTTCCTTGGTGGTCCAGTGGTTAAGAATCCATCTTCCGGGGCTTCCCCGGTGGCGCAGTGGTTAAGAATCCACCTGCCAATGCAAGGGACACGAGTTCGAGCCTCCTCCGGGAAGATCCCACATGCTGCAGAGCAACTAAGCCCGTGCACAACAGCTACTGAGCCTGTGCTCTAGAGCTCATGAGCCACAACTACTGAGCCCATGTGCCACAACTACTGAGGCCCGCGCACCTAGAGCCCATGCTTCGCAACAGGAGAAGCCACCACAATGGGGAGACCGCGTATCATGGCGAGAGGTGACCCCCGCTCGCCACAGCTAGGGGGAGCCTGCGCACAGCAACGAGGACCCAATGCAGCCAAAAATAAATAAATTAAATAAATAAATTTAAAAAAGAAAAAAAGAATCCACCTTCCAATGCAAGGGATGTGGGTTCGATCCCTGGTCGGGGAACTAAGATCCTACATGCTGTGGGGCAACTAAGCCTGTGCGCTGCAACTACTGAGCCCACATGCTCCAGAGCACGTGCACCACAACTAGAAAGCCCACATGTTGCAACTACTGAGCCCACGCACTGCAACTAAGACCCAACGCAGCCAAACAAATAAATAAATAAAAATAAAACCAAAGGAGAGAGAAAAAGAGATGCAATTGACTATAACTTAAACATTACGGGTATGATCTAATTATCAGGCATGTTCATCAAGATGGCTGCCCAGACATGCCCAACAATGTGAATGCTGCTTAGATCCAATTCCATGAGAACGGTCTCTTCTTTGGAGGTCCTCTTACTCATATTCCTCAGCTATACATAAAAATCTTCCCCCAAAAAATCATTGGTGGAAGGATGAGACAGAGTCATGTTGATACCAGTGTGTGCATAGTCCAAAGTCTTCTTCCCAGGCCTTGCTGTTGACTATGAAATTCAGAGTAGGAAAGGCCTTCCCCCAGCTAGTTTCATACAAGCCACAAAATGACCAAAAGAGGTAGACCAGTTCTCTTGGTAATTCTAGGAAACTAAAAACCAAGACAATCTTATTTCTAATGATGCTTTAAATCTATTTTAGAATGAAGTAGTAAATAAACAAATATATTTTTTTAATCAATTATTTTAGTATTTGAAACAATAGGAAAGAGGAGCAGGCCATCCTCACAGCAGTGGAGGAGAAGCATTCTCTCAAGGCCTTCCTTATCTTGAGCAAGGAAAGTTTTCAAAGCTACATTCAGTACTACAAGAATCACTATGATCAGGTCAACTTTTACAGAGTAACTGTGGCCTATAAAACAAAACCACTGATTTATTAATACATGTCTGGCTACTAAAGCAGTTATAAAACTATATTATGTGGAATTTCTTTAAAAAATAGGGGGTAGAAAGTACAGAAGTAAAATACAATTTAAATGTATGATAACTGTTAAAGCTAAGTATTGAAAACACAGAGATTCACTATGCTACTCTTCTGTGTTAGTTTAAACTTTTACATAATAAAAAGATTTTCTTAAAAATATGTAAAATATCATGTTTGAAAAAGGCAGTTCACAATAGTATAAACAGAGATTATTATAAAAGTATGTCAGGTGATAGAGGAAACAGGTGTTTCTGGAATTATATAAATTGAGCTAAATGTTCAGTGTTTTTACTTTTTTCCTGGAAAGTTGTTTGTGTTCTCCAAAATAAAAGAAAATAAACTTGGTGATACCACCCTGGGCTCATCCCAAAGCCCTTCTCTCCCAAATCCTGTGTCAGGGCCACAGGCACCAGCACCCAAGCTCCACGTTTTTCTTACCTCTTGAGGCAGCTCCAGTTTTGACCGGTCATCCAGGCCATTGGAATGCAAGCCCATCAGGTATGGCACAGGAGCATCTAAGAAATGTAGGAGAGAAGCTGGGAGAATAGGAACATAGACATGCTGCCACTGGAAAGGAAACATGAGAGCTGTAATTGTCTCCGCCACAGTCATCAGTCTCTGGTAATCTAGGTCAAAAACAAAACACACACAAAACCAGTCAAAAACAGGGTACTTGCTTCTCAAATAGTAAGTTAAAATCTTCAACACAATTTCACATTTAGAAAGGAACAGGATAAACTTCAGCAAGGGTATGCTCAGAGTATGAATCCCTTGTGGGTATCAGAGAGACAACCCAGAGACCTCAATGGACCACAAGCTGAAGTATACCCCCACACACACAGGTCCATGCTAGTAATAAAATTTAATATAGAAATACAATTTAGAAAAAAAGAAATACAACAGGTATCATAAATAGTACCTTGCTCCAAATACTAAACCAGAATGTTAAGTAGATTCTCTTCAGTAGAAGGAGAATGGGGAAGTGGAACAAAAAGAAAAGGAACAGTGGTCTAGTCTCTGTTCAGCATGAATGTCAAAACACCTCATTTACCACTCACATGTCTGCATTCTACAAGGAGCTGATGTGAACTTTGACTTTAAGATCAAGCCAAAGAACCTTCAAGCATGCAGAGGCTGGTTTTCCACACTAGCCAAGTCTGCCTTCCACCTGGCAACCTTTCTTGAATGGTAACAGCATGAAAGTGTCATTTTAACACTTTGATAAAAAGCTCCCCTAGAACCTGAAAGACCCAGAAGATTGACTTTCATTACTCAAAACTCTTATTCTAGGTCAGAGAGCATATCTTGGAAGAGAAGCTTGTGCTCAAAGCTTAGCTTTTCTTCAGAATGCAATTTCTAGACTTGTTTTATTTTTAAAATGAGTAAAAAATAAAATACATCAGCAAAAAAAAAAAATACATCAGCAAAGCCAATACAATAGATTGAGATTTAACACATTACTATTTACAAATGGTATGATGGTTTCAGACACTTAAAGACAAAGTAGGAACATCAATTTTAAAATCATATGAGTAATATCCTCCTGGAATGGCTGATTTCAAATGAGTTTTCACAGGAGTTAAACAGTTTTATGCACTAAAAACTCAGCCCACCATTTAAGCAAATCCCAGCTTGGTTCATAAATGAGTAATAAATAACAAAAAGCTTTCCAGAGAATGAAGAAGAATGAGTAGGAAGTGAGCAGAAGCTGATATATATCAACTAGGTTTTAGCAAAGCATCCTTTGTGCTCACCAATAAAACTTTGGAGCAGCTTACCACCTTGCTCCTGGCTAAGCATGACCTGGAAATAGTTTTTTTTTAAACTAGTAATGCAAATAAATAAAAATAGATGACTAAAACTTCATCATCTCAAACATTTTGAGTACACTCTAAGGAAGTGCCTCACGCTTCTTCGGGGAAAGCTAAGGCATTTGATAGATAATAGATAAGTGATGTAAAACAATCAGTGGGTAAAACTGAGCTCAGAGATTTGGTCATCAATAATGATTTTTTTAAAAATACAACTGATTTAGCAGAAGGACAAAAGAGCGCAAGCTTTTCATATTCACTAAAATCAGGAACAGACTGATAAGAGTTCAAGAAGAAAGTCGATCTCATTTTTCACTGTGCCCCACAAAGCACTGCCATTCCCATATTAAAGACTATTTTGGTGAGGACCCTCTCCCAATTGAAGCAGCAACAAAAATATTTCCCAAATTACAAAATAAAATAAAATAAAAAACTCTTTCAAGGATTAAATAGATAATCTATATAGCCTTTCAGAAAAAGTATTTACTCCAACGTGAGAGTAAGCAACAACTGAGGAACAAAATTTAGGCCACTGCAAGTTCTATCTTCAGCCTCTTCTGAGATATCTCAGTTCCATGGGGCACCTGTACAACTTTGCTTGTTATCTTTCTGTTGAAATCTTCCTGCTCTATGATTATTCTAACAATTATTATTAAGAAGAATTCTAATGATTCTCTAGGCGAGGCCTCAGTTTTTGTATCTTTCACCTCTCTTTTCTAGATATGAATGCCTGTAAATAATCTACTAAGAGCAATAATCTTGAGAATCTCAGACATGATAAGAATATACTTTAAAATTCAAACTTAAGATGATCAAAAGAATGTAAAGGTGTGGGAGAAAACCTCCAAGAGATATTTAAAGCTGAAGGTCCAGTCTTACTGTGTCCCAACACTGGCACTTAAACACACATTTTGAATAAATATTACACTGAATAATTTCTCCCCCCATTTCAGTGTACACACACATACAGACACACACCATTTCTGGGTGTTTTTTTAAAAAGGCAGGAAGGAGCAAGGCCTTTCCAATCATGTGAAAACCAAAAAGCTGCTTCTTTTACCGAAAGTCAATAAAGCAGGTGCTACTCCTCTACGTGGCTGGCATTCCTGACAGGTCTGCTCAGAGACAAGAACATCTCATAGGGGTCCAACAGACACTGAGTAAAGGAGTCCCTGAAATGCCTTCCTCATGAGGCTTCCTGGACACTGGACTGCTCCTTATAGTGTACCTAGTTACAGTGTCAGGGAACATCTATCTACTCTCTAATCATGAAACAGGGCATGCTGAAGTCTGAAGGAAGGGGCTTCCTCTGCTCCATAAAAGCAGGCTTTTCAATAGCACAGACATCTAGTTCTGGTTTTTCCCTACTCTTCAGGATGAGTCTAATCCAGTATCTGAAACTCAGCCCACTTATTTCTGCTAGAGTGGGTAACCTTATTCACCTCAGATTGAAATCCCTGAAGAATTCCCTGTGATGCACTTGAAAGTGTGCTATTCTTAGAAACAAAACACTTTAGGGGATGAGAAATCATCTCCCCTTTCAAGGCTAAACTGCTTTCCATTTATATGGTTTGGTTTTACAGATACTAGAAACTTGGAATTTTATGGCCTCTCTGGTCTGAGTTGTGGGTTTCGTTTTCCCTACATTTTTGTATTTTAAAAAAGCAACAACTCATCTTGAAGGATGGCCTAATAAACCATGCCTCCGGGATCCATCAACCCGTGGTACCCACACTAGGATGCTGACCTCCCAGAGCTGTAAGCAACAGCACAAAATCCATTTCTATACACCAGTACAAACGATAAAATCAGTACCTCTTTTGCCATTGCCTGTCTCTGTGCTCATCATTCCAAGAAGGTGAAACTAATAAATAGGAAACAGATGAAGGTCATCTGCATCCAAAGAGTTTTAGCCAATCAAAATCAACTGGAAACACTTCAGCTCGAGGCAACTCTCTGGGTTTTCTCACAGCTCCCATAATGCTGTAATGAGCAATTACTTTTAACAAAAGGAGATAATGCAAAGCATACTGGGATTACAACCGCTTCTGAGTGGTGAAGAGAGAATAATCAGCACATTCTTATGACTTCTCTCTGTGCAGAGAAACATTAGACTTGGGATCACTTTACAGATAAGTTCACTCCTAAAACAAACTACAGGGAAGTTCCTGCAAATCAGAGATTGAATTAGAAACTGTCCTTGCATACTCACACTTCTGTGAAAATTGTATGAACAAGGATGTTTCTCATGCAATCTTTGTTCTTAGGAAACAACCTAATCTGTGTCCTGATACCTCCAAGATAAACTGTTAAATGAAAGAAGGTATAAAACAATGATTAGTATGCTCCCATTTGTGTTGTTTTTAAAAGGTATACATGCTGTATATGCAAGGAAACAGGAAACAGTGATAAGTCTTAACACGTCACTGTACATACACCCTTTTGTAATATTTTAAATTTCTACCATATGACTGAAATGCTTTTTTTCCAAGTTTTACTTTAATATACCATATGTATATCAAAATGTATATAATTTAAAGAATATTATAATTAATACATGTGCAACACAACATTAAAAATAGTACATTATATAAAAGTATTTAGGAGGAGGGCGTGAAAAAAAATAGAGATTATTTCACAAGGGTAGGATTTTAGATCAAAAAGAAAGGGAAACAGGGACTTCCCTGGTAGCGCAGTGGTTAAGAATCCGCCTGCCAATGCAGGGGACATGGGTTCGATCCCTGGTCCGGGAAGACCCCACATGCCGCGGAGCAACTAAGCCCGTGCGCCACAACTACTGAAGCCCGCATGCCTAGAGCCCGTGCTCCGCAACAAGAGAAGCCACCGCAATGAGAAGCCCACACATCGCAACGAAGAGTAGCCTCTGCTCACCACAACTAGAGAAAGCCCGCACAGCCAAAAAAAAAGCATAAGGGAAACATTCAATTTTCTCTGCACTGTTTGTCCACACATTATTTATTTGTTTTAAAAAACTATTATTTCATTAGGGATGCACAAGAAACTTGATCTCCGGCTACCACAGGAAGCAGAGAGGAAGGAGATTTCATTTTATTCCCTTTAAAATTGTTTTGATTGCATGCCTTGAGTTTGCATTACTTTTGCAAAAAAAAAAACCCCAAAAACTAATGCAAGGTTATGTATAAAATAAGCTACAAGGATACATTGTACAACATGGGGAATATAGCCAATATTTTATAATATGTATAAATGGAGTATAACCTTTAAAAATTGTGAGTCACTATATTGTACACCTGTAACTTATATACTATTGTACATCAACTATACTTCAATTAAAAAATTGATTAAAAAATACTAATGTATGCATTTGTTTCCAAGCTTGTCTGCACTAGTTGAACTTATTACTGGGTTGTATAATTTAACCAAATATTACGTAAATAAATGGTAAGATATGAGGACAAAAAAAAAGAACTGTTTCTCTGAAAACAAAATTAAATGCTTTAAAAAGACTCAGTAAAGCAAAGTCACTAAAAAGACAGCAATTGAATTAGGCATATCACTTAAGTGCAAAAAACTTGGGAAAACTAGCATCTACTATGGTTCTTTTGCAAGGTCCTTTAAAAGTTCTCGCTCCACTTTAAAAACTGGAAAACTCAGTGAGTGTATTATGGGTGAGATTTATGCAAGAGAAACAATGCAGACCCCTGATTAGTGGATCCATAATCAAAGAAAATGCACAGACACTTCATCAAAAGATTGGTGATTATACAGTCATATGGTTTAAATTAAAATGTTTAAGGGATGTATATATCCTTTTAGGATTCCCAAACTTATGTGACTTTTTCAATCATCGAATGCACTACCCCACTAAATCACTTCAGATAAAGAGCTTCTGCTTTCTGTATAATTTTTAAACAACCACTAAAAAATATGCTATTAAAGAAAAACTATCTCTATAGGGACCAAAGAACAAATATTATCCAGTAGTAAATAAAATGATCTACACATATCTTAAAAAAAAGATTTTCCCTAAATAACACCTCTTTTCTATTCAGAAGGCAGGACATGTAGTGGGCAACACCAACTCTGAGTGCTGATGGCATGTTTTTCGAGGGCCAGAGAGGTTTCCATCCACATGAGTTCTCTGAATCATAAATAAAAATTGCTTCAAGAAAACCAACCTGAATTGTTTCAAGTACTCTTAACAATAGAGAGCACAATCTACATCCAATAAAAGGCAATCAATTCCATTTTAGCCTCAACCATGCTGATTTCCTTTTTGACCCCTTGGTTATTTAGAAGTGTGTTTTTTAGTTTTAAGGTATTATTGATTATTGTTGGTCACAAGACATACTTTGTATGATTCAAGTTATTTTAAATTTATTGAGACTTGTTTTATGGCCCAGAATATGGTATGTTTTTTAAAATATTGGACTTTTTCACTCTCATCCAGAGAAAGCAATTGAGCTGCGACTGGCAAAAATCGATCATACTGCGGTTCACCCCCATTTACTTGACATGAAGATTGGACAAGGGAAGTATGAACCAGGCTTCTTCCCTAAGCTGCAGTCTGATGTGCTTTCCACCGGGCCAGCCAGCAACAAGTGAGTCAACCCCAGGGATTCCCTGATTCAGCTCCCTAGCCACAGTGGTGAGGGTTATACGGTATCTGGACCTAGACTGTTATCTCCAGAAGACCTTGACATTTGTAAAGCAAATATGGAGAAAACACACACTATCCAGGTTGTTCACTTGTTTTAACAAGGAAACAGGTGACAGAATATCATCAGCTCCTGTCTCTACTGTGCAAATTGGGATAGCTCCATGTGTCAGGGCCTGTAAAAGGCCGGACTGCAGATGGGTTGAAATCATCTCATTATTGAATCCATACAACACCTAGTTAGCACTGTATCGTTAGTAAGTGGTGGTTGAAATAACTGAACTGAAAGTAGATAGCTTAGCAGGATTGCTCTTCGTTACTTTTGGAGATGAGTGTATCAATGCCCAGGCAGAGTTGAATGAGTATAGTTTTGGATCTGCAAGTGAAGTTTTTGTAGGTGTTTCAAGGGAGATATGTCTCTTGGGACTTCCCTGGTGGCACAGTGGTTAAGAATCTGCATGCCAATGCAGGGGACACGGGTTTGAGCCCTGGTCTGGGAAGATCCCACGTGCCACGGAGCAACTAGGCCCGTGAGCCATGGCCGCTGAGCCCGCTCGCCTAGAGCCGGTGCTCCACAACAGGAGAAGCCACCGCAGTGAGAAGCCCACGCACAGCAATGCAACTAGAGAAAGCCCACGCACAGCAACGAAGACCCAGCACAGCCAAAAGTAAATAAATTTATTTTAAAAAAAAGATATGTCTCTGTCTCTGGGGAGTTATCTCTTTCTTGCCCAGTAAGTGATCTTTAAGCTACCCATCTCAAGGTTTCTGAGCTATCTCTGGTGATTTCTTGGTGGTTTCCCATGGCCACCATTGGTCCCTAGATGTTTAAGTTTTCTCCCGTCAGTTGACCTTACTTTCTTAGCAGAATATTCTTTCTTTCTTCCTTTCCTTCTTTCCTTCTTTCCTCCCTCTCTCCCTCCCTCCCTTCATTCCTTCCTTTCTTCATTTATTTTTGGTTGCGTTGGGTCTTCGTTGCTGTGCACGGGCTTTCTCTAGTTGTGGCGAGTGGGAGCTACTCTTCGTTGTGGTGCGCAGGCTTCTCATCGTGGTGGCTTCTTTTGTTGAGCACGGGCTCTAGGCGTGCGGGCTTCAGTAGTTGTGGCATGCGGGCTCAGTAGTTGTGGCTTGCGGGCTGTAGAGTGCAAGCTCAGTAGTTGTGGTGCACAGGCTTAGTTGTTCTGCGGCATGTGGGATCTTCCCGGCCCTGGGCTCGAACCCGTGTCCTCTGCATTGGCAGGCGGATTCTTAACCACTGCGCCACCAGGGAAGTCCCTCTTAGCGGAATATTCTTAATTGTCTGCTTTGATTCTATCAGGTGGACAAAAAGGAATGCCCCTGCCCAGTGGAGGCGTAAAGACCGGCAGAAGCAGCACACAGAACACCTGCGTTTAGACAATGACCAGAGAGAGGTAAGACACCTTGAGAATGACAAGGAATGACCCTGTTATCATGCTACACCCTCCTTCTCCTTCTCATTTCCTTGGCCTCTGGTCTGATTCAAATATCCTCCTCATAAAGAAGGGTTAATAATAAGTTAGTTCCTGATCCCTGATATGGGCTACGGTTGTGACAAATCCAGGATGTACAGTGTTTCACAAGGGGCAGCAGGGCCACTAGCCATGTGCGTCCTCTCCCTGAACCAGATTTGTACCTCTGTTCAGGAATGATAACCAGTGCTTGGAAGAGAGCCTTTCACTGTCCTTTCAGTAGTCACTCATGCATGATACTCACTTCCTCCCAGGGGTTGGGAGAGTGGGAGGGCTGACAGGAACCTCAGAAGATAAGATTCTAAAACTTGGGAAAAATCCCTTTAAAATTTTTGAGGCTTTTGTGTGTGTGTGTGTGGTATGGTGGTAAAGAAGTTAATTTTGTTAGAGTGAGAAAGAGGAAAAGCTGAACTTGGGTTAATGCTGTGACTCTCTGAACCTGGGGAGGAGGAGCCTTTTTTCCTATTTTTTTCTTTATCTTAATTTAAAACAGGTAATCTTGACTTTTTTTTCTCAGAGGAGCAAAAGAATATTATTATCAGGTGCATGCGGATTGAGGATTCTTGAATGACCTGAGTCCTTATTGCTTGTAAGCTGAGTTTCTCAGCTCCGCTGTAACTGGTTCCCAGTAAAGTTTCTATTATAAACTTCAGGTTGGAGACCCTGCCTTACTGAGTTGCAGAGAACTTGTGAAAATGGAGCTTCACCTTCAGAAACCTATTTCAGAAACTTCTCTTTGAGAAAAGACCCTGCAGTTTGCATTTTATATGATGAAATCCAGTAAAGCATGTTGTTTTCATATGTGTCTGGCATCTCAATGAATGGGAAAATATTTTGCGTTTGCTGTTTTTTAAAGGAATAAATTAATACTGCAAAATATGGTTATAAATTTTTAACTGCTGGTTTATAGGGTACAATTGTACTTGGCGTTTTTGTGAGGGTGGCCTAATGGGTGTTGGGTATAGGTGTTACTTTAAAAGTCTCCGCTGGGTCTTCCACCTCACCTCCATATTATTTCTTTCAGCAGTGTTTATTGAGTACGTTTTCTTGGTCAAAATCACTATAGTAAACACTTTGAAATATAAAGATTAGGAGGTAGCCTTGTCCTCAGGGAATACCAGTTTATTAAGGGAGCAAAGGCCATATGAAAGGGCCATATGAGAGGCACGCCAGTGTTTGATCACTGATTAGAGAAAGCAGAGGTCATTTCTGTCTGGGGTAATCTCAAACAAGACTGTTTGGAGGAACCAGCATCTGTTTAAGTCTTGAGGATGATAGGATTGTTAGGGACAAAAATGAGTATTGCAAATAAAGGAGATGGCAGGATCCAAAGTTTGGTGGTGGTTGTGTGAAGGAGGCTGTGGGCAGTATATTTGGGAGGCAAGAGGAACTGGAGGTAGCTAGCAAGTTAGGAGCAGGTAGCAGTAGTGCAGGTGATAGTAATTGAAGCCTAATCTTAGGGGCTGGTAGTAGGGGCAGATTGAGGGGCCAGAAGATAGAATGGACAAAATTGTACTACTGGAATAAATATGGGGAGAGAAAGAAGTTGGGAGTAAAAATGTTGGTTGTGAACCTGGGATACTGAGAGGATGTCAGTGTGCAGTTTACTGCATTGATTTGGTTATATGTTAAAACAGACAGCATATGGGGAATCACCAGCAAACTGTAGAAAATCAGAAAATGCAGTTGTTGTTTTGAGTGTACACACATGTTCTTCAGGCCCTAATTTAGCAAGGATGGATATCTTTGATATGAGCAGAGGAATTAAATTCCTCCAAACTTGGTGGGGAAAATGATTTTCCTCAATAGTACTCGATTTGAGTTGGTTTGCCTACTCATAGGAGTTGGCACACTCATACATGTTGCAGCCATATGTTTTTTACCTCTTGTATCATTAAAGCCAAGAGGGCTTTACATTAGAAAAAACAGAATTAATTCATCATATTTTCTCAGTTTTCCCTACGATACAAGCACTGCATTTGCCCTGAGCCTAGGAAAGAGGCAGTAAGAAAGTGCGGGGTGATAGTGCCCTCTTCAGGCCCCATCAGTACTGGTTGCCTGTGGTCTGTGTGCATGGGCACTAAGAGTCTTTGATTTTTCCTTTTGCTTTAGAAGTACATCCAGGAAGCCAGGAATATGGGCAGCACCATCCGCCAGCCCAAACTGTCCAACCTTTCCCCGTCAGTGATTGCCCAAACCAACTGGAAGTTTGTGGAGGGTCTGCTGAAGGAATGCCGCAACAAGGTGAGCTGTGGACACTTCTGAATGTGTATTTTCCTTGGCAGCCAAGATGAGACTAAGGCTTAGCTCTGACCACTCTTTTCTTGATTTTGAAAACATTGTTAATATAATGGGATAGTACTAATGTTAAGATCCTTTTAACTTGGAATTAGGTGTATTTGTTTTAAAGAAAATATACCATTAATTGAGAGCAAGCACACTTTGCTTGATAAAAACTTAATATGTATTCTTTAAAGCTGAGAGACAGATGTAGTTTTTAATTTTAGACATCTTATGTTACTTAAAATCATTAATTTTAAGTAAGTAGTATCTTAAGTAAGTAATGTAGTTGTATTGTCTTCAACAGATTAGTCTTACACGTATGCAAATGTTTTTGCCTCTCTAATTTAATCTGATAGCACCGATCTCGTGTCTAGAAACAAGAATTCGCTGAGTGCCTACTGTGTGCCAGATCAAGGTGTATTATTCAGTTTAAGCGTGCTGTTGGCATGTTTTTTTTCCATTCTACAAGAAGAGTAATTTTTTAAAGCTTTATAAAGGTATAATTGATATACAAAAAATTGCACACATATAATGTATACATCTTGATGAGTTTGGACATATGCATACACTGGTGATACTGTTACCACCAGTCAAGGTAGACATATCTGTCACTTCCAAAAATTTCCTTATATTCTTTTGCGTTTTTTGTTTGTTTTGGGGGTAAGAGCACAACATGAGATCTGTCCTCTTAACATATTTTAAATTGCACAATATTGTATTATTATAGGTGCTGTGTTGTACAGCAGATCTCCAGAGCTTATTCTTCTTACCTATGAATACCGAAACTTCATACCTCTTGAGCAACAATTCTGTTTTTCCCTCCCCACAGCCCCTAGCAACCACCATTCTATTCTATGCTTCTATGAATTTGTTTGACTATTTCAGATACCTTATATAAGTGGAATCATGTAGTATTTGTCCTGTTTGGCTTATTTCACTTAGCATAATGTCGTCCAGGTTCATCCACGTTGCTGCAAATGGCAGGATTTCCTTCTTTTTTAAGGCTTTTTAAAGGCTGAATAATACTCCATCATATGTATGTATATACCACATATTGTTTAGCCATTCATCTGTTGGTAGATACTTGGGTAGTTTCTGTATCTAGGCTTTCATGAATAATGCTGCAGTGAACATGGGGAAGCAGATATTTCTTTGAGATCCTAATTTCAGTTCTTTTGGATATATACTCAGAAGTGGGATTGCTGGATCAAAAGATAGTCATTCTTTTTTTTTTTTTAATAACAGATTTGTAGAGATCTGCTTTCTTTTATTTTTAAAATTATTATTTTTATTTTTGGTTGCCTTGGGTCTTCGTTGCTGCAACGGGCTTTCTCTGGTTGCAGTGAGTGGGGGCTACTCTTTGTTGTGGTGTACGGGCTTCTCATTGTGGTGGCTTCTCTTGTTGCAGAGCACAGGCTCTAGGTGCGCAGGCTTCAGTAGTTGTGGCGCGTGGGCTCAGTAGTTGTGGCTTGCGGGCTTTAGAGCGCAGGCTCAGTAGTTGTGGCGCACAGGCTTAGTTGCTCTGCGGCATGTGGGATCTTCTGGGACCAGGGATCAAACCCATGTCCCCTGCATTGGCAGAGGGATTCTTAACCACTGTGCCGCCAGGGAAGTCCCAAGATAGTCATTCTTAACTTTTAATATTTTAGTTCAGAACTTAAATTTCTAATAAAAATACAGCCTTTCAACCAAGTCAGTATACTGTGCTTTTTAGGACAGTTGAACTAACTTGGCCCCTACTACATCCTGTTTATTCATCAATGGAAAAAAAAGATTTTCCTGCATTTCAGTTTCTAAGTGATGCTCATTTATGGGATGAAATCAAATATACTTTCTCTTGAAGAAAAAATTATTACTGTTACAAGTTAGGTTGATATACCAGTACTGATATTTTGAATTCAGGCATCTTAAAAACTTCATCAGTTCATTCTAAGTCGTTGATATCCATGATTTTTCCCAATAATGTCTTTTCTCCCATCAAGAACATTGGTGATGCTGCCTTTTTTGAAAGAGGGCTTGTCTCTTGTCTCTGGGATTTGTTTTCCATGCCCCTTGCATTCATTTTCAAGTTTTGAGATGCATGCTCTGGCAGTGACAACTTTCTTATGTCTACTGCCTGGTCAACAATGATGGTGAAATATATCCTAATTTCAGATTTGTTGATACGTGGAAAAGTGTACATGTTAGAATTGAAGAATAGCCTAACGCTGTCAACTGTTGGCTAGCATGTGGAGCAACAGGGAACTCTGATACTGTTGGAAATGTAAATTGTTATGATTGCTTTGCAAAACAGCATAGCATTTATTATCCAGTATTCTTCTCCTAGGTATATTCCCTAGAGAAACCTTTGCAGCATGACCCAGGAGATATGTACGAGACGTTTAAAGCAGAATTCTTTGTAATAGTCCCAAACCGGAAACAACCCAAATGCCAGTCAGTAGGAGAATAAATAATAAATTGCAGTATATTTATACAGTGGAATGCTATACAGTGTGGAAATAGACAACAGATATATTGATCAGTGTGTATGAATTTCACAAACATAAAGTTAAGTGAAAAAGAAAATAACAAAAGGGGCTTCCCTGGTGGCGCAGTGGTTAGGAATCTGCCTGCCAATGCAGGGGACACGGATTCGAGCCCCTGTCTGGGGAGATCCCACATGCCGTGGAGCAACTAAGCCCATGCGCCACAATTACTGAGCCTGCGCTCTAGAGCCCATGAGCCACAACTGCTGAGCCCGTGTGCCACAACTGCTGAAGCCCGAGAGCCTAGAGCCTGCGCTCTGCAACAAGAAAAGCCAGTGCAATGAGAAGCCTGCACACTGCAATGAAGAGTGGCCCCCGCTCGCCACAACCAGAGGAAGCCTGCACACAGCAACAAAGACCCAATGCAGCCAAAAATAAATAAATAAAATAAATAAATTTTAAAAAGAAAATAACAACAAAAAAACCATACTGGCAAAACTAAACTACATTGTTTAGGGATACAAATATAGGTGTTAATCATTTCCTTGCATTTCTGTAGTTTTACTGTGTAAGTCAGAACAGTGATCACTTTTAGAGTGGGAAAGGTGATTGGAGAAGGCACATGGGATTCTTCAAAGGTATAGATGGGCAATATTTTTTTTCTTAATCTCATTGATGGTTATGATAGTCTAATAGTATACACTCACATACATATATGTATCTGTATATGAGATATATTTCACAATAAAAAATTAAAAATACTAACACTGGAAAGAAATATGCCGAAGTGTTAAGAGTTGTTGCTTCTGCAGGGTCGGGTATGGGGTGATATTTTTCCTTGCTCTTTAGATTCTTTTTTTTTTTTATAAATTTATTTTATTGATTTTTATTTTTGGCTGTGTTGGGTCTTTGTTGCTGCGCGCGGGCTTTCTCTAGTTGCGGCGAGTGGGAGCTGCTCATCGTTGCGGTGCGCAGGCTTCTCATTGTGGTGGCTTCTCTTGTTGCGGAGCACGGGCTCTAGGCACACGGGCTTCGGTAGTTGTGTCACGTGGGCTCAGTAGTTGTGGCTTGTGGGCTCTTGAGCGCAGGCTCAGTAGTTGTGGCGCACAGGCTTATTTTCTCCGTGACATGTGGGATCTTCTCAGACTGGGGCTGGAATCCGTGTCCCCTGCACTGGCAGGCGGATTCTTAACCACTGCGCCACCAGGGAAGCCCCTAGATTTTTATATGTCACAAATTTATAACATGATTAAATCTTCCTTAAGAACTTGGATTCAATATTCAGGCAGCTTTAGGTTCGAAGACCAGATTTGCTGCTTCTTTGCTGTGTGAATTTGGGCAAGTTACTTAAGTTCTCTGACCTCAATTTCCTTATCAGTAAATTGTGAAAAATAATAATACATCTCATAGAGTTATTAGGCTTAAATGAGATAATGTAATACTTAGTACAGTGCCTGGCACAAAGCTGCAATTATCATTATTCAGTGTGGTTTTTTGTTTTTGTTTTACAATGAGCACGTGAAAAATTTTACATAAAAGTAAATTATTCCTCCTCAACTTTTCATCCCCTTGATGGATACTTTAGATACATTTCTAGGATTAAATGCTGAAAGGTTTGTTTAATAGGGTCAGTTAAGCAGTCAGAATCAGAGAATATCAGAGATGAGCATGACCAAAGGGTTTTATTCAACTCTTTTCATCTCATAAATGTAAAAACTGGATCTAGAGTGATGAAATCACTTGCCCAGGGTCAAATAGTGATTTCTGTGTTTTTATCTTCTTTGAAGAAGGCCCTCTACTATAACCTGACCTCAGTGGTGGAGAATAAATACACTTTTTATCTGTGGGTCTTACTCCCAGCCCAGCAGATATGCTGGGCAGTTGGCCACAACCCTCTCTAGTTGAATGTGATCTGGCTAACTGTGGGTGTCTAATCTTACCGACTGATTTCTTATAGACCAAGAGGATGCTGGTGGAGAAGATGGGCCGAGAGGCTGTGGAGCTAGGGCATGGGGAGGTGAACATCACGGGGGTGGAAGAGAACACCTTGATTGCCAGCCTTTGTGACCTCCTGGAAAGGATTTGGAGTCATGGGCTACAAGTGAAACAGGTAATGAATGTCTGGCCTCTCCCTGTTGAGCAGACTGTCTTCCTGTTTTTGCTTACTAGCTTTCCCACACTTTTCCAGCTGACTGGCTTTGAAGAATGGTGCATGGTGCTTTTGGAGTGAGACTTGAAATAGTTCAACAAATAAGTAAATAAATGTGACCCAAGCTATCTTCTTTAAAAATAAGCTTTATAAATCTGTGTATTTGTCAGACATTTTAAAAGTGGCATCTTTTTTCCTGCAAACAGAGCTGAAGGCCAAACTGATAGATCCTGTTTGGTAGCTGGTCCTAGTCTGGAGATAGAACACAAAAGAAAGAGAACTTGGAGCTCAGGAAGTACCAAATGTATTTTAAGGGTCCTTCACTATTTGTACATTCCCAGTGGGAAAAGGTCTGTCATTAACATTTCTTTTATAAGCAGATAGCTTAACCTTCTAAAGATCTGAGAGAATACCAAAAAAGTTGAGTAAGTTTGATTTTTACTGCTTAATACCAAGAGAATCTCCTTATTTCAAAATACTGTACTTTGAATAACTAGGCAAGATAGACAGCTTACACTTTCATGCATTTTTAAATTTGAAAAGAACTTGAAAAGTTTTCAAAAGCAGCTTTATTATGGAAAAATTAGGAAATATATGTAAGTATCCAGCAAATATTTATTTAGGGCCTGCAGTGTGCCAGGCACTGTTGTAGGTACTTGAGATACCTCAGTGAACAAAGCAGACCAAGATCTCTGCCCTCCTGGAGTTTTCATTCTCATGGGCATAGAGACAATCTACCTCATCTGTCCTTCAAAACATTTTTCTGTACACGTATGCCCATGTACAGCTGTATATTTAAAAATCCAACAGAACTGCAATGAGATACCTTTTCACATCTACTAGGATAGCTAAAATAAAGGAGACAGACAATAACAAGAGTTAGTAAGGATGCAGAGAAATTGGAACCTTCAGATATTGCTGATGGGAATGTAAAGTGGTGCAGCCTCTTTGGAGAACAATCTGGCAATTCCTTGAAATGTTAGAGTTATCATATGACCCAGCAAGTCCACTTCTAGCTATGTACTCAAGAGAAAGGGAAACATGTCTATGTAAATATGTGTATGAAAATGTTCATATTCCTAGCAGCATTATTCCTAATAACCAAAAGTTGGGACAACCCAAATGTCCATAAGCTGGTGAATGGATAAACTGAATGTGGTGTATTCATACAGTGGAATATTTTTCAGCAATAAAAGGAATGAAGTGTGGATACATGGTAGAATATAGATGAAATTTGAAAACGTACTAAGAGGAAGAAGTCAGTCACAGAAGACCACATAGTATATGATCTCATTTCTATAAAATGTCCAGAACAGGCAAATCCATAGATAGAAAGTAGATTAGGGGTTGCCACAGGCTAGGGAGGGATAAGGAGTGACTGCTAATGGGTTTTTTGGGGTGGTAAAAATCACCTAAAATTAGGTAGTGGTGATGGTTGCACAACTCTGTGACTATACTGAAACAGAATTTTTTTTTTTTTGGTACAGAACTTTGTACACTTTATAAGTATGAATTTTATGGTAATGTGAAGTATGTCTCAATAAAGCTGTTTTTAAAAAAAATCCAAATGGGATCATACTGTACATAATGTTTTGGAACTTGTTTTTTCTTGCCTCAGAATATCTTTTCTATGTCCTTAACTAATTAGGTGATAGTATAGTAAGTGTTTAAGAGCTGAGACTATAAATCAGATAGTCCTGGGCTTAATTCCTGCTTTAAGTTTACGAAACTGAGCATGGTACCTAGCTTCTCTAAGCTTCTGTTTCCTCATGTGTATGATGGAATTTTAAAAGAACCACCTCTGTAGGATTCTTGTGAGGATTTGATAAGATAATTTGTGTAAAGCACTAAGCTCACAGCCTGGTATCTGGGAGTTTCTCTGTAAATGTTTGTGGTTATTCCTCTAAAATCTCAGTTTTAATTGTTTCCATTGTATAGACGTGCAGTACTTGAATCAATCCTTTATTATTGGTTGAGTTATTTCTGATTTTTCAGTATTACAAACAGCACTGTGATTATAGATTTTTAAAAATGTTAATAATAGTGTATCACATCCCTAAAATGTTGAGAGTCTTGTAGTATAGTAGCAACACTGTGAGCTAAAACCTAACTTTCAGGATTGTTATGATAATTAGATGTAGTAAAAAAAAATACCTGGCATGCGGTGGGTATGCAGCATATGACAGCTCTTATTATGCTGGGTTCTACATGAAGGATTTCTGTTTCTTTCCTTTTCTCTGTATAAATGAGTAGAATATACATAATCATTTTATCATTTTCTTTGAAGTTTAGCAAGCCTGGCAATATAGTTGAGCTCTTTCGGTTTTCTGGTAAAACATATGCCTCTCAAAACTTCTTGATATTCTCCATAAAAGTCTTCAGGGAGTTAGTGAGGCATTAAAAAAATGATAATACCATATCATCATAGGTGTTTTAAACCTTGAGGCTTTGCAGCTATATCCTTAAAGAATTCCCATAGCTTGAGGAATTTCTTTTGGAGCCCATTTGATCCCCCTCTCAGTTTGGATAGACAGAGGCTACTTACTGGTGAGAAACCAGTAGAGAAATAGTGGGGGCTTTTCAATTGAGGTTACATTTTGTTCTTAGTCCTGCTTTTGGAGCCCTAAAAGTGAACCACTGACAGTGTCACAGAAGGAAGTAAGGGTCTGTGCCTGCTGGTAGGGATTGTTCAGTTGGGGATTGAAATCCCTGACTGTCTTTGTGGGGTTCGTACAGCATGTTCTCCTTAGGCCTCCATTTTGTTAGCCTGTGTTTAGACTACTTTTCTCCTGCTGAGACATTCTTCAGTTATGTTGCAGTCCAGGGATTATAACCTGGCTCCCTGGTCTCTTCCATCGTGTACCCGATTGCGATCAAATTCACTCTCAGGGGGTGATCTTATCACCCCCCTCTGAATCAATCCTTTATTATTGGTTGTTTGAGTTATTTGATTTTTCTGATTTTTTGGCCACGTCACTGAGCAACTACCCATTTTCTGATTTTTGGGGCACGTTACTGAGCAACTACCCATAGTATCTGCTTAGAAAGTAGAGAGAACCCAAACCGCAGTTTTTGCTGCTGGCCTCCTAGGTTTTGTTATTAGCTGCCTGCAGGGCTGCCTGCCCCAAGTCCTCATAAAAACCTCTGTTATCCTCACCATTCTCTTTGGCTTTCGGTGACATTTTCCGAGGACATGGACTTTCTCCTTTAGTATATTTTCTGACAATTAAAGGTGAGGTTTGTTTTTTTCATACTGTTTTTGTAGCTGCTGCCATTTGAGGACTGGTAAATGAAAAGGGGTTGTTTCTCATCTTTGATGCATGTGACATTCTTGGAGAATCTGGTGCTATATATTGTGTGGCCACGTTCCCAAATGGGTAGTGGGACTGTATTGAATCTTGCAATCCCAATCAGCCCCTTTGCAAAAGAGGAAAAGAATAATCCATGTCTCTTGAACTAGAAAACCCCCAGTGCCCTGTCACTAGGTTTCAGCCCAGCTGCTGCTCTCTCACTCTTGCCCTGGATCTCCGTCCTCACCAGTGCAATCACTGAGCACCCGGGCGTCCTTCTGGCACAGTGGCCTGGTGTTGCTCTTGCCTTTGGCTCTTTGGTATCATTGCATGTGAGGACTCTCTGGTGACCAGCTGTACTTTACTTCCAGACAGTTCTGTTAAGGGAGGCTGCTTTCCTCATCTGCCCAGATTTTGGGGATACAGTGATGAAAAAGGCTGTCTCTGCCTTTTTAGGGGCCTATGCTATGGTTTCAGTAAATGGATGGATGAATGGGTTTCTAGAAGTTGTATTACTGAATCAAAGAGCATGAATATTTTAAGGTCTCGTATTGTCTTCTACATACATTGTATTAATATACCAGTTAGTAACAGTTTAGGAGTAGTCTCATTGATGTTGTTGAACAGCTGTTTTCTCAATTCAGTGAATTTAAAAAAATGGTCTTGTCTAGTCTTAACTTGTGTGATTTTTAAAAAACTGCCATTGGGGTTGTTGGGTTTTAAGTTGGTTAAATCTTGTAGGAAAGCCAAACTTACAGCAAGTTTATGTCAACAGCTTGCTGATCTATAGATGAGGGTTTTTTTTCCATTCAAATGCTTGATTTTTTCCCCCCAAAACAGATCAAGTTGGAGGTTAAGAATAAAACGGATCCTCAATATTCTCAGGGGGAAAATCTTGAGACCTTAAATCCTCACATTCATTCCAGAGAATAAAATTTTCTTCAGAAAATATAACTTCAGAAGTTAAATGCTCTCTTCCAGAAGCAGCCGTATAGCATCATTATTAACAGCAATGGTTCTAATATTAGATATACTTAAGCTTGCCCAACACTCTACTTCCTAGCTGTGTGATCTTTTACAAGTTACTTAGTCTTTCTGATCCTCAATTTGCTCTTTTCTAAAGAAAATGGGGATAGAGGTACCTACCTTTTAGGAGTGTTGAAAGCATTAAACAGAGTATTGTATTTTAAACATATAACATAGTGCTTGGTTCATAGAAAAATTCAAGACATGGTAGCTTCTGTGCTTATTATTACTCTTACTTTTATGAAATACAGAAACTAAGTGACTTATAAAATGATCATAATAAATCCTACTATTAAAACAACTTATACTACATTTATATTATATCAACTATATAGGAACATTTACCATGAATCTGAAATAAAGTTTTTAATCCCATAACAAGGGTCACTGTGTACTGAAGGATGACTAGAAAGAGACAAAGCAGTTGCTGGGTGACCAGCTAGCCTTATTCACTATGTAGGAAAATTGCTTCCTTATGTCAGGCTTGAGAATGCTGTTCAGATTTGTGCCTTGGTAAAATGACAAATCACTTCGTGTCTCCAGCAGTTTAAACTGCAGCTTTTATATTTTCAAATGCCAAGGTTCTGCTGTGTCGACTATAGTATATCTCAGATTTGCAGTTAAGTACCGGCCTCCTTTCCTGCAGGCTTCTTCAAAGTACCTTCCACAGTAAATCCCCATCCTTGTGATGACTTACCCTCCCTAGGCTGCACTAAGGGCAGGAATGCCTTTAAATATTTTAGGAAATTCGGGAGCTGTCACAGAATGTTGTAGGCTTGGTATCCATTCCTCTGTGCAAAAGCCATCATGCACTACCCAAGCTGACCTTCAACCAACAGACCATTTAGAGATTGATAGGTTATTTGCTTTTTTCTTTCTTATCCACTGGTCCACTCCCAGGCTCTTTTTTGGCCACGTCCTTCCTATTCCTAGTGGGGGATCATTTCTTTTTCTGTTCCCTTCCATTCTTCTTTATATTTCTCCTGGATTTTAGTAAGGGGATATATATTTGTATACATTGCATCTGAGTGTACATTGAGATAACAAATAGGACAGATACTTTTTAGCAAAAGCGCATATCTATACGTTCAAATTATCTCTGACTTTGCTCACTAGATGCCTTGCCCTTAGAAATCTAAACTGATAGATATTTCTCCCTTGCATTGGTTCCAGGGGAAATCAGCCTTGTGGTCCCACCTGTTACATTATCAGGAAAACCGGCAGAGAAAACTCACATCAGGAAACCTCAGTACCTCAGGTAAGATGGTCTCTGCACCATTGGCCAAACTCCCTCCACTCACTTTCCCATCCCCCACTGAAGTGACCATCTGTAGCAGACTGTTCCAGGTCAATGAAGTCTTTACTCTGTAATGTTTAAGCCACAGGGCTCTCTGAACCACAGAGCATGCCAAAACCATGGGGTTTGCTTTTATTATGTGTTTCTATACACTTGATCAGTGAGATAGAAGATTTATATCAGCAAGAGGCCAGTCTTAGAATAAATTTGGGTTTTAAATGAATTTGGATTGATACTGATGTCCTGTGTTTAGAGTGTTTTCAGAGTCTTTTGTTTTATTTCTCTGAGATGAACATTGAGATGATCTATCCTATCAGTTAAGAGAGCCTGTTTGTCAGTGTCCTGCCTTGGAACTGCTCAAAGTCAAGGCCTGGTGTGCATGATCCCTTCCATTTGCTTTCTGTTTATATTTAATAAAAATATCAGAGTTGGCAGGGACCCCAGAAATCATCTAGTCCAGCCCCCTTTTTTTACAAGAGGAGGAAACTGGGATCCAGAGAGGAATTTAATTTACTCAAGATCACACAGTGAATTGATAGAAGAGGCCAGATTAGGAGCCAGGCCTCCTGTCTCCTGGTCTACTGTTCTTTATAACATCCTGCAGTGTCTCTTCCAGGACAGTCTCCCTCCTTCCTTTTCTTCTTGGCAGCATCTCCCCTTCATACCATCCTTCATTCTCCTCTCTCTGCCAGGGAGTTTGTTTAACTTTCTTAGATGTTTTTGTCCTAATGGTAAAGATAAGTTTAAGTGGGGGGCAAAAAGGTAGGCATTAACTCAGTGTTGTCTTTGGCCTTGAATTAGTTGATCTCAGCTAGCACTGAACATGGGGAAAACAGTGGGCAAAAAACTAGGTACAAAAGCTCCCAAAGTAGCCTCATAAGGAGTTTTTTGTCCACTTTCTGAGCATGAGAGCAGAGTCTTCTCAGGAAAGCTGTAGAATTTATTGCCAAGGGATAAACTGTAGCCAAAAATTATCAACAGCTGAATGATGAAGATACTAATTTTAAATGTTGGGCCAAACATGAGGATATAAAGGTATTGTATCTAGAGGTCCTAAGCATTCTGGATCATGTTCTTTTCGTATTCCCTTGGCTCTTTTGTAGTCCATTTTGAGGCAAGAGCAGGACATGCGTAGTAGCTCCTAGTGGAAGCACTGCTTCCATGGATTATGATGAGAACACACTGGATTAGGAGCCAGAGGATCTGTGTTCCTTCCAGTCCTAACTTTGCCACTTGGTGACCGGGGCAAAGCAGCTAACCTCTCTGAATTTCAGTTTCCTCCTCTGTGATACCGTCCATGGCTATCTTATAAGTTGTTAGAGAATTAAGTGAGATAATATGCATAAAAGTATAAAAATTGATACCTAGTAGGTACTTAATATTCATGAAATGATTGATCAAAGTGTTACCAAAGTAACCCCAGCTTTTTTCTGTAGATATTTGTGATTTGAGATAAGAAGGGTAGTCAGCTATTTGGGTATACAGATCTCTTTGGACTTAACCAACTTTTTGTTCTAGGAATATTTCTTGATTCAGAACGGAGGAAGTCTGATGCCAGCTCGGTCATGCCTCCCCTGAGAATCTCCCTCATTCAGGATATGAGGTCAGTCTGGGCTCATTTGTAATAAGCCACTAAAATCCTGTTTTCAGTTGCTGCTTAGGTGTCCACTTTATTTATTTATTTATTTTTGGCTACGTTGGGTCTTCGTTGCTGTGCGCAGGCTTTCTCTAGTTGTGGCGAGCGGGGGCTACTCTTCGTTTCGGTGCATGAGCTTCTCATTGTGGTAGTTTCTCTTGTTGCAGAGCACGGGCTCTAGGTGCATGGGCTTCCATAGTTGTGGCATGCAGGCTGAGTAGTTGTGGCACACGGGCTTAGTTGCTCCACAGCATGTGGGACCTTCCCGGACCAGGGCTTGAACCTGTGTCCCCTGCATTGGCAGGCGGGTTCTTAACCACTGCACCACCAGGGAAGTCTGAGGTGTCCACTTTAAATAGCAGGGTCTCAGTGACCTGGGCTTCTACAGTGTCTCATTTAACCAGGAATCCCTCTTCATTGGTCCTGTGCTTCATGATGCATTTGTAGAGCTGTACAAGCAATTGTGTTTCCTGACATTTTTGGAGAATTACACCAGAGTATTTCAAGGTCTGAGACCTCTGGGGTTAGCCTTGCTTTTTAAGAGCTGTACTGGCTTCCTCCCCAGCCCCCCAAATTATGCTGAGTCTATCTGGCAAAGTTACATGGAAGCTCAGGATTTAGAGAACAAGAGAGATGGACTCTCTCAGGATGCAGCAGGGCTTCCTGGCCAGGCTTCCTTTGGTGTTACAGGGGAGGTATTGATAGTGAGTTCATCTCCCACCCTACCCTCCACTCCCCTTTCCCCATTCCCCCTTCAGGCACATCCAGAACATTGGGGAAATCAAGACTGATGTGGGAAAAGCCAGAGCATGGGTGCGACTGTCCATGGAAAAAAAGTTACTTTCCAGACACCTGAAGCAGCTTCTCTCAGACCATGAGCTCACCAAGTAAGGCCACTCCACTTGGAGTATAACCAGCTCCTGGGAATGGCGGGAGGGATTGGAAACCCCCGTGGGAAGGGAAGGGTATTCAGTATATCATTACTGCTGAATTCAGCTAAACTCAAATTGCATATGAAGGTTTTGCAGCATTTCTTCTTTTTTTCTTTATTCTTTTCTTTGTAGAACACTGTTGTACACTTACACTGCAATATTTTTTATATTTTCCTGTAGATGAATTAACTCTTTTGGCGCTGCTCAACACAGCATACTTATTTTAGTAGGAACATTCAGACATAATCAGTTGACTTCATGCTCTCTAACTTAGTTCTTTTTTTTTTTTTTCCTAACTTAGTTCTAAAGGCCTGGATTCTGCGGGCCTCTAGCCACAACCACTCCAGGAAGCAGTGGTCCTCTCTTTTGGCTGTTGGTTTCTCTTCTGGGACTTACTATGGTTTATCCAGGCTCTTTCAGCCATTGGTCAACCAATGAGCTCTTGCTGTGCTCTACCTTGGATCAGTTCCCATAAAGAAGATGGGAGGACTTTTCTTGTTTTGGTGATATATTCTTCCTGAAGTTTTTGGTGATGTAACATTTCTTCTTCTTCTTTATCTGTAGAAGAATAATTCTGTTATATCTGTTCTCCCTACCTTCTTGATCTATATCCCCGCCCCCCCAAATAGCTTTCTTACAGAGGTAGTGAGAAGGATGGAATCCTCATTGGATACCTCAGAGTTTTGGGGGTCCTCCTCTCCTTGTGGCACTCAAGTGACCTGTATACCTGTTGGGCATAGGGCATTTTCTTGGTCTCTTTCCTGTCTTGAGGGGGAAAGGATTGGAGAATTAAAAAGAAATTTCTAAGATATACCCTATCTCTTTTGTTCTCTCCTGAGTGTAGGCCAGCCCAGAGTAACCAGGTCCTTGCTCTTCCTCACTCCTAGGAGCCACTAAATCTACAGTTCCCTTCTCTTGATTTTATATCCTTTGCATTCGTTCCATACCCTAGTTACTAGAGCAGGAGTGGGGAGGAAGGCTGTCTCCCTTCTCTGCCTCTCAGTTACCACCTCTCTGTCTTTTCCTATATATAATATGTTTGGTTCTTTCTTCATTGGCAAGCCTATTGGGTATTTTTCTTTTTGGCATTTCCTTGGGCATCTTTTCATGGTATCCTTTATTATGTGACTTCCCTGTGGACAATAAAGCAGAGAAGTGGACCTTGGGGAAATTTTGTGTAAGTGAATTGATTAAACCTGGAGAATCTGTTTTTATTTAAAGTGAAAATGTAATTTTTTAGACTTTATTGTGTGTTTAAACCACAGCAAGAGACCAGTTTCAAAATCTTGATAGATTAGAGAGCTCACTTTGAGAGGTTACAAAATAGCAACTCTTAAAGTGCTTACATTTGATTCCCTTTAGTGGTGAAAAGGTTTAGGAATAATATTTGAAGATTGGAAGGACAACTAAAAGAGAACAAGTGAACATTTAAGCCTGGAGTTTGGAAGGGAATTGTTTGCATACCAGATTCTAGAGGACAGTTGTGTGTCCTGGGAAAATCTGTGGCTGTGTGGGCACTAGGGGCTGACAGGGCAGAAGTGATTCCTTTCGGCCGGTGTGGGCATCGTCTGTCAGGAGATGCTGCAAGTTGGCAGGAGGACATGGCAGAGAGGTAGCCAAGAGGGAGTCAAGCTCAGGAACTTTATGAAGGTCTAGGGCAGTGGATAGGTCTAGGGCCTGTGAACTTAAGGGCCTAGGCAGGAGCAAACAGGGCACAGACTTTGGTGAGGAGACTAATTTTGGTTTCTTTAAACTGTATCCCTGTTAGAGGACAAAAGCTTAGAATTTACTCCAGTGAGTATAAAATGAGAGTTTTGCTGCCACAGATTGCGTTTTGGGTGGGATATAGGGAGAGAGGAAGGTGTACTTCATCAAAACCTACCTACTACTCCATCCTACCCTCTCTCACCTTTCTCCTAAGTTTGCTTAAAGCTCTAGCCACATCAAACCCCTCACACTTCTCAGGATGTGTTCAGCCCTTTCAGGGCCTAGTCAGAAGTCTTCTTTGCCAGAGTTTGCCTAGACTCCCCAGAGACTTAGTCCATTCCTCCTCCAGGCACCCATAGCATTTGTTACAGTATTTGTTCATTCCTTTTTTTTTTTTTTTTTTTACCCCCGGTGGTCTGTGTTATCATTATCCATTTGTTTTCCACTTATTAAAATTTGCTTTCATTGGAGGCATGAACCATGTACCTCTCCCAATACTCCTTCTCCCTACCTCGGTTCACACTTTGGAGTTCGTGTGACTCCTTGCTTAGCTTTACCTCCCACATACACATTTCAGGTCCTTAGCCGCTGTTCCATCTGTCTGCTTATTTACTGCCACTCCCTAGGTTTCATCCTCATGCCCCTTTCACCCTTCAGCTGTACTAAATTCAAATTTCTTGAAGTTGGTTATGGCTTTCCCTTTACTTCTAAGAAACATATTACTTGTAGGGCAGATTACAAACTCTTTAGCCTGAATATTTAGGGCCTGCCTTAATTTTACCCTAGCCAGACTTTTCAGTCTCATTGCTAACTGATCACTTCTCTGAGCCCTCAACTCTAGCCAAACTGGCTTTTATACCCTGTCCTTCTCCTTCTTCTACAACCCCTGTCTAAATTTGTGCTGTCCTTCAGGCCCTCCTGTTCTAGGACCATCGAAACTTCTGGGTCTTTAAATTCCCAGAGAGTGCCTTTCATTTGGCAGCTCATTATGTCTTATACTGTGGCCTTTATCAGATTTATTCATCTAGACTGTATGTGAGGATAGGTGCTTCCCTCTCCAGCACCTGCACAGAGTAGGTTTTGGTTGGTAAATTTTCCTACCTTATAAACTGTCTAGGTAGAACCTCACAGGTCTACTGAATCCCATACCTCTCTGGCATGGTGACTGCAGTCTGGGCAGGCAGGACAGGGACCTTCCTTTGTTCTCTGTGTGTTTCTTGTGCTGGGGGCCTGTGCATTTGCCTCTCTGTGTCCCTGCTACTTGGGGAAGGTACCATTGCTGTGCAGGCCCAGAGGCCTGCAGTGTCAGGCAGAGGGGTTGGCCTTTGATGAGTGAGCAGTGGATGAGGGGTGGGGATGGGAGGAAATTTGAAAAGAAGGGAAGGACATCGTCTGCACAGCTCTTCCTTGCCTATGACCTGGATCATTCCATTCCTTGCCTCTGAAGCTGTCCTCAGCTTACATTCATGTTCAGAGCAGTGTTCTGACTTGTGGATCTCAGGTCTGCTGAGGGTCAGAGACTAGCTCTGGTAAGGAATGGTGACCACAGACCTCCTGCTGTTGCTACTCCTACACCATACACTGGGGTGATGCCCTATAGAAGCCCTCAGGTTAGGAAAGAAGATCCCATGACGTCTGACACTTTACATTATAGTAACGTCAACTCTTGGACACAGGTGGAGTTTGGTTTTTGTTCCTGCTGTAGCTAAAGCCACTTTCCCTCTAGCCCTCAGTTGGAGTAGCTGGCTTTGTTCCTTTTTTCGGTGGCCCTAAAGAGCTTGAGGCTTGACTCACATTCTTCCCTTAGCTGTGTCCTTCCACAACTGACTAATTCTAGCCTCTTATCCCTCCTTTTGTCTGGGAGACTGATGTATTGCCTCTTCTCTGACAGAAAGTTGTACAAGCGCTATGCCTTCCTGCGCTGTGATGATGAGAAGGAGCAGTTCCTCTATCACCTCCTCTCTTTCAATGCCGTCGATTACTTCTGCTTCACCAATGTCTTCACAACTATCCGTGAGTAGCCCTGGGCTCCCCACTAGCCTTCCCAATGCCAGTCTTCATGAGCCTGTCTGAGGCTAACTTACTGTCCCCTTTTTAAAGAAAGATTATCACTTGTACTTTCTTCTGTGGGGAGAGAGGTGTACTTGCCCTCCTTGGAGGTTGTATTTTCTCTCAAGCTTCTTACTCTTGTTCTGAACTAGGGAGCTGAGCGCTTTTGGCCATTGTGTTGTTACTGTGGCCCTGGGCGCTGGGGGCCTAAGGTGGAGTGGGGTGTGGGAGGTGAAGTTCACTGCCCTCCCTGCACACCTGTAAAGAAACCTCCCTCTTGTTTTGGGCTGAGAGAGTCATTCAGCATTACAGAAAGTTTCAGAGTAGCCCCCAGGGAACAACAGCTCTTCCTGAAGTAGCAGAAAGAACTCCAGATGGCAGTGGGAGGTTTGGGTCCAGGCCCTGTTCTGCCCTAACTCATTATGGATCTGTGAGCGGTGTCTACTCCTGCAGTGGGGCTCGGTCTCCCTATTTGCAGAGCGAGAAAGAGGGTTTAAAATGGTCTAAGGAAGGCCCTTGGAGCCTCAACTTTCTTTGGTGCTAGGATGCTTTGTTTGGTGGGGGGTGGTCTGAATTTGCCCCATAACTAGTTGTTTGGCCAGTGACTCAGCAGCTTCAGCAGTGTGGACTCTTGTTCTATATGACACCCATCCTCCTTCTCAGAGAAAAGGGTTGTAGGCTTCAGTGGAAGCAGCACTGGACTGGAATATAGGAGACCTGGGGGAAACTATTTCCCTCTCAGTTCCTCAGAAAAGGCATTGTGATACCTGCCTGGCCTCTCTGGAGATTGTTATTAGAGTCCTTGAGATGATAGATAGAAAAGTGCTCTGAAAAGCAATTCAGTGCAGTGTTGAGTTAGTGTTGAGTTAGATATTGTTTAAGGAACAGGTTTACTTAGCTCTGAGCTTGCAGATGGGCTTGGATTTGGATGTTTGGGTGATAACCCTGGGAGGAGTGAGATTGAGGGGAAGATTGGCTAATATTCCAAGCCAGCCAGAGACTGGGTCCTCAGGACCTGCTGCTCCAGGCTATGTACCAGGAACCCCAATCATGCCAGCACACCTGGGGCAGGTCAGGACCCTCTCAGGTATGGGAGGGATTCCCGATCCCCTCCAATGCCTTTGTGGCTTCCCCTAAACAGTGATTCCTTACCACATCCTGATTGTACCAAGCAAGAAGCTGGGGGGCTCCATGTTCACCGCCAACCCATGGATCTGCATCTCGGGAGAACTGGGTGAGACACAGATCCTGCAGATTCCCAGGAATGTGTTAGAGATGACCTTCGAGGTACGTGTTATCCGGTGACCACAGCCCCAGGCTCTATGGGGATCGGAGTTTCAACAGCTACTTTGGGAAGCTCTCTCCAGGGTTTTAGAGGCCTTGCTCTATACAGTGTTACGCTTCAGCACAGCTGACCTGTCCCAAGACGATCAGAGGCCAGAGCCAAGGGTTGACCTGAGGATGGGGGAACCTGCCCTGTCTAAGTGGTTTCTGGCTGGAAGGCACCCATCTGGACTTGCATACCTCCTTGTCCATGGTGTATTGAAAAACCCCCAAGAATTCTTTCAGCTGCTGAGCCCAAATGTTCACAGAGAGCTCAGACTGCTCTGCCATTTCCAGAGCCTTCTGCTCCCAGGCCCTAGTCTTCCTCCAGGTAGTGGTCTCTTTCTTTCTTGGCATCGTGCCTCATGAGGTAGTACTATACTGCCAGCTTTGGCAGTAGGTGGAGCCATGAGCTCTGCCCCTGCAGATACTGGGGGGCCACGTTGCAGGGAGCCAGTCAGATGTGTGCCTCTGAGGAGTGTGGCGCTTTTCTTCTGTTTTCTTGACCTACCCCATCTTCTTTGTTTGGCTGTTCTCTCACAGTACCAGAACTTGGGGAAGCTCACTACGGTGCAGATAGGCCATGATAACTCTGGGCTGTATGCCAAATGGCTTGTTGAGTATGTGATGGTCAGGAATGAGATCACCGGACATACCTACAAGTAAGTGTTCCCTCAGCTATGCCCTGAGACAGTGGGGCTAGGTGTACCACCAGGGGCTGTGTTTGATGCTTGGGTATGTGGGGTTCTCAGGGAGACCTTTTAGGTTGTGATAGGCGGAGGCAACTTCCTGTTTGGCTCTGCCTCATGCCCTGAAAAGAAATAGAAGGAGGGCTTTACAAGTGAAGGTGTATGACATCGCTGTGCACAGGTTCCAGGCCACCTGTCACTCGGGTGGCTTCCCTGATGCCGCACGGTGGGATGAGGAGCAGGGCCTTGAGGATCCCCAGCCCGGTTTCAGATCTTGTCCTCAGGGATTGGCTTTTTGATGGCCTTTGCTGATCAGGGACGCTGAAGGAGCTGGCAGTTCTGACAGGCTATTGCCTGACCCTCAGGTTCCCGTGTGGCCGGTGGTTGGGGAAGGGCATGGATGACGGAAGCCTGGAGCGGGTCCTAGTCGGGGATCTGCTCACATCCCAGCCTGAGGTGGACGAGAGGCCATGCCGGACCCCGCCCCTGCAGCAGTCTCCCAGCGTCATCCGGAGGCTTGTTACCATCTCACCCAACAGCAAGCCCAGTAAGTGGGAGATGGGGCTGGGCCCTCATGTTGCCCTGCCTGGGGAATGGGCAGATTTCTGGAAGTACTGATAAGGGAGCCCAGATTCCCCACAGCCTGTGCAGCTGCCTCAGGAACCACCTCTGCCGACAAAGACAAAGCAGCCCCAGGCATTTGTCACCCTCCTCTCATGAATCAGTTGGGGGGGAATTGGCACTCTCGTTAGAGGACTGGAAGGAGAGGGGAGAGCTCCTGGATCCTGGCCTGGGTCCTCTGTGCTATTTGTATGTGCCCCTGTAGAGGAGAGGGGTTTACTTTCTGCCCTTCCCCTTCCTGGTTCCTGGGCTTCACTGTCAAGGCTTGGCACTCTTTTGGTTGCCAAAAGTTCCAGAGCAGAGTGGAGAAGAAACTTGACCAGCATCTTCTGGAGACAGAACTCTAAGATCCTAGCTTTTGCTTTTTGTCCTAAGATTTTAGGAAGAGCTAGCTCAGCAAAGTTGGGTGGGCAAGAGCCACTCTTCCCAGGGTCCAAGCTGCCCTACCTCTCCCGTGGGTCTTCCTATGTCCTCAGTCTTTTGCTCAGTCAACTAAGTACTGTTAACCTGAGACTGGATATCTGCTTGATTTTTATCAGAGCTGAACACTGGGCAGATCCAGGAGTCCATCGGTGAGGCAGTCAATGGCATCGTGAAGCACTTCCATAAGCCTGAGAAAGAGGTGAGCCTCCCTGCCCTCCAACCCAGGGCCTTATATTGAGTAAGAGAGAATAATCTTGTTCCAGGCCCATGTGCTGTGGACAGCCCAGCACATGGAGTGTGTGCCTCAGTTAGTTTGAGATTCAGCAGATTCCTTTCTCTGGGGGCCTGTGCCTAGGGTTGCCCTGTTTTCCTTACTCACTGACAACCCAGCAGAGTCCCTGGGTCTCCAATGGACAGTATATTTCTGTCCTCTTCTGAAATTGTCTGGGTCTCCCTGAACATTGGCCACATGGGCTTTGTCCCCTGCTGGGGGCCCAGAACCATCATCTGTTCATTCAATAGCTACTTACTGAGAGCTGCTCTAAGTCAGGCCCTGCCAGGTGCTGGGGAGACTAGACAAGGTCCCTGCATGTCTCTTGCTGCCCTCCCAGGTGTGGGCAGTGGGCTGGGGATGCAGTGGTGGGAGGGCATCTTGGCTGAGGCAAGCCTGGCATTCTCTTCTGTTTCCTTATATAGCGAGGTAGTCTGACGCTGTTGCTTTGTGGAGAATGTGGCCTTGTCTCGGCCCTGGAACAGGCTTTCCAGCATGGATTTAAATCACCGCGGCTCTTCAAAAATGTCTTCATTTGGGATTTCTTGGGTGAGTTGGGCTAGGGTGTGAGGGTGGGAAAAGCATGCAGAGACATGGGGGAATCATCAGCATAATGTGGGTGCTGACCACTGGGGTCTGAGGTACAGAAGCCAAATCAGGTGACTCTCAGGTTAGATGTGTTTGTTTGCCCTGGCTTTTCTCGGAGGTAATAACAGAAGCCCTCCCACCCTTCGCCCCTCATCTCCTGAGAATTGGACAGGAAAGGTTCTTTCCAGGCATCTGTCATATATAATACAGGCTTAGTCATGACTCCTCACACTTCCTGCTCATAGGTCCAAAAGACCAGTTGCATTGGAGTCCAAGCCCTGTGTTACACCCCCTTGGAGAATTTGATGCAAGAAGCTTCTCCCTCAAGAGTTTTGTTGAGAAAGGACCATCTTTATATCAAGGGCCACATAAAGAAATTTAAAATAGAGAGATAGGGAACATAAGGATCATTTTTTATTTTTATTTTTTTTAAAGTACCGATTGTTTTAATTTATTCAAAGTGAAAATAAATATCCATATGGAACATTTTATAAAGTAAATGGTTTCAAAATAAAACATAAAGACAAAATGGCCAGTTAAACCATACTATCAAAGTGAATGAAACACAAATTTTCAAATTTTTCAAACTAAATATACATAGTCTCTCTCGTTTTCAGTTGAAGATGCCATATTGAACGTTGGTCAGTCATGTGTGATTTTTAGGATGCCTTTAGAATTGAAGTCTGAGACCACAACTAACAAAAAGCAAGCACTTGGCTGCTTCACAGCAGGATGCAGATTCCTCTTTCTCAGCAGAATTCCAGACATTCATAAGGATTATTTTGAAATGTGACCAGTGGCCTCAGAGCACTCATGTTATTCCTACTAAGTTACTTGCGTTGACACGGAGGTAGGCCTGTGGCAAGAGGCCTACAGGACAGTCAGGGACAGGTCGGTTTTGAGAGCCCTTGTCACTGGCAGGCTTGTCTCCTCTTCACAGAAAAAGCACAAACCTATTACGAGACTTTGGAGCAGAATGAACTTGTTCCTGAGGAAAACTGGCATACGAGGGCCCGGAACTTCTGCCGTTTTGTCACTGCGATCAACAATAATCCCCGGAACATTGGCAAGGATGGCAAGTTTCAGATGCTGGTGTGCTTGGGAGCCAGGTACTGCAGCCTCATGGCCCAGTGTGCACACAGCCAGCCCTGAAGGTGGTGCTGGAGGCCCAGTGTGGTGCGGGGGTGGAGTGGCTAATGGCCAGGTGCCCTTGGGCAGGTGAGGCGTTGGTAGAGGCCCTTACTTTTCTTCATGCACCACGCGTGTGTGTGTGTGTGTGCGTGTGAGAGAGAGGAGTAGGGTGGGGATGAAAGCATGTATGTAACTGGGGAGGAGGGGCCACATTTTGATGCGAAGGAATAAAACCGTCCCCCTGACAAAATTTGAAGTAGAGTGTATATATCTAGTAATTTCTTTAACAAACATTTGAATGTGCCAGGCCTCACGGAAGGTGTGGGAATAGAGCTGAATAAAATACGGTCTCTACCATTTAGAAGTTCACCTGTCCTGATTATTTAGTACAAGGCAGAAGTTTGGGAGAGTTCAAAAAAGTACGCTTTCATCATGTTTGCTGAAAATGTAGAGAAGAAGGATCAGAGGAGGCTCAGGGAGTAGGTGGTATTTGAGGTGAGCCTTAACGGGAGGGTAGACGTGAGGAGGGAGCTTGAAGCAGACAGAACTAACAGAGAGGCCCTAAAGGAAGCAAAGCATGTGGGATCAGGAAATAACAGGTGGAATGTGGGAAGGAAACACTTTAAGGGATAGGGGCCATGGGGAGCTGGGACAGAGTTGATTTTTAATCAGGGGACTGAAATGATAGTGATTTGATATCATGGATGGTATTCATGGGCAAGATTGTTAGGGGTTATTCCAGTGGGTCAGGTGAGAGCACGAAGCCCAGATAAACAAGGCAGTTTTTATTTAGGCTGTGGAAGGGAGGGAGTTGGCATAGTGGTTAAAAACAGATTCAGGAACCAGATTCACCAGGTTCACATTGCAGATCAGCCACTTACTAGCTGTGTGCTCTTGGACAAGCTGCTTAACCTCCATCAACCTCACTTTCTTCATCTGTAAAGTGGGGATAATAATAGCACCGATAGCACCTACCTCACATCATGGGGTTGTCATGAAGGTTAAATCTCTTATAATGGTGACTGGCACATGCTGAGTGCTATGTGGATGTCAGCTTGCAGTGTTATTCCTGGTGGTGGTCGCTGTGGGGAGGAGCGACGATCTAGGAGAGATTGGCTGTTGAGATGGAGGAAGTGCTGCTGACAGGACATGGTGTCTTGTTGGTGGGGTTGTCTGGGGGGCTAGAGGGGGACGCAGAACAGGCCTTCTGGCAGATGACAGGGCCTGTTTGGGTCAGGTTGGGTTGGCATCCCTAGGGCTCGGTAGCCCACAGTGGGAGCCTTTTAAAGCTGTGTAAGACATCTTCGCCAAGTGTGCTTAGGGGAGGGAAAGGGGGCTGCGGGGAGATATCTGCTTCTCCAGCTTCAGACTTTGTTCAGGGTGTGATGGAGCAGGTTTCCCCCTTGGGCTTTCGCTAACCGTCTCCCTTCCCTTTCCCTTCTGACGCATCTGGACTGATCCTTCCCTGCCAGAGATCACCTCCTGCACCACTGGATCGCCCTGCTGGCTGACTGCCCCATCACCGCGCACATGTATGAGGATGTGGCGCTGATCAAAGACCACACACTTGTCAATTCCTTGATCCGCGTGCTGCAGACACTGCAGGAGTTCAACATCACGCTGGAGACATCCCTGGTCAAGGGCATCGACATCTGACTTCCCAGCACCAGCTAGCAGCAGGACCCAGAGACTCGCCTGTAGCTCTCCCCCCTTCTTCCCAAAGGGGCCTACGCGAGTTGTGCAGGAGATGAGAGGAGATGTACACTCACTGTAAAAAGAAAAGTAGAGGATTTTTGGAATAAATAATCTATTTTAGAGTTTATTTGCTGATTTGCTTTTTACACACTTTCATGTGAAAGAGTGATAGGGAGAGGGAGACGAGGTTGGTGCCGCTTATTTTGAAGCTGGTGCCCTCCCTCGCCGTGGCCACGCGCTGGAGCCTGCGGCCTCCCTGGACTGAGCCTGCGGCACGTGCGGGGCAGTTCTGCTTCCTCGTCCCCGCCGCGTTAATGAGGCCATTCCACATTGTTTT
Source organism: Monodon monoceros (assembly GCF_005190385.1). NCBI lineage: Eukaryota > Metazoa > Chordata > Mammalia > Artiodactyla > Monodontidae > Monodon > Monodon monoceros. Next base: position 61,582,926 of record NW_021703784.1, on the reverse strand, counting down.
TAAACTGATGTTTTCTATATTAACATTATTATGGATATTTGGCTTTCACGGGCCACATACAGGTGTGCTGAGCAGGAAGCCCCAAACTCCACTCAAAGGGATTTTTAGTAGTGCCTCTGCAAGCACTGATGAGTCAGCTCCATGTCTTTTCTTTTTTTTGTCAGTATTATTTGGGAAGGAGACATGCCAGGATGTATCGTCGTGCAGAAAATCAGTTTCCTCTTGGCACGCAGTTGCACAGAAGTAAACATAAGCACGTTTTAACAGGTTTTCCTTTTCTTTCTTTTATGTATTATTTATTTAACCCTCCATTGTGTGTTTTAAGTCTTTTTCTTTTTTCTAAGGAAAGAAAAAGCTGTCACAGTCTAACTGGCTATGTTATCATTGTTAAATTTATGTTATTTTGCGACTTAGAAACCAGCTGCAGTATGGCCCACTTAATAAAACACCTGAAACAGAACTGTGTGGGTCCCTGACTTTCATGGGGTATTGCGAGGAGTGGGTAGTAGAGGGTGCAGTTGGGTCTGTCTGAGAGAACCAGGCTGTAGCGTCGCCTCCCAGGCCAGGACTGCCCAGAGGGCCTTGTGTGTCCTGGGTCCTACCCACTGCGGCACCAGGAGCTTTCCTGGCTGTTTGAGAGGGATGCATCCCAGGGTTAATTTCCCACTACCCAGAGGAGGAGGCTGAGGCAGAGAGGGGAAAAGACCTGGCCAAGGTTGCAAAAGTTGTCACTTGACCGAGACGGGATGGGCCATTTCTTGAAGGGTAAGAAAGACCAGGTGTGGGAACACGGCACAGGAGACCCTGTCTGCCCTCGGGAAGGAAAGCTTTTTCTTGAGAGAAGATTTGCTTTTTCCCAGGATGGCAGGTGATAGAGCTTTATAAGGGTCCCGGGAATCAGCTTCCTTTGGTTTTATTCTTCAACCAAGCTGCTTTGGCAGGAAGCTCCAGAAGTGTAGCACAATCAAGTACAGCACCTCAAGCCAATCAGTGTCCTCTTTTATGCTTCCCTGACTTTGCATGTTCTGTTCTCTGCCTGGAATGCCTCCCCTCTTGTCCACTTATGTTCTTTGTTGGGGGTTTCCTTTCCCCCCCCCCCCCCCCCCCCCCCGCCCCGGGCACGGTTAATCATTCTCTCGTTGTGCTCCTGTAGTTTCTTAGATGCTGGGACTTCCTCTCTGGGTTGTTATTACCTGCTTTCATGTTGGGCCCACTCCCTAGACTGAGCTCCTAGAGGGCGGGGAGGGTCTCTTATTCATCTCCTTCCGTGATGACAGTGCTCAGGTGAGGCTTTTTAAAGAGGTGAGGAAAGCAACTGGAGGCTTCCGGGACAGCTGCAGTGCACCGTCCTGCCGGCAGGGGGTGTGAGCGGGTGGTGGGAGTCTTCAGGTTCTTTTGAAAGTGGAGCAGGTAGGCAGTGCCTCTGGAGCATGTGCATGTTGTGGGCCGAGATCAGAGATGACCTTAAGCCAGGTGCTTTACACATACCTCTCCCTTTTACTCACAACTCTGCAAGGCAAGTTTAGATTATTCCCAGTTTATAGGTGAGGAAATCGAAGTTCGGAGAAGGTTGGTCACTTGCCCAAGGCCACACATCATGTAAGTAGTTTGCAGTTACCAGACTGTTTCACTCCAAGCTTGTGGCTTTTCCATTGACAACTACTCCCTTATTGGATTCAGGCCTCTGCTCAGATGTCCTTAGAGAGACCTATTCTGACCACTCTAAAATACCAACGGTCACTTTTTCCCCCTATTCTGCTTTATTTTTCTTCCTAACATCGGCAACCATTATACTAATTATTTGGTAATTCTAAATGTAAGTTTTATGACGGAGGAACCCAATCCACTTTGTTCATGAAGTAGTAGCTGGCACAGGTTATGTACCTAGTAGGTGTCTGTGGAATACATGAATTCGTTGGCACTGGTTAACATCACAGACTATGGGCCAAAGTCCTTTGGTTGAATTCTTGCTCTGCTACTGGGACTTAGAGCAAGCTATGTAACTTTTCCGAACTTCAGTTTACTCACCATCGATGAAATGGGAATGGTAATAGTGGCTGCCTCATAGGTTTGTTGTGAGGACTAAATGACTCTGCATATATGCCTGGAATAGGTCAGTGGTGTGTAAATGTTGGTCGTTGTTATTACCCCATTGTATCAAGCCCTGTCCTGGTTCCTGACTGAGACCCAGACTCTCTGTCCTTGAGGAGCTCAGAGGCAAGTGCTGAGCTCAAGGCAAGAATATGACATCAGGGAAGATACTGACCACAGTGAGTTGTGCTTACGGTGGAGGATTGTCCCAAGAGTGGACATTGCATGTAGAGTGAACAGCATGTGCAAAGGCATGGCGATGTGAAGGTGCCTGCCGTACCGTGAAGCTTGGGGAAGTCTAGTTCTAGAGTCAAGTCCGAGACAGGGAGGAGAGCATATGTGTGGGCTCTGCATCCGCAAAGTGGGAGGCAGGGAAAAGGCTGACAGGTATCCCAGGGCTTTGAACATTGCTGGTGCTCAGTAGACGTGGACTGAATGAAAGAATGAACCCATGCTGCAGGCACAAAAATGAAAGCCATACCACCAGTATGTGGCATTCCTTGTGCACATTTACACCTGTGAAGAATGTTATTGATGCTCTGGCCCCTCCTTCTCTGACATGAGAAATGGAAACCTGTGGTCAGAGCATAACTGCTGGGCTGAGACAGGACAACTGTGTGGCCTGAACAGGTCACTGGCAACATAGGCTCATAACCAACGTGTATGGTCTACTGCCTGGCAGATTCACCCATGACCGGACCACGTCTCAGAGGAGCAAGGGGAGGGTACTGTTTAGGTAACCTGGGAGTATTTCTCCTCTGCCTTCAGCCACCGGTCGAGCCGGTTAGAGTTAAATGACCTTCCTGGATGTGGTCATGGGTCTAACTTGTAAAGTGGTCCAGTGGGTCCTGGCTCTGTGTGATATGTGCAAGCATCCAGCACTTGATTATGTGCTTTGACGGAGGATGCTGGTGGCCTCAGTCAGCCAAAAGCAGTAGAGAAGCAACACCCTTTCCAGCAGACGCTGCTGAGAAGGTAAGTGTGAATCATGTTTTATAAATCAGGGCTCTCCTGGAACCATCTGTGTTCTGCTCCTTCTAACAGCCGATTGTGCTATGAATATGAATGTCTCACTTTCTACTGCGTTTTGTTTTATAATCTGCAGCAAACCCTTTTCGGAATGATGTGTGATATAAGAGAACAGACATGTTCAGTAGCTCAATGTTTCAAGGACACTTGAGTCAACTGCCTCTCAAGCAGCTCCGGGTAGATCAAGTGCAGTCAGTGTGCTCAGTAAGCAGCGCTTCCTGCCTCGACTTCTGCACCCGCTCTAACTCAGTGCTTCTCAGACTCTGAGATTTCAGGGACTGGTCAATAAACAAGCAGATGAACTCAGTGAATTGTTACGAAGTGAGCACCCTTGTAACCACTACCCTGGCCAGGAATAGAGCTTTACCAGTCTCCCCAGCGTCCTCCAAGCTCCCCATTCCCCATTCCTGTCCCAGCCGCCTCCCTCCTTCCAACTTCTTGACCTTTACAGTAATGACTTCCTTGAGTTTCTTTTATTGTTTTATCACCCAAGTGTGCATCCCTACACACTATAGTTTAGTTTTACTGTTTTGTTTTTTTTTTAGACTTGATACATCTCTCTTAATCTAACGAGTTTCCTCTACCCCTTTCTTTTCTTTTCTCTACAGTTTATCTGTTGAGGAACCTGGGCAGTTTGACCTGTAGTTTTTCCACAGCCTGGATTTTGCTAGTTTCACCCTGGGGGTGCAGTTCAATGTGCTCCTTTACTCTCTGCACTTCCTGCAAATCAGCAGCTAGATCCAGAGACCTGATTTGCCTCAGGTTGGATCCCTCTGATGATGAGACTCTAGGCAGTGTATGCTCATTTACCAGGAGGCACCTCATGACTGGTGTTCACTTTTATTGGTGTTGGCAGTCACTGATGCTCAACACCTACATCCGGTAAGTAATTCACTGGGGGTTGCAACATGGGGATATTCTAATCTATCATTTTGTTTTCATTTATTAGATGGAATAATTTTATAAGGAGATGCTCCCCCCTCATCTATTTGATTTCTCAGTAGAGTTTGTATAGGAAAGGCAGGATAAGTGCTTAATTCTTTCCTTTTATTTACTCAACTTTTAAGACAATAAATTGGACTGGTTCCCTGCTATCCTCAGAAGGTGGCTATTTAAAAAAAATTACTATGAACTTATGAATAAACATATTTGATGGGTTTTATTTCATTGCAATTATTGTCTTTATTGTCCCGTCTTGGCTGTTGGGAGCCTCTTCAAGTTGGTTGGCTCCTGAGTTGTTTGACAAGACTCTGGTGGTTGCTCTCTGGCATTTCAAGATGTCCCAAGCTCCTCTTGTACATTTTCCGTCCTAAACTTGGAATCAGCTATTTCTCTAGGAAGCCCTGGGTTTCACGTGTGTTTTACCCATCCCCTATGTATAAAGGCAGCCCTACCACCTCCTGCTCTTCAGGCTCAATTATTTCTGCCAAGATGGTGACTCCTTTCTTGTCTGCTGGTCCTCAGACATGGAATGCAAAGTGCCCTGGTGGCAGCTGGAGCCTATAGTTCAATGCACCGGGACCTAAAGAATGTAGTTCTGTGTCCCCTGGAAAGAGTGTGCTCCCTTTGGAGATCAGTGCTTCCAACCCCACAGAACCCAGAGCTGCAGAAACAGGAAGCACAGTGTCCCCCAGTGGGCCCTTGGAAGTGATGGTAAGTGTGGCCACTCCTTCTTCTGCCCCTTGGTTCCTGGAACCATGTATTCTTCCTTAGGGACGCAGCAGCACATGAAAGTCTCTGATTTAATGAATATACTGGATCCTGAAGGATGGCACCCCACCCTTGAAGATTATTGCCTCAGGTTATTGAAGCTAGTGCTTCAGTTGTGCCTTTAGTAGGCCATGTCAGGACTCTTTGAGGTTGGTAGCGTCTGGATGGTGCAATTAAAAAAAATCTATCTATCTATCTATCTGTCTATCTCAATCACCAGTGGATCCTAACGTCACGGGCCCACTCCCTAACTTGCCTCACTGTGAAGTGGTGCGCTGGTTGAATGCTATGCTGCATGTAATTCCGTACCTGAGGATCAGGTACTCTCTAAGCTTCTGGATATTGGTGCTAGCTGAGGTTCTGTGGGCAGGAAAGGCAAACATTTTCAGAATAGATCTCTGTCCTTGTGAGGATGAACTGCAGGCTCTCCCAGGATGAAAGGGGCCTGACATAGCTGATTTGCCACCAAGTGGCTGGTTGGTCTCCTCAAGGAATAATGCCATATCTGGGGCTCAGCTTTGGTCTCTTTCGCTGGCAGATTGGACACTCAGAGGCAGCAGTAGCTAGAGTAGCTTTGGTACATGGGCGTCCGTGCTGGTGGGCCTATGCATAGCCTCCATATCTATCTTGTGACCAACTCCATTCATGTGCTTATTGTGCCCGTTCCAGGGTGGCCAGTGACAAAGTGGCTGAGTCATTTAATCTACTTAGTTCACTTCTCTTCTGTGGTGGATGCTGTCTGGTGGGTGGTGATGTGTGACATACTGGCTGTCTCCTTCTAAGAGTCCAACCACACCCCTCTACCCCAAACCTTCTTGTCGCTAGTCTTGCAGACCCTTTCCTTCCAGTCCCCTGACTAGCCAGCTAGGCCACGGGCCACTGCCCAGGAATGTGTGTCCAGCCTCTTGTATACAGCTCTCCTTCCATAACCAGGGTCACAGTCTGCAGCTCACTGGGAAAATTTTCCCTTGCTTCCGACTGTCTTTCAAGGCAACTCCTGAATGTGACTGTCATGCAGCCACTGTCCTTTTTGGCTTCCACCCACATACCAAGCTGACCTACCAGCAAACCAAGGTTACCATTTCCATCTTACAATGACCTACTGCTGGCTGCACCTGACTTTATGACTTGGCCAGCTTGACAGAACCCAGTTCATAACCGGAAGTTCTTGATGTCTTTTCACTTGAGCTCATGGATAAGCATTTCATCTAAACCAGGGCCCAGGGACAGGAGCTGCTTCTCAAAAGGTGTGTAATTCTCTGCTGTAGATGGCATGACTTTGATCCAGAATCCCAGGGGCCTACTTTGTGATTCTTTCCCTGGGGCTTGCAATGAGCTCTAGATTGCATCTTTACCCATCATTGACACTTCCAACACTATAGAGTCTGCTGGATCGTATGACCCAAGTGACAGGCTATTTGCTTAGCAGCTTGGACCTCTTGTAGAGCCCTCTTCTGATCCAGGCCCCACTCAAAGCTGGCACTTTCTGTGTCCCCAGAGAAGAATTCCTAGTTGTGGAATGTGGGACCTCCAGAGACCAAAGAGGCCTTCCAGGTGCTGAGCTTCCTTCTTTGTGGTAGAGGATGAAAGAGGCATCAATCGGTCTTTTAATTTGAAGGGGATATTCTGGCACACCCATGACCACTGGATAGCTAAAAACTTCAGTGAGGTAGCAGGTCCCTGAGTCTTCATAGGGTTTATTACCCACCTACTAGAGCATGTGTCTTAAGGTCTCCAATAAACTAGCCACCTCTTGTTTTTCCCACTCAGTCACTATTTATTTATTCTTTAATAAATTCCTTAGGGGCGACTCATAGGAATGTTGTTTCCAGAGTTCTTACATGTTTTACTTGAAGGTCAGTTTTGCTAGATATTAGATCTTGGCTCACATTTTCTCTCCTTGGATATCTGAAATACATTATTCTGTCTCTGGCATGAGTTATTACTGTCAAAAAGTCCAGTGATCACTTTATTTCTTTTTAAAATCACATGCTTTTTTTTTTTTTTTTTTTTGGCTAAATGCTCAAAATGCTTTTTCTTTAAAGTTACATAATTTTACTAAAATATAACTTGGTGTTCGTTGTCCTAGGTCAATAATCTCAGGTACGTGGTGTGCTCTTCCAAATGTGAGGGGCCTTGGGTGATTTTCCTTTCACTGTGAACAGAACACCCATCTTGGAGGAAATAAGTGCTCTGACCCAGGTCATGCTTTTTGTGGTTTGACTCCAACTTAAAGTTTTAGATACCATCTTGGCATCTTCTCTGCTGATGAGATACTCCCTTAGCTCCATCTGGGCCTACTGCCACTCTGCACACTGAGAGAATGACCTTGTTCACAGGTGGTCCAGTAGGTCAGTCTTCTGGCCTGACCCTTAAAACACCGAGAGTATTTTCATTCACTTTTTCATTCATTTATCCAACAAATTTATGAGTCCCAGTTATGTGCCACCCACTGTTCTAGGCACTTAAGCAATTGTGAGCAAATACTAACTATTAGAACTAATAAACGAAAGATTGGCAAGGTTTCAGAATACAAGATCAATATACAAAAATAAATTGTATTTCTCTACAGGAGCAATAAACAAACTGAAGTTAAATTAATAAAACAATTTATAATAGTATCAAAAAAATAAAATACTTAGGAACCTATAACAAAAGTGTAACACCTATGTATACTCTGAAAACTACCAAACATCACTGAAGGAAATTAAAGGAGATGTAAATAGATATGCATGTTCATGGATCAGAAGACTTAATACTGGTGAGACGGCAATACTCCCTAAATTGATCTATAGTTGAGTGCAATTCCTACCAAAATTCCATGTGACTTCACAGAAATTGATAAATTAATCCTAAAATTCATGTGGAAGTTCAAGGGACCCAGAATAGCCAAAGCAAGCTTGAAAAATAAGAACAAAGTTGGAGGACTCACATTTCCTGATTTCAAAGCTTACTGCAAAGCTACAGTAATCAAGACAGTGTTGTACTGGCATAAGGATAGACATATAGATCACTGGAATAGAATTTAATTCAGAAATAAATTCTCACATTTACAGTCAACTGTTTTTTTAAAAAAAAATTTTATTTATTTATTAATTTATTTGGCTGTGCCAGGTTAGTTGCGGCATGCGGGATCTTCTTGTTGCAGCATGTGGGCTCTTAGTTGCGGCATGCATGTGGGATCTAGTTCCTTGACCATGGATCGAATCTGGGCCCCCTGCACTAGGAGTGTGGAATCTTAACCACTGGACCACCAGGGAAGTCCCCAGGCAATTGATTTTTGACAGGGTGCCAAAATAAGTCAGTGGGGAAAGAATAGTCTTTTTCAACAGATGTGCTGGGATGACTAGATATCCACATGCAAAAGAATAAAGTTGGACTCCTACCTAGCACCACATACAAAAATGAACTCAAAACGGGTTTCAGGGCAGGTCATGCTCATGTGTGGTTTCTTAGCTGGGCTGTTTCTTCTCTCCAAAGTTTTAATCAAGTAGGCATTGAGCATGAGTTCCATGTTGGTACCTTTGCTGGCTGTGATGAGAACAGAGGTAAATCATACTGGGCTCTCCCCCAGGCAGCCTCCCACACATGTCCATGTGCTGTCTTTGTCAAGGGCAAAGTCCATGGACGCGGTGACAAGAATAGCGATGACCATGATGGTGATGATCGCTAACGTTATGGAGTACTAACTCTGAGCCAAGCACCATTCCAACCACTTTACAAGTATTTCTCATTTGATTCTTTTTTTTTTAAGTTAATTAATTAATTAATTCTATTTTTGGCTGTGTTGGGTCTTTGTTGTTGCATGTGGGCTTTCTCTGGCTGCAGCGAATGGGGGCTACTCTTCGTTGCGGTGCGTGGGATTCTCATTGCGATGGTTTCTCTTGTTGCAGAGCACAGGCTCTAGGCTCGCGGGCTTCAGTAGTTGCAGCACACAGGCTCAGTAGTTGTGGCTTGTGGGCTCTAGAGCGCAGGCTTAGTAGTTGTGGCGCCCGGGCTTAGTTGCTCCGCGGCATGTGGGATCTTCCCGGGCCAGTGCTCGAACCTGCGTCCCCTGCATTGGTAGGCGGATTCTTCACCACTGCACCACCAGGGAAGTCCCTCTCATTTGATTCTTACAAATATTATTATCCCTGTTTCACAGATGAGGAAACTGAGGCACAAGGGAGGTGGACTGACTTGCCACACAGCTGATAAGTAGCAGAGCTTCTGAGAGAGGGGCTCTCAGGGAAGGCTTCCAGGGGAAGGGGCTGCACCTGTGCCAGGCCTGGGCTGATGACATTGATAGAGAGGAAAGAGGCAGGCGTCATGGTCAGCTGGGGCAAGGTCCTCACCTTGACTGCACTGGCCACATGTCTCCTTGGAGTCCTGTTGCTGACCTGACCACACTGGGCTCAGCAGCCCCGTGGAACTCTGGGCCTGCCGTGGCCTCCACAACCCACACTGCCCTAATGAGCATCTCCTCAGCCTGGCACAGAGCAGGAGCTTGCGGGTAGTTGCTGGGGTCCTAAGACTTGACATTTACACTTGCTCATGGCCTGAACTCCTAACTTCCATGGCACTTCTCTTACTGAAAATAATTTAATTACGAAAGCAATACAGAGTCATTATAGAAAATGCACAGCCATTACACATGTAATGGAAAGACAAAATGGAAGAACTGGCTCTGGCTACTAATTCAAGCTGGAGGAGGTGACTATTTAAAGGGTTCTTGATGGTCTTTTGGATATGAAAGGTCAAGATATTCCTGCTGGAAAAAGCATGTTCCACAAGGGAGACCTCACACTCTGCATAAGAAAATGAAGGACTTGAAGGATTTGGTGGTTTGGTGGAAGGTAAGGACCCAGAGTGGGGTCCTGGGCCAGAAGTGAGGGTATCCTGAAGGGACCCAGCCGCTCTGTGAGAGGCAGGGGTCAGAGAAGAAGAATGTCCGGTGAGAATCCCCCAGAAGCAGGGTCAGCCAGGACACACTGGAACAGAGATGCTCCCGCTGATTTTAAGTTGTCTACCACGCCATGCAGAGCTGTAGTCCTTCAGCAGTGCCTCATGTAAGACATTCTTTGGAGAAATCAAGGAAAAAGGACAATGTTCCATGTTTGTGTTAACTAAGGATAGAGAGAAGGAAACAGCTGTAGAAAGTGGGATGCCAGGGAAACCGAGGGCGGCAGGAAGAGGAAATCAGAGTAAACATGAGAACTAGGCATCTGGAAATTTGCACCAGTGTTGGGGGAGAGCATTGGAATTTGCATATATATATACTTGCTTACGTACATTTGCTATATACTTTCCTTAGTATATAAGATGAAGGTTTCAGCCATTTTTATTTAAATGTTAAAAGAAAGGGTGATTCTGCAAGGCTGGAAGACTGGGGGATACAGAGATGGCTTGGGCTACAAGATAAACAAATGGAGGAAAATAAAAATCCCACCACTCCCCACCATGTAAAGAGAGTAACTCTTTGTAAAGAGAGTAACTCCAAATATTTTGGTGTATATACCTTTAGACTTTTTTCTACACACTTAAATCGTTCTGTATCTAATTTTAAAAGTTGATTTAATGTGCACATCATTTTGAACTCTGCTTTTTTCCACTTAACATGGTATTAAGAGCATCCTTCCTTTTCAATAGATAATTCATCTTGGCATCATTTCTAGGGGCTGTGTAATATCTTGTATGGGGATACCATAATTGACCCACCTGATCGCACTACCAAGGCTTAATGTTTTGATTTTAGCTGTGTTTTTATGAAAGTTAGACATGCTCATAGTTTGAAGAATCAAATAATTCTATAAACCTTGCTATGAAAAATCCTAGCAATCCCTTACACATTCTCCCTCTGCTCAGGAGCAGAAGCAATCACTTTCACGTCCTATTAAGCTAATTACTTTCGTATTTACTCCTGTGCCTCTAAACAACTGCCTCGAATTGCTACTTGTTGATTTTTTTATCTTAGGTATTATTTTCTTCATTTCTTGCTATGGAAATTGAGGACTTATCTCACTTTCTTCCTATATTCCCGGGACACATCTCCCCATTCTCATGTCCTCCCGATAAAATGATATGGTAGTTTTGGCTAGATCAACATGTAAAGTTTACATTATTATGGTTATGTAAACACTGTTGACTGCTGCATGATGTAGTAAAATATGATGAATTGTCCTTTCCTCCACAAATTTTCTTTTCTCTGGAGTTGTCTTGTGTTGCAGGTTGGTGTTTCCAGAAAGCAAACTCTGAGATGGGTCTTAGTGTGTAGGATGTTTCAGACAGCATTGAGGATTTGGGAGAGAAAGAAGTCAGACTGCCATGCAGGCCAAGCACAGCCCTGACCGATGCCCTGGGAGCTCTGGAGCCAGAGTGGAACTTTGGAATGGTCCCTTCAGTGCTTGTTTCCTTGCATTAATCACTAATTTAACCCCAGATCCTTGGCCAGTTGTCAGAAGCTCCTCTCAATGCATTAGTTTGTACCAGACAGTCAGTGCATTCCTGTCTTCTTAAAGAAGTCTCTCCTGGACCCTTGGACCTGCTCCAGGCGGGACTGGTGGCTCCTGGGGCTGCTGTCATTCTGGGCTCTCATTTCACCATCACCCTGGGCTTCAGGGCATCACATTGTATAAAGGTTCTGGTTACTGTACTCCCCTGTATTGGATATTCTGTTTTCCTGTGTTCCATGCTGTCTTCCTTCTTAGTTTATTCTCTTGTTTTCGTGGAGCATATCTTCCAGTAACATCCATAGAAAGTAGAGTAATGGGCCATACATTTTTCTGAGATCTTACATATATGAAAATGTTGTTATTCTACCCTTACATATTCCTAGTTTGGAAAAAGATAGACTTCTAGCTTGGAAATACTTTTTCTCAATTTTAAATGCATTGCCTCATGCCTCCTAGCTTCCAGCATTGCTACTGAGAAGTCCAAAACCACTCTGATGTCTGACCTTTTGTATGAGACTTTTTTTTACCTTATGGAAGCTTGTGGGATCTTTTCTGTCTCTGATGATAAAATTTGCCTACGTGTGTGCATGTATGTGTTTTCTTTTATCCATTGTAGGCACCTGAGGGGCCCTTTCAATTCATTTGCAAATTCTTGGGCTTCATGCCCAGGAAATTTTCGTAAATTATCCCTTGGCTGTTTTCCTCTCCTTTTTCTGTTTTCTTTTTCTGGAATGTCTATTATTGAGGCACTGTATGTTCTATACTTCATCTTACCACTCACTCATTTTTCCATCTTTTTGTTTTTATTTTTGGAAGATTTCCTCAGTTTTATTATCTATCACTTTTCTAGTAAGTTTTTAAAATGAAACCTGACATGTAAACAGCAAAGTGCACAACTCACAAGTATGCATTTAGCTCAGTGACTCATCAGAAACTGGAAACACTTGCATGACTCCAACCCAGGCCAAAAAATAGATGATTATTATTACCTATTATTACCTTTCATGCCCCATTCATCACCACTCCCTTCCTCCCCCCAAATCATCAGGATCCTAACTTCTAACACCATAAATCAATTTTGTTGTTTTCAAGCTTTAGCGTGCATCAGAATCACCTGGAAGATTTGTTAAAACAGATTTCTGGCAATCACTTTCTGAGTTTCTGATTCAGTAGTTCTATGTTGGAGCCCAAGAATTTTCATTTTTAACAAGTTACCAGGTGCTGCCGATGCTGCTGAGAACTACTGGCCCATTCTTTAACTGAAAACAAATGGAATCATACCGTGTGTCCTCTTTGGTGTATGGTTTCTTTTGTTCAAAATTAACTTTGTGAGATTTATCCCTTTTTTTAAAAAAATGTAGCTGAAGTTCATTCATTTTAACTACTGAATAGTATGACTGTACCGTATAGTATGAAGTTATTTATCCATTTTGCTGTTGATGGTCACTTGGGCTACTACCAGTGTTGGGTTATTGTGAATAATGGTGCTAAGAACATTCCTTTAGAGTATTTCGGTGAAAATGTGCATACATTTCTGCTGGGTATATACATGTAGGAGAGGAATTGCTGGTAGGCAGCATGTGTCAAGTTCTTTTCCAAAACAGCTGTAGCAATTTTTACTCCCAACAGCAGGTTGTGAGTGCTCTCCTTGCTCTGCATCCTACACAATACTTGATATCGTCAATCTTTTTATTTTTAGCCATTCTGGTAGGAGTGCAGTGTTCTCTCATTGTGGTTTTAATTTGCATTTCCATGATGACTGATGATATTGATTACTTTTCCATAAGCATATTGGCTATTTGGATATTCTTTTGCATGAAGTACCCATTCAAGTTTCTTCCTCATGTTTCCATTGATTTATCTATCTTTTTCTTATTGACTTGTGATGGTTCTTTATATATTCTGGATATGACTATTGGTAATACATATTGCAATAATTTCTTCCATTCTGTGGTTTACCTTTACTCTGTTAACGGTGAATTTTGATAAATATAAATTTTTGAGTTTTGTGTGTGTGTGGTGAGAACACCTGAAATCTATTTTAAAGTAAATTTCCAGTATATAATACAATATTATTAACGATAGTCATCACACTGTACATTAGATCTCTGGGCTTATTCATCCTACATAACTGTAATTTTGTACTCTTTGACCAACATCTCCCCATCTCTCCCACTTCCCTGCCCTTGGTAACCACCATTCTACTCTCTGCTTCTATGTATTCAACCTTTTTAGATTCCACATGTAAGTGAAATCATGCAGTATTTTTCTTTCATTCCTGGTTTATTTCATTTAGTGTAATATCCTCCAGGTTCACCAGTGTTATCACAAATAGTAGGATCTCCTTGTTTCTTAAGGCTGAATAAAATTATATTCATATATTGGGGCTTCCCTGGTGGCACAGTGGTTAAGAATCCGCCTGCCAATGCAGGGGACATGGGTTCGGGTTCGAGCCCTGGTCTGGGAAGATCCCACATGCCACGGAGCAACTAAGCCCGTGCGCCACAACTACGGAGCCTGTGCTCTAGAGGCCGCGAGGCACAACTACTGAGGCCGCATGCCTAGAGCCCGTGCTCCGCAACAAGAGAAACCACAGCAATGAGAAGCCTGCGCACCACAAGGAAGAGCAGCCCCTGCTCACTGCAACTAGAGAAAAGCCTGCACACAGCAATGAAGACCCAATGCAGTCAAAAATAAAATAAATTTATTCAAAAAATTATATTCATATATATATATATATGCACACACACACACACACACACACACACACACACACACACAAGACATAGAGCAAGCCGACAAAGAAACGGATATAGGAATGGATGAAGAACAAGCAATAGCAAAGAAACCTACAGCTGAAAAAGATAAATTGTAAATTATACTCTCACTATTTGGATCCTGTGTGGAGAGGGAATGTGAAATTTAAGTTACTTCTTTTGGGAGAGACTTGCCTTTGTACCAATGACAATGGCCAAGAGGATGGAATGTGCTAATTTATCTAAAACAATGAGGGCTCACTCCTGGAGATGGAATTGGGGTTGGTTTTCCAAAGCACACAGGTAGCTTAGGGGAGAGGTGGATACCTCAATGAAATGAATGAATGAAAATCTATGCATTGTTAGCAGGAGATATGGGTGACGGACGCTTGAGAGGCAACAAAAAATGTCTACTACATTTTCCAATGAGCACAATGAGTTTAAGCCTTGACTACTCTTGGAGTCTCTGCAGCACAAATAGGTGTTGGCAGAGAAATTAATTCCCAATTTCACGGGAACTAAATAACTCTCTCTGTGATGGATTTGTTTGTTTGGTAGTCAGTGCTGACTTCCAAGTCCTTCTAGAATGCCTTTCTGCACTGCGTAAGCTAACAAGCTAAAAAAACTGCAGCATAAACAGCATTTCCAGGCTCTCTTGCAGCTAGGGTCCTGGATGTGATTTACATCCTGCCAGTGAAATGTATTCATGTGAGATTTGAAAAGTAGGAACGAGGCAGAGGCTATCTTCCAACTGCTTCTGGTTTTGTTTGTTTGGTTCATGAACAAGGCTTTGATAAGCCTAACAAACAATTTCCAGGTATTGAGAAGCAGTTGCTGTGATGGCAGCCTCCTCCACTTGATTCTTAAGAGTTTAAGTAACTTGTTCAAGGTTACATAGATAATTAAACGACAGAGTTCAAGCTCAGGTGTCTGAATTCACAGCTATTTGGAGAGTTCTCGAGGTTTGCCCCAGTTGAGCAGTAGTGGCTTCCCTGGCGGGTTAGGTCTGGGAATTGTTCCTGAAGGCCCAGCTTAGGGCTCACCCCTTCACTGCTTCAAAACATTTTGTTAAGTGCTTAGTTCTTTCTGTTATATACTTTCAGAGCCATTTCAGTTTCCTGCACTGAAAACTTCTCACTAACATAATAGTAGGGAAACACCCTTCTGGGATCTGGACACAGCTAGCTTATCTCCCCCAATCCCAGGTTTCCTAATTATAATCACACCATGGGTATGGATTAATAGCCAAATTTCTCCCAACAAGCAGGGGCAAGTACCTGTGCTTTGGCACAGCTGTAGAAGAGCCTGAATAGAGGAAGTCAGGAAATAGGGCACCAGCTGGGCTTGGCTTCCATGGGTCCTGCCTCCACTGGGTGTGTGGGGAATGAGAATCTCTTTTACTATGTGCCCATTTTTACTATGTGCCAGAGCCTGTGCTCTGTACTTCACAAACATCATCACATCCACGACTCAACCCTGCAAAGCAGGTATGATTACCCTCAGTTTACATATGGGGAAACTGAGACTCCGAGAGATTAATGTGACCTGACCAAGATGCTCAGAGTTAACATTCAAGTCTGCCTACATACTCAGCATATACACATTTACATTTTAAAAATTCTTCTCCTAATTATAAAAGTAATATATGTTCATTGTAGAAGCTTTGTCATCATCCCTTTAGTGTCATGGTAGCAGGATGGAAGCAAGGGCTACTTTTTCTACAAATGAATTTACATAATTGTAAAGTCTCTGCTTCTTCTATTACATATGCTGCCCAGTTTTTGATGTAGGATATATGAACTCTATTTTCTTTCTTTTTCTCTTTCTTTTCTTTTTAATTGAACACTGGCATGAACAATATTTCAGAAATAAATAATTGACACACTGACTTGTGTTGACACATTAATAAATGAAAGGACATAGCTAGTTACCTGCAGTAAAATTGCAAAATGGATAATTGAAAGGAATCACAGGTCACATCTTAACTTATAATCTTATTAATAGGCTATATGAGCTAATTTAAAAGGATTACAGCATCTCTGTATCAGTAATCTTATACGATCATTTTAACGACTTACCAAAGTGTGTGTATTTGCATGTGTGTGTGTTTTGGTTGCCCATTCTCTTCCCACAGGCTGTAGGCAATACTTAAAAATGTGGCTACAAGAATTTAGAAGATGTTATCTGTTGCCTGTTTAGCCTAAATTGGTCCAGGATGATAACTCACTGTAATCAGGTCTCAACATTTTGTAGGCAGCAGGAGAAATTCACTTACACTCTGTGGCTGAAAATGAACTATGAACAAACCTCATATTGAAAATTTCCATGATTTTCTTTTTTTTTTTTGCAGTACGCGGGCCTCTCACTGTTGTGGCCTCTCTCGTTGCGGAGCACAGGCTCCGGACGCGCAGGCTCAGCGGCCATGGCTCACGGGCCCAGCCGCTTCGCGGCCTGTGGGATCTTCCTGGACCGAGGCACGAACCCGTGTCTCCTGCATTGGCAGGCGGACTCTCAACCACTGCGCCACCAGGGAAGCCCCCATGATATTCAAAAATGTTTGGGATCTAGACTTCATTCAATTTTAAGGTACTTTGATGGTCATGACAATAAAAACCATCTCTACTCCAGTCCTTCTCGTCTTCCTCCGTCTCCTCCTCGTTCTATGGCAATATAGTTAAATGGTTCAACCACTAAAAAGTATAAAGACACAATCACTGAAACCTCCCTCCCATCCTTGACCTCCATCTACCTAGCCATCTTCCTAATTTCTTATATATCTTTCTAGAAATTCTTTATGTATATACAAGAAAATACAAATTCTTGTGTTTTTCTTTTTTATACAAAATGTAGCAGAACGTACACATTGTTCTGTACTTTTTTTTTCATTTAAAAGTATATCTTGGAGAGCTTTTCATATTAGAACATATAGAGCTTCCTCCTTCCTTTTTATAGCTATGTAATATTTTATGGATGTCATATAATTTATATTTCTGCCTGGGGTTTTTCACCATTTTAGTTGCTTCTAATCTTTTGCTGCTACAAACAATGCTGTGATGAATAGCTTTGTGCATATGTCATTTTGCACATGTGAGAGTCAACATATATTAAATATGTTTATTTATTTAATTTAAATAGATGTTTTAAGACTGCTTTTTGTAGAACTTATGTCAATATACACTCCCACCACTAATGTTTGAAATGCCTGTTTCCCTAGACTTGCCATGAAAATGTTATCAAACTTTGGATTTTTTGTTTCATATGTTTAAGATTCATTTATATTTCTTTTAATTCGTGTCCTTTCCCCATTTTCTATTGGGTAACTGCTCTTTACTTATTTATATCTAGAGGCTCTTTACATATGAAAGAGATTACTCCTTTGTAACCTAATATGAAAACATTTCTCCCAATTTATTATTTATTTATTCTTTGACTTTACTTATAATGTTTCTTAAACACTAAAGTATTTTCTTTTGTATGGTTGAACTTATTAATCTTTTATGGCTTCTGGATTTGGGGTGACAGAAAGACTTTCCTTACTACAAGATGAAAGGTATTTTCTCATTTTTCTTTTAGAACTCTTGAGGGTTTTTAAAAAGTTAAAAAAATTTTTTTTGGTCATGCAGCTTGCTGGAGGGATCTCGGTTCCCCAACCAGGGACTGAACCCAGGCCATGGCAGTGAAAGCCTGGAATTCTAACCACTAGGCTGCCAGGGAACTCCCTGAAAGTTAAATTTTTTATTCATTTGAAGTTAACTTAGTGAGGCATGAGGAATGGATTCAACTTCATTGTTGTCTAAGTGGCTACCCATTTGTTCCAATACCGTTTATTTAGTGGTCCATATTTTTTCCAATGACTTGAGATGTCAGCTTTATTATATTGTATCTATGTATGATTTTGTGACTATTTCTGGATATTATATTCAACTCCATTAGCCTGTCTGCATTACACTGTTCTGATTACTGAGGCTTCATAATATCTTTTAATATATGTAGTGCTGATCTACCTCCCCTGCCATTGCTCTTCTTTTTCACACTTTGTATCACTATTCTTGCTCCTTTCTTTGTCTATGTAAATTTAGAATCAATTTATCTAATTAAAAAAAGGTGTATTGGGGGATTTCCCTGGTGGTCCAGTGGCTAAGATTCCATGCTCCCACTGCAGGGGGCCCGGGTTCGATCCCTGGTCAGGGAACTAGATCCCACATGCCACAACTAGGAGTTCGCATGCCTCAACTAAAAATCCCACACGCAACAAGGAAGATCCTGTGTGCCACAACTAAGACCTGGCGCAGCCAAATAAATAAATTAATAAATATTTTTAAAAAGCCTATTGGATCACATTAAAATTTTGAATTAAGTTATGGAGAACTGACATTTTTATGATGTTACATATTTCTGTCCAAGAGCATGTTATATTTCTACTTGTTCAAGTTTTCTCTTGGATAGTGTTTTCCTGTGAAATTATCTGGTCCTGCTGCTTTTTTAAAGAGGTAGGGTAGGGCTTCCCTGGTGGCGCAGTGGTTGAGAGTCCGCCTACCCATGCAGGGGACACGGGTTCATGCCCCGGTCTGGGAAGATCCCACATGCCGCGGAGCGGCTGAGCCTGTGAGCCATGGCCGCTGAGCCTGTGCGTCCGGAGCCTGTGCTCCGCAACGGGAGAGGCCGCAACAGTGAGAGCCCCGCGTACCGCAAAAAAAAGAAAAAATAAATAAAGAGGTAGGGTAGCTCTTTGACAACCTTCTCTATTTTTTCCGTACAAATTGTTCTCCATCATTTCTCTCTCTTCTGAAGCTGGTTTTGTGTGCAAGGTTCTTCTGCTATTTAGAAATCTTGGATTTTCTTCTTGTAAGTTACCTTTATAATTAAAACCTTCTATGACGTCCTTCATCCTCCATTTCTTTAGATAGTATCTATGGCTTCCCTACTATGAAAATAGTAAAACGAGCTCATATCCTAATACAGGGCCCAGACTGGCAGCTGAGGCAGTGGTAGCAGCAAGAAGAGAGGAGGGTCTCTGCATGGGGGCACAACTGAGACCCGTGGTGGCCCCTCCATCCACAGAGCATGTTCCTGTGGTGTCTGCACAAGTGCTTTGGCCTGAGCACTGGGACAGAAATTGCCAACACTCAGGCAGTAAACTTTGTCGGTAAATTATTACAAAGGAAAGCAAACACATGCACGTGGCAATCAAGCATAGTAGGGAGTTATTAGAATTCTTTGAGGAGTTGAGTCTCTGGTTTTTAAAACTGCTGCAACATTGTGAGGCAAATGTCCACAGGCTTAGAAATAGAAACCAAATATAAAAATCATTCCATTAGATGAAAAAGAACACTATTTACATATGAAGCTTCAGCTTAACCAATTATTAATAAGGAAGACAATTTTAAAATTAATTTTTCCTTGTAATTGAAGATACAGCAGTGAACACTTGAATACATAAACAAGTGTTTTGAATTATACACAAATCATGAAGCCACTTTCGGTTTCTTATATGACCTTCACAAATTATAGGAAATGTCAGGGAAAATATTGAAATGCCATTGTATAAATTTATATTTAAAATTAAATTCAGACTTACCCCAAACTGATTTGTATGAAGAGTTAAATCTTCTAAGAAGAAAATTTCTGCAAGAATCATCAGCTCTAGATGTACTAAAATATATGTTTCAAAGTAATTTATCAAAACTTTTTCCCCGTGTGTTACAACCTATAAAATACTTTTAACAGATCCAGTAATAGTTTCACCAGCAGAAAGATCCTTCTCATAACTAAAAATTATCAAAAATTATTTGTGACCTTTCATTTGCCAAGGATGACTGATGTCCCTTCAATTATATTGATTGAAAATGAAGATCCCAAAAGTATAAATTCAATGACCTAATAAATGAGTTTTCAGAAAAGTGACCCAGAAAAAAATCTGATGATCAATCAAGATATCACATTAATAAAGTATTATTGTTTATTGCATTCTATAAAATTATACTAAAATGTTATTTTTGTACTTTGTAAGTTTGTTTTTACTCATATATCACTATTACCCCTATAAAATAGTTTTAAAGGAAAAAACTATTTTTGGTACCTTTAATGAAACCTTTCCCTCGCTTTTTTTTTTTTTTTTTTGCAGTACGCTGGCCTCTCACTGTTGTGGCCTCTTCCGTTGCAGAGCATGGGCTCCGGACACGCAGGCCCAGCGGCCATGACTCACGGGCCCAGCCGCTTTGCGGCATGTGGTATCTTCCAGGACTGGGGCACAAACCCGTATCCCCTGCATCGGTAGGTGGACTCTCAACCACTGCGCCACCAGGGAAGCCCCTTCCCTTGCTTTTTGAATAAGGAGCCTTGCATTTTAATTTTGCACTGGGCTCTGCAAATTAAGAGCTGGTCCTGCCCATGAGGTTGGCCTATGTTACAGATAATGCAGGCCAGGGAGCACCAAAGGTTTTTAAACAAGAATTATCATATTTATATTTTGAGAGAGGTACTGAGGATAAATACTAATTAAGTCTCTTTTCTGCTGGACTGTAAGCTCTTTGAGGCAGGGTTTGCCTCTCATTCATCTTTGTATCTCCCATAGTGCCTAGCACAATACCTGGCATACATATGGGCCACAAAGAGCAGTGGTTAAGGAGGAGGATCTGATGCCAGACATCTTGGCACTAAGTCCTGGTCTGTCCCCTCCTAGCAAGTTACTTAACCTCTCTTCACTTCAGTTTCTATATCTGTAAAATATGGATAATGATGATATCTACTTCATAGAGTTTCTATGAGGATTAAATGAGCTAATGCATATGAAGTACTTAGAATAATGCCTGACATTTAGTATTTATTCAAATATTAACTATTATCATTTTAAGGAAAAATTTATTGGAAGGATTTTTAATCCTCTGTAAGCAAAAAGGAGTGTTGGTGCAGTTTTCAGAACCATTGAAGAAACAGAGTCCTGGCATTTACACCAAGAGAGCATCAACTCTGTGAATAAACAGTTATTTGTTACTTAGGCTCCTGAGAGGATTCAACCCCATCCAACTCTCTTTTTCCCACCTCACTCAGAGGATCACCTGCTACCCAGCTGAAGTTTCCTAATGGAGGCTTATCTGGAGCTGAATAGGAATATGTTTTTGGCTGTAAATAACAGAAAACTTAATTCAGAAAACCTCAATGAGCCACCACTTAACATCCATTAAGATGGCTATTGTTTAAAACAAAACAAAACAGTAAGTTTTGGTGAGGATGTGGAGAAACTGGAATCCTTGTGCATTGCTGGTGGGAATGTAAAATGGTGTAGCTGCTGTGGTCATTAGTACTGCAGTTCCTCAAAAAATTAAAAATAGAAATACCATATGATCCAGCAATTCCACTTCTGGATATACACTAAAAAGAATTGAAAGCAGAGACACAGATAGATGTTTGTACACCCACACTCACAGCTGTATTATTCAAAATGTCTGAAAAGCAGAAGCAACCCAAGTGTCCATTGACAGACGAATGGATAAGCAAAGTGTGGTATACTCATACAGTGGCATATATTCAGCCTTAAATGAGGAAGGAAATTCCAACACATGCTGCAATATGGATGAACCCTGAAGAATTTATGGTACATGAAGTAAGGCAGTCATAAATAGTGTATGATTCTATTCATATAAGGTACTTAGAGTAGTCAAATTCATAGAAACAGAAAGTAGAATGGTGGTTGCCAGGGGCTGGGGCGGGGTGAGAGAATGAACAATTATTGTTTAATGGGTACAGAGTGTCAGTTTTGCAAGATGAAAAAAGATCTGGGTATGGATGGCAGTGTTGATTGCACAACAACGTAAATGTACTCAATGCTATTAAAGCATATACTTTAAAATGGTTCAAATGGTAAATTTTATGTTATATATTACTACAATTTTTAAAATAAAAATATTTTTACAAAACCAATTCAAATGTTAAGGAAGTGTACTGGCACATATACCTGGAGGTCCCGAGGTGGGGCGTGGCTCAGGTGGGACTTCAATATTCCTCTTGGTTTACCCTCTTTGGGTTGGTATCAAGATGGCTGCCACAGCGTCTCGTTCATCACACCCATATCGCAACAGGAAAAGAGAACTCTTCCATTCCAGCCTTTCAAGCAAAGGGACTGCAATTCCTTCTGATTAGAACACGTGAACCAGTGTTTACCCCTGAACCAGTGACTGTTGCAGGGGGAATGGAATGAAAGATATTGATTGTTTTAATCCAACTCCAGAGCCTGAAGTCGAGGGTGGGGCAGCTTCCCTCCTAGGAACATGGGCTGTCTGGGGAAGGGGTGAATATCTGGTAGGAAGGAGGAAGGAGCAGATGGAGATGGGTTAAGCAACTAGAAAAATTTACTACTTCACATCCAGCTCAGACGTGCTAAAAAAGCTTTCTAGGAGATGTGAATGCCATCCATGGAGGAGAAATTAATGTGTGTGCAAGAGCAGATGGGTTTTCCTTTCTGCATTAGTTCTCAGAACCTGCTAACTTGCAGACTCTAGTACTTTCATCCATACCTCATTGCTGTCTGCGGGACATCTCAGCACACATCTTTTTCCTTGGGGTATAGTAATATATATATATATTTTTTTCTGGAGGTGATTTTAATAGAAAGCTAGTCTCATTCATTTCTGGTTGATTCTTAATGGTATGTATTTAATTTAATTTAATTATTTTTAAACAACTCTGTTGAGTTATAATTGACATTTAATTATGTCATACATATTTAAGGTGTATAATTTGATAGTTTTTATATGTACAGTTGGCCCTCTGTTAGTAATACTTATTAATCAAGATGTTGCACTTCATTTACTCAAATATTTATTGAGACCCACTTCATGTCTTTTAGGCAAAGGGAAGAGCGTGAGCAAAAGAAAAGATGTATCTGGGGGTAAGTGACAAATTCCTGGTACAAGTAGTTCGATGGTGCTGAGTGTAGCTTGTGGGTAAGGGTGTAGTAGGAGAGAAGCTGGAAATGTAGAAGGGAGTCAGATCACATACGTCTTTGGCTAAGCAGTTCTTGTTTTAACTTATTTTTTGAGGTAAAAAGATACAATAAAGTGCATAAAGTGTTTTAAGTGTAAGCCAACATCTCAATGAATTTTTATATACGTATACATCCATATAATCCCCACCCAGATCAAGATCTAAAACATTTCCAGCATTCCAGAAGGTTCCTTCATGCTTCTTCCCAGTCAATACCTATCCCCAGAGGGAACTACTATTCTGGCCTCTATCACTATTAATTAGTTCTGTCTGTTCCTAACCTTCATAGGAGCGGAAGTACACAATATGTACCCTTTTGTATCTGCCTTGTCTCACTCAATATAATAATCATGAGATGCCTCTGTGTTGTTGAGTGTATTAGAGTTTGTTCATTTTATTGTTCATTTTATTTATAGTATTCTATTGAATGAATATCCCACAATTTGTTTATGTATCCTCTAGTTGATGGATATTTGGGTTATTTCTAGTTTCGTGTTAGTGTGATAAAGCCATTATGAACATTCTTGTTATGTGTCTTTTGGTGAACATATGCACTCATTTCTCTTGGGTATATACCTAAAAGTGGGTAGTCATGTTTTGCTTGAGTGGTTATATCAAGGGAGTTTGGACTTTAGCCTGAGGAGGACTGAGATCGTTGTGATGAAACTTACATTTTACTCTGGCAGCCACTGTGGAAGATGCACTGAAGCGGGGTGAGATTCTAGACCGGGAAATCGATAAGGAACCACCGACTAGGAGCAACAGACCAGGTGAGGGATGATGAGGCCTGAGCTTTGGAAGCTTGCATGGAGGAAGAGGATGGTTTTGAGAGATGGTAAGAAGGTCGAGTTGACATGAGGGTTTGGCTGTGGTGGGAAGAGAGAAAATGGAGTCTAGGATGACTGCCAGGTCTCTGACCTGGTGTTGGCAGAATGGTGGTGCCCTTCTCTCTAAGAGAGGAAGTACTTGAGAAGGAGCAGGTTTGAGGAAGAAGATGAACTCCGTTTTGAACATCTTGAATCTGAGGGACCTGTGGGAGATCAAGGTGGAGGTATCCAGTAGACAATTGGAGACAATACACAGAACTGAAGCTAAAGGGAGATTTCTATTATGGAAACAAGGGAATGAGCGAACCATCAGGGAGAGGATGTTGAAAGAGGAGGATCCCAAGAAGATGACCGAGAAGGCATTTCCTGAGAGGTTGGAAAATCAGGAGCTTGCCTGTTGCCATAAAAACCCAAGGGAGGGAGAGTTTCTAAAAGGAATTTCCAAAGGCTGCTGAAGTGTCAAAAAAGATGGGCACTGAAAGGTGTCCAGTGAATGCAGAGTTTACCTTAGCCATATGCAGTTCAGGAGCACCCGCAGCTTCCGCTTCCACAGCCTTCTTAGTGCCAGCAGCCCACACCAGTGGCTGGGGCTGGCTGGGCTGTCTCTACCCTCCGGTCTGGTTCATGGCCTCTCAGCCTGAGGGAGGGGAGAGGGAGTTTCATCCTTAGTCCAGGGACAGTGTGGGGACCTCAGTGGGACAATAGAGGGCAGACGGCAGCTAGCTCAGGGCCCATGAAGTCCCTCCTGACATTGGAACACTGAAAACATTGACATTTGAGCACAAATTTCCCCTGAAGCCTTTCCCCTATGGAAATTCCTGGTTGTAAACCATATTGACTTTAATCTGAAGTGTCAGAAAGGTTGCCGAGGAATCTGGGAGCCGACCAGCTGAAAGCACGGTTGTATGGAAGTTAGGGCAAACAAAATAGGATTCAGAACATTTTTGGAGACCTGTGCCAGTGGTAAACTTTCCCGGGAAACACGGGGAAAACTTACACTCTTAGACAAAAAAGCATTAGGTCTCATAATTAATTTGTATTCTTACTGAAATATAAACTTGGGGAAACAGTTGAGGGGAAGAACAGTGCATCTTATTTCTTACCAGGCACAAGGGGCTGGAGGAGGCTCCTGTAGAGTTTAATGGGCAGCTTTATGTATTTATATGCTTTGACTGGAGCTAACGAGGTCTGTGCCACACAATGGGCAGTTTCCAGTTGGATTTTAAAAGAAAATAACTTTGATCATTTCAAAAGCAATGAAGCCTGATGCAGCGGAGAGAAAAGAAGGCAGTAATTTATGGCTACCATTAAGAACACAAAGGCAAAGGCGGAGAGAACGTTTCACTAAGTGAAGATTTACAAATGTGTAAAAATAACTCTTATTACTAGAAATAGCTGAGTGTCTCTCTCCACACCAAACAAAAGGGGGTGGGAGGGAGGGGTGAAAGACAGAAAAAGGGATGCAACCTGCTTGCCTTTGCTGGGGATGAAAAGGTCAAAAGAAAAACAACCACAGAAAAGTTATTTTCTCAGATTCTCCATTAGACAGCAACACTAGGAATGAAGACCCAAAGAGGCAGTCTCAGCCTGGGTGCCGTGGGGACGGGAGGGGCAGGGGCAGCCGAGGAGTGGTGCAGAGTGGGGAGCTCTGAGAGGGTGCTGGACCCTAGGAAGACATGTTTTTGTGCATGAGCTCAGTGTGGATTTTTTGTGATGTTTTATTTTTTTCTGATTATCAAAGGAATGAATATATATACACATACATACATACATATATGTGTGCATATATTCACAGGAGAAAATTTAATAAATACAGAGAAGCTCAAACAATGAACATTAAAATCCCTGAGTATGGTGTTTTGTTGCATCTGAGAACTGCTACTACCTTCGTTCCTGGAGCGATGCTGATGCTGCGTGTGGTTGGCTCCAGTCACCTGTGCCTAGGGTGGTGTGGGAAGGCCCTGTGCAGGTGTGTTCCCTTATAAGGATGTCTTGCTTGGAGGGCCAGGTGACAAGCACTGCCTGTATCTGCAGCTGGCCATACCTGATGTTTATGAGTTCAGGTGGTCGTAGATACCACCTGTGCCCATGTTGGGCTGTCTTGTCCCTGGTGGCTCACCCTTGACATTATGGCCCCCTTTTCCTTCACCTTTAAGCTGCTCTGAAGATACATTTAACCAGTTTTCAGTGAAATGAACACTTTGTGCTGTGCTTATGGGCCCAGCACTGTGCCACAGAGGGACAGTCTCAGCGGTGCCCCAGTTGGGGACAAGTGGGCCACTCTCCTCCCAGGACTTGGGGGCAGGGGATCAGAGAAGGCCTGGGTTGGGCAGAACGGAGAAGGGTGTAGACAGTGTGTGCTGAGGTGAGCAGAGAAGCTGGGCTAACCCTCTCCGTTGAGTTCTCCTGAGGATGCGAAGTCTGTGGAATCACTTTCATTCCATCCACATTCCCCCTTCTAAGTGGAGAGATGGGTAAGCCCCATAGCTGGTTTTGGGGTTTGGGGACTATAGGACTCTGAGCTACACAGGACACTTTCTGGGTGCCCCGTGTCCGAGTATTTCAGGCTGGAAGTGCTGTTTGTCTTCACAAGAGGGACCGGGTCAAGTTGGAGGACGCCGCGAACGGGCGGAGCACGAGGCTCTCCGCGGGCCGCAGCGCTGCGGCGGTGCGGGAGCAGCGGGTTTGCGGCGGGGGCCTGCGCGGCGGGGACCTCGCGGCCCGCCGGGCCCGACCCCGCCAGCCTGACAGCCGTCCTCCGGCCACTGCGGCCGCGCCCCCTCCGCCCCGGCCGGGAGGGGGAAGGGAGGGGGCCGGGAGGGGCGGCCCAGGGAGGACTGTGTGAAAATGAGGCTGGGGCTCGGGGGCCGGGCCGGGGGTGTCAGAGCGCGGCGGGCAGGGCGCCCGCACACACCTCCTGGAGCCGCCGCCGCGCTCGCCGCCCGCGCTCCGCAGTCTCTGCCCGCAGTCGCCGCGCCTTCCATGGGGGTCGCGGGCCTTGGCTGCCCCTGGGCGGCCCGGGCAATGCTACCGCTGCTGCTACCGCTGCTGCTGACGGCGGCTGTCCCGCCCGGTTGGGGCCGCGCCGCGGGGCCGCCAGAGGGTGAGTGTCCGGCCGCGGGGGCTCACCTGGCACGGCGAGCAGGGAGGGCGACGAGAAGGGGTCCCGTGACCCTCGCGGGGCGCCCGGGGCAAGCGGGGTCGGGGCTCGGCTGCGGAGCTCCGCGTGGCCCCCCTTCCCCTGGGGCCGCACCCGCAGGCCAGGCAGAGGCGCTGCCACCGCGCGGGCCAGAGGCCCAGGGCCTGAGTGCGCGGCCCGGCCTCGGACCCGGGGCTGATGACAGTTCCCGCCCTGATCCCCGGGGAGCGCCTGCTGGGCAGACTCGCGCGGGCTGAGCGGGGAGCAGGGCTTTGGAGTCTCCTTGCGGAGATGGGGAAACTGAGGGCTCCGGCCGCGTGAGGTTATGGCAGCCGCGCTCCTTTCTTCTGGGGCCGGAAAGCTCTCCTGGGGGCTTCAGGGTCGGCTCCAGGGATTTTTCTGTCTGTGGAACAGCTGCTGCTTGAGAATCTGGGAATACCCGTTGTGCACTAACTGGACTTGGAATACTTTCAAAACTCTTTTGTTTTTAATTAACATCCTGGAAGGGGTATCAGCCAAGGAAAGGCTTCTGCCAAGGCCGGTTTCCAGGTTGAGAGGGTGGGCAGGGGTGGAGGGGGGCACCATTACCTCTCTGCATGGTCTGAGGGTTCAGGATGGTGTTCTCAGAGCCCAGGGTGAGCTTTCCCCCCATACCCCAAACCCTGAGAAAACTGACAGACTCTGCTCGGTTTTCAGAGCCTTTTTGCCAACTTGCTCTTTCCTTCAGCAGGCCTTTACCATCGCCTACTCATGTGCCAGGTACTGTGCTTTGCCTCCGGGCCACAGGTCCAGTCTGTAATCAAGGCACCATCTAGATGGGGAGGCAGGAAAACAGTGACAATGTGATATGTGAGCATATCCTGGGGGACACCTCACCTACACTCTGGGGACCTGGCAGGCTTCCTAGAGGAGGTGGATTTGAGCTGAGTCGTGAAGGCCAGTGGAGAGGGTATCCCAGTTAGAGGGAACAGGCTGTGCCTGGAAACAGGGGCCTGGACATGGTCCACTTCATCCCAGGGGCTCCCAAGCAGTTTAGCTGGCGAGGCGTGAGTGGGATGGGCTGGTGGGAGATGATGCTAGAGAGGGGCCAAGGCCAGGTCACCGGGGCTCGGGGCACCATATCAGGAGCTGCTGTGCTCTTTTGCAGATGTGGACGAGTGTGCCCAGGGGCTAGATGACTGCCACACCAATGCCCTGTGTCAGAACACACCCACCTCCTACAAGTGCTCCTGCAGGCCTGGCTACCAAGGGGAGGGCAGGCAGTGTGAGGGTAAGTGACTTGGGGACCAGCAGTGGGTGGGCCAGCAGGGGAATCTCCCTACCTCCTCAGCTCTTGTCGTGGCCACTTGCGTTGGTAAAAGTGCTTCAGCAGCCCTCCCACCCCCACCCCGGGTCACATCACCTACTCTCTGAATTGCATGTCAGATCCTTAAAAAACAGGGAACATCAGGTCTTCCCGAGAGCTGATCATACAGTTTTATCTGGCTCTGAAATGTCCTTTTGTCTAGCTTCTGCAAAGGAAAAGCACTGCTTTAGTATCTTTTGGTCCCACTCAGTTTGGGGGCAGAAAGTCAGCAGCCATGTTGATCAGGAGAGCCATGCTTGCCAGAACAGGGCTGATCTGTGCTGATCCTGTACCTCCCTGGGGCAGCACCCTTGCTCTGAAGTCTGAGTGCCAGAGTCCTGCCCTCCCCTGAGGTTCTGGTGGCTCTATCTTGTCCTTGACTTCGGGTGGTTTGGCATTGTGACCTGCCAAGCTTTAGAGCTGCACCAGGAGCCTGCCTCATTTGGAGCTGCAAGTTGGCCCTGGAAAGATGTGTGGAGGGATATTTTAAGCCCTTAGAGCTCCAGATCTTGGAGCCTGAACTCTGGACTTTGCCATTTTGTGTTCTGGGCCACGGGGGATCAGCTCAGTGTCAGAAACTCTGCCATTGAGAAGTAGCTGCAGACTGGACTCTCATAGGAAGAGGCTGCTTGGGGCATGGAAACTGTGGCATGTTGGAGCTGGCAGGGCTCTTCAGGGAGCTCTGAGCCAATCCTCTCCCTCGTGTTACTGATGGGGACACTGAGGCTCAGGGGAATCGGGAAAGGGGTCGTGGGCATGATCACACAATTAGCCGGCAGGTGAAAAAAAGTCAGATCCCCACTCTAGCTCTGTCCCTGACCCCACGTCTCTGCTGTTCACGCAGCCTCCTAGTGTCCCTCTTTGGTTGGGTGAGAAATCCTAATAAATTTATGGTCTCCTTTGTGCAGGAGGAGCAAAACTCCTGCCTCTCCCATCAAAGGAGACGTGCTCCTGGTCAGGTTCGCAGCAAGTGGAATTGGTGGTCCATCCATAAAGCCCTTCTGTTTCTTCAGGCTCATATTTTCCCAGAGACAGACAGCCATCTCTCTCTCTATCTGCCCTGCATCATGGGAGGCCAAAAGAGTACTCTCTCTGAAACATCTCTCTGCCAGTTCCTCCATACCACATCCTCACCGTATTAAATATTCTATTTCCAGTACTGGAATTCACACATGTTGGTACCCTGTTTGGGGAAAAAAATGTTCACTTTTTCACTGTGACCTTCAGTCACTGTATGCTCTCTGGGGTAGAAACCATGCCAAGTTTTCTTTTGGATAAAGTACTTATTTAGTAAATAATGTTGAATGACAAGTGGCAAAAGTTTGATTATTCTTAGCTGTTGGGTTTGGCTTATCACAAATAAGAAATTGAATTGCTAACAGTTTAGAGTGAAAAGCCTACTATTTAGTTTAAAATAATTAATGACTGACTGGCATCGCTGCTTTTCTACCTTTAAATTGGTTTTAAAATAATATGTGATTATTGTTATAGAAAGTCAATACAAAAAATACAAAAATGTGTAAAATAGAAAAGTAAAGACCTTCCTATTTATCCCCAGGTAATCACTATTAACAGAGAGCATATATTCTCCCTGTTAAGAAGGATTTGATCTTTTGAATACTTGCAGTGTTTATAAACCTAGTGAATAAGGATGACCCTGTTTAGTTTGGATTTCTGGTACAGGGATCCAGAAATGGAAACTTTCTTCCAGGAAGGAAAAGGAAAGAAAATGGGGATTGCAAAGATTCAAAAATAAAGATATTCAAAGATGTAACTTTTATGTGTATTTCCTGGCTTAATAGTTTTTAAGCCTCTTGGGTCCAATCTGTGGTATCATTTGTGTTGTGATTATCACTGAAGTCACTTGCCCCTATTTAAGTTCAAGGATGGGAACTGGTTTGCTCAGAGTGAACAGAATTTTATCCTCCACAAATTTCTTCTGCCAAAATGTTGGAAAAATGAAAGTATGGGCCCTGAATAAGTATTTTTAAAATAATGTGCTTCAGAAGTGGCTTTAGGTAAATGATGTTTTATGCTAAATGATCTTTGCTTATATCCCAGACTTTGGGGAGGGGATGTTTCAGTGGTCAGTATTAATTATATGGTCCTTATTTCTCAGTTTAAGGAACTGAATCAGGTTTTAACAGGGATGAATCTAGACTTGGCCTTTGTTATTTTTTTTTTTTTTACTTTTTATTTTGAAATAATTTTAGACTTCAGAAAATTTGCAAAACTAGTGCAGAATTCTTCACATATGTCTGTCACTTATCTTACCCTAATGTTAACAATTTATATAACCATAGTACAGTATCAAAACCAGGAAATTAACACTGGCACAATATTTTTAACTAAACTATAGACTTACTCAAATGTCACCAGTTTTTCCCTAACAGTTTTTCTATTTTTTTTCTTCCAGAATCCAACTCAAAGTCCCACATTACATTTAACTGTTGTCTCCTTTGTCTCTTCCATTCTGTGACAGTTCCTCAGTCTTTCCTGGTCTTTCATGGCAGTGACACATTGATGAGTACTGTTCAGTTCTTTTGTTGGCCTTATGTTTTCACATGATAAGAAGTAGTATGGTAGGAACTGACGCGATAAGAGAATGTCCTACGTCTTCTCTCTATAAAATTGAGGTTACGCATTTGTAGTAATACAAAAGTGAAGCTTTCGGCAAAGCTGCTACAGAAGTGCTATTGTGTGCTTTTCAGTGCATCACATCTGGGGCACATGATGGCAACATTCCCACTACAGGTGATGTTAATCTTGATCATCTGGTTAAAATGGTGTATTCTGGGTTTCTCCACTACAAAGTTACTATTTTTTCCCCTTTCAGTATATATATATATATCGGGGCAGATACTTTTAACCTATGCTGATTTTAGCATCCAACTGTGGATCTTGCCTGCAACAATTATTACTGTGATATGTGACTCTTGGTAATTTTGTATTTCTCTAGTTCCTTACACATCTATTAATTGGGATTCTTCTGTAAGGAAGATCTGTCCCTCCTCCCCCATTTATTTATGCATTGATTTATGTGTTTATGTATTTATGCCAGTATGGACTCACGGGTGTTTATTTAATTATATGGTTATTTATTTTTGGCTCAAGTTGTTCCAGCTTTAGCCATTGGGAGCTCCTTCACATGGTCTCCTGTGTCCTGTTGACATGCCTCCATCCTTTTTTGAGAAATTCCTAATTTTCTGGTACCAAAAATGCTCCAGCCTCAACCTGTATTTTCCCCTCCCCAGCCCTGGAATCAATTACTTCTCCGGGAGCACTGGTTTTCCTTTTATTGGAAAACGCTGTATAGAAACCAAGATCTGGATGCTTGGTGTTTTCATTGTTACTGGGATGTCATTCCTCCTAGGCCCTCTCAGTGGACAGAGCTAGGAAATATATGTGTGTATACTAACCCACACATACACACTTATCTATATTTATTCCTTGTATCTATCCATTTCTGTATATATATTAAAAACAGTGAGTTACACTGATACTTCAGATTCCAAAACAGTATCACAGGATTCATTCTAACCTCCCTCTTGGCTATTCATAACTTCTTTCTCCAACAGTGAGAAACCTGGCTCTCATTATCTGCAATGTACACACCTATTTGTTCAATCCCAGTATACACATAAAGTATTTACAAAATTACTACTCTATAATTCTGGGAGTAAAACGGATTTAATAATTAGGGTACAGTATTTGTATACAACTATTTTTGAATTTGGCCTTATAACATCCAGTCAAGCTACTATTTTTCAAACATACTTAGGCTAGTACTTTTCTTCCCCATCCCCTTCAGTGTGGTGTGTTACTCATTTACAGTACAGTTAGGTTCATTTGTTTCTCTCTGTGTTCCTTTTTTTTTTTTTTTTTTTTTGCGGTACGCGGGCCTCTCACTGTTGTGGCCTCTCCCGTTGCGGAGCACAGGCTCCGGACGCGCAGGCTCAGCGGCCATGGCTCACAGGCCCAGGCGCTCCGCGGCATGTGGGATCTTCCTGGACCGGGGCACGAACCCGTGTCCCCTGTGTCGGCAGGCGGACTCTCAACCACTGCGCCACCAGGGAAGCCCTGTGTTCCATTTTTTAATCCCTCTTGTCACCCTCACTCTTGTTTCCTGGTTGATGTGTGTGTATGTAAAACATCACCGTGGTTCTGAGAGTCAGAGCAGTTCAAAAACTCAGAGAAGTGTGACTCCTTCCTCCTATTCCTTTCCTGTTCCCATTCCTCCTTATTTCCACCCCTTCTCCCACACACCATGGGTCACCAATCTCTGTGCTTTCTGGTTTATCCTTCCTGTATTTCTTTTGCACAAATAAGCAGCTAAATATGTATTTTCTTTTTAACTGTTTTATTGAGTTATAATTTACATACCATAAAATTCACCAATTCTAAGTCAGTGTACAAATCAATGATTTTGGGTAAATTAGTTGAGTTGTGCAGTCATCACATAATACAGTTTTCAAGCATTTTCCTCATCACAGTAAGATCCCTGTTCGTAGCCCCAGTTCCAGGCAACCACTAATCTATTTCCTGTCTCTGTAGATTTGCCTTTTCTGGACATTTCATATAAATGAAATCATACATTATGGTCTTTTGTGTTTGGCTTCTTTCACTTAGCATAATGTTTTTGAGGTTCATCCATGTTGCATCCTGTACTGGTATTTCATTCCTTTTTATTGTTAACTAGTATTTCATGGACATTTGGGTTGTTTCTACTTTTGGGCTATTATAAATAAAAATGCTGCCAAGAGTATTCACCTGCAAGTCTTTGTGTAGACATGATTTTGCATTTCTCTTGATACATACCTAGAAGTAGAATTTCTGGGTCATACGGTAAGTTTGTGTTTAACCTTTTAAGGAACTGCCAAGGAACTTTCCAAAGTGATTATGTCATCTTATATTACCATCAGCAGTGTATGAGGTTTCCCATTTCTCTACATCCTTGTCAACATTTGTCATTCTGTCTTTTTTATTTTAACTGTTCTAGGGAGTGTGAAATGGTATCTCATTGTGATTATAATTATAATTTCTCAAATAATTAATGATGTACATTTTTTTCATGTGCTTATTAGCCATTAGCATCCTGTCTCTGGTAAAATGTTGATTCAAATCTCTTGCCCATTCTAAAGTTGGGTTTTTTGTCTTCTTATTGAATTGTAAGAGTTCTTTATAAGCCCTTTATAAGGTATGTGATTTGCAGATATTTTCTACCAATTTGTGACTTCTCTTCATTTTCTTAATGTCTTTTGAAGTATAAAAGTTTTAAATTTTCACAAAGTCCAATCATTAATTTTTAGATTTATGGATTGTGTGTTTGGTGTTGTATCTGGTGTTGTATCTAAAAAATCTTTACCTAACCCAAGGTCTCAAAGATTTTCTCATGAAAGTTTTATATTTTCTCTTAAAAGCTTTCTAGTTTTAGCTCTTACATTTAGGTCTCTGATGCATTTTGTGATTTTTGTGTATGGTCTGAGTTAAGGGCCTAAATCAACCTTTTTTGCATATGGATATCCAACTGTCTCAGCACCATTTGTTAAAAAGACCATCATTTCTTCCAGTAAATTGCCTTAGCACTTTTGTCTAAAATCAAGTGACCATAAATATAAGGGTTTATTTCTGGACTCTGATTCTGTTCCAGTGAGCTGTTTGTCTGCCTCTATGCCTGTACCACACACTGTGTTGATAACTGTAGCTTTATAGTAAGTGAAAATCCTCCAAATCTGTTCTCCTTTTTTCAAAATTGTTTTCCCTCTTCTGAGTCTTTTGCATTTCCATATAAATTGTAAGATAAGCTTGTCAAGTTCTGCAAAAAAAGCGTGCTGGAATTTCATGTGTGTGTGTGTGTGTGTGTGCATGTACCTCCTTATTTTTTACATGAAGATAACATACTACAGATACTCTTTTGCATTTTGATTTTTTTTACTTATTAATATATTCTAGAAATCACTCCAAATCAGTTCGTAGAGATCTAGCTCATTGTTTCTTTTTAACAGCTGCATAGTATTCCACCAAGTAAATGTACCTTAATTCTTCAACTGCTTGCTGTGCATGGGCATTTAGGTCATTTCCAATATTTTGTAATTACAAATGCTGCAGCAAATAACCTTATGCATATTTATTTTTCTGTTGTTGGAGATTGCTAGATGTGGGATGGCTGATTAAAAGGTAAATGCATATTTCTCCACACTAAAGAAATAGTGCTTGTGTGGTTTACTTCTCTTTTACTCCTCAGATATTGATGAATGTGAAAATGAACTCAATGGAGGCTGTGTCCATGACTGTTTGAACATTCCCGGCAATTATCGCTGCACTTGTTTTGATGGCTTCATGTTGGCTCATGACGGTCATAATTGTCTTGGTAAGGAAAATGGTTGGAAATGGTAATTCTCCTTTACCTACCCTCCAGCACCTCCACCCCTTTCTTTTCTTTGACAAAAACATACTCATTAAAAGAAAAATGGGATCAGAGACCTTTGTTTTCTGGCTCCCTAGAAATCACACTCGCTGATAGAAAACCAGGTTAAGTATTTTAGTTTTTATGTGATCATTCATAATATAAATCCTCCAGTAGTCCAAGGAGGTGGGTGGACATTGACATTACTACTTATTGATTTTCTGGCATTGACTTGTTACCTTTAAGATCTTTGGTCTTGTGTTCAAAGGGTCTTGACTTATAACCATTTCTTCAATGGTAAGTGTCTCTCTTCCAGAATCATGTAAAACTACTTGTCCTGAAGATTCCACGTGTGTGCTTGGATCTCAGCCAGGTAGACCCTCCTCTTTTTTCTTAAAAGAGAGAGAAATTCAAGTAGAAACCTTCCATTAACATCCTCCTAGTATTCCACAAACCAGAAACATCTGTTGGAGTTTCAGTCTCTGAGTTAGGGACTGCAAAGAGTATTGTTTACATTGGTTCCTTATGCCAGGAATAAAACAGAATTTAAAATTAGCAAGCAGTTGGATAGGGTTGAATGTTGGATGGTCTTAGAAGATGCAGCACACCTGGAAGGCAAGTGTTTGTGGTCTGTTTGCACTTTAAGACTGGTGTTAGCAGTGGTACAGGAGGACATGGGACCCAGATGCCATCAGATTCCTTTGACACTGATGATCCTTCATGTGGTTGACCCACTTATATCCACTTGGCTAACCAAGGAGCAGCTTGAGCCAGGCCCTGGCTCTGTGGGGACAGCTGTTCAGATGCTCCCTTGCTGTGCAGTGGGAATGGCCACTTGATCAAATGCTTTGAGATCAGCATAAAAGTCACTAAATGAGTACAGGCAGAACTTGTATTTTTCATGTTGGAGAAGGAGAGTATTTGGGACTAAGCCCTGATATGACCTGTATCATGTCACCTGGAGCCCCATCCTGATGTAGACTCTGTCCCTTCCTGTCTGAGCCCTGTGTGAGAGGTCAAGCACTGGTCAGACCGTTTGGCCTTCTAAGCCTGCAGCTATCAGGAAGAATTGATTGAGGGCTGGGGAGTCACTAACCCCTCTGCAGACTTTCTAGGCCATTAGCACCACAAAAAGACACGTTAGAGAGACAATCCTGAGAGCATCAATAAATTGAGATTAATTAAAAACTTTAGAAAAAAATCACTTTTAGTGTGTAATTTGTTGAGAAGCATACAGTGTGGTTTTTTTTTAAAACCATTTTCTAGGGGAAATCACTCATTTCCCTTTGATTAGCCAATGGCATTTTGAGGATTTGTATTTGATGGAAGACCCAGTCATCACAGTTGTGCCCAAACCCACAGCTTGGAGGAAGTATGAGCTTCCTAAGAACAAAAAGTGGACACTTCCAAGAGTTAAGGACCTGGGCCAGCTTGGGTGGGGGTGGTTTGGAGTAAAGGCCTGAGGCCCCAAGTCCTTCCTGGCCTGGCTGCTAACACAGGTATTTCAGCAGAGTATCTCCATTTCCCCTCTTTGGGGTCTCTTTTTGGGTTTGGTAGCAAGGGTCTGCCTTGGAGAAAAACCCTGAGTATATCCACCGAGTATATCTGAAGGGGCTGAGGATTCTATGAAAAGGAAGGCATGAGAAAATACAGTGGTACATTGAGAACAGCAGGACCAGCACACATAGAGACTTCGCTGCCATTTGGACTTGAAAGAGCAGAAGCATTTTGTGACAGGGAAGGAGCTCAGAGCCTAAATTTTTTAGGAGGGACAGTTTCCTGTGTTCTTTGGGATGACCCTTACCTCTCCCCCGCCCCCTGACCGCACAATTAGCCACCGATACATTAGCCAGGATACGCAGAGTACAAACACCACTTAGCTCTGGCACTTGACCCAGAGTGCTCGGAGATCTTGGGTGCCTGTGAGCCTGAAACACAAAATGCAGCTCTTCCACACAGCTCAGCCCACCTGAATTCAGCTTCTATTTATTGAATGTCTGAGAGCACAACATAGCTACTAGATCCTGTAGCACACCGGCATCACTTGAGAAGTTTAAAATGACACCACTGTCCAGGTCTCATCCAAGGCTAGTTAGATCAGTGTCTTAGGAGGTGGGGTCCGGACATCAGGGTTCTAACATGCAGACAGGGTTGTAAAACACTGTTTTACATTCTGCAGAAACTCACCAGCCTAGTGATACACATTTGTGCATGTGAACTTTTGTATTAATTCAATCAGAGTGCGTCACCCAACTTGATTCATTTCTAATTGCTTTGGCAAAAAGGAATAGTGGGTTAAACACGGGGTGGGGCGGTGCAGCTCAGAGGGGAGCACACCTTTACTTAGAACCAGGCCAGGATTTGGTGTTCAGGGAAACATCTCTCCTGCTCACCCCAGGCCTCGCTGTGGAACAGCGGGGCCAGGTGTGTTCCAGCACATCTCACCCTCTGGAATGTGCTCCCTTCACCCTTTGGCATAGAGAAGGGCAAGTCTGTTAGGCTTCAGGGGATGGCTTAAGTCCCATCAGTTTAGCAAGGCATCTGCTGGGTAGTGTGGGAGGACGGATGACTGTAAAATCTGAAGCTTGAAACCAGATAACAGATATCTAAGTGTGAACGTTCTTGTTACGGATGCCCCCAGGAGCTAGTGACAGGCACGTGGGAAGTCAGG
Organism: Monodon monoceros; assembly: GCF_005190385.1. NCBI lineage: Eukaryota > Metazoa > Chordata > Mammalia > Artiodactyla > Monodontidae > Monodon > Monodon monoceros. The sequence continues at coordinate 61,545,539 of NW_021703784.1, read as the reverse complement.
GCTAGAGAAAATAAATTGCTTTTACATCAGCCTTCTCCTTGAGCTTCTGTCATGTCTGAGATTTTTCTAGAAGTTTCCTCTTCTTTAACTCTGGTGATGCTGTGCTCTCCTGCTTGTTTGTTCATGCATTGAAGAGTTAATATGTGCCTGCAGGTTCCAGGGCTATGCTAAATTTTAAAAAAATCTGTAAAAATCTGTCCTCAAGGAGTTTGCAGTCTAGTGGAGATGCATAAGTAAAAGATGTTGAGGAGTCAAAAGGTACAATTTAAAAAAAAAAGATTTTGAAAATGCACGGTGGTAAGTGTATTGATGGAGCCGCGCACAAGGTAGTATGTGACACAGTGGAAGGAAGGTCCCCTAACCTCGCCCTGGGGGCATAGCACTGGGGCAAGGCTCCCTCCCTCCCTGCTGGACACCACAAGTAAGTGGTTTTCAAAGCTGTCTTTACACCAGGCTCAGGCTTCCCACAGCCTGCTGGAGCTAGCCCTGAATGTCAGCATCTCACAGTTACTACCTCCCTGCCCTGCTGGGGACCAACCACATCTCCACACCCAATTCTGTACCCAGCACTGGTCTTCCCCATGTTTCTCAGCCACCTCACCCCATGGCACCTTGTCCACAGTCCCCTTCTATTTCTTCCATCCTAGGCATCCCCACTGCCAGGCCCCAGGTCTGGTCCCCTACTAGCGCCAGCCATGGCTATTTCAGGCAAACGTGTGAAGCTGGACTTCCAGGCTTTCAATTCTTCCCCTTCCCTGTGTCCTTCCCTCAGCTGCTGCCTTATCCTTCCCAACACGAGGGGCTATCCATGTCACCCTGCTCCAAGGGTTCCCAGTTGCCTTTCAAATGAAGCAGGAACTTCTTTGCTATTCAAGGTCCTCTGCAGTGTGACCCAGTCTATCTTCCCAGCTCTGTCTCCTGTAACTTCCCTGCATGTACTGTGCTTCAGCCAAATTGAATAACACTGTGTTATCTGAACATACTCTGTGTCTCCCAGCCTTCATACTATGCTCACACCCTTTCTTTTGCCTAGAATCCCTTCTCCTGATTTAAAATTGAAGAAACACTGCAGAGCTCATACCTTCATCAGCTTTTCCATAAAACCCATCCCGATACCCACAACCAGAGGTGACTTCTTTCCTTTGTACCACCATTTACCTTATCTCACAATTACTTGTACAGTTGTCTCTTTCCCTCTGCTGAAGGAGATGCTCCAGAGCAAAGGAATTCGATCTTACGCATCTGTGTTTTATTGTCTCCTCTAGCACTGTGCTTAGGAAAGAGAAGGTGTTCAATAAATACTTACTGAACTGATTATCCAGGTGTCCAGGTGGAGGGCCTGTTTAAGGGAGCTCTAGACCCATGAGGGCTGGGTTAATTACCTGCGGCCCCACTGGCTTCAGTTCTGAGAGCTTCTGTGATGCAAGGACCTGACGAGAGACCTTGTCTCTGCTTAGCAGGAGCCCCTGGGCTGCCGGGGCAGGGTGGTGGTGGGTGGGGCGGTGTGTGAAGCAGTCACAAAAGCAAAGGCTAAGCCTTCTCCCCCTCCAGATGTGGACGAGTGCCTGGAGAACAATGGCGGCTGCCAGCACACCTGTGTCAACGTCATGGGAAGCTACGAGTGCCGCTGCAAGGAGGGGTTTTTCCTGAGTGACAATCAGCACACGTGCATTCACCGCTCAGAAGGTAGCTCTGCTCGGCTGGGGGCAGGGGGCAGGGTCACATCTGAGAATCCCCCACCCCCATCCTCAAAGGCTCTAGAGGGAAGCACGGAGTTTAGAAAGCCTGGAGGCCTGAGGACAAGTGGGCAGGTTATTTTAGCTGCACCTTTCTCACCCTGCTAAATAAGTGGGTTGGACTGGGTGAGCTCTGAGGTCTCTTCAAACTCTCACATTCTCTGATTCTAATCTCTAAATGGAGTACATTTCAAACATGACTAGACGTCTCAGGAGAAATGCAATGGATGATCTTCCCAGTTTTTCAGAAAGGTGCTGGAAACCACAGCACATTTTTTGGGGAAGGAGGGGCTGGAGCCTTCCTTTGGAGACTCAGTGAATTGCCCTGTTTTCAGCAAGACCCGGCATTCCCTGTGTTTTGCGTTTTTGAACTCTGAGCTTCTGGGATTCCAGGGGGCAGGTGAACCCCCTCCCCAGACTGGGGGTCTCTATACTATGGTTTTCTTCACCCATGTTGTCATTTACCATTCCTCCATAAATTTGCAGAAAATTCTTCTCCTCTGATGGCTCATTCTCTCTGCATTGAGTTTATACCTATTTTATTCTTCTATTAGTTCAGTAGATTCTCAGGAGGGAGAGGAATTAAGTACCTGTGGCCCATCAGCCACTTTGAACTCAGTGATGTGCTTTTAATTCTCTGCTCTTTCTTAAGCCAAAGAACCACATTTTTAAAACAATTTTATTTATTTATTTTCGGCTGCACTGGGTCTTTGTTGCTGCGCGCAGGCTTTCTCTAGTGGTGAGCAGGGGCTACTCTTCATTGTGGTACACGGGCTTCTCATTGCGGTGGCTTCTCTTGTTGCGGAGCATGGGCTCTAGGCACACAGGTTTCAGTAGTTGTGGCTCACGGGCTCAGTAGTTGTGGCTCACAGGCTCTAGAGCGCAGGCTCAGTAGCTGTGGCACACGGGCTTAGTTGCTCCGCGGCATGTGGGATCTTCCCGGACCAGGGCTCGAACCCGTGTCCCCTTCATTGGCAGGTGGATTCTTTTTTTTTTTTTTTTTGCAGTACACGGGCCTCTCACTGTTGTGGCCTCTCCCGTGGCGGAGCACAGGCTCCGGACGCGCAGGCTCAGCGGCCATGGCTCAATGGCCCAGCCGCTCTGCGGCATGTGGGATCTTCCCGGACCGGGATACGAACCCGTGTCCCCTGTGGACTCTCAACCACTGCGCCACCAGGGAAGCCCAGCAGGTGGATTCTTAACCACTGTGCCACCAGGGAAGTCCCCAAAGAACCACATTTTGATGGCTGTATGTCTTCCAAGGTTGCCTGTGCCTGTTTTTAAGGGAAGTGCCCCAAATTCTACACTATTAGCTCCTTTAGGCATGTGCTGCGCATTCATCCTCATAACTTAAGAATGTGGTGATTTTCAGTTCTTCTGCTGTTTGGAGATTTGTAGATTTATTGTTTTAATCGTGGTGGTTTTAGTGATTTTTCAAGGGTTTCTTTGTGGAAGATGATTTTTGCCTCATTTTCCAAGAATGATGGCCCCTTTCTTATCCCTAACCAGAAGGCCTGTCTGGGTACTAAGAAGAAGGGTCAGAGAAATGGGGAGTCGGATGCTCTTGTTACCCAAGCCTGCTCATTGTCTGTGTGGAAGCTGGGTGGTCATAGACACTGACCCTAATCAGGTGGATCTCTTATCTCATGCAGGTGTGTGGCCCTTGATTAAGTAGCAGTTAGGTTTCATTTTCACTTTCCTGCCGGGGGTTCTCTGGACTCTTGGGTGAGCTCTGCCTCTGGTCAGAGGCTGAACTAAGATGCCAGCAGCACGAATGATCTGGATCTCAGGGCCTCTCCCTTTTGGTTGCTCAAAGCTGCTTCCTGGAAAGTCACTCTGGCTTTCTCTTCAGGCGGTGGGGAGGGGGGTGGCGCCCAGTAGGTCAAGCCAGGGCTTGAACACCCCCAGTACGGGTCCCACCACTCATGAAGCCACTCTCGGTGATTAAGATCACCTCTCACCCTCGCTCTTCCAGAGCAGTGGCTCAGCCCCTTTCTCCTGTCCCAGACTAGACAAGGCTCCAAGCCCCCCAGACTGATTACAGACACGGGCTCCTCACACCAGGAGTAAATACAAGAGCAGTTCCTTTCCGCAATTTGTGTTTTCTAAATTTTCTACAATTCAGACATTCTTAGAACCCCTGAAGAGTATTTAAAATGAGCATATTTGTCTGGAGCTATAAACCAAAATACAAGAATTTGAGTTGTGGTCTGGAAGCACTCTCTGTGATTTTCTGTTGTGTTTCAACCTGATTGCTGGGCAAATTCACGGCAGCGTGAGCCAGCAGATTGGAGCGGTCTGCAGCTGGCCCCTTCCATCCTCTTCAAATAGAGCCATCTGTAAACAGTGTTCCTGTAGGGTTTCCTCCTTGATGTGCACATTAAACCCTTAGAAACTGTATTAAAATAGACGTTAAAACCCATAGCTGATTCTCTGAAGATGGTTGAAAGAAGGTAAACACCGCAAGCTAGTATTTTCTAGTGTAGCTGTTGTTGTTTTTAATAATTATTTACTAAATGTTCTTTAATATAGAGGATCTTAATAGCTGATTCTGAGAGAAACTCAAGCTATTGTGTTTTTTTTCATCCTTAGAGACCCCAAAGCTCTGATAAAGAGACTGTGTGTTTTCATCCATGTAATGAGGGTAGGCTAGAGGGAGACACACCACCCCAGCCTGCCTTTGTGCGTATTCATGGGAGCTCAGGCTCTCAAAATGAGCATTCCTCTTTTGTTTTGTCCGCTCCGAGAGTATTTTTAGATGTTTGCACTGCTGCCTTTTTAGAGTAGTAAGGAAGGTGTCAGGTTAGTGAGGAAGAGGCTGTGCTCTCAGCAGAGGCTGTTTCCCCCTTTTCTTGCCCTATTTGCAAGGCATACTTTAATTTGGTTTCCAGAAATATTCTTCAGTGAGACCCTGAGCCTGGGGACCACCAGAATGGGATATTTCTCACAGTTCTGAGCTGTTTCCTTCCTGGTGAACTAACGACCCGAAACAGGACTGCCAGGGCAGTTTCTGGGGGAGCCAGAACCATAGCTGGGCCTCCCAGTTTGGACCAGATCCATCTGCCACCCCTAGCAGTGACCTTGTTTTGAGCCAGGGGACTGTGAAAAGCTTCGGGGTCAACTCTTAAAAAGCCCTTAGCATTTCCAGAGCCATTTAAACCTCCGATGTCTCCTGGTAACTTTAGGTCTTGCTTGATAGGATATGACATCAGGGGGCAACTTCTTTGTATCCCCATGGTATCTGGTACACTGTCAGTTCTTACAAAATATCTCTTGTGTAAATGGATTGCTCTGAGGCAGTAAAGGTCACTTTGCAAATGTCTGAACAGACTTGTAAACAGAATGAAAAAGAAAAAGAAGAAGAGGAAGAAGCAGCTGACCTGTTTAGGAGTGTACCTCACAGGTGTTACTGCTGCCTTTTCTTGGGCACTGTTAGGTTTACCCTTGGGTGCTCCTGGGCCCTATTACTTCAAATGTTCTGCTGATCCAAGAACAAAGGTAATGCTTGCTGGGCCTTCCTAGAGGAACAGAACACTGCTTCTGGAGGCAACTCTTACCTTCTGTGCCATCTTATTACTGGGAGCAAATAACGCCTTCAGAAGTCACCAGCCAGAGCAAAGAGAGAGCTTTCCACTGACCCCGTGCAAGCTTCTTTCTGTGTTAATTGACAGCAGCCCTTGGCACGGGTGAATGAATCCCAGCAACTTCCAGCAGATTGAGTGGTGGAGTTCAAACAGCTTGTAACTGTCAGATAAAAAACAAGATAGTTTTAAGAGAATATGGGATGTATTAACTGTTGCTCTGTCTTTTGGAATAGGAATGACATCTGTTTGTATTAAAACAATCATTCCAGTTAAGCACAGATCAACGGCCCCATGGTGAGAACTGGAGAGAAATGACTTTTGACTTCATTAGAACCAATTGGCTAAGGTTTTAGGGGCACAATACGGAACAGTATTGGATCCTAGCGAAGCTGAATGAAAGCTTTTTGTACTCATGTTAAAACAGTGCCACTTCCAGTATTAGAAAATGTCTTGTTAGTGGAGAATCAATGAGAACAAAATCCCTACTCTTAAAGATGTTTTAGAGTTAACATTGCACAAATGCAAAGAAGCATCCCATGAAGACGTACTTATTAATGTTGTACAAACCAAGGAGAGGTTTTGAGATTGCTTTTGGGTTTGATAACAGTTCCTTCAGAGTGCTGGGAGGTGGCAGAGCCCCCTAAAGGATTGGTACTGAGAAGAGGCCTGATGGTGGCAAACCACACAGGTGTCTACTTTGCTATGACCCCATCATTTAGATGCATGTTAAACCATCCAGGAAGATAACCCTGTTTCCTACCACAGTTACCACAAGATCGGGCCTAATGAAAATTACAGTATACCTGAGAAGGATTTTACAGCAGCTAAAGGAAACCACATATATGAGTTCTCTCTCTGTTCTCTCTGCTGTTGTCCTCCAAGCCCACTGAGGGAGGGCCCAGGGACTAACTGAAGGTGGTCACATAAGAGAGGTCCCTGGGCAGGTGTCCATGGGGTGATGCTGAGATACAGTAGTCACAGTCACCTTCAAAGTGTGGATTTGGTGGGGGTAGAGTGGAGGGTTGAAATTTTCTGAAAGTCATCTTCAAGAATATGTGAAAAGGTTGGGAATCTTCATCAGTCTATCTTCAGATTTTTGTAGAGAGATTCTCCTTTTCTGTTTGTATTCTTGATCAGCATGGGTAACAACATGGCAGAGATAAGAGTCTGAGGACATGTTCCTGGGGTCCACAGGTTCTGATTCCACACCCAACAGAGAGCTCCTGGTGGGTACTTTCTTTCTTTTTTTCTTTTAAATTTTTTTTTGGCCATGCCATGCGGGATCTTAGTTTCCCGACCAGGGACTCAACCCGGGCCCTCGGCAGTGAAAGCTCAGAGTCCTACCCACTGGACCACCAGGGAATTCCCTCCTGGTGGGTACCTTCTTTTCAGTGTATTGGGAGAGCTCCTACCTCTTTTGGGGAATTGAAACATCCTATCTCTTGGGTGACGTAAGAAAGTTTTCATATCTCTGTTAAATGACCTGGCTTGATTTGAGTGATGTATTCTTTTAAAACATGGGACTGATGGACACCCAGGCAGGCAGGTCTGTGGCCCACCCCCCAGACCCTTGCCTCACTCCCGGGGTCAGGATTCTGTTGCAACCTGGTCACTGGCTGCGTGCTGCTGTTTTGCAGAGGGTCTGAGCTGCATGAATAAGAATCACGGCTGTAGTCACATCTGCAAGGAGGCCCCGAGGGGCAGCGTTGCCTGCGAGTGCAGGCCTGGTTTTGAGCTGGCCAAGAACCAGAGAGACTGCACCTGTAAGTACAGACTGGCACACAGCTGTGCTGGGAACCATCCTACCCCAGAGGTTGTCTTGTGCAGGCCAGCATTAGAAACATCAGGGAGGGCAGTCACGTGAGATATTGAGGGTAATCTCCTGTAGGGAAGGGAAATGATGTTTTCTAAAAGAACCAGTCGGAAGGAAATAGCACTCAGGAGTAAGGAGCGTGAATGTTGGGGGCCAGGTCTCTCTGTCCCCGTAGAATAGAGTCAAATTTCCTCATCTGGCAGCTCTTTGGACCCCAGACTCCTGGCTTTTGGAGAAAGCCCCCATTCTTTCATGCCTCCAAGGCTTTTCTAAGCCTTCCTTCCTTCCTAGCTTGGTGAATTCTCACTCAATTTTTAATATCCTGCCTAACTTCTAATCATGATAAAGATAATAGCTACTTTGGGGGAGCATTTATTATGTGCAAAGCCTTGTCTAAAGAGGTGCCATATTGCATTTAATTCTTACAGTCACCACCTTATGAGCTAAGTGGAGAAAATCGTGGAGAAGGTAAAGCTACAAGGTCACACAGGAAGTAAGTGGCAAATGTAGGATTCACATGTAGGCCTGCCTAACTGTAAGGCTTGTGCTCCTGGTCACCATGAAACATAACCTCGGAAGCCTTCCCCGATGGCCTCGGACAAGGCAGCCAGTTTGTATTTTGGCTCCCATAGCGCTGTTTATTCCTTGATGGTAGCACGTGGCATTCTGGGGTTGAATCGTGTGTTTGATTCAACCACACGATTGGGTTGAATCTGGAGTTGAATTTATGTGTCTGTCTCCCCAACTACGAGCCCCACCAAGTCAGGGATCTTGTCTTACTTTTGCCTCTCAGTCTTCCCCTGGATGTGCTCAATCCACATTTGTTTAATGGATGAGTCAATGAATGGTGTACACAGTCCAGACGCAGCTGCCACACGATGAGGAAACACAATAATAGCTCCAATGGATAATAGGAAACAACCAGCCATTAAAGGTGCTTCTAAACCGCTATTTACGCCAGAGGAAACACTGAGGGTTCCCCTGTAGGAACTCTTCCCAAAGTCATGGACCCTCTAGAAGATGCCTGCAGTTTGCTGGGGATGGTTGTTTACAGTGAGTAGACCTCAGTGGCTAAGAGAAGGAGAGGCAGTTTCGTCGGTGAGAGACTCCTCTCTGTTGTCTCCATCGCAAACCAGAGTGCAACCTCAAAGCCTGACAAACCAGGGCTGATGCCACCGTCACCAACAACAGGTTCTGACAGCCTCACAGGGCCCCTAAAAGTGGGGCTGGCTCCAGCTGTCTTCAAAAGGAGGACCCAGGTCTCCACAGGAGAGTCACCTGTGGAGTGAGACTCAGCGTTTTACAGCTTTTTGGGAGCCAGTAGAATACCTGAGAACTTACTTTTAAAAATTTAAAACGTTTTTAAGGTATCACTGCTCAAATAATAGTATAAGATTATATTCAGATATTGTAAAACTTGAGGATATAATAAAGAATCCAGAATTCCACCACACAATCCGTTGTTTTGCTTTTTCCTATTCCTATTTTGTTGTTGATATGCGTACACAATTTTTACACAGCTATAGCCACAGGACAGTTTTTTCTCACAGCGCAAATATGTTTTTAGTTCTTTTAAATTAGAAAATTAAAAATGGTTGTGTAAGAGTTTAAACAGTCCAAAGAAACATATAACATTTCCCCCTTTTCCTTTGCCATTTCCTCTGCCAGAGGTAACCACTGTTGAGTTTGATGAATAGATAGTTTTGTAGTTGTTTTTTTTTCCCCCTTGGCTTGTCATCAATGTGTTCATACATAAGCTTTGTAATTATTGGTTAATGTTGCATTAACTGTGTGCAAAGAGTCATCATTTCCTCTGATTACCCTCCCTTTTAACTAATGCACATGGCATCTGATGAGAGAAATCCTAACATATACATACAAATTAAATATTGTCTGTTCCAGATATTAAGTGTTATAGCATTTCCAAATGCCCTAGTACTTCTCGTGATAGAGCAAAGCACTAGTTTGGAATCTTTTGGTATAATTTCCTTTAAATAGTGAAAAATCTCCCCTGACCTTCCCATGTCTATCTTTCTGTATAACGTTGCTCTAAATCTGTCATTAATCATTTCTACAAGTCATATCGTGACTACCTGTTGATATAGACGGGGACGTGGTCTGAGTCAAGGTTCTCTCTTTTATGCACAATTCCTAGCACATGCTAGGTGCTCAAATACTTCCTGAATGAAAATCAGAGTTCTTCGGGAGCAAATACAGCCCCAGTTGTGGAAATCTCCGTGCTTTATGGTTTGATTCTTTTTCCTCTCAGTGACCTGTAACCATGGAAACGGCGGATGCCATCACTCCTGTGAGGACACTGCTGCAGGCCCAGAGTGTAGCTGCCATCCCCAGTACAAGATGCACACGGATGGAAGGAGCTGCCTTGGTGAATGGTGACCCCAACACTGGGTTAGGGTCTTCCCCAGCCTGCTCGCCCCACCCCAGCCCTAATCCTAACGATTAATATTGTTTAGTACTAGAGGCAGGGTGTTTCCAGTGCACATGCCCTCAAGCATGTCCCATGCTGCCTCACATGTGGCCGTGGAAGTAGTCTAGGCCTGGACTGGGGGCCCCTTTCTCCCTGTGAAACCTTGGAAAGCCCTTTTTCCTCTCCTGGATTAGGCTGCTCCTGAAGCTGGTATTCTGAAGATCGGAACAGCACATCCCAAAAGGCCAGGGCAATGCAAAGTTAAAGCTAGCTGTTCATGATGACAGGTGGCCTTTGCCATCAGCAGGAGCCAGGGTTGCATATTTCTGGTGGGATGCCTGCCTGTCCTGCCCTTCATGGCGTGTGCTTTGTTAGCTCCATTTCAGATGTTCCCCAATCCAAGATTCTCTTTGTCCTGGACTGAGGGTTCTGGAGTGAATCTGAAGCTTGCGTTCCCCAAGGTCTCTGGTTAGTACAATAGAATAAAAAAATCTTTTCCATATTTAATGTCTATTAAGGCTCTGAGGCCATTTAACACAGAGCCTCATTACAACATATTTTTATTGAATGAACAGAGTCACATTTCTCACATTGTTCTCATGTCTGGGATTTCCACAGAAGTGGTTGTGCAGGGGATGAACAATCTGACTCATTTAGTTTGAGAACTGTGCTGTTTGCATCTCTTGCAGAGCGAGAGGACGCTGCCCTGGAGGTGATGGAGAGCAATGCCACATCCATGGCAGATGGGGATAAACGGGTGAAACGGCGGCTGCTCATGGGTAGGCGCCTCATCCACCCTCCCCCGCCACTGACGTTGTCCCTTCCCCCCCCCCAACTTACTGCATCAGGCCTGAACCTGGGGCCCATGTGCCCTCAGACCAGCTGAATTAGAGTCAGCAGCTCCTGTCCAGCCAGGGTGTGTCTGCTCTCCACTCACTGCTATTGCTTAGTCACCATCCAGGACCCCTGGTATTGTGGGAAGAGCGCCGGCCCAGCCATCAGAATAACTGGGTTAGCGTCATAACGCTGCTGAGACTTGCGCTGAGACTTGGGCAAACTGTCCCGAGCCGCTGTGTCCTGGTCTTCCTCTAAAATGGATGTAATACAGTTGACCTCTTAGGGTTATCAGGAAGCTCGGTTAAGACAATAATATGCAAAAGTGCCCAGAGTCCGCTGTCTGGGACTTAGTGGGTGGTCAGTGCACGTCAGACCACCCGCCCTCTGAGTAACTGTGACGAGAGAGGCATTTTGGGCAGCCCCTATTTAGCATATGGTAATTTGGCTGGGGTTTTGTCCACTGAGTCTTCTATTTTGGACTCAGCGCATGTTAATGGCAGAAGAGATGAATGGAGAAGAGTGGCACTTGGCTGGGGGACACAGGATGGTCTGGCAGCCGGTCTGCTGGAGCTGGAGGTGACTGCAGACGTTCAGCGGTGGCTGTGAGGGTGGGCATCAGATCATTTGACGTTATTATTCTGGAGAAAGCTCAGCCTGGCCTCAACAAAACTGATCTTTCGATAGCTTCTGGATTTAATAGTCAGGTAAGGTATTAAGCAGCCATTGGTTACCAGGCAGGTGACATTTCTCAGCTCTTTTCTGCCCTATTAAAATTATTATTTTTAATTGCCTTAAGATAGTACATATGAATAATATTAAAAACCTTAAAAACTTAATTAGCACTATTAAGCTTGTAAAGCAATATATCATTTCCCTGTCTCCTAACTAGCCATTTGCCAGGGCCCACAATTTTCAATTCTCCTAGTTGTTTCTTCTTCTCCTGACTCCCCCTCCCACATGTTTCTGAAAAGGGAAGTGTATACAGTTATTTCTTTTTTTATAAATTTATTTATTTATTTTTGGCTGCGTTGGGTCTTCGTTGCTGTGTGCGGGCTTTTCTCTAGTTGCAGCGAGCGGGGGCTACTCTTTGTTGCCGTGTGCAGGCTTCTCGTTGCGGTGGCTTCTCTTGTTGCAGAGCACAGGCTCTAGGCACACGGGCTTCTGTAGTTGTGGCACACGGGGTCAGTAGTTGTGGCTCACAGGCTCTAGAGCGCAGACTCAGTAGTTGTGGCACACGGGCTTAGTTGCTCTGCGGCATGTGGGATCTTCCCAGACCAGGGCTCGAACCTGTGTCCCCTGCATTGGCAGGCAGATTCTTAACCACTGCACCGCCAGGGAAGTCCTACAGTTATTTCTTGATGTGTCAGGTTTTATTTGTTTTGTTTTGTTTTTGTTTTTGTTGGCCGCACCACACGGCTTGTTGGATCTTAGTTCCCTGACCAGGGTTTGAACCTGCGCCCTCGGCAATGAGAGTGCAGAGTCTTAATCACCGGACCACCAGGGAATTCCCTTGATGTGTCAGTTTTAGATATTAGCTTTTGACTTCCTACCACAGAAGAATAAGTTATATCTCCCTTCTGTCCCCTTCCCCCATATCCTTAATATAGTTTTATCACAATTTACATATTATGAATATCTAAATATGATTCACCCCTGAGTCATGTAATGTGCTATGATTATGTTTTCTTTGTTTGCTTAGTTTTCTTAGTACCTCTTACCAATTTTTTTTGCAAATTTCTGGCGGAGCTCTAAAACCTTTACAATATGTTCAAATACAGCAGGTAACTTATCAATTCTATTTTCTTCTTAAAAAGTCCCTTCTGAGGCTTCCACCCTGCTCTAGCAGGGCCTGAATCCTGGGCCAGCTGCACCTCTGTCATCCTGGCCTTTCCCTGAGCCACAGCCTGGGAATTCCCTTTCCCATGCCCCTGTTTTGGTGGATCCCATGTCTTCTCTTTTGTTAGTTTACATGGGTAGATATAGATTTTTTAAAAACTTGGCATACTTGAAAATGCCTTTATAGTCTACCTTCACCCTTTCTTGAGAATTTGGCTCAGGATGGAATTCAAAGTTGGGAAAAATATTCCATCAGAGTTTTAAATAGTGCTCTATCGTTTTGAGCATTCAGTGTTCTTTCAAGAAGTCTAAGTCACTTTTATTCTTGATTCTTTGTATGGAACCTACGAGAGCTTCTCTCTGGATGTTCTCAGGGTCTCCTTTTTGTCCCTGGTGATCTGAAATTTCACAACAATGTCCACACTGTGGGATTTGTCCCACTTGTTATTCTGAGCACTGAGTAGGCCTTTTCAAGAGGGACATTCACATCCCCTGGTTCCGAGAAATTTTTCTTTTGATAACTTTCTTCACTTTTCTCTTTCTCTCCGGGACTCCTATTAGCTGGCTGTTGTAATTCCTGGATTGCTCCTCAAATTTTCTTCTTTTTTCTCTTCTTGATATTTTTGTTCTACTTTCTAGGAGATCTTTCATTTTTTTCTTCTAATCCTTCTATAGGGTTCTTTTTAAATTTCAGCTTTCATATTTTAATTTTTTAAGAATTTTACTTTGGTCTTTTGTTGTAGGAACCTGTTCTTATTTCATGGATGCTTTTCTTACCTCCCTGAGGAAATTAATGATAAGATTTTCTAACTTCTCTGTTGTTCCCTGTATTATCTTTGCTTCCCTCAGGTTCCTTTTCCCTTGTTTGTTTGATTTGGTGTATTTATTTAATACTAGAGGCTTTCCTGAGATGTCCGGTGATCCTTGGCTGACTTTTCTTATTTAATAGTGGAATATTGAAAAGCCACTTGGATATTCTGTCAGCTGGTGGGCTTTATGCTTGGTTGACTAGGCAGTGGCTTAGTCATTTCATTTGGAGATCTTCAAATGCCAGAATCTATAGGTCTTTTCACTTGGGCCGGTCAGTTTGGCTGGAGAGGAATCCTTCAGTCTCCTGCTGAGGGGATTTAGACTTGGCTGCCAGTGTCCTGGGAACTGGGGTGCAGAGGGGGTGAAAGTTTGAGATCTCTTTTTTCACAGTATAGACTTTCACCTGACAGCACCTCCTCTGCTGTTACTGGTGCCCTTTTCCAGAGAAGAAATTTATCTGCTTTAGTCCAAATAGGGATGTGCTGTGGGCTGTGGAATTAAGATGGGGATCTGGGAGCCTATTTGTTATACAGACTCTCAATCAATCTTCCTATTTTTAACTCCATCCTCACCTCTGCCTCTAGACTAACTTTAGTACCTCCAGTTCCTGAGCCTCTCTGGGATTCTGTGGCTCAGATGAGCTTACCACTTGTTGGCATCACTCTGCAGACTGCTAGGTTTTTTTAAAAAAATAAATTTAATTTATTTTATTTTTATTTATTTTTGGCTATGTTGGGTCTTCGTTGCTGCGTGCAGGCTTTCTCTAGTTGTGGCGAGCAGGAGCTACTCTTTGTTGTGGTGCGCAGGCTACTTGTTGCAGTGGCTTCTCTTGCTGTGGAGCATGGGCTCTAGAGCGCGTGGGCTTCAGCAGTTGTGGCACATGGGCTCAGTAGTTGTGGCTCGCGGGCTCTAGAGCTCAGGCTCGGTAGCTGTGGCACACGGGCATAGTTGCTCCGCGGCATGTGGGATCTTCCCAGACCAGGGCTCAAACCCGTGTCCCCAGCATTGGCAGGCAGATTCTTAACCACTGCACCACCAGGGAAGCCCCACGGCTAGGGTTTAACTTTCTGCTATGCCAGTTACTGTTCCTCCATTGACATGCCACTTCCAGAAGATTTGACATCTTTCATCTATTGTCTTTTATTTGTCCTTAAGGATTTATACTTTAAAAAAATTATTTACTCTCATTTTAGTGAGTTTTGGTGAGGAAACAGAGATAAACATACATGTTCTATCTGTCATATTTAATCAGAATTAAGTTTACCGCCCCCCCCCTCCCCACCCCCGAGGCTTTACAGAGGTAGCTATGGAAGTGAAATCAGTTTCTGGATGCGTAAGTGCTAACCGTTGAATGAATGTTGAATAACATTTGTGTATTACTTGGAATTCATGCATGATATACAGAAATAGAAGGCCATTAGCTTGTTGTTCTTCATCTCTATAGATATGATTTAACAACTGTGGCTGCTTTTTCATGTAACTATGACAGGTCTTTCTCCTTTCAAGGAAAGGTAAACTTCTAATCTGAGTTACTCGGCAGTTGCCAGGAGGAAGTCATTGGTCTGCGGCAAGGGAATGGGTGGCATGGGCAACGTTTACCCTCTCTTGCTTTGCCCATTACACATGGTGAATAGAGAAGGTTCAGGATAAAGGAGGGAACATCCCCCTTTGCTGTGTTCTGCATTCACATCTAGGCTGCTAGATGTGGTCATACTTGCAGGTCACTGGCTGTCGATCAACAGGAGCTTTTAGTGGCTTCAAATCTGCCACTGAAAAGGCTCAGCAGGTTGGCAGAGACATCTTTCCCCTTCTCTCACCCTGTCAGGCTTCCTCGGGAGATGTCACTTATTTAGATGGGTGCGGGGAGGAGCTGCCCCTGTTCTCCCTCTAACTCACCTGCAGGTGGCAGAGGCTTGGGATATGACCATGAGGACCCCACACGCTTCCTGACTTTCATGAATTTTTGTCAAGTATTAACACTGCACCAATACCCCTTTCTTCCCAGCTGTGTGAGCACTTCTTTAGGAAGCTAACTGCCTTTTTCTTACCTCCTTGGCAGAAACGTGTGCTGTCAACAATGGAGGCTGTGATCGCACCTGTAAGGATACTTCGACAGGTGTTCATTGCAGTTGTCCCGTCGGATTCAGTCTCCAGTTGGATGGGAAGACCTGTAAAGGTAGCCTGTGCCCCTCCATGCGGCTAATGTGTGGGAGTAAAGGCAGCTCTTCCCCTCCACACCTCCTGAGGGACCCCAGTTTTGCTTATGATTCATATCGATCAAAAGGAAGCTTTTCTTCCCTGGGCTAGTAGAAGGTTGTAACTGAGTAAGCTTAATTAGAACCAGCTTAATTTCACTAACTGTTGAGAAGGCCAGCTTCTACAAACATCAAATGATCCATTTCAGGCAGTGGCCTTATTAGAAGAAAGCAGTTGTTCAAGGGAACATTCATTTGCAGGAGATAATATCATCATATCATAAATAACAGTCTAGAGATTATTATATAAATAACAGCCAAGATTGTTATCCAGAGAACAATGAATAACTGTACGATTAACTTGTACTGATGCACAGAGACCCCGATGACCGAGTATTTCATGGGCCAGAGTACAAAGGCTTAGTTCTTTAACGTGATAAAAAAGTAGATAACCAGTTACCAGTTGAAACTGAGAAAAGGTAAAATTAATTGAGTGTCAGAAATCACTTAAAAGCATTGAGGCTATTTGATCGTGGTGTAATTTGCCAAAACAAATATTCTAGCTCCTTATAACTTTAATCATTAAACTGGAATGGGAAGTATAGGAAAGGAAGCCATCTTATCTTGAGAGACTTGTGCAAGGATGAGAATATAATAGGACATCACCGTTCTTTCCCATAGCTTGTTTCCTTAATGCTAGTCAAGGGAGGGACAGTGTAAGTCAGAGTTCTCCAGGGGACCAGGCACTTGTCTTTCAAAATGGGTTAAGCCAGACAAGAGAACGTGTGTAAGTTTAAAAACATCAACAAACATCCTTAAATGCTTTTATGGGTCTGTTTTGTTTCAGAGAATAATGAAGCGCACACAATAGCACTTCAGGGATTTGTGGATAAGGAGGCAAGTATCGCTGTCTGATTTGCCGATGCTTGACTGTTACAGATATTGATGAGTGCCAGACGCACAATGGAGGTTGCGATCATTTCTGCAAAAACACCGTGGGCAGTTTTGACTGCAGCTGCAAAAAGGGATTTAAATTATTAACAGATGAGAAGTCTTGCCAAGGTATGTGCTGAAACGTAGCTAGCTGTGCTGTGTAATGCCCACTGGTTGGATTGGAGAAGACGAAACCCGGCTTGGACAGAGACTGGCTCGCTGGGCTTCTCTACGGAGTCATTAATCCAACCTCCACCCTGTGCTTCACTTATTTCATCTGTTAAGTAAAATAAAAACACTGAGGTAGCTCACAGGTATATTTTGGAAATTAAGCTGTTAATGATTAGAGAACACCTCAGTGAACCCATGTGGTGTGATTACAGCGTAGCTCGCTGCTAGAAGTGGAATGGATCACAGAATGCAAGCAGGGTTGCATTAGGGTGTTGAAATTATGAATAATTTTCCCTTTCTAAAATTCCCTTTAATGTTATGGATTTTCTAACAAAATTTGGTGACAAAAAGTTGTTGATTTAGTTAACATACCTTTTCTCAGCAAAAAGTTGGGGTCAACCAGTTGGTCCTTTCCTTATAGGCCTTGTTTGAATGACCAGCCTTTGGTGTTTGGGGAAAGGGTAAGGGTGAGGGAGGGAGGGGATTAAGTGGAGGAAAGGCTGGGCAGTCCTTGGGCAGGATTTCAGACCCCTTCTCAGACACATCCTTCCCATATAAGGGGCGCAGCAAGGGAACTTCTCTGGGTAGCAGTTGTTGATATTAATAAGTGTTTTGCACAGTGATAAGCTGTTTTGGGTTGGGGGCATCATTTATATTTTCAGCTGAGCACATTTTATGCCCCGCTGACATATAGGAAGAAACTCTCAGGAAAGACGTACTGTCATTTATTTCTGATCCATCGCTGAGAATAAGAACAGCCTAACTTATTTTGTTAGAAATCCCAGGATTAAATCAAAATCAGAAAATAGTATCTGATTTCACTTCATATAATAAAGATGCAACATTACCTTTCTATAATCTTATGGTGTGAATTAGGTTTCTCTCTTGTTTTTTTCTTCTTGGTACGTAATTTGTCAGACACTTCACACCCCTTTAAATTCAGCAAGTTCACTCTAGATGACTACTGCACAGTTTTCTTCTGTTTGACTTGGAAGGAAAATTTGCCGTTCCACATAATGTTTCATAATGTATAGAGCAAGAAATACTATTTAAGCTGTGTCAACACGTTAAAAAGGAATTAGAAAAGTGATCTGCTTATTTTTGACAAAGCAAAAGCCTGTTGTGAGCAGCCAAAGTCAGCTACTGAATGAGCCCACTTTCTCGGTAACTGGCTGATCTTAATAAAAGAATTCATAGAATGATATCAGTTACTACAGAAGAAGTGGACTTTTTCTCATTTTTCACTGATCAGTCTTGGTAGAACAAATATTTACACAGAACAAACTTACTAAAGAAATTGTCAGGACTCCTGGGAAAAGTTACGGATGACGAGGTTTTGTAAGATTTTGCCCTCTTTTATTTCATGTTTTTCATTCCTCCAGTCCCTTCCAAATGTTTGTTTTTTGTTAACATAGTTTCTCGTGGCACGTTTGGTGTTGAAAAGGGATCTAGCAGTGGTGTAGTTGGCTTCCACTGAGTCCTGTGCTGGTCCTGGTTTATCCATTTGGAGATACAAGTCATAACTCTGTTAAAATCTTCCAAAGAGTTGAGGAAGTGAAGCACTGAGATTCTAGTGTACAGGAAAGATGTAAGAACCAGACCAGGGAAGAAGAGATGATTAGACTGACAAATACAGCCTCCTGAGGCTAGTTTCCATGACCTCAACTGCAGCCAAGGATGCCTTCATGCTGAACCGGGAAGGGAGGGAACCATGGGGGAGGAACTGGAACTGAACCATGGGGGAGGAACAAAGCCAAGGGATTGGCCAAGAGGATCCTGTTTGGTGCTTAAGCACCACATTTCAGTGTCTGCAATAGAAAATTACTGAGGATGTTAATGTTAATGCATTCTTTTAGTGCAGAGGGCATTAAAACCCAGGATCAACTGGCCTCCTGGGGCCAGAAGATGAATTCTGGCAAGACCCAAAAGAGATAGGAGCTAGATTTATCTCCAGCTTAAGTGTTTTCTCCTTTTAATTGGCCATAGCTTATAAAATTACTATTGCTCCTTTACCAATTAGTAATAGAACAGTAATAATGCACAGGCAGCACCCTAATAGTTTACAAACCCCTTTTAGTTATGTTATCTCATTTGACTTCATTTAAATATTTTAAATTATTCAGCCCTGCAGATAAGCATGGGTGAGAGAGACCAACTGAGCTTTTAGGCAAGTGCAGTGTGCAACAGAATTTGGAAATAAGGGTCCTGGCTGTGAGTATACTTATTGTGGGCTGCTCAACGCTTTGTTTAACACAAGTGAGCAGGGAGAACTGATAGATAATTTTCACGTTGTTGTTTTTGTTATTGGTCAGCAACTGGTGTTCTTGTAAGTGTGTTCTTCTCTCCACTGTCCCTCAGAGTTGGTTTCAGCTCCCCTCTCCCTTTGACAATTACAGATGTGGATGAATGCTCTTTGGATAGGACCTGTGACCACAGCTGCATCAACCACCCTGGCACATTTGCATGTGCTTGCAACAAAGGGTACACCCTCTATGGCTTTACCCACTGTGGAGGTGAGTGGAATCCCTCTAGAGTTGGATGAGGCTGGGCCTTATTCCTAAGGTTTCCCCAGATCAGGGCCAGTTTTTCTACCTTGGGGGCTGAACCGGACATACCAGGCCCTATACAGTAGTAGGGAGTCCATCGACTCGAGGGAAGCAGCTGCTATGGGAAATCGTCCCACATTGATCCCTTTAACTCGTCACGTGTGAAATGGAGTAGAGAGAAGAGCTGAGCTCTTTCAGTTGTGAATTCTTTATGGACTTTATTGATACAGTTGTACTCAGACAGTGGGTGGGTCTCTCAGGAGCTGGTGCCCTGTCCGCTGGAACTTCCCAAGATAGTGAAGTCATGGCCCTCGGAGAGGCTTGGCAGTGCACCAACCGATTCCACAGCTCTGCTGTGCATAGGAACTGGCTGCGGAGCTTGGTTTGAGCTCTTTGAGCTGGTCTTTGTGCTGGTCTCTGAGCTGGAAGTGGGACCATGGCCTCTGTCTCCCTGCTCTGAGCCCTTGCAGCAACATGTTCTGATGTCTCATGACCTTGCAGCTAAGTAAACTATGGCTTAGGTCAGATTTGGCGTCACTCTGCTGTCTCTAATCATCAGATCCATTCAGCAATCTTTGAGAACACAGATTCTGATTCTTACTCTAAAAGTCTAGGGCTTCAAGGTGATTTTGGGGATCTGAGGATGTGGGAACCACTGGCTTTAGTACTTCCTGCCCCATCCTTGTTTCCTGTGTCCTTAAGAAGAATGGATAGTCGTGATTTGCTGTAGATAGTGTTGTTTCTCTTCTCCTTTTCGACACATCTCTGGCATGGCTGAACACATGCCCTTCCAGTCCATCAAGAAACCCCAAGGAAATATTCCCTGAATACGGACGTGTATTTGGGTTTTAGTTGGAGTCACCTTCTGACCTGGACTCAGTCTCACGTTGATGAGGATTAGTGCAAGTCATTTTTCTTATCTGTATCCCAACTATATGAACCGCCAAGTGGGGAATCCTAATTCTCTCTGTCTCTCTTGGGATGTAGCCCAGGAGGATGGTGGAGTTTTAAACTGGAAGCCTGTGCAGTGTCTGAATTTGACACCTGAAAATAGAGTGTGACCCCTTCTGAGTGTCCTTACTGGTGGAAATGTTTGGTCCATGCTGGTGAGGCTCGTGCCAGGAAGACCACTGAGTGGGGAGTGGGTCAGCTCGTGCGTGCCAAGTGCACATTCTGAAGGCGGTCAGCACCTTCCCTTAGTTCAGTGAGCTTCAGCCGTGCGACTCACCTCCTGCTCCTTCTTTGATGGAGGGATAGTGTCAGCCGCGTCAGCAAAGGGCTGCTGTGACAGGAGAGCGTTTTGCTCCACAGACACGAATGAGTGCAGCGTCAACAACGGAGGCTGTCAGCAGGTCTGTGTGAACACCGTGGGCAGCTACGAATGCCGGTGCCACTCTGCGCACAAGCTCCACTGGAATAAAAAAGACTGTGTGGGTAAGAGGCGCCGAGGCTCGGGCTCAGTGCGCGGGCTCTCCGCTGGCCCAGCAGCACTCTCCCATGTCCCCCTGGTCGCACTGGACCCGGAGTGCGGCTGACCAGTCATCCACTGCATTCTCCTCCCCCGAGCTGCAGCAGCCATTCTTTAAATCCTTCAAAAACAGGAGATACTTTGCAGGCCCTTGGGCGTTTCCTTCTGTGCTTCTGCGTAGGTTGGAACTCACTTCGTTTTCCTGGTTGCTTTTCTGCATGAAAAGAATAGAGTACAAGGCGCTCCTTTACCCTGGGGGGAATAAACGTGGTGTCTGTGTTATGTGCTGGGCATCGGCACTACCTTCTCTTCTTGGGGCCTTTGAGCATGGGACTCAGCCGTCCTTGTCACACCTTCTCTCTCTGTAAGTGTCTGTATTTTGTCCTGTCTAGAAGTGGAGGGGGTCCTGCCCACTAGCGTATCACCCCACGTGTCCCTGCAGTGTGGTAAGAGTGGTGGAGGAGACAGGTGCTTCCTCAGATGTCTCTCTGGCATTCACCTCTCTTCAGGTGAGTGGGTCCCAGGCCCTGGGGCAGGTCCTCATGCCAGGGCCAGGCCTTCCTGGCCTTCAGGTGTTAGATGGCTTCAAAGGGCTTCCAGGTCTTTGACCAGCTGCCCCCTCACCACTGGAGGCCTATGCTCTGAGACCCTGTATTCTGGGGGCTTTTCTAGTGGTTCACATGGAGTGGGGTTGCGGGTAACTTGAGCTGCCACCGGGAGAGACTGTAACCTTGCTTACCTGCTGACGATCCACATTCTATCTGTCAGGACTGCAAGAGGCCTATTCTGTCACCTGCGGCTCTTCCTCTCCTCTCAGGAGCAAACAGCAAAAATCAAATGACTCTGCTTTCGGGGGTAATTACCAAACCTGCGTGTTGTCTCTGGGGCTCACCGTGTTCAATGGGCTTCATTTGTGGGATACTGTTCTTGGGCGTTGGCTTTGTTTTCTTTTCTCCTAATCCCTTTGATGCCGCAAGCACGTTACAGATTGTTCTTACCTGTAGCCTTGGTGCCTGCGATCTGACTCGCCACATAACAGACACTTACTGAGTGTCCATTGTGTGCTGGAAGGCTCCATGCAGCCCTGGTGGGTCATCATATTGGGCAGAGGCCCACGTAGCTCTGGGACCAGGAGACGCAGGTCTTCCCAACTCCCTGTACCATACAGCACCTCAGAGGCTCGGCAGAAAATGTGGGCTTGGGGCACATGGCATCAGTGGAGACAGGGACATGACAAGGGGAGCAAGGATTCTGACCAGGGAAAGGGGCCCAAACCCTTTATCAAAAGACAAAGAAGGACATTTAAAGCTTGTAAGAGGCCTTGTCCTCCCAGATTTAGACAAACATCTGTGATGATGTCATGTGAACATCTGAATAAGGAAATGGTTCTTGATGTCCATATTATGTATATAAGCAAAGATAGAGATGCAAAGCATGATAATAACAGCTTGTGTGAATTGATGGAGCAGTTAAAACATGCCGGCCGCTGTGTTACGTGTATTAGCTGATTTAATCCACACTACAGCCCTCTGGGGCAATTTTACTGTTATCCTCATTAACCAGATGAAGAAACTGAGGTTCAGAGAGGTGAAATAACATATCCAGAGTGACTCAGATAGGAAATAGTGGAGCCAGGATTTTGACCAGGCAGTTTGGGTCCAGAGTCTTAAGCATTATCCTTCACTGCCCCTCTTGTCTGATGTTTGGACCCAGCCAGAGGGGACTTCACGGTCTGTTTCACCAAAAGTCGTAGTGATGATCACTCGGAGATTAAGGCCACCCTAAGGTGAGCAAGCAAATAGTTAACAGTTATTCAGTTCTTACTATGTACCAGACAGTAGGCTAAACACTTTTTGTTTTGCATTATCTCATTAATCCTCACAACAGCCCGGTAACGTAAGGACTGTAATTATGTCTATTTTACAGATGAGAAGACTGAGGCTTAGGGAGACTAAGTACCTTGCTCAAGTTCTCATCACAAGTCCAAGGGCTGGAATTTGAATCCTGGTCATTGGCTCCAGAGCCTAACATGATTAAGACTGACCATGGAAGGAGAACAGAATTTTCCATATGAGACCCTCAAAGTAGGACTTGCTCCCTCACAGACCCTGAAAATCCTAGCCACGTTTAGTGAGTGCCATCCTTGTCTGGAATGGTGGCTCCCTCAGCCCTGTCCTCCCAGGACAGGCTTATTTAGGAGAATCTGCCCTTCCATTTCCCTCAGCTGTCTTGCTCAAATTTGAACTGGGGGATTCTGGCCTTCCTTCTTGGAAAGGCACAGAAATGACCTCATTTTTCATCTCACCGTTGAGGCTGTTTTGGGCCCTTCCTTTGTTATGTTTGAGCCCTGGATTCATCTCAGATGGAGCGATAAGTGTAACTCTTAGGAGGCTCCTGGTGCTCCCAGTCCAAGGGAATGGGCGCTCCCCAATCCCAAACTTTCTTGGCCTCAGCATAAGAGAGGGGCTCAGGGTGTACTTCCAGCAATGGACAGCTCTCCATTACCCACTGGTGTTTCCATTCCTTTGCCTCTGAAGGTAACATCTCTCACTTGTTTCTTTCTGAAGATGTCGCCACCATCAGGACAAGTGTAACCTTTAAGCTAAATGAAGGCAAGTGTAGTTTGAAAAAGGCTGATCTGTTTCCCGAGGGTCTGCGACCAGTACTACCAGGTATGGAATCAGATGGCTGGTGCAGGGAGCTTGCCTGCATGGTGGGAAAGGGGCCTGTAATGAGCCGAGCCATTCAGATGGGATCAAACAGTTCAGAATCTCTGTGGACTCTCTTCACAAGATGAAGAAGAGCCTCTCCTGGCACCTCCATATGCTTCTGGAGTTATTCTTCAGGGTTTCCTTTGCAGGGTACAAAGAGTGAAGCTCTGGGGAAAGCTGTGAGTTAATAGGAATCAATGAGGGCTTAAGATGCATTAGTACCTTGTGATCATACTGGGTTAAATTTTCTAGACCTTAGAGTTTCCTTAAAATAATCCAAAATCCGAATCCAAAGAAATGAAAAAAAGGTTTGGCTCAGAAAGGGTAATCTTTGATGAACAAAGATGTAATATCCAGCTTTCCTGCTGGATTTAGTTTTTGGAGGCAGTGATGCCATTTGGCTTCAGCAGAACAAATACTCTCCAAGTAGACCTGGCCTTATGAAAAGAGCAGAATCCAACATTCCTCTTTCTTCCCCAGCTCACATTTCCAGTATTATTTCATAGAATAATTTTAGAAAAAAAAATCAGGAGTCATGTATTAGGGAGGGTTCTTTCCCCAATCTACCCTCAAATAAACTGTACAAACAAATAAATGCAAAATCACTCTAGTCACATTTTTTTTTTTTTTTTTTTCCGGTATGCAGGCCTCTCACTGTTGTGGCCTCTCCTGTTGCGGAGCACAGGCTCCTGACGCGCAGCTCAGGGGCCATGGCTCACGGGCCCAGCCGCTCTGCAGCATGTGGGATCTTCCCGGACCGGGGCACGAACCCGTGTACCCTGCATCGGCAGGCAGACTCTCAACCACTGCGCCACCAGGGAAGCCCTCTAGTCACATTTGAGTGCCTATCTTAAGTAACTAACCAAGATTAATTTGGGCACCTCCATTTGATGGAATATTATGCAGCTATTAATTATGGGTTTTCAAAGAATGTTTAATGACATTAGAAAATGTTCTTGTTATAATGCTAAGATGGAAAAAGAGAGAGTAACATTGTGTATATCTAATACGACCTAAATTGTATAAGAAAAAGCGTGAGTAGAAGAAAAACAAAGAAAACTCACCATGTCCTTATTAGTGGGTTATATGTGGGTGGAAGGAGGATGAGTGATTTTAATTTTTGTCCTGCATTTTCCAAATTCCCCACAGTGAGCATTTATACTTTTAATCAGAGGGGAAAGCATTATTTAAAAATAGATTTGGGGGCTTCCCTGGTGGCGCAGTGGTAGAGAGTCTGCCTGCCGATGCAGGGAACACGGGTTCGTGCCCCGGTCCGGGAGGATCCCACGTGCCGCGGAGTAGCTGGGCCCGTGAGCCATGGCCGCTGAGCCTGTGTGTCCGGAGCCTGTGCTCCGCAATGGGAGAGGCCACAACAGTGAGAGGCCTGCGTACCGAAAAAAAAAAAAAAAAAGATTTGGTCTTTAGTTCACTTAATGGTATTGTACTAATGTTAATTTCTTAGTTTTGATGAAGATACGTGTAAATGTAAGATGTTAACATTAGGGGACACTGGATGAAGAGTATATGGGAACTCTGAGTACTCTCTTAGCAACTTTTCTATACGGCTAAGCTTATTTCAAAATAAAAAGTTTAAAAAATAGATATGGAAAAATGGAAAGGAAAACATGTTCAGAATGAGCATCTGTTCAGTTTGAGATGTGAAGTTAGCCTTTTGAAAAGGTAAGATAGATCTTTAGGGAAAAATTAATTTGCCTTCTCCTTCCTTTGGTCCTGATGACCTGCTGATTTGAACATCCTTATAATGTTAGAGAAGAACACGATACAGATAATTCTTCAGTTCAATAAAGCAAGATTAGTTAATTGTGTGGATGGTATGTGGACCTGCTCTTTGGTTCTGGTTAACAATCATTAGTTAAAAGATTCACTGGAAGCCATGGAGGGAGGAGTGATGGCCAAAGTCAGGAATGAGGATGCACAAAGCCCTGCCTTACGTAACACTTCCACTCCCATCCTACGTGCCTTCATGGTATTGTTTGGTTCTGTTGATTCTTTGTGCCATTTATTGCTCCTGGTTATTTCAAACTGAGCCATCATTGTTGACGTGCTTTCCAGCTTTCCCTTTGGGTTGGAATTACTCCAAGGTCAGTTTGCCTGAAAGCAGGAGTTAATTTCCTTGCTACTCCTGTGCTCGTTCCTTACTTGAAGCCCCTCAGCCCCTGCTTGAGACATCATAGTCCAGCTTTAAAGAAACCAACTGTGAGAACATGAACGCACCTTAACAAATTACCAGTCAGGAATGCAAGACGATCTTTGGTCCCCATCTTCCACAGATGTGGCCGGTCAGTCGGAAGCATCCAGCATTTATTCATGAAAATAAGTTTCAAGAGCTAAATTGTAAAGTTATATAGGTGGCAGTACTGGTTCTTCAGGATTAAAGTGTCATCGTGCTGCAAGCTGAGGTCTTGCAGCGTCTTGGCATATGGAGTTAATCATCTAGTCCCTTGAGAGATGTTCTAATGAAATGTTTACAGAGTTGTAGCGAATGTTCAGCTGAGTGCTTTGCCAGGATTTGGCTTCCGATAATTTTGTTTCTTCATACAGAGAAGCACAGCTCAGTAAAAGAGAGCTTCCGCTACGCAAACCTTACATGCAGCTCTGGCAAGCAAGTCCCGGGAGCCCCCGGACGACCGAGCACCCCTAAGGAAATGTTTATCACTGTTGAGTTTGAGCTTGAAACTAACCAAAAGGAGGTGACAGGTTGGTTTGAAAACAGTCTGTGGTGCCAGACTTCTTACGGCTTGCTCCTTATTTCTTTGCCTTTCACTTTTCATCATTCTTGCCGGGAGTGGGGGGGTGGCCGGAAATAGTGCAACCACTGAAGTATCTCCTGTTTTTATTCACCCCCAAACTAAACTGAATTGTTTTGGAACCTGATGACTTTATCTGCTTCATCAAAACCCAAAGCTACCATTTTGGTCAACAAATTTCTGTTTGAATTGAATGCTGCCCAGCCTGCTAGGTGCCCAGCTCCAAGCCTCTCCCCATGCTGTGCACAGGGAGCTGTGGGTGTTTGTGGATCCTGCAGTTGGTCTGGACATGCTCACATGCTGCAGCCTGACCCCTCCACTGCTGTCCCTCTCGTTTCTTCAGCCTCTTGTGATCCGAGTTGCATCATAAAGCGAACAGAGAAGCGGCTCCGGAAGGCCATCCGCACGCTCCGGAAGGCTGCCCACAGGGAGCAGTTTCACCTCCAGCTCTCAGGCGTGGACCTCGAAGTGGCTAAAAAGTCTCCCCAAACATCTGAACACTGGGCGGAGTCCTGTGGAGTGGGTCAGGGCCATGTAGGAAACCAATGTGGTGAGTGGCCTGCTGGCCGGGACATTCTTGCTAACAACTGTCTTGAGCTCCAAAAACACTAAGGGTAACCAAAAGCAAGTCTGGCCCATCCCTTCTCCCTAGGCTTCTTCCAGAGAACACCTGGGACACCCATGCTCATTTGAGAACTACATGTGGGTGTTGGCCTTGCCTACAGGATCAGGAGCCCCCCAGCACCTGGCATAGTGCCTGGCACTTAATAACTCTCTGTTGGGTTGAGGGACAGAATGGAAGAGGCAGAGTTGATGAGAAGAGGGAGTGTTGCCCCTTAAGGATCTGAGGGACCGTGGTCTTCAAAGCACTGTGGTCCCCCAGCTGGGGCAGGACTGCAAGTATAAGGCATCCATGAGCCTTCTCGACACTCCACTATCACAGTTCCCCTATCATCCCTCTGGTGTGACACATGGTGGCAATGAACAAACTCCTGTCCATAGTTTTGTGCAGAGGCAAGGCTGGGGGTCGCTCAGCTGCCTTATGAGATCCCTGAGCTATGGCCCAAGCTTTCTAATAGTGTCAGTTCCAGTGTATGTTGTTGTTGGTGGTGGTGGCGGTGGTGGTGTGTGTATGTATGTGTGTGTGTGCATGTATCAGAATTAAACTTGAGGCCTGGAACTTGAGCAATATCAATTCTATTCCTCTGATGAAGTTCCAGGCAAGAGGAATCTGTGCAAGACGTTCCAGGGTGGTCAGTCTTGAGATTTGTTTGTTGTGAGAGACTGTTCTGGGCAATTATGAGAGATTCTACCTAAAAAGTCTTAGATGGGGGGAAATTAGGGTCTCTCTTTACAGTAATGCTGTAACCATTTGTTGAATCCTCATCTGTCACAAGCGTAACGCTAAGCGTTGTATCTGCATGACCTCATTCAGTCCTTCCAGTAATCTTACCAGGTAGGTATTATTATCTCCATTTTACAAATGAGCAAACTGGAGCTCAGAGGGGTAAGTGCTCTTGCCCGAGGTCCCGTGGATGGTCCCACTCCAAAACCTGTGCTCTGGTCCCAAGAAAGGTGAATTTCGATAACCAGACCCCCTCCAGACTAAATTGATGTCCTTTCTGAAGTATCATTAGAATCATGAGGCCTGAGAAATGATGCTTGAGCTACGGAGTGATAAACCAGTGTTTCTGAAGAAGCAAAGCTGAGCCCAGAGGCACTTGTTCAGAAGAATTGTCAGCAATAGGTCCACAGCCCAACTCTGTTGCTTTGCCAAAACATAGTGAAAATCATGTGTAAAATCAGTGTAACTGTCCACCAGGGGCTGGTTCTCAGATAGTCTTGACTTTTATTCCAGCTGACTCTCCTAAAAAAAAAAAAAAAAATGGTAAGAACAACCCAGCTGGTTGGTTGGTTCTCACTGAAAATTCTAAGCGTTCCAGTTTCCATACCAAAATGGTGATGAGAGTTGGCTGTTGCCGCCCTGCTTTCCAGGGTGAGTTGCAGAAACTGTCAGGATAGGCGGGCCAGCCTCCTTCTGGCCTCTCAGAGCTGAATTGCACCCCTTCCCCCAACTTCTGTCCTGTGGGAAGAGGCCCTGCAGGCTCACCAGGGAGGTTTATGGGTCAGTTAAGAGTTCAGGAAAAGCTAGTGTCAAGGGCCCTGTGGAACAACTCCCAGTGAGAGTATTATTAGTACTACCATGGGGATGCTTCTGGGGAATAGAGGCCTCAGGGGGAGGATTAGGAGTTACTTAACAGAGACCTCATGACCGTGACAGCTAGTGAAAGACACTCAGTACAAGGTTTGTGTAGCTGTTGTGTGTGTGAACGTGTCCCTGAGATGCTTATCACGCTAAGTTGAGTTGGATTTGCTTCTAAGAGAGGCCATGTATCCTGTCTCAAGAGCTCCCTCTAGCACTGG
The DNA here is from genome assembly GCF_005190385.1 of Monodon monoceros. Taxonomy (NCBI): domain Eukaryota; kingdom Metazoa; phylum Chordata; class Mammalia; order Artiodactyla; family Monodontidae; genus Monodon; species Monodon monoceros. The sequence goes on along the minus strand of NW_021703784.1, from coordinate 61,517,279 downwards.
ATGAATTTTGTAGTCCACAACATCAGGTTCACCCTGCCTGACAGCAGTGTTAAAGATTTTACCATGTCAAAGAAACAGCACAAGGAACTACCAGTGAAACTCCTTTCTCCTGCTGGAGGGAGGAAGTGGGTGTAAAGAGGAGTCAGATGTGTTAGTTAGAAAGGCTTTTTACCCAGCAGACTCCTGGCATGGGCAAACCATGGTGTCTTTGTGTGTGTGTGTGTGTGTGTGTGTGTGTGTGTGTGTCTTATATTCCTGATCTGTTTAATGGTGTTAGAACATCATAAAAAGCAGGCTTACTGAACATCATAAAAAGCAGGCTTACTGGTATTTTCTGAGCTCTGATGGCACATGCAGTGGAGACAAACCTAGGGTAGTTCTTTTTAGAAATTGTTTTGTGTTTCTAGAAAAGAGCCCAAAGACTGCTTTGAGTCACTTGGAAGGAGAGATGGAACCATTATGTTTTTCCTTTAAAATATTTTTTATTTAGTTTCTAATTACCTAAGTGGTGCATATTCCAAATGATACAGAAATGTACACAGTTAGGATGGAAACTTTCCCATTAGCTCCCAATCCCACTCCCCAGAAATAATCACTGTCCATAGTTTGCTGTTTATCTTTCCACATCTGTTTTTATGCACGTATAAAAATGAAGTTTTATTGACTCATTCAATAAATATTTATTGAGCACCTACTGTGTGCCAGATACTATTCTAGGTGCTGGGAATCCAATAATGAGACAAAAGAGCAAAAATCTCAGCCCTCATTGAGTTTACATTTCTGGAGGAGGGAGACAGACCACAAACCAATAAAGAAGGAAATATATCCTGTAGCAAATGGTGGTAAGGGGGTGACGAACAGGTAAGCAGAGAAGTAGAATAGAAGATTCTGTTTTGGCAAGGGGAGGGGTGAGGAGGAGTGTACTCCCCCAAAACATAGACTGTGTTCAGGGACAGTGGTCATTGGAAAGTGTCATTTGGGCAGAGATGTGAAGGATGGGAGGAACCAGCTATGGGGAGATCTGGGGGAAAGAGTCCCAGCCAAAGGCAACAGCAAGTACAAAACCCCTGAGGGCTGGAGAGAAGGCCAAGATGATGAGAGCTGAGGGAGGGAGGGCAGAGGAAGAAAGTAAGAGCAGTAGCAGAGGGCCAGATCATGTGGGGAGTGGAAATCCTGGTGAGGTCGCTGAATCTGAGTGAGAGAAAAGCCAATGAAGGGATTTGAGTGAAGAGGTAACAAGGTTCTGACTTACGTTTCAAAAGGATAACTTTGGCTGCTGTATTGAAAATAGGCTGTAGGTTTATGTGTGAAAAAAACAAAGAATATATCAATGCAGTTTTAATAGTGCTGTGTATTGTTTTTAACTACAGGGTAGATCATGGACATCTTTCCATGCTAACAGAGGAGCTACCATACTTCTTTTAAAGCTTCCTAATCTATATTTGTTTTAAGACACCAGTGTTTATTAGCCATACTCCTATTAGTGGACATTTAATCATTATTCCTGACTTTTCTGTTACAAATAATGCTGCAGTGAATTTTCTTTCTGTGCACGTGTCCAGTATTTCTGAAGGATAGATGTGCAGATGTCTAATTGCAGGTCAAAGGACATGCATATTTAAAACTGAATAGATGCTGCTAGATTACCCTCCAAAAAATATATATATACTAATATATACTCCCTCCAACATTGTATCTGAGTGTTTTTTGCCCTGCCTCACTGCTAGCATGGATTATATATTACTGATCTTTTTCTTTTTTAAATTTAATTTAATTTATTTTTGGCTGCGTTGGGTCTTCGTTGCTGTGCACGGGCTTTCTGTCAGTCGCGGCGAGCGGGGGTTGCTCTTCGTTGCAGTGTGCGTGTTTCTCATTGCTGTGCCTTCTCTTGTTGTGGAGCACGGGCTCTAGGCGGGCGGGCTTCAGTAGTTGTGGCATGTGGGCTCAGTAGTTGTGGCTCGCGGGCTCTAGAGCGCAGGCTCAGTAGTTGTGGCGCATGGGCCCAGTTGCTCCGCGGCATGTGGGATCTTCCCAGACCAGGGCTCAAACTCGTGTCCCCTGCATTGGCAGGCAGATTCTTAACCACTGCACCACCAGGGAAGCCCTACTGATCTTTTAAATTTTTGCAAATCTGATAAGTAAAAATAATAGTCATTTTAACTTGTTTTTCTTTGATTATTAGTAAGACCGAGCATGCTTTCATATGTCTGTGGCGATTTAGATTTCTTCTTCTGAGAATATCCTTATGCTTTGCCTATTTTTCCATTGAATTTTTTGGTTTTCCAATATCATTTTTAAAAAATAAAATTTAAAGTCCCAAGTTATATCAAAGAACATAGTCACTTCTGACCAAACATTTTCTTTCTTATAGTCATTTTTATACAGTAAAGTCTCATTAATTTGACATTTAAGGACTTTGGGGACAGCCTGCTCTACAGGTGACCTTTGTACCATCTGTGATCAATTTTAGCAAGATGGCAAAAAAGAAAAATATCTATTATATTCTCCAAGGAACAAATTCCTTAAGCTCACAGTAATTCATGAAGTCCTTCATATATAGAAGAAAGAAAAGAAAAAATTAATGATGAAATGGATTTCTATTTTTCTTTCATAGCTATTTATCCTTTCATAAAGGATACATTATTTAAGGAATATACTTGCTAAAGTATAAATTTTTTTTTTTTTGCGGTACGCGGCCTCTCCTGCTGCGGAGCACAGGCTCCAGACGCACAGGCTCAGCGGCCATGGCTCACAGGCCCAGCCACTCCGCGACATGTGGGATCCTCCTGGACCAGGGCACGAACCCGTATCCCCTGCATCGGCAGGCGGACTCTCAACCACTGCGCCACCAGGGAAGCCCTAAAGTATAAATTTTTGTATTTGATTATTTTGAAAACTTGTTGAAATTTTAAAAAGACACAATCCAGGCAACTGGCAAACTGGGAAGTATCCTAGTGCCTGGGTTCTTGAGAGACTAGAAAAGTTTAATTCAGCTTTTAATAGTCGTAGCGTTCCTCTGCAGTAGTTGAAAAAACTTAATTAAAACAATTTATTGAGATCCCACTCTGTGCCACTCTATGAACTTAGGTTGAAGCAGTGAGAACATAATGGGTGAGAAGCCTGCTTTTATGAAGTGCACATTCTAATGGAAGGAGATGGACAATAAAAAAGTAAAGAGAAAGATAATTTCAGAAATTATAAGTGTTACTGAAGATAATAAAACAGAAAGGGTCAGAGGGGAGGAGAGATTACTAGTCCCTACAGGGTATTCAAGGGAGACCGTCAGAGCAGGTGACGTTTGAGCTAAGACCTAATTGAGAAGGAGGAGCTGGCCATGCAAAACTCTGATAGAGGCAGGGGGTGCTCTGATGGAGGGGATAGCAGCAAGTGCAAAGGGCCTGAGGCAGGAAGGAGCCAGGCATTTTCTTCTTAAGTTTTCAAAATTGAGAAATTATTTGGAACTGAACAGGCAGCAAATTTCTTTTCTGTTTTAAATCAAGGAAAATATAAAGTGTATATTAGCAATATAGACCAATATTTAGCACATGGACTTGGTAGGAAACGCTTTTAATTTAAAAAACATAATTTAATAAAATGCTGACATGTATTGAGCACTTAATGTGTTCAGCCCTGTGCTAAGTACTTTACATGTCTCATCTCATTTAGTCTCATCACAAGTCATTCTGCATCATGCCCTTTTTACAGATAAGGAAACTAAGGCATAAGAAGGTAAGCAGTTTTCATGCAGCAAGTCAGTGGCAGAGCCAGGATTCGCATTCAGATCTGACTCAAGAGCCTACGTTCCTAACCATCTCAAATTGAATGCTCTCACGTCTCCCACATATAGCCTGTGCCCTGTGATTATCTTACTCATACCGCACTCGTATGGAGTGCCCTGCATGGGCCAGCTCTGTGGTGGGTGCTGAGGAGGTCTGAATAAATATGACAGCATCCCTCAAGTCGTAACCCTCCCAGGGAAGAATCAGAGAAGCCTTCCCCAAAGAGAGAAAGCCTAAGTGAGTTTTGAAGGATGCACAGATGAAGCATAAATGGGGAGGAGCATTCAGGCAGAGGAAAAGCCTTAGGTAGTGAGGTTGAGCAAGATGTGCACAGGGCATTATTGGCATTTCAGTATTACTAACCCTGGAGTGGAAGGTAGGATGCAGTGAGCAGCTAGGCTAGTGGGCAAAACATGGCCAAGTCATGAGAGACCTTGAATATGTTGCTAAGGAGCCTTGACTTTATCTCTAGGTGACAGGTGTCATTAGAGGCTTTAATCAGGGAGCATAAGGTCATATTTACATTCTAGAAAGATCTCTCTAACTGAATTGGGGGTCAGGACTGGAGGCAGAAAAACCGATCTGGGAGCTTCTGATTGCTTTGCGTAAGAGATATTGAGAACATGAAGGCACTAAATGGAGTAAAATAGAAGTAGTGGATTAGAGAAATATTTAGGAGGAAACGTGAGCAGCATTTGGTGATAAATTGGGTTGGGGACTGAGACGAGGAAAGAGTTGGGGTGAGCTCAGAGGTTTCTGACTTGGCCTCTGATCCTGCACTTGCTTCCCATATGTCCCTCATCTCACCCAGCCCTGTTTCATATGCAGGAGGCACTGAGAAAAAGCCTGTGGGTTGGTTGAATGGCTAGATGAATGTGATCACTGGGGAAGAAATAATCAGAAAAGATTTATAGGAAAAGCAGAAAAAAAATGGGCTCTTGAGAGGGCATGAGAAAGAATGAAAACTCAGATACAGAAAAGGGGACTAAAGGCTGAGTTTGAGAAGTGTAGGGAGGCAAGTCAAGGAGGTTTTTGAGCCAGGGGGTGAAGCAGTCAGAGAAGCACTTTAGGAAGGTGAATCTTTTTTTTTTTTTTTTAATTTTTTAAAAAATTTTATTTATTTATTTTTGCTGCGTTGGGTCTTCATTGCTTCGCGCGGGCTTTCTCTAGCTGCGGCGAGAGGGGGCTACTCTTTGTTGCGGTGCGCGGGCTTCTCATTGCGGTGGCTTCTCTTGTTGCGGAGCACGGGCTCTAGGCGCATGGGCTTCAGTAGTTGTGGCATGCAGGCTCTAGAGCGCAGGCTCAGTAGTTGTGGCGCACGGGCTTAGTTGCTCCGCGGCATGTGGGATCCTCCCTGGCCAGGGCTTGAACCCATGTCCCCTGCATTGGCAGGCGGATTCGTAACCACTGCGCCACCAGAAGCCCCTAGGAAGGTGAATCTGATGGCAGCATGTAATAACAGAGCTGAGGCCGGGAGGAACACAGGCAAGGGAAATCATTGGAAGGTTATTGGAGTAATCTAGATACGAGATGGCAAGGAGCAAAGGACACTAGTGCCATGGGGATGAAGCATAGGGGATGGACAAAAGGGACACAACTGTAGGATGCTGCAGCAGGGAGGAGAGACGTCTGGGATAACTGTGGTTTGGAGCGTTGGTGACTGGGAATATAGAGGTGCTGTTTAGAAAGAGAGTAAAGCCAGAGGGGTAGGAAGTCTTGGGAAGGGAAGAGAGAAGCATTCCCCTTGGGAAAGTTGAATTTGAGTTGCAACAAGACTCCCAGGCAGAAATGTCCACGGGCAGGTGGGAGTCTAGGAAAACGACTGCACCTCTCCATGTGCGGACTGACCCTCCTATCCTGCATCTGTCCATACATGCTCTGACTCGCCTGCTGCTGAAATGGATGAACAGCCCACGCTCCTTCCTAAGGGTAACTCCTGCACTGGGGCTCTGGAGCCCATTCCCTCTCATCATCTCAAAAACGATACTCCTGCTGTTGTCCCCACCGACCCCCATCTCAGAATTCTCCTTCTCTACTGGATCATTTCAAACAGCACGCAAACCTACCTCCTGTCTTAAGACCCACACAAATCCTCCTTTGACTTCCTGCTTCTCTCCAGATCCTGCCTCCTTTCTTTGACCCCCTTGTAAAGCAAAACTCCTTGAAGGACTTGTCCAAATTTGCTGTCTTTACTACCTCACCGACCATTTTCTCCTCCGCTCTAGCCAATCTGGTTTTCATTCCCAACCTTTCCACTGAAACTGCTTTTCCCAAGATTTCTAGCAACTTCCACGTTACCAAATCCAGTTTCCAGCTGTCCCTCAGGCTCTGCTGATCACTCCTTCCTCCTGGAAACTCTTGTCATGGGTTTCACACACCACACACCTCCGGTTCCTCTTCTGCTTCACCAGCTGCTCCCTTTTCATTTTCCATACTGGTTCTCCCCTAATTTCTTATCTCTAAACATCAGGGATCCCAGGGCTCAGTCCTCCATGCCCCTCGCCTATCTTCACACTCTCCTTGGTGACCTCATCCAGCGCCATAGCTTTAAATACCACCACATGCTAGTGACTCCCAAACTGCCCTCTCCAGCTCTAACCTCTATCTGAATCATGGACTTCTCTGTTCTAGAGGTGCTGAACATTTTTGATCACACATATACACACACACAGTGAAATACTTTTGAATTTGTGAATGTTTACTTATTTTAAAATTATATACTCTTACTATTGGCTAATATATTGTGTACAACATAACAAGTAGAAGAATGAGATACAGTTTACATAAACAAAATTTCAAATAGCTGGCTAGTCTCTGAGGGACCATATTGACAACTTGGTAAGGTTCATTGTGAACAGTAGTGGTTGTAAATCATTTTTCAAATAGTCTTTTTGTTCATTACTAGTGTTTTGGCTTAACTCTTGTCAGATCTGATTAAATTGTCACTGTGATGTGGTTTGTCAAGAGCTAGTACCAGGAGAACAAGCTGTGTCAGCTCTGCACTTCCCTGTGGTTCACCCGCACTTGCATCATTGGTTCTGCATCGTGGGCCCAGGATTTCTACAGGAATTGTTCGAAGCTGCTTTCTACTTTGTGATGGTTCAGTTGGTTGAAACTAGGTAATTTTAATCAGGAAATCTATTCAATGAGGCACAACTGAAATTCTTCTCGAGACACTGAAAAGAAGTGAGTCAGTCAGTACCTCCCCACCCACAGGTCTCTTTCTTGGGGACCTTGTGTCTTCACACGTGTCTCTGACTTGTGGAGATGTGGACTGACTAAGGGACTAATTTTTTTTTTTTTTTTTTGGCTGCATCGGGTCTTAGTTGAGGCACACGGGATCTTTTGTTGCCGCACGCAGGCTCTTCATTGCGGCGCGTGGGTTTCTCTCTGGTTGTGGCGCGTGGGCTCAGTAGCACCGCAGCATGTGGAATCTTAGTTCCCCCACCAGGGATTGAACCCTCATCCCCTGCATTGGAAAGCGGATTCTCAACCACTGGACCACCAGGGTAGTCCTTAATCTTTTTTTTTTTTAAACAGAAGAACTTTAAAAAAATGATTTTTCTTTCAGTTTTTTTGAGATATAATGGACATACAGTACTGTATAAGTTTAAGATGTACAACATAATGATTTGACTTACATGTATCATGAGATGATGACCACAGTAAATTTAGTGAACCTCCATCATCTCGTATAGATACAACATTGAAGAAATAGAAAAAAAATGTTTCTCCTTGTGATGAGAACTCTTAGGATTTACTCTTTTAACAATTTTCATACGTAACATACAGCAGTGTCAATTATATTTATCATGTTATACATTGCATCCCTAGTACTTATTTATCTTATACCTGGAAGTTTGTATTTTTTGACCACCTTTATCCAATCTCCCTTTCTCCCACCCCCAAGCCCTGTGCAGCTCTGGTAACCACAAATCTGATCTCTTTTTCTGTGAGTTTGTTTGTTTGTTTGGTTTTGAAATATAATTGATATACAACACTATGTTAGTTCCTGGTATGTGACACAGTGATTTGATATTTCTGTACATTTCAAAATGATCACCATGGTAAATCTGGTTTAATTGCTAAACCAGTGAACCTTTCTTTACGTCTTATTTTTTAGATAAAAATTAATACATATAGATGTGAAAATGCTTTGCTCACACTCTGGATCATTTTGTAAATGTAAATGATACCCCTGAGGTGTAGCATTCTACCTTGGAGACCACCGGTATAACCAGTGCCTTCTCAATACCAACACTTGTGTGGCCAAAAAATATCTTAAACTTGACATGTCTAAACAAAACATTTTATTCTCCTCTCTCCCTCCAAAATAAAACCCACTTCTCCCTCATCTCCTTCATCCCTCATCTCCATAACTGGCATCCCTATTTGCCCAGTTGCTCAAGTTGAAAGCCTCAGTCTTCTTGGCCTCTCTTGTTCTGTCATGCTCCTTACCGAATCCATTAGCAAATCCTGTCAGATCTGCCTTTACATTATATCCTGAGCCTAACTAGTTTTCTCTTCCTCTGTTATTACCACTCTGTTCCAAACCACCACCATCTCCTGCCCAGCCTATTGCTGTGGGCTCTGAATTGTTCTCCTTAGCCTTGCCTGTCTTCAGGCTGTTCTCCACACGGTAGCTAGAAGATCTTCTAGAAACATAAGTCAGATCATTTCACTGCCCCATTTGAAACCTCCAACACACTTAGAGTAAGGTCTAATTTCCTTACCATGACCTTAAAGAACCTCCGTAAGCTGGCCCTTGCTTGCTTTTAGAGTCCATATCCTATCACCCAGCCCCTTTCACTATGTTCCTGCTACATTGGCTCTTTTGCTGTTAGGCAATACCATCACAAGGCTGTTTTCTCTCATTTCACTCTGCCGTCTGCTCAGAGAGGCCTTTCCTGGCTACTATTCTAAAATAGCATTCATGCAAACTCCATCCCCACCACTCTTTGCCTTACCCTCTCTGCCTGTTTTACTTTTCTTCATTGCACTTACCTCTAGTTAGCATGCTACTATGTATTTATTTGTTTGCTCATTTATTGTTCATATTCTCCACTAGAATGAGAGCCCCGTTAGGGCAGGGCCCTGTCTGTCTCCTCTGCTGTATCCAGCCCCCAGAACAGTACTCTGCACATAATCAGTGCTAAGTATTTAACTGAATAAATGAGTAGATGAATCTTCACAGGAACAACAGATGAAATCCCAAGGATAGTTGCCAACACTAAGAGAAAAGAGGGCCGAGGGCAAATCTTTGGGGAAATATTTAAATTGAGGGCAAAAGAGGCACTCTAGAGGAAGTGAAATCTCAGTCCCATTAACTAGGCATGAAGAAAACAGCACGCACTGGGGAAACTCAGCAAGGAACGCGTCAAGTCCGGCTCATTTCTCTGCCCCAACTATAAGAATGTTTACAAATAGCAAACTGAGCACACACCAAAAACCTGGACAGACGTGACAAATCAACCTCTCAGCCCAAGGGAGTGCTCTCACCTGTTATCCTGAGACACTCATTTAAAAGGAGTTCAAATCAGGATCCTGAGGCCACAGCACCGCCTCGAGCGCCATTGCCTCTGAGCCGTGACAAAGCAGCAGCTCCAGGAGACCCTGGGAATCCACGTGGGCTGCCTGTGTCTCTCCTTCAGAAGGCAAGGCGTGATTCTTAAGAAAACATTCAGATGCTGGAGAGTGACCCCTTTTATTAGGTTCACCATCTTAGCCACAGAGAGACCATAGTGTTTGTCCATAGCCTGAAATACTCAAAGGCCGTGGTATTGAAAAGAGGGCCAGCCTTCAGGTCTCTTTGTCACCATTAATCCTGGTCCCCACTGGTCTCTCCCTTTTGCATCAGAAAGGCTTTCTTTTTTTGAAGGGGAGAGAAAACAGCTGTGCGAGATTTGGGAATGGGATTTTAATGGTCACTGAAGACACACAAAAGCTTTGCTGTGATCACAAAGTGTTCTGGGGGCAATTGACTCCTTTGTCTGGGGCAGCAAAACAAGCTGGCTGCTCAAGGAGAAAAGAGAAGCAACTGGAACTGGCATTGAGGTCTCTTTAGGTCAGATCTTTAGCAGATTTGCAAAGAGCTGTTTTCAGGAGTCTCTTCATGACATTTCAGAATCGCTTTTTAGTGTTTAGCCCATTTTTACCTTGTGAAAGGAACAAATTAATCTGGAAGGTGCTTGCCATGGATTATTTCTGTACGTCTTTCTCTCTGGAAGGAAGATGGAAACTGTGAGTGACAAGATGAGCTTGTTTATGTGGAGCAGGCCTTTCACTGTGAGAAAAAAGAACTGGTGCCCTCTTTTCTGCAGGGCGGCCCAAGGGGCATTTCTCAGTCCTTTGCTCACTTGAGAAATTGCAACAGATGTGGGATATCTTGAGGCTTCACAAAACGTAACCTTGAAAAGGTTTTGCGGGGTTTCAATAGTTCTAAGAAGGAGTGGACAACCAGAGCAGCGGGAGTCCGTCCAGTTACTCTTCGCAGAGAGAACCAGGTCCATTCTTGTCCACCTATATGAAGGGAATCGTTTTCTGCCAGAGGAACAGTGATAAAACAGACCAGACTGATCCGACTCTAAGTTATGATTCATGGGGCTGTTGGAATCATTGCCGTCGTATGGGCACTGTCCCTTTAGGTGAATGAGTGTTACGAAAACAGCCGTTCCCAAAATGGACATGGCTTGGGCTAGAGGGGCTCCTAACAGCCCTGGTTTTATTTTCTTGCTGCCAGTCTTCATGACAGCTGGCTTGTTAGAGCCATGAAGGGGTTATGCTCTCATTTACTGGCCTGCTTTAGGCACTGGGATAGTCAGGTGGAACACAGGATAAAAAGCCATGAATTCCTAGTACATAATTCAGCCCAGCTTTTCATGGGAGGTGAGCTGAAACCAGAGTAATTATGGAAACCATTATCCTGTAGGGCTGCATTTAGAGACTCAGTCTGGAATTATAGGCTCTGTCTGCCAGAGTTCTGTGCATCATACCCATTATAATGTTGTTTGCCAAGAGTTTGGTTCACTTTCAGTTTTTTTAAAAATGTCATTAAATTAATTAAAAATGATATGTGAATATTGTAAAAGAAAATCCAAACAATATAAAAGAGTATTAAGATTTAGACTTTAGAGTAGGCTTTGACTGATATCATTTAATTGTAAAAATAATATTTGAAATGTGGCATGTTTCATCTTACTATGATTTTTTTAAAAAGCCTCAGTTTTCTTTAAATTATGGGGTAAATAATGAAAAGACATTTTTATTACTGGTAATAGAGAACTTTGCCATGTTTAACCCTAAAAGTACATATGCAAATTGCATTTGTAGGGTAGGATGAAAACCAGTATTCCCCCTTACACACATTCAAGAGCTATAATAGCTAATTTCATCATGTGATATTTTGTTTTCTATTTCTTAGCAGCTTAGGTATAAAAGAAAATGTGTTTTATTCCAGTCAGACTCCCCTAATGCCCCATAGGGAATCCTTGGCAAAGTCTGGAATTGTGATTCAGTCGGCACTTTTATTCAATGACCTTTTTCCTCTTTAAACTCAAAGCTCTTGATCTCATTGTAGGTGTATTTCACAGATTAGCTGTGGGACCTTGGCCAAATTATTTAATGTCCCTAAGTCTCTGTTTCTGTGAAATGGAGCTAATCATAGCACCCAACTCCTTTGGGTGTTTCCAGAACTAAATGAGATAAAGTGTGTAAAGCTCGTGGCACAGTATCTAGTAGATGGTACGTACTCAACAAACGTCAGCCATCAGAAAGCCTGCTTTGGTGGTTATGATGATGTTCTTTAAATATTATACTAGGGAACCCACTTCAGTATATTTATATTCATATCCTAAAATAAGATATGAGCCCCTGTTTAACTAAGAACACCAAAATATAATCAAAAGCATAGTTTATTAATTTCCTTGTAGTTTATTCTTTCAGGAGACATTTACTAGGCTTTGCTCTTTGTAATGTATCAATTTTATTACAAATATGAAGCATGCTGTTTTGCAGAGGTCATCTGTAAGACCCTTGAGATCACCCTCCCCACAGCCAACAGAGAGTGGGCTTTTTAAAACACAGCTTCTGGTCGTATTCTTCTCCTTTCAATGGCTCCTTTACCTGCAGGATAAAATCCAAAGGCCTGGCATTCAAGGACTTTTTCACTCTATCCCCAACCTTCCTTTCTTCCCTTTCCTCCCATGTCAGGCATGAATCTTTACAACCTGCCGCTCGTCCTATCTGGGGAGCTCCTACTCATCCTTCAAGGCCTGACACAAATGTGGCCTCCTCTAGGAAGCCTTCCAGGATGCCACCAGCCAGAATTAATAGCCCCCTCCTCTCTATTCTTCCAGCACCAGTCCTGTGTTCAGTGAATGATTTTCACTTTTATACTCCTCCTATGAAGTAGGGAATGTCATCAGTGCTTGTGTTCAAAAATAATTAGGACCACTGTGATCCCTGCCCCCGAGGAGCTCATGGTCTAGAGAGAGAGGACCTGTAAATGCCTCTAACAGTGGGTGACAGAGACCATGGCAGAGAGGTGTACACAGGGAACCCAGAGGTGGCACACCTTCTGTATTCAGGGGGTTTGTATGGGGGGAGTGTGGGGTCAGTGCCATCTGTTTACCTTCATCTCTAGCACTCACATCATCCTTCCTTGGCCTCTATGCCCTCACTGACAAGATCATTTCCCCCTTTGGCTAGTCAGTTGCCGGGCTGGAACATACTACGATGGAGTACAAGAACGCTGCATTTTATGTCCAAATGGAACCTTCCAAAATGAGGAAGGGCAAATCACATGCGAACCATGCCCAAGACCAGAAAATCCTGGGGCCCTGGAGACTCCAGAAGCTTGGAATGCGTCTGAATGTGGAGGTGAGAATGCCCTCTGTCCCTTCTTACTCCTCCAATCTCCTGTATTGTTTAGCAGAAAGCATAAGTGCATTTCAATGCAGACAATGCGTACTGCACCATGGAATTCCTACCAGCAGGGACCGTATTGGGCTCATCATTGGCTCTCCAGTGCCTAGCTCAATGCCTGACACATGCTGAACAAGTGAATGAAGATCTGATAGAATACACTGACAGGAAAAAAATGTGTAAATGTTGCAATTGCATGTTTAATCACTGTAAATAAATATCCCCTGAGACCTGAGTGATCTCCCAGTGTGTAGGGACTACCTGAAAGTGTCCAAAAATGGAGGAAGTAGTGCTGATTCTTTTTCTAGCTTTGGTCTCAAAGTCAGAGCTTATTAATTTTTTAAAAAAAGTATCCATCTGGTTATTTTGTTAAAACTCTGTGAAGAGTTTGTGCGTGTGTGTTGCATTTTTAGTTTTTATTTGTTTTCTAATGGAAGTATAGTTGATTTATAATGTTGTGTTAATTATTGCTGTACAGCTCAGTTATACATGTATATGCATTCTTTTTTAAAATATTCTTTTCCGTTATGGTTTATCACAGGATATTGAATATAGTTCCCTGTGCTGTACAGTAGGACCTTGTTGTTTATCCATTCCATATATACTAGCTTACATCTGCTAGCCCTGCACTCCCGCTCCACCCCTCCCCCGACCCCCTCCCCCTTGGCAACCACCAGTCTGTTCTCTATGTCCGTGATTCTTATGAAGAGTTTTTAATTGTCTCTTATAAAATGTTAACCCTGGAGCCATGCTTACTTAGGTTCTGTGGGCTTCTTTCCTGTTTACTTTACTAGTAAATGTCTTTATTAAACAGGAGAAGGGCCAGCTGTACTGACACTCTGTGGGCTCAAATGGAAGGTGTGATTTGATGTGGCGATTTGTAGGTGATGTCCACGGCAGAGTGCGCTGGAGCTCTGGCAGCCCTGCCTCTCCTTCTAGTGATTCCCAGAGCCAGATTTAGTTCCCACCTAAATGACTTCAAACTCAAGTGCAGGACCTTTTCTGGTTTAAAAATCAGATCCTCAGATTGACTGTGCGACTCCTAGCATACTTTGGCCTGTTATGAAATCCTGGAACTAATGGCAAGGTTGATAAGGAGGTACTTTGGGGCATCTGTTCACACTTGTGTGTGACCTTAATAAGATATATTTATAGTAAATCAGAATATTAGTAATAATAATAATAATTTCTAACGCTTATTGTATACTTGCCTATACCAGGCATCATGCAGGCATTCATGAATAATTCCATGAGTTGTTCATATGGTTATTGTATCACTACAAAAACTTTATGAGGTTAAAGAGACTCAAGGTCACACAGCCAAAGAGTGGAGGATTTGGAATCAGCAGCCAGGTCTGACAGACGCCAGACTCCTCCCTCAGGTGTGTTCGTTAAATGCCATTATATCTGTACCTTATGAGTAGAAAGAAAACCATGAAAATTAATAGAGGAGAGATGATTAGGAATATAAGAGACGGCAGATTTTTATAGCACCTTGCCAATGCCAGGCCAATTCCTAAGGAATGTGTGCTTTTAGAAATCCTTTTGTTTATGGCTGTGATACTTGTCATAAACTTAAAAAATATAATAAAGTACGGTGTTTAAAGTAAATAAATGCCTCTGGGTCCCTCTGTCAATGTGGATTGGATTGGTTGCATTTAGTACACTAATTGAGGGAGGCCAGGACACACCTTAGCATAAGGAGATGTAACTTAGTAAATATAATTGGTAAAAAGGGGAGACTCTTCCGTGGCCAGAAGAGTCTTTATATCACTAGGATGTAATCAGCTGGGTGAGGGTGCACTGCTGGGTCGAATTACCACATTGACTGCAGGCAGAGAACCCTCTCTCTAGGGGCTCCTGCACTGCAGCAGCTCTCTGGGCCCTGGGTAGTCCTAAGCCTGCAGCCTACCCAGGCCTGCTCCATAATCCAGAAGGGTCCACACTTGTCTCCAGCTTTGCACTGTGCTGTGTAGCCCTGTGTGTAAACATCAGGCACCCACATGCCACCTCGTCAGTGTCCGCAGCAGGGCTGGACAAAGTTTCTCTCGCTGAGGTGGGAGCTGAGGTCCGCATGGGGTGACAGGCCTGACCACATCTCTCTGATCTCATCTGCAGAGAGATGGGAAAGGCTCTGCCCAGGGGCCTTGCTCACCTAAGGTCATTGATCCCCCCCAGGTCTGTGCCAACCTGGTGAATATTCCGCGGATGGCTTTGCACCCTGCCAGCTCTGTGCCCTGGGCACATTCCAGCCTGAAGCTGGCCGTACTTCCTGCTTTCCCTGTGGAGGAGGCCTCCTCACCAAACACCTGGGAGCCACTTCCTTCCAGGACTGTGAAACCAGAGGTGAGGACTTGGCAGCTTGCCTCTTCCCGGAATTGAATTTCCCCTTTTGAGAACCGTGGTAAAGCCCCAGTCAAGCTCAGCCGAGGTGCCCTGTGTGGGCCCCAGTGGCAGGGAGGACAGGTCCCCACGGCCATTCGTTCCTGCTGGATGTGCAGGGAGCACAGGAACTCCCTAGACATGGTCCTCCCCTTCGAACGGGGCTGACTGCAAGACAGCCGGGGAGATGGGCAGGTTGACTCCACAGGCTCCCTCTGCTCCTTGCTTCCAGGCCTCCTCTAGCTCCTCACCCTTCCCTAGAGTTCCCCGCTCCAGAACAGGCCCTACGCCTTCTCCAGAGCCTCACCCCACTGCCTTCTGCAGGAGCCCAGCCCCAAGCCCGGGGTCAGCTCTGCTCCCCTCCAGGCTCCCAGGCCCGCTGTGCATGAAGACAGAGCTGTGAGCGTTCACGCCCGACGACATCACGGACAATGAACTCAGAAGATACACCCATACCTCGTTCCCTTTGTGTTTTTCTCAGTGTCATGGGTCACAAGTCGCACCCAAGCTGGCTATTTAGGGAATTAAGTGTTGATTAGCCCCAGAGTAGTAGGAGAGCAGTACTTATTTGGGCATAGACATTTCTGTCCCAAACTGCGAAAGCTTTCGTGTTACATCTGATGAAAATAACAGTCTTTTTTTTTTTTTTCGTTCTCTCCACCTTCCCCCACCCCTACAGTTCAATGTTCACCTGGACATTTCTACAACACCACCACTCACCGATGTATTCGTTGCCCAGCAGGAACATACCAGCCAGAATTTGGAAAGAATAATTGTGTTTCCTGCCCAGGAAATACCACGACTGACTTTGATGGCTCCACAAACATAACCCAGTGTAAAAGTAGGTCTCTCTCTAAGGCTTTTCACAGTCCTTGATTGGGTCCACCTAGGGGGTGCGGGTTGGCAGGGGCCCTGGTTCATTCAGGACCGCGGAGCCGTTGTTAGGCCTCCTCAGGGCTCTGCAGCTCAGTGCTGGACCTGCAGGCACTCACCTGTATTGGTGCAGGCTACTTCTCCAGGCACATTCACAAGCTGTACTTGCTGTAATTTGCTCCCAAGGGTAAAATGTCAGTTCAGCCCTGTTCAGCAAGCACTGTTTGAGGACCTGTTATGTGCCAGGCAATGCAAGCAGAATCAGTCCCTGGCCCTGCAGCAGCACAGGCTGTGGGACTGCAGAGGAAAGAGCTACTCCCTCTGTCTGGAGAGACGAGGAAAGGTTTTGATGGGGAGGGTTGGGGGAGAGTGGGAGAAAGAACTTCACGCCCAAGAGAGCAGCTGGGAGGAAACACAGACTCAGAAAAGTGAAAGGCTTTATGGGAAGAGACCCCTGGACCTGATCAGGGAATGTGCTGCAGGGAGTCTGAAGCAGACCAAGAAAGGAAGCCTTGTTGACTGAAAAAAAAAAAAAGCACAACCTAAAAGTTGAGAGTTATGTTTTATTCGGCTCACAAAACTGAGAACTTAAGCCCGGGACACAGCCTCTCTGATAGCTCTGAGGGACTGCTCCAAAGAGGAAGGGGAAGAACCAGGATATATATGAGTTTTTGCAACAAAGACAAGGTAGTCGGAACATCAAGATTACTGTTAATTAAACAAGACCCGATATCTCAAGGTAAGGAAGTTAGCGCTTTTCTGTGTAAGGGAAGATACAAGAGTCTGGGCTCACTGAAATCGTTCCTTTGCTCTGCACCTCAGCTCTCTGGGGCCAGTATCCTGTGCTTTCTCATCCTGAGTCTCCTCAGGGTGCATCATTTGGGGTGGCTGCAGTGTGATGGCTTGGTGGTCGCAACCTCCTTTGTTTACTGACATGGCAGGCAACGTTTTTTCTTTTTTTAAATTTTACTTATTTATTTATTATTTGGGGCTGTGTTAGGTCTTCGTTGCTGTGCGCGGGCTTTCTCTAGTTGTGGCGAGTGGGGGCTACTCTTCGTTGCAGTGCGTGGGCTTCTCATTGCTGTGGCTTCTCTTGTTGCGGAGCACGGGCTCTAGAGCACGGGGGCTTCAGTAGATGCAGCGCATGGGCTCAGTAGTTGTGGCTTGTGGGCTCTAGAGCGCAGGCTCAGTAGTTGTGGCACACGGGCTTAGTTGCACCGCGGCATGTGGGATCTTCCTGGACCAGGGCTCGAACCCGCATCCCCTGCATTGGCAGGTGGATTCTTAACCACTGCGCCACCAGGGAAGCCCAGCGTTTTTTCATTGACAGTCTTGACTAGGGAGCTTAGTTTGTATTCTGTAGGAATGGGGAGGTAAATCATTCAAGGACTTGCTGTTTGGACTTGGTTTGTTTGCTTCTTTGTTTTTAACTATTGTGTAAAATTCTCTAGTAAAGGCCAGCTGATAACCTCAGCTGGTTCAGCAATGTAGGGGAGCAAGAGGCCTCCCCAAACTGGAAGAGTAGGGGATTGAAGGGGGCAGTGAATCACTTGAAATTATGACTGGAAGCTTATCTGGTTTTCTCTCTATCCCAACGAAGCCCTTTTAACAACATCCTCACAAGTAGCTGTCTAGTCTCTTTTTCGTTAAATTAAAAAAAATTTTTAACATCTTTACTGGAGTATAATTGCTTTACAATGGTGTGTTAGTTTCTGCTTTATAACAAAGTGAATCAGCTATACATATACATATATCCCCATATCTCCTCCCTCTTGCGCCTCCCTCCCACCCTTCCTATCCCCCCCCCTAGGTGGTCACAAAGCACGGAGCTGATCTCCCTGTGTTATGAGGCTGCTTCCCACCAGCTATCTATTTTACATTTGGTAGTATATATAAGTCCATGCGACGCTCTCACTTCGTCCCAGTTTACCCTTCCCCCTCCCCGTGCCTTAACAAGAAGCTTACTGCCGCTCATAATATCCTAGTCTGTTGGTAGATTACACTTGGGAAGTTCACAGTGTAAGAAGATTCTTTTCCCCGTCAAGATGAAATGTTTCCTTGCCTTCCCACCCCTGGTCCTTAGAGCTGCATGGCACAGTTCCTCAGGTAGCCGGTCAGGCTCGGAGACAGTTTTCTTGACTCCATGACTCTCTCCTCTCCCTCTTCTCTGCCAGGAACAAAAGGCTGTTTTTTTGTTTTTTTGTGTTTTTTTTCCTACTGGGAATAATAAATCCCAGTTACAACTAGAGAGGCCAAAGGTAATCCTTCAACATCTTCTCTTGAACAGGTTCACCTGACAGTTTTAAACATTAAGCTCCTTTAGGGCAAGAATATTTGTTGGATGAATGGAGATTCAGTGAGTGAAGTGTGGCTGAGGTGGTGTGTGTGTGTGTGTGTGTGTGTGTACGCACAAATGTGTATGCTCCTTGCCTTTGGTGCCAGAGGTGAGTATCCAGCATGACCTATACTGACTTGATAGCTGAATGGAATTCTCTTCCCCACTTAAAAATAAAACATGGTCTTGACCAGAGAGAAAAGTGAAAGAGTATGGCTGTCATGTCTTCATCAAAGATCTCTAGGAAAGGGTCAAATATCCTTTGCTGAGCAGTAAGGTCTATTCTCCCTATTTTGACAGACCTACAAGTTCTGTGCCATGCGTTCTCCTGGCACTTGGACTTTGTAAATAAAACAGTAAAAACTAAAGTTATCCTTTTGTTTCACAAACACCTGTCCCTGACCTTGAACGCCTTCAAGTTAATGAGAAAATGATGCCCTGGGAACCCAGAGGGGTGGGCTCTGTGTGGGAAGTTAATGTAGTTGGGCTCCCAGTGGGGGCTGTGGGCACTACAGGGCAGACTCATTCCTGTGATGATGTCATTTCCGGGGGCAATAGGGTTCTCCTCAGCCGAGCGGGGGGTGGCCATGACATCACTGTTATTATTATTTTTTGACCATGACATTTTGACAGCTGTGTTGTGCCTTTGTGACTCATGGCATTTCCTCTTCCAGACAGAAGATGTGGAGGGGAGCTAGGTGATTTCACTGGATACATCGAATCCCCAAACTACCCAGGCAATTACCCTGCCAACACAGAATGTACCTGGACCATCAACCCACCCCCCAAGCGCCGCATCTTGATTGTGGTCCCTGAGATCTTCCTGCCCATAGAGGATGACTGTGGAGACTACCTGGTGATGCGGAAAACTGGTGCGTCTCACCTATCTGCTCCTCTCCCCTTCTGAGGCCAGCTGGAAAGCCTGATGGCACGCTGCCTGGCTTTATTATTTAAAACATTTTTTATGGACGTATAGTTGACTTACAATATCATGTAAGTTTCAGGTGTACAGCACAGCGATTCAGTCATATATATGTGTGTGTGTGTGTGTGTGTGTGTATATATATATATATGTATGTATATACTTTTTCAGATTTTTTTCCCTTATAGGTTATTACATAATATTGAGTATAGTTTCCTGTGCTATACAGTAGGTCCTTGTTGGTTATGCCTGGCTTTAAATGGGAGAAGCAGGCCTAGAATGCCACCTCGTATTAGAACAGAGATGGGACGTGAGTTTGTAGAGTTTGCCAAGAAAACAAAATTTAGACAAAAACCACAGGTTGAGGTGGTTTTTGGAGGAAGCGATCCTGAAGGTCAGTCTTCCCTGTGTTCACTGGGAACCCTCTTCCACAAGGACACAGAGTGTCAGTGAAGCTCATGCAGGGCTGCCTTCAGGACCCCAGACACTTGCCTCACCCTAGGAAGCAACTCACGGCTTAGGGACTGACCAAGAAAAAGGGCGTGGTCCAGCCAGGAGGGACCCGCCTCCCATCCTGATGCATGACCCAGTGTCCATAAAAGGATACTGTCACCAACGCAGCTTAGAGGCAGTGTCATGAGGGGGCTCTGCCTGGATCTGAATCCCAGCTCCACCTCTTACTAGTTCTATGATCTTGGGAATATGTTCGGGAACTTTCTGTGCCCCAGAGTGCTCATCTGTTAAAATGGGGATAATAATAGTTGCTACCTCATAGGGTTATCATGAGGAATAAATGCATTTTTATTTGTAAAGCACTTAGAATAATAATGACACATACTACTTAAGTATTCGCCATTCTTATTAGTGGTTACAATGTCTGGAGTCAGGTGTGGGTTTGAATCCTGATTTTTCCACATACTGGCTGTGTGACCCTGGGCAAGTAATTAATTTCTCCGTAAGTGAGATAACCACTGCACCAACTTCCTCTGGTTTTGGGGGGTGGGGGCTAAGTGAGATAAAAGTCTATAACGTGCAGAGCACACTGCCTGGTCTAAGGAACCATGCGGCGAATGGCGGAGATTATTACCAGGTTGCAGCAGGTTGGCCGGGCAGTGTGAGATCCCTGACCTCAGCTCCTGCAGTGAGTGCTGCAGCCCGGGCTGCTGCCATTTGCCAGCCATGGGCCTTGCAGTTAGCCTTTACTGGGGCCCACAGTCACGACTGTGGGCCTTACGAGGACTCAGCTGGTCCTGAAGAGCCCTTGTACATAACTTGTTTGGTGGTGTGAGTATTTGAAAAGATGAGTGTTCATTATCTGCAGGCTCAGTGATGAGTCTTGAACCCCATCCCCTCCAACCTCCCTTGGCAGCTTCGTCCAATTCTGTGACAACGTATGAAACCTGCCAGACCTACGAACGCCCCATCGCCTTCACCTCTAGATCCAAGAAGCTGTGGATTCAGTTTAAGTCCAATGAAGGGAACAGCGCCAGAGGGTTCCAGGTCCCATATGTGACATACGATGGTAAGCACTGTGAAGCTCAGGCTGTAGCACGCGTAAGAAGGTTCTCTGCTCTGAACAGAATCAACTCCTGGGCCAGCTGGTAGACTGCTGACAAGCACGCATGCTCAGAAAGGCAGGCAGGATATGGAGAAAGGACATCGCTGACTCACAGGTGCCAAGTTTTAAACAGGCATTTGGGGATACTGACTACAAGGATGAACAGATGTTTTAGAAAGTAAATGAACGCGAGCATAGTTTTGTGGGTCAGAACATGGGCGATGGCGTCAGCCAGGTTGGGTTTAATCTCTTCTACAACTTTGTGGATGTTACTTACCATCTCTAGGCTTCATTTTCTCAGTGTGTAAATAAGGATAATCGTTAGACTTAATGTGAGAGTTCAACAGGATAATCCATAAAGGACTTGGTGCAGTGCGTGGCACATAGTAAATACTCAATAAATATTAACTTACTACAATTGCAGCTTTTTTAATATAGAATCCCAGGAAATGAGGAAAAAGACCTGAGTTCTGGTCTTGTCTCTGCCACTAACTTGCTGTGTAGCTTTGGGCAAGTTAGATGACTTCTCTGGTTTCATTTTCTTCTTGTTAAATGAAGGGGTGGCCTGTGTGAGCCCTGGGGCCCTACCAAGCTCTGAGACTTGGGTGACAAACATTGACTAGGAACACAAAATGAACTGGACCTTGTCCTGGAAGACCTCATAACCTAGCGGGGGAAGAGTTATCTGTTCATCGTGAACTTATTCATTCATCCATGCCACAAATATTTAATGAGCATCTAGTATGCCAGGTATTGGGTGAGGTGCTAGAGACAACACGGTTAGTGACAGAGATACAAAACAGAATATGGTGTCATACATGCTACAATGGGGCATGTACAAGGCTCTGTGTGAGACAGAAAAAGGGGCAGCCATTCATTTTGCATGGGTTTTTGGAAAGAATAGAGCAAAGTCTCAAGAGATTTGTGTCTTGAAAGAATATGTAAGTTTTCTTATAAATGGGAGGAAGAACATTCAGGAAAAGGGAATGACATAGGCCAAAGAATGGAGTACCTGGCATGTTGGGGACTAATGATTTTGCCAGTTGGTAGGGTGCGTGGGGCTCAGCAGTGAGAGATGAGATTAGAAGCAGGTGGGGTTAGGCTATGAAGAGTCTCGAGTGCCAAGCTCAAAAGGGTGGACCTAATCTTATAGGGAGCCACTGAAGGTTTTTAGGCAGACAGGTGTGAAAAGTAGGTGTTTTGGAAAGACGATATTCTATGGAGTTCCTAAAAACACCTCACATAGTTTATTTCTAACATGTGACAAACTCTAGAATCATCATCCTGGTGCCTGAAACCATGTCAAACACTAAGACAAGGGCCCTTAGTATCAGACTCCTAGGTGGACACACATGGCTCCCAGGTGGCTCTGCTGGGATTTAGAGCATCTTATCTCCCCAAAGGCAGCCAGCCAACAACCTCCCCCATCTAGGATCAGGAAGGAGCCAAAAAGCCACAGAGACTCCAGAACAAATATCACCAAAGTTCACACATTTCAGTCAGGCTGTTCTCAACTCTGTGACACATGAAAACGTCTTGATTTTTTTCTTTAATTCAAACAAAGGGTTGTAGCTTGAACCAGGGGAAATGACGTATAACCCTGGTTAGGCCCACAAGAGTGTGTCTGAAATGTATGGACACCAAGGGGAGAAGAGAGGGTGCAGGTGGGATGAACTGGGAGATTGGAATTGACATATATACACTAATATGTATAACATAGATAACTAATGAGAGCCTGCTGTATAGCACAGGGAGCTCCACTTCGCTGTACAGTAGAAACTAACACAACATTGTTAAACAACAATACCCCAGTTTTTAAAAAAATTTGTGTCTGTCACAGCAGAAAATAGTTGAAAACTATAAATAGTTTTGGCCGTGCAGAAGCCTTTTAGGTCTTCACCAGAGCCTATTTAATTTTTTCTTTCAACCTATATTTCAGACAGTTTTGATATCTGGTTCCAAGCCCAGAAGAATAGCAGTCACATTGAGAAGGGGCAGCTGAGGCTGCTACAGACTAGCCCACTGGCTTGGAGAGCAGGGAGCACCGTAGCTGCGGCTAACATGTGCTGAGCTTATGAGGACCAGGCATATGCCAAGTGCCCTTGACACGGCACATTCCTCACAGCCACCCATGCAGTGGACACGACTCTCCTGATTTTACAGATGAGGCCACTCTGGCTTAGAGATTTAAGTAACTGCCTGAGAGCACAGCAGGACAAAGTCGCAGGGGTCTTTGGGACTCCTGAGTTCTTACCTACAACACTGGAGTGCTTTTCTCATGACAGTTGGAGCAAGTGAGGAGACACAGTAGTTCTTTTTTTTAAATAAATTTATTTAGTTAGTTAGTTTTGGCTACACTGGGTCTTCGTTGCTGCATGCGGGCTTTTCTCTAGTTGCGGTGAGCTGGGGCTACTCTTCGTTGTGGTGAGCAGGCTTCTCATTGCGGTGGCTTCTCTTGTTGCGGAGCACGGGCTCTAGGCGCACGGGCTTCAGTAGCTGTGGCATGCGGGCTCAGTAGTTGTGGCTTGCGGGCTCTAGAGTGCTGGCTCAGCAGTTGTGGCACACAGGCTTAGTTGCTCCACAGCATGTGGGATCTTCCCGGACCAGGGCTTGAACTCATGTCTCCTGCATTGGCAGGCAGATTCTTAACCACTGTGCCCGACACTGGGAAGCACAACACTGTAGTTCTTAAAAGCAGAGGAAAGATTTTTTAAAAAGACGGTGGTTTGGAAGCATTTGGGATAGTGGCAAACAGCTCTCTAGAACAGTGACAGGCGTTCCTAATGGTGAACTCCTCATCAAAAGGAGCTAATTCTCTGAGGTAGAGACTCTGCAGTAGAGGAATTCAAGATTAAAAAAAAAGAAAACGTACCCTCATTCATATTTTATAGATTTTGTATTCACGAAAATGAAAGGATAAGGAGAAAGAGACCACATGAATAGAGGACCAGCGATATTGTACATGTATTAAATTAGTAATTATGAGTATTATCCTATGAATTTCCATTTCCCATCACTTGAGCAGGAGACACTTTTTCTCCCACACAGTTCCAGTGATGTTCTTATGATTTGTTTGGATTTGTTGCACATAATATGCATACAAAGAGGCATTCTTCTCTGCCTGGAATTTAAAAAAGATTGTGTTTTGCATATGCTTGATTTGAATTATGACTGTAGGAAATAGGCTAGACTTTGAAATGCTACTGCTGCATCAAGGAAGATGAGGACTAAGAGTTGAGCAGCATGAAGGTCACTGGTGACCCCAACAAGCAGTTTTGGAGGAGTGCTGGGGGCCAGAGTTGACTGGAATGGGTGTGAGAGAGAAAGAAAGGAATCGAATTGGAGATAGTGAGTGCTGACAATTTTTTCAAGGAGTTTTGCTACAAAGGGGAGCGGAGACGTGGGATGGAAGCTGGAGGGAGAAATGAGGTCTAGAGAGGGTTTTTTTAAAAAACATTGGAGACACAACAGCATGTTTGCATGCTAGTGTGAAAGACCAGCAGAGAGAAAATTTCATCACGTAGGAAAGGAAGGGCAGAATTAGTGGAACAACGTCCTTGATTTGGTGAGAGGACATGAAGCTGGTAAGCAAAGTGGAGGGATGGGTCTTGGCTGGATATACAGAGGTTCATCTGAGGGAGGAACAGGAGAGATGGATGCAGATGCTGGTGGGTGAGAGGAGGTAGCGGGTGAGTCTGTGAAAGTCCTCTCTGATTGCCTTCTTAGTATCAGAGAGGTCATTGTTCTGATGGCAGCTACAGAAGGGGCATTTCTCAGAACCTTATTTGAAAAATGAAGGAGTCAGCCCGGAAAGAACTAAAGCATACAAATGCAAAATATGTCCTTTATTCAAACAGAGGACTACCAGGAACTCATTGAAGACATAGTTCGAGATGGCAGGCTCTACGCATCAGAGAACCATCAGGAAATACTGAAGGTGAGTATGCACCCGAGGTGGCCACGGCAGTCACCCACAGGGCTCGCCAGGCGTCACCGAGGAAGGGTTTCCTCTTGCTACCTTTCAGACACTGAGCCTGCTCTGGGCTGAGGTCAGTTTTGTATCTTCACCAGACTTAGTTTTTTTAAAAAAAAACTCAAGGGGCCATTTTTAGTGTTGTCAAATAAAGTAGTATTTTTTAGTTTGGAAATGTGTGGAGGAGCAGAGGGAAACTTGTTTATCAGAAATCCAAGCCAGCGGCAACTCATATTTCCATGTTCATTCTCCAAATAGTTGAAGATTCTTGGCTCCTTGCTCATCCTTCCAGCCTGAAGTCCACCAAATTTTAGATACTTATAAGTATAAATAAACACTTGCCATATCACTAACGCTATAAATATTCCCCAAATTCCAAAGTTATCACGTGGTTTAGAAAAACAATTTTTTACACATTAAATTTTTAAAATAAAAGTAATATGTGCTCTTTATAGATACTTAGGAAACAAAAATTGGGACTAAAAAAGATAAAAATCAGAGGAGACAATTTTCACAAAGCGTTTTTCAGCTGATCAACCTACCGCCTAACAGTGGGACATTATAGTTCCATTGGCAAAATGTCATAATGTTAAAATATTTTGGCCCAGTAACAAAATTCTGTTCTTTTCAGGATAAGAAACTGATCAAGGCTCTGTTTGACGTTCTGGCCCACCCCCAGAACTATTTCAAGTACACAGCCCAGGAGTCCCGGGAAATGTTTCCAAGATCCTTCATCCGATTGCTCCGTTCCAAAGTGTCCAGGTTTCTGAGACCTTACAAATGAGCCTGCCCACGTGCCACTCAGCACAGCATTGGGCTGTGGGCTGGTGGAACACAGCGATCTGCTTCTGCAGCCAGCATAGCCGGATAACGCTGCCTCTAGTAGCAGTGCCTGGTTAGAGTTCAATTTTTATAGATAATACAGATATTTTGGTAAATTGAACTTGGTTTTTCTTTCCCAGCATTGTGGATGTGTACTGAGAATGGCTTTGAGTCTTACTCGCTTCTCATTGCTGTGGGCACATGTCTTGGATATGTCAAGGGCTGGCTGAGCGGGACTTCAGTCAGCTCAGGTGAGATGCATGTGTCCTTCTTGGTCCTCACTCCTCCTTGAGGGGGCTGCCTTGTCTGAGACTTCAGCTTCTTCCAGCATAGTCCTCCCTAAGGGAGCCCTCTGCATTCAGGTGTCGGCTCCGACCAGGCAGAGCAGGAAAGGGGGGAGGGAGGGAGGGAGAGTCCTCCAGGCATCATCTACCCACCCGGGACCTGGGAGGACTTGGTGACTCCACAGCCTTCTCCAGCCTGTGTGACCTAAGTTTGATCCCAGAAGCTTGAGTCCTAAGCAGTGATCACTAGAAATTACTTACAGCAGAAAGAATTAGAAATAAAAAGATAGAAACTAAGCACTTCCACAGACATCGTAATGTAGACCTATCGATGGCCTTCCCTGTTGCCAGTTTCCACCTCAGAGCAAATGCACAGTGCTTGTCTTACCCCTTCAGCTGTGCCCTCAGGGCACCACTCTTCTGGGTGCTGCAGTAGAGCCTGGAGAGTTCAGATAGGATGTGATCTCCTCGATGGATGAGAATCCATCCATCATGAAAAGGAGATTTCACACACCCCGAGTCAATACCGCCAAGGGTTCTCCTTCCTCCGTGGGCTTCCCAGCACAGGGCGTGCGAGGTCCAGGTGCGACGTGGTACAGACCAGCCTGTCATGTTTGCCTTCCTTCCCCTCGCCAAGCTCAGAGCCTGACTGGGGTCCAGGGGCACGGGCTGCACGGCTCAGGGTGGTCTCAGGCCCTTAATGGTCACCCACTGCCGGAAGCACACAAATCCCGGCCTCTCAGTACCGCAGAATCATCTCACTTTCTCTCGGCACCGTGGGACCTCACAGTCACTTTCTCCCACAGGAATTTGATTTTTCAATATTATTGAATTTTTAAAAATTGAAATCCATAGGCAAAAATCTCATTACAGTGAATAAAAAAGACTTCTATCAAGCAAGCTGCCATTTCCCTAATGAATGGGCTGACTACACACAACCATAGTGTTTTATTTCAGTAGCAAACTAACTCTGCACACAATCAATTCTCTACACCAAAGTACCAAAAGAAAAAAAGATTAACAAACATTTTTGAAGAAAATAAAGATTATTTCATTTATTGTTGAATTCTCTTTTCACCTCAGTGTTTTGTTTTTTAACCTATTAATAACATTGAGTTTTTAAAAGCCCAATCAAACTTCAAAAAATTTATTTGGATGGTCCTAAATACCCATTTCTAAGTCTCTCTTCAAAAATTTGAGCATCTTCGTTTTAAAAAATAATCATTAATACAAGTACTTGGAATTGGTGATGCCGGAACCTGGCTTACATTTCTGAGTCTGACCCTAAGATGAAAATTCAAATGTAATACAATGTGAGTTAATGACCTGACTGATGGCAGCAGAACTGTGCCACCCCGTCCAAGCATGTTAGTAACTTTGTCCTTAGGACTGTCTGATTCTGTATTGCTGGTTTCACAAGAAGGCTAGGGATGGCAGTACACTAGGGGTTGGAAGGAGGCTGCATAAACCTGGTCTCTGTGAAGCATCCTTCAGGAGCTGGGCCATGCATGAGCCACTGAGGCCCTCCTGAAGCTTCCTCTCTATACCCATCAACCACTCTGAGAGACTTTGTGGTCCTGTTGGAAGACTGGATGGCAGGGGCTACTGTTGCTACCTGTTAAATCAGTAAATAGTTATCAAACATCTGCTCTTTGCCAGGCACTGTTCTAGGTCCTAGGGATGCACAGTGACAGGACAGACAAGGTCTTGTCATTTTAGAGTTTACATTTTAGAGGGAGGAGACAATGAACAAATCAACACGGAAAGTATCAACTAGTAGTAAGTGCTATGTTGAAAATTAAAATAGGTTAATATAACAGATGATGGTGCGGCTTCTTTAGGTTTGGGAATTGCGGAGGTTTCTCTAGGTAAACGGTATTTCAACTGAAAAATAAATGGCAAGAAGGAACCAGCCTTGGACAAATCAGGGGGAAGAACATTCCAGATAGAGGAAAGCCTGATAGCAAAGGCTATCAGGCAGCAACAAGCATGTGTGTGGATCATAGACTAGTGAGAAGGCAAGTGGTATGAGATGAGGCCAGGGAACTGGACAGGGGCCAGAGCACACTGGGCTTTGGAACTCAGAATGAGGGTTGTGGGTTTAATTCTAAATATGTCGTGCAGCTTTTGGAGGGGGTTTAAACAGAAAAGTGAGGTGATCTGATTTCTGTTTTTAAAAGATAGCTCTGGTTACTGTATGAAGAATAGGTTTTAGAAAGCAGGCACGGAGGCAGAGCGCAGTTAACAAACTACTGCCACCAACCAAGCAGCCGTCCAGTGAGAGATGAGGTTGTCTGGGTAAGGCGGGACTAGTGGAGAGGAGAGAACAGAAGGATTCTGGACATGTTTTGGGAGAGAGTCACCAGAACTTGCTGGTGATTGGGTGGAAGGGGAAAGGAAGGACAGTAACTGAAGGTGACCCCTAGTTGTCTGAATAACTGGTAGATGGAGAAGACTGCAGGAGGAGCAGGTTTGGGACATGTGACAATCTAAAAACCTGTCTACAAATTCTTTGATGCTCCTTCCATGCAAAGTTGGGGGCCTTTTGCCCCTCCCCTTGAACCTGGGATCTGTGACTGATTAACCAATCTCATATGGCAGAAGTAACATTTTACTAGTTCCTGGGCCCAGGACTTAAGATACTGGCAATTTCCACTTCGTCTCCTTGGGAAACTCACTGGGACTTCAGTCACCGTGCCTTGAGGAAGCCATAGCAGCTCGTGAAGAGAAACCAAGGCCTCCCCACCTCCCCACCTCCCCACAGCCCAGCTGACTCCCGGGTGACAGCTAGCAAAACTTGCCAGCTAACCTTAGAAATGGATTCTCCAGCTGATGCTTCACTGAGCAGTCCCCGTTGAGCCGTACCAAAATGACAGACTTGTGAGCAAAATCAATGATTATTGTTGTTTTAGTCATTAGGCTTTGGGTGCTTTCTTATGCAGTAATAAGACACTGGAAAAGAAGAGAAGATCAAGAGTTTAATTTTGGCCATTCTAAGTATGACATGACTATTAGTATCCAAATAAAGAGTTCAAATAGGCAACTGGTTCTATGAAGTCCCAGGAGCGCTCAGGGCTGGAATATTCATTTTAATGTCACAGAATAAAGAATGAGACGGGTTGAGGTCACCTGGGAAAAGTATGTAGATAAAAGAAGACCAGTCAACTCTGAATTCTGGGGGAGCTGTTGATGAAGTAAACAGGAAGAGGTCAGAGCTGAGCTTTGCCTTCCTTCCACGAGAACAAGTTTTGTGGTAGAACTCTGAGTGGGAGAGGATCTGTACATGTCCTTCCCTCCAGCTGTGGATATTGTTCTTGAGCCATTTACTGAAGTGCTGCTTTTATGGCTTTAGCCACGTTTCCCTTGAGCTTCCAATGCTAATAAAAGAGTGCTTGCCTTTTCACACTAACGGATCATTATCTTCACTTTGGAAGATTGCTTCCTCTGAATCATTCTCTGAGCCGTTGAGTGTGTCATCTGTAGGCACTCACTGGATTTAGGTTTGCAGGTGATTTTATAATTGTCATGTGGAAACTTGGGAAAGGCAGCAGCTGCACCGCACAGAGCAAGGAATTGTGGATCTTTGCAGGAAGATGCACCAGGGCTGCTGCATGCTGCCCACCACTGCAGACCACTGCAGCCAGTGGGCCTGTGCACCGGGAAACCCTGGGCTCCCTCCTGCACACCTCGATCTCCTCCTTAACTCAGAAGACATGCCTCTTACTGGGGCTGTCAGTATCTCTGCTTCTTTTCACGCGGGAGGATGGATCCCAGGAGCCTTACCCAAGTCTACATTACTCTTAGTCAGTATTTGGGAGGCACGTGGATTAGGTGAGGCTGGAGTAAAGCAGTTCCTCACCAAGTCGAGGGAGCCTTGTTACCTGTGGCCTTCTTGCTAGGCAAGCCATCAGCTGCCTGCAAATCCAGGTCCTGGGTGTTGCCACTAGGAGCCCATCCACAGGAAATTAGAAGCCTTGGAGAGGCTTCCTCCCTGTGTCATCTACTCCAGGGGCTTGTGAACCCAGCTCAGGGGTGTCCTGGATATTTGTGGTAACATGCTTCCTTCTCCGTTCAGGCAGTCCTGATCCGCCTACAGGAGACCAACATCTGGGGCTTGATGGCCCAGCAAGGCTGCTCCTGTGATTGACAGCTATAAAGACATACCTACTCAGCAGGGATCACTTTCCAGAGAACACAGGATTGAAATAGATTTAGAAAGTGAAACCACTCAT
This sequence comes from Monodon monoceros, assembly GCF_005190385.1. Taxonomy (NCBI): domain Eukaryota; kingdom Metazoa; phylum Chordata; class Mammalia; order Artiodactyla; family Monodontidae; genus Monodon; species Monodon monoceros. The sequence goes on along the minus strand of NW_021703784.1, from coordinate 61,487,197 downwards.
TCACAGGCAGGTTGCTCTAGCTGAATAAAAGGGATACAAATTAAACCCACCTACTATAAACAATGATCATAACTCAGCATTGCTTGGTTTTCAGAGTATCTTATTAGGGGAATGGACTACAGACCTTAGTTACTAATAATTCTTTGTTAACGTGTTTGTTCATTCATTCATTTATACAACATGTTTACTGGGGGCTTACAAAGTGCTAGGTATTGAGGAACCGGTGATCCTGTAATGAGCAAAATGCTCTTGTGGAGTTTAGATTCTAGTGGAGGGAGACAGAAAATAAACGAACATATAGTAAAGTCAAGTGTGATAACTGCTATAAAGAAAGTTAAAAAGGGTGAAAAGATAAGAGTATGAGGAGGTGGTGGGAGGGAGCGGCTACTCTAGATAGGGTGAGCTCATCACTGGAATCATGAATCCAGCCCCCTCCCAGGGCACTGGCTCCTTAAACCAAGCCTGGCAGCACTGGCCCTGGCAAGTTCCTCTGCCCACCCAGCAGGAACTTGACAGTTTGGCTCAGGCCAGGCTGACGAAAGCTCCAGCTTGTGAACAAGCCATTTTGCAATTCCTAGAACAGATGCCACCTAGTGGTTGTAAATGGAATCCACCTGTGTTTCAGTCATCCCACTGCCTTGGAGCTTAAGTAACCTTGGAGCTTAAATGCTCATAATTCAAGACAAAATTTTACCCATGGGATGTTGGGGACTAGGGCTGTGGTTTGACAACTGATTGCATGTTGTTTCAAACAGCCCTCGGAATGTATCTGTTTAGGTCTTTTCCTTCCCTCTGCCTGGCCTAATGACTAATGACCAGGTGAGAAGTCATTGCTCTTCAGGTCCTTTCAAACTATCAACAGTTCTCTGAATCACATCCATGTCCAAAGACACACACACACCCCACATTCATTTATTCATTGTTATGGTCTCGGCACCACGCTAGGCTGGATACATATTCCTGAGACAGGAGGAAAAAGGACTTGAAAGAATGAGGGGGGGCAGGGGGGGCTTCCCTGGTGGTGCAGTGGTTAAGAATCCGCCTGCCAATGCAGGGGACACAGGTTCGAGCCCTGGTCCAGGAAGATACCACACGCCGCGGAGCACCTAAGCCTGTGCGCCACAACTACTGAGGCTGCGCTCTAGAGCCCGCGAGCCACAGCTACTGAAGCCTAAGCACCTAGAGCCCGTGCTCCACAACAAGAGAAGCCACCGCAATGAGAAGCCCATTCACCGCAACAAAAGAGTAGACCCCGCTTGCGGCAACTATAGAAAGCCCACACACAGCAACGAAGACCCAAGACAGCCAAAAATAAATTAAAAAAAAAAGAATGGGGGGGAACAATCAGTCCCAAATTGTAATCTTGCAAAATCTTGTAATCAGCGCAAAAAGCAGAAATACAAACCTACCTCAAATCTGAGCTTTGGTGCTATCTTTGCCTTATTATACATACTTTGTGGTTGAAAAAAAATTAATAGTTTCTGAGCGGAAAATGGAACCAATGCCCGAGGGAGGATAGACCCAGCAATGTGTGACTGACACAGTCATGGTCAGCAAAAGAGTGTGGTGGTAAAGAGTGTGAGCTTGTGGTGAACCCTGGCCGGGCCTGCTGGGCTCAGCCCTCTGCAGCCTTGTGTGTAACTCACTGTGCATGACCACAAACTGGTCATCGTTACACAGTGCCAGTGCAGCTGCAGTAAATGATGCCTGTCCATTGCATAAAACTGTGGACAATATAGCCAGATGGTAATGGTGGCAAAGGAAAAATATGTGCTCAGAATCTCAATGTTAGGTCCAGGTGACTTGGCTTGAGGAAGGCAGCTTTTAGCAGCCACATCAGGCACCAAAGCTGAAGTTTTGAGTGATGTGGGTACAACTATAAGAGGCTTGGTAAACCCTCCCTCGGGGTTTTCAACGAGGAACTAAGGGGACTCAAGCAGCATGACTCACCCAATATTCCCCCTCTCAGTATTCCTAATGTACTTTTCTGAGAATGCATTCTTTCTGTTTATCTTAGTGAAAGATTTCTCAAAGATTTATGTTTCATAATGTTCATTTTCTCCAAGACTCCTATTATGTCCTCTGCAGTACCTGGATTTGTATCCCAGCTCTGCCACTTAATAGCTGTGTGACCTTGCACAAGTTACTTGACCTCTCTGTGCCTCAGTTTCCTCATATAGTAAATAAAGAAAAAGATAGTACTTACTGGATAGGGTTGTTGTGAGAATAAATGAGTTCACACATGGAAAACTCTTAGAAAACTACCTGGAATGTAGTATGGGCTCAATAAATGTTAATTATCATCATCATTATCATCTTCCACCACTTCAGACTAGAGAAGTTAAATCCAAGATACATTTAAAAAATGGGTTCGTACTCTGCTAGTTTCTCCCATTTCACTGAAATGGAGAATCCTTTAGTTTCAGGCTTTCTAGTAGGATGTGTTTGTTCTAGAACCAGAAGAACTGGAGCTTGAAGTAGGAATGAAAGGCCATAATGCCTGACTTGGGTTCTTCCACAGGACCTTCTGAAAACCCCTATTCTCCTGAGCTGGAAAGGAGAAATGTGTTCTTCCAATCTCCTAAGACTATCTCTCTCAGATCAGAAACAGCACCCATATACAGAGACATGTCAATCCATCATCTTTCCTTATTTTCAGTCCTCAGCCTCTGATGTATGAAGATGGCAGTACATCTCCTTGCTGAGCTCAGAATCACACATTCTTCAGAGCTGCTCATCTCAGGTTTGATGTTTCCAGCATGACGAAGTCCAACCTTTGACCCCAGAGAAGCAGTGCCCAGGGCTGTAGGCAAGTAAGACCAATGAACACACTCACTTTGTCAGGGTGTGAATTCAGGTTCCAAAAATGAGTAATTTGCATGAGGCTTGTGGTCGGTGGGACAAAGTCCCTGATGAGACAGGAGGACATAGGCCTGGCCAAGGTGGGTCTGACCATCATGTGCCTCAGAGAGCACAGAACTCAAAGCAAAATGTGCTAGTGGAGTGTAGACAGTCTGAAAAGAGAGAATTTCATCCTTTTTTTTTTAACTTAAGACAGAATTTTATTCTGTTATGGTTTTCCTTAGTTTGAAGCGATCTTTATGGTATGTGAAATACCTGCTTGAGAGTCTATCCTGTGTTTACTTTTTTTTTTTTTGACATTCCTCATGGATCGCTTATATCACTGACATTTATTTTTTCATATATTTCAACATTTTTATATTCAATAGAAGATGTATGTTTTTTCACAAGTATTCCACATCGATCCTGCCATGCTATTGCACTTTCATGGAGTTTGAAACTGAATGCATTCAGGGACTTCCCTGGCGGTCCAGTGGTTAAGACTCCATGCTTCCACTGCAGGAGGCATGGGTTTGATCCCTGGTCAGGGAACTAAGATCCAGCATGCTGCACAACCAAAAAAAAAAAAAAAAAAAAATTGAATGTGTCCATGGGACTCATTTTGGGCAATGAAATGTGTGTCACTCTTGGTCACCCAGGTGAGACTTGGGTCCCTTCTAGATTGACATTTTGAGAAAACAGCATGTGCTTCACCACACTCTCTTTTCCATATTGAGGATGGAGTAGAGTGGTGCCTCCTGCCCACCTTCAAACAACACGTGGCAGAACCAAAAAGCAAGTCTTCATTGCGTCACTGCAGCGTAACTGATAAACTTGAAAATTCTTTTCTTTTCTTCTTTTTTTTCAGTTATACATATACATGTATCTATTCTTTTCAGATTCTTTTCCCATTTAGGTTATTACAGAGTATTGAGCAGAGTTCCCTGTGCTATACTGTAGGTCCTTATTGGTTATCTATTTTAAATATAGTAATGTATACATGCCAATCCCAAACTTCCAATCCTAGTTATTTTTTTATTTCTCTAAAATTTATTCAGAGTTATTCACCTCACTGTTAATAAGATGTACAGTTAATGCTCTGTGCCAGCATTATTAGGCCTGCTCATTGCCGGCAATGGACTTTGACAAAACCCATTTCCTGACACCCCAAAATTAAATTACTCTTTTCAAAACATACCAAATTCGCAATACTTGCAAAAGTATTACCTGCATTTAAACTCTAAAGTAGTTCTGTGTAGAGAATATCACTATAGTTTTGAGTGTATACGTGTGTGGGTGCTGGTAATTTTGTATTTTCTTTGGGAGTGGAAAAGGAAAACAATTCAAGCTGAAAAAACTATTCTTAAATATTCATTTTTATAAGTTTTATTAAAGAATTTTGTTACACCATTGGGAAAAGAACTCCCAGTGCTTTTTTAAAGAATATGAATGGGAGAGAAAAAAAAAAAGCCAGTAATTGTACAGTAAAGAAATCAAGCAATACCTTGATGAGATGATCAAAATTAGCATCTTCAATAAAAGACAGATGGACAACATGTGGCTCCAGATATGATACCCTGAGAGGAACATAACATCACCTACATAGTACTCAGACCAAGAATGAATAACCTCAATCCCAATACAAGAAAACTGGATAAACACAAAATGAGAAATACTCCATTTTTTAAAAGGGAAGAGAAATAACTTTCACACCAACGAAATTAAAAACTTTTGTGTTTCAAAGGACACCATCAAGAAAGTGAAAAGGCAGCCCATAGAATGGGGAAAAAATTTGCAAATCATATATCTGATGAGAGACTTATAGCTAGAATATATTAAAACTCTTACAACCCAATAATAGATAACTCAGTTTAGAAGTGAGAAAATGATCTGAATAGATATTTTTCTAAAGAAGATAAACAAATGGCCAATAAGCACATGAAAAAGATGCTCAACGTCTTTAGTCATCAGGGAAATGCAAATCAAAACCACAATGAGACATCATTTTACACCCACCCATTATAGGATGGCTATAATCAAAGAGACAAGTGTAGGTGACGATGCGGAGACGTTGGAAGCCTCATACATTGCTGGTAGGGATGTAAAATGGTGCAGCCACTCTGGAAAACACTTTGTTAGTTCTTCAACAGTTTAAACATAGAATTACCACGTAACCCAGCAATTCCACTCCAAGAGAAATGAAAACGTATGTCCATACAAAAACATGTACACAAAAGTGCACAGCAGCATTAGTCATGATAGCCAAAAGGTGGAAACAACTTAAATGTCCATAATTTGTTGAAGGGATAAACGAAATGTGAGAAATCCATAAAATGGAGTAATATTTGACATAAAAAACAATGAGGGCTTCCCTGGTGGCACAGATGGTTGAGAGTCCGCCTGCCGATGCAGGGGACACGGGTTCGTGCCCCGGTCCAGGAAGATCCCACATGCCGCGGAGTGGCTGGGCCTGTGAGCCACGGCCGCTGAGCCTGCGCGTCCGGAGCCTGTGCTCCGCAGCGGGAGAGGCCACAACAGTGAGAGGCCCGCGTACCGCAAAAAAAAAAAAAAAAAAAAAAAAAAAAAAATGAAATACTGATGCATGCTATAACATAGATAAACCTTGAAAACATGCTAAGTGAAAGCAGCCAGTCACAAAAGAAAATATATTGTACAATTCTAGTTATATGAAATGTAACAAATCCATAGAGACGGAACCTGTAGATGACAGGTTGCCTAGAGCTGGAGAGTTTAGGAGGAAATGGGGAATGACTGCCCAAAAGAAATGGGTACATAATTTCTTTTGGGATGATCAATATGTTCTAAAATTGATTGTAGTGATGGTTGCCCAGCTCTGTGAATATATTAAAAAACATTGAATTCTACACTTTAAGTGGTAAATTGTATGGTATATGAATTATGTCTCAGTGAAACAGTTATTTAAAAATTAGAAATGGAAAAGAAGAAGTTACAACAGACACCACAGAAATACAAAGCATCCTAAGAGACTACTGCAAGCAACTCTATGCCAATAAAATGGACAACCTGGAAGAAATGGACAAATTCTTAGAAAGTTAAAACCTTCCAAGACTGAACCAGGAAGAAATACAAAATATGAACAGACCAATCACAAGTAACGAAGTTGAAACTGTGATTAAAGATCTTCCAACAAACAAAAGCCCAGGACCAGATGGCTTCACAGGTGAATTCTATCAAACATTTAGAGACGAGCTAACACCCATTGTTCTCAAACTCTTCCAAAAAATTGCAGAGGAAGGAACACTCCCAAACTCATTCTATGAGGCCATCATCACCCTGATACCAAAACCAGACAAAGATACTACAAAAAAAGAAAATTACAGACCAATATCACTGATGAATATAGATGCAAAAATCCTCAACAGAATACTAGCAAACGGCATCCAGCAACACATTAAAAGGATCATACACCATGATCAAGTGGGATTTATCCCAGGGATGCAAGGATTCTTCAATATATGCCAATCAATCAATGTGATAAACCATATTAACAAATTGAAGAATAAAAACCATATGATCATCTCAATAGATGCAGAAAAATCTTTTGACAAAATTCAACACCCATTTATGATAAAAACCCTCCAGAAAGTAGGCATAGAGGGAACCTACCTCAACATAATAAAGGCCATATACGACAAACCCACAGCAAACATCATTCTCAGTGGTGAAAAACTGAAAGCATTTCCTCTAAGATCAGGAGCAAGACAAGGATGTCCACTCTTGCCACTATTATTCGACATAGTTTTGGAAGTCCTAGCTACGGCAATCAGAGAAGAGAAAGAAATAAAAGGAATACAAATTGGAAAAGAAGAAGTAAAACTGTCACTGTGTGCAGATGACATGATACTATACATAGAGAATCCTAAATGTGCCACCAGAAAACTACTAGAGCTAATCAATGAATTTGGTAAAGTTGCAGGATACAAAATTAATGCACAGAATTCTCTTGCATTCCTATACACTAATGATGAAAAATTTGAGAGAGAAGTTAAGGAAACATGCCCATTTACCATTGCAACAAAGAGAATAAAATACCTAGGAATAAATCTACCTAGGGAGACAAAAGACCTGTATGTAGAAAACTATAAGACACTGATGAAAGAAATTAAAGATGATACAAACAGATGGAGAGATATACCATGTTCTTGGATTGGAAGAATCAATATTGTGAAAATGACTATACTACCAAAAGCAATCTACAGATTCAATGCAATCCCTATCAAATTACCAATGGCATTTTTTACAGAACTAGAACAAAAAATCTTAAAATTTGTATGGAGACACAAAAGACCCTGAATAGCCAAAGCAGTCTTGAGAAAGAAAAACGGAGCTGGAGGAATCAGACTCCCTGACTTCAGACTATACTACAAAGCTACAGTAATCAAGACAATATAGCACTGGCACAAAAACAGAAATAGAGATCAATGGAACAGGATAGAAAGCCCAGAGATAAACCCACGTACCTATGGTCAACTAATCTATGACAAAGGAGGCAAGGATATACAATGGAGAAAAGACAGCCTCTTCAATAAGTGGTGCTGGGAAAACTGGACAGCTGCATGTAAAAGAATGAAATTAGAACACTCCCTAACACCATACACAAAAATAAACTCAAAATGGATTAGAGACCTAAATGTAAGACTGGACACTATAAAACTCTTAGAGGAAAACATAGGAAGAACACTCTTTGACATAAATCACAGCAAGATTTTTTTTTCTTAGTGTAGAACATTTATTTATTTATTCCATGAAACACTTAAAGTTTTGGTCAGTGGGAAATAAAGCAAGATTTTTTTTTTTTTTTTTTTTTTTTGTGGTACACGGGCCTCTCACTGTTGTGGCCTCTCCCATTGCAGAGCACAGGCTCCAGACACGCAGGCCCAGCAGCCATGGCTCACGGGCCTAGCTGCTCCGCGGCATGTGGGATCTTCCCATACTGGGGCACGAACCCGTGTCCCCTGCATTGGCAGGCGGACTCTCAACCACTGCACTACCAGGGAAGCCCACAAGATCTTTCTTGATCCACCTCCTAGAGTAATGGAAATAAAAACAAAAATAAACAAATGGGACCTAATGAAACTTAAAAGCCTTTGCAAAGCAAAGGAAACTACAAACAAGATGAAAAGACAACCCTCAGAATGGGAGAAAATATTTGCAAACGAATCAACGGACAAAGAATTAATCTCCAAAATATATAAACAACTCATGCAGCGCAATATTAAAAAAACAAACAACCCAATCAAAAAATGGGCAGAAGACCTAAATAGATATTTCTCCAAAGAGGACATACAGATGGCCAAGAAGCACATGAAAAGCTGCTCAACATCACTAATTATTAGAGAAATGCAAATCAAAACTACAATGAGGTATCACCTCACACCAGTCAGAATGGGCATCATCAGAAAATCTACAAACAACAAATGCTGGAGAGGGTGTGGAGCAAAGGGAACCCTCTTGCACTGTTGGTGGGAATGTAAACTGATAAAGCCACTATGGAGAACAGTATGGAGCGTCCTTAAAAATCTAAAACTAGAATTACCATACGATCCAGCAATCCCACTACTGGGTGTATACCAGAGAAAACCACAATTCAAAAAGACACATGCACCCCAATGTTCATTGCAGCACTATTTACAATAGCCAGGACATGGAAGCAACCTAAATGCCCATTGACAGGCGAATGGATAAAGAAGATGTGGTACATATATACAATGGAATATTACTCAGCCATAAAAAGGAGTGAAATTGGGTAATTTGTAGAGATGTGGATGGATCTAGAGACTGTCATACAGTGTGAAGTAAGAGAAAAACAAATATCGTACATTAACATATATATGTGGAACCTAGAAAAATGGTACAGATGAACCAGTTTGCAGGGCAGAAATAGAGACAGAGATGTAGAGAACAAACATATGGACACCAAGGGGGGAAAGTGGCGGGGTGAGGGGGTGTGTGTGATGAATTGGGTGATTGGGACTGACATATATACACTAATATGTATAAAATGGCTAACTAATAAGAACCTGCTGTATAAAAAAAATAAAATAAAATTCAAAAAAAAAGATTCAAAAAAGATGGCTGACTATAAAAAGAAAGAAAGAAAGAATAGCATCTCTTTTTTGAAGCGACCCTAAGTAATAGAATTATTGGTACCCAGAATGTCATCCCCCCATATCCTAAAAGATGGAATTCTAGAATAAAATTGCTCATATTTATTTTAAAAAACAGTTATTTAATAAAAAGATGGAGTGCTGTATTCTTCAAAAATGTCAGTGTCATAAAAGACAAAGCAAACTGTGGACATGTTCCAGATTAAACGAGGCTAAAGAGACATGACAGGGGACTTCCCTGGTGGCACAGTGGTTAAGAATCCACCCGTCAATGCAGAGGACACGGGTTCGATCCCTGGTCCAGGAAGATCCCACATGCTGTGGAGCAACTAAGCCTGTGCACCACAGCTACTGAGCCTGCACTCTAGAGCCCGCGAACCTCAGCTATTGAGCCCGCGCACACAACTACTGAAGCCCGAGCGCCTAGAGCCCGTGATCCGCAACAAGAGAAGCCACCGCAATGAGAAGCTGACTCACGGCCATGAAGAGTAGCCCCTGCTCGCCGCAACTAGAGAAAGCCTGTGCGCAGCAACAAAGACCCAACACAGCCAAAAATAAATAATTAAAATAATCTATAAAAAAAAAAGAAAAAGAGGGCTTCCCTGGTGGCGCAGTGGTTGAGAGTCCGCCTGCTGATGCAGGGGACACGGGTTCGTGCCCCGGTCCGGGAAGATCCCACGTGCCGCGGAGCGGCTGGGCCCGTGAGCCACGGCCGCTGAGCCTGCGCGTCCAGAGCCTGTGCTCCACAACGGGAGAGGCCACAACAGTGAGAGGCCCGCGTACCGCAAAAAAAAAAAAAAAGAAAAAGAAAGAGACATGACAAATACAACCCCTGACCCTAGCCTGGATCCTGTACTAGAGGAATATGTCATGAAGAACATTATTAGGTCAATTGACAAAACTGAAACATGAACAATAATAAATAAAAGTATTGTATCAATGAAAATTTATGAGGTTTATATCTGCAGTGTTATATACGAGAAAAATTCCTATTCCCAGGAAATATATAATGAAATCTTAGTGGTAAAGGGTCATAATGTATGTAGCTTATCCTCAAATAGTTTAGAAAAAGTGTTTTGCTTGGGTGTGTTTGTTGTGTGTTTGTGTTGAGGGAAAGCAAATGATATAGCCAACGCAGTAAAATGTTAATGATCTGGTTAAAGAATATACAGGTGTTCTTTGTATTGCTTTTATTTTTGCAAACTTTGGTAAGTTTGAAATTGTTTCCAAATAAAACCTTTAAAAATAATCACAAGGACTTATCTCCCCAGGCAGTACAGAGCTGTGTGAAAATAGGTCAGTGAATGCTGTGTGAGTGTGTGTGGTGTGTAGATGTCTGCACGCCCAAGCACAGAGTCCTTGGCCTCTCTGCTGCCATTGCCCACAAGCCGGAGCTTGCCCAGTGAGGACCACTGACCTGTCACTGTCACACGCAAGCCACATGCTTAGTTCTTTTGGGGGAAGGCAGTGGAGGCCTCCGTGCTCCTGAGGTAGACAGAGGTAACCAGGTGCGCTGAGCTGCCCTGCAAGCCCTCTTACCTCTGGCTGGGTGTGACAGAAAGGGATTTGGAGCCAGCCTGTCAAGCCAAGGCTGTGCCGCATTCTCAGAAGCTTGCCATCTTCACAGGTCTGTTTCCAGACGGTAGAGCTCTCCCCTGGCCTCTGTTCTCGCCCTTTCTCCAGGTTCTCTACCTATGTTGGACAGAGGAAGGAAAGAGGAACAGGGCTCATATTTATCGAGGGCTCGCTTTGTGCCAGGCCCTTTGCTTTACATGTTATCCTATTTAAACCACACAGAGCCTGGCCAGATGGATAAACTGAGGCTCAGAGAGCTGCAGAAACTTGGCCATGGTCCCACAGCAAGCAAGGAGCAGAGCCGGGATTCAGTGCCAAGCCTCTTTCCACCAGACATTCTCACTTGAGATACTGAGATTCCCCCCCCACACACACACTTTTCTGTCCTCTTTTGCTATCTTATTTGAGATTACATCCTGTTCTCATGCCAGGAAATGAAACAAAATCACTGCTGACAGAAATGGATCCAAAAGACCCAGCCAACTTTGGAAAACACCAGCGGGGCTGCCATCAGTCTTGTTTTATGAGGCTGTGGTGACACTGGCAAAGTGTCACTGAAGGAAGAAGACAGAAGTAATGCTTGTCTTTGCGTTAACCTGCCAAAGTCGACAGTCTTCAGGGCTGGGTGTCAACTTGGGGGCAACGTGTAGCCAGAGATCCTGGTAGACATACAGCACCTGCAGGGGACAGCTGTTTGAAGAATCTTCCTGCCAGAGGGATTTGGAATGGTACTGAGGGCACCAGAGGAAGAAGGGGACTCTGCAACTACAAGGATGGAGATGGTGAGTGAAGGGTGAGCCGGGCAGTGGCCATTACTTCCAGGGTGTGCCCAAGGGCAAAGTCAGAGCAAAATATGCATGGGTAGGAAGGGAAGGGGGATGAAAGTTCCTTGACTATCTCCTCTTTCTCCTCTGATCTTCTCATCTACTTTTCTGGACTCTCACCCCCAGCACTCATCCTGTAGACCATTCTCAAAGGTCTCCCTGTTACCTGAAGACCCAAAAGAGAGTTTCTAGGTGAACAGATCATAAGCCTGGAGCTGCTGACAGCCATCACACTAGAAGAGCCGGCCTACAGTGGCATCAGCTCGGAGTTGAAACACAGTGTTAATGTTGTTTGAACCCCTGGATTCAGCCATGCCTGAAACCCCTGCACTTTTAAATTAAGGGGACAGTTTTCCTTTTTTAAAAAAAAATTGAGGTATAGTTGATTTACAATATTGTATTAGTTTCAGGAGGAAAAAGTTTTCATTTTTGCTTAGGAAATTTTCAACTGGGTTTCCTGTCACTTATAATAAGAACAACATGAATAAAATCCTAACTGAAGCAGCATCAGCTTATCTAGCATAATTTTCCAGGACATACCCTCTATAACAGCCAAGGCAGGATGTTGAGGATTTTAGAACAGAATTTAAAACAGAATTTAAAACAGAATTTACTTCACATGGTAAATTCAGAATCCAGAGACACCACAGAGAGGAAGGGAGGAGGCCAGCTGCTACCCCAGGAGGCCTTGGTTCCAAGGAGGGGGTGAGATGCTCAGGTCTGTAGGGAGGCTTGGAGGAAGCATAGGCCAGGGCCCATTCTGAGGCTCAGCAATCCTGAGACTGTCCCAGGTAATTACGGTAGCTACCTTCTGCTGAGCCCTTACTACATGCCACAATGTGCTATGTGTATTATTATTTCATTTAATCTTCACAGCAGCCCTGAGAGGTAGATACATTACTAGCATCATTTTCTAGATGAGGAGCTAAAACTCAGAGTGGCGAAGTAACTTAGTAACTTACTAGTTGCATAGCTAGTAAGTAGAAGAGCAGGGATTCAAACCTAGTGTATCAAACTCCAAAACCTGTGCTTTTAACAACTATATATATATATATATATATTTTTTTTTGCGGTACACGGGCCTCTCACTGTTGTGGCCTCTCCCGCTGCGGAGCACAGGCTCCGGACGCGCAGGCTCAGCGGCCATGGCTCACAGGCCCAGCCACTCCGCGGCATGTGGGATCTTCCTGGACCGGGGCACGAACCCGTGTCCCCTGCATCGGCAGGCGGACTCTCAACCACTGCGCCACCAGGGAAGCCCTTAACAACTATATTATAGTTTTTTCTAGATGGGTCAGTGGGGCAGGGGAGGTTGGCTATATGGAGAATTAATAATGACCTTTCCTTGGTACAGCCTTCCAGAGTTTACAAAGCCCAATTTTATAAGCAATCTTGCTGCATCCATTTTACAGATGTGGAAACTGAGGCTTAGAGGTAGGAAGTGACTTGCTCAAAGTCATTTGGTCAAACGGGATAAACTGCCCAGAGGTCTGCAGTCTGCAGAAACTCATAGGGTGTTTACAGGGAGTGGGGTTGGCCTCATACCTTGCCCCATGCTTAAGAGCAGTGATGGTATCAGTCTGGCTGAGGAAGATCTCTGAGAGATGGGGGGACCAGTAGGTGTTGTGGCCATAGATCCAATTGCAGAACACAAATCCCACTATAGCAAAGAGCTCTGCATCCACAAAAAGACTCTCAGCTCCAGCCAAGGCTCTATTTATTTTCCCATAACACTTGATATGGACAAATTCCAGTTCAATCAGAGACATTCAGCTCCTGGTTTTCTGGGTAGGGGTGTCGGGGGAATCTCGCTATGAAAGGAGCCCCTTTCTTCTGTCGGGCCATCCCCAACAAAAAGGCTGCAAGATTGAGCTGAGCTGCCTGCGGATGGGGAGTTGGAATCTGCCTGCCTGGCTTCCTCTCAGAGGAAAGTATCTGTCCTGGCTGAAGCCCCAGGGGCCCTCACTTTTGGACCTGTCCTGATGTTTTGCTGAGCTCAGAGGCACCTATCCTAGAGAGACAAGGCAAGGCTGTCTTTTACCATTCCCTGGGCGACTCAGGCCTGGAGGAGTGACTAGGCAGGGATCCAGGCGACAGGACAGAAGGGCCCAGGGCAGCCACTGTTCACTGCTGGAAGTGTGCCAGGGAACTGGAAGGTGAGCTGCAATCCCACCCCCCCCCTTTGCCCCCCTCCAGGTGGCTGCGCGCTCAATGTGTGCTGAGGGACAAGGAATCCCTGGGGCTTCCTTGAAGCCAGGTGAGCAGCCTTCTGACCTTCTGGATTTATCTCCCCACAGGAATATGTGAGCTCTGAATCTAGGACAAGTGCTGAAGGCAGGAACTGAGGGAAAGAAGCAAGGTCAAACCCAGCCCTTCTAGGTCTGGGAAGTCCAGCACAGGTTCTGGGGGCAGACAGTCTGAGGTTGAAATCCCAGCTCTACCTCTTGCTTTCCTCAGATAAGACCTTAACTTCTTGCTGTACTTATACTAGTATTTACTGAGTGCCTTCTGTGAGCTAGGGATTCAATGGTAAGCAAAAAATGGACTCAGTTGCCTTCTTGGAGCTTACAGTAAATTAAGGAAATAAATATTAACCAAACAACAAATAACGCCCCCACCACTACCACCAAAAAAAGTGGAATGTCCAGGAGAGATGCGTAGTTTATAATTAGGAAGACCTCACTCCCTCTGGGAGGTTAGAGAAGGCTTTTCTAAAGACATGACAGTGGAATTGAGGTCTGTTTACTACACAGGTTTGGAGGGGACATTCCACACAGAGGGAACAGGATATTCAAAGGTCAGCCATTTGGAGGGAGAATGGCTTCTCCAAGGAACTGGAGGAAAGAAAGCTCATGAGGCTGAAGTACAGAGTGGAGATGCAGGTGTGGGGCAGACCATGCAAGAATATGGGTCTTTTGAGAGCAATAGGAAGACTTTTGTGGTGCTGTAAGCAGGGAGGTGAGATGATCACATTTGTAGTTTGAAAAGATTATTCTGGCAGCAGGGAACAATGGATTGGAAGGGAACCAAGGCACATTCAGGAGACCAGTTAGGAGGTCTCAGACATTTGCCTGTAAAATGGGAATAATGATACTATCTCATAAGTTATTGCCATGATTCAATGAGAGACTGCATTTTAAGTATTTATTCTGGTGCCTGGTGCATGGTAACGGCTCAGTAAATGTCGTTATTCTTACTTTTGTTGGTTCTCTTCAGGGAGCAGATCTTTCTATTTCATGCCTGCTCCTGTGAGATGGGGTTGGAGAGTGCAGTGGTGGTAGTTTCTAGGGTGGAAAACGTGGTTTGTACTAAGTCACAACGTCGAGGCCAGGACCCAGGATGCCTGAAGGCCCGATTGGAATGGCTTGAGAGTATGACAGATTCACAAAGAAAACCGGGTTCCAGTTGCTCCCGGAGTCATGCTGGAGAGAGCCCGAGGGTTGGCTGAGAAAAACGTGCTTTTCTGCCGGGTGTTCCGAAGAGCAGGTGTAGGGCTCGCACTCGTGTGCAGTCGTGCGGAGGCGGGGACCCTCGCCACTCCTCAGCCCCAGGGTGACCCGCAGGCATCCACCAAGCTCTGCTTCCCTGGCTCGGATGCGCGCGTCCTGGGCCCGCGGGCAGAGGGAGCAGGGAGGAGGGAGGGTCCCCGGAAGGCAGATTCCGGCCGGCCCGCAGGGGCTGCCCCCTCCCCAATCACGTGGGCCTGGTGGGTGGGGACCGATCTGAAGTTGGAGAAATCCCTAGCAATCCAACTTTGGAGCGCGCCGCCGGTCCTCCGGAGCCGGGGCTTTGGGCGCTAGGGCTCCAGGAGGGGCGCGAAAGTGGGAACTGGTGAAGCCGAGCAGCGGCGCAGGCGGCAGGACTCGGGGCATGGCCCGGCTGTCGGTGATCCCGGGGTCGGCCACGGCGTGGACAGGTGAGCGGGGACCAGGAGGTGGCGGCGGCTGCCGTGGGAGAGGCCGCTCCTGCGTTGGCCTCCCCACACTTCATCTCGGTCCAGGGGATGCGGGGCACCCACAACGCGAGGGACCGGTTGGGTAAAGCTGCCGCGGTAGACCTTGGCGCTCAGAGTCAGTCTCGCCAGCGCCACTCCTCCTCTCCCGCCCTGTGCCCCAGTGGGGTGGTGCGGGTGTGGGCAGCGGCCCGGAACTTTGGGAAGCAGCGCGCAGGCTGGGGGCGCTGTGCGGGCCCCGCCCCCCGCGTGTACACTGGCTGCTCCCAGTGACGTCACGCTCGGCTATAAAAAGGGCGGCGCGCGTTTCTCGCGGCGCTGGAGAAGCTCGAGGCTGAAGGCTGCCGGGGATCCGGGAGCGACCGGGACGCTGGGCCGCGGGCGCCTCAGCGATGTTTTACTCAGGACTCCTCACCGAGGGCGGCCGCAAGGAGACGGACAGGCGGGAGGGGGCGTCGCTGCGGCAGCAGCGCCGGATGAAGCAGGCCGTGCAGTTCATCCACAAGGACTCGGCCGACCTGCTGCCCTTGGACGGCCTCAAGAAGCTGGGCTCGTCCAAGGACACGGTGAGCCCCCGCGGCCGCGCCCGCCTCGGGGTCCCCGCGCGCGGCGGCCCGTCACCATAGCGCTGTGAGGTCTCCCGGGGCCCGCCCTTTGCAGCTTTCACTGAGTCAGCGTCCGGGCCCCCGCCGGCCGCCGGCAGTTGTCGGCTGTCTCGCTATTGCTCTGTTTCAGGTTCCTCTCCATCCAGCATTCCCCTGCTTTAGTTTCTCTCGGGATTCCGTCGTAGCTTTTCCAGCTCGCCCTCCCTTAAGCGCAGCTTCCTCCCTTCGTGTGTCTCCTCTGGAGTAGAAGAGACCCAGCCCTGCCTTCTTGCCCTCAGGTCCCCTTTCCCTCCCATTTTTCGCAGTACCGAGTTCGATTGCTTGGGGCTTGAGCCTCGCAGCCAGGGTAGCGCCCGCTGCCTCCCAGGCTGCTTGGCCGGGCCCGTGACCCAGACAGAGGTGACTCCTAAGTGGTGTGAGAAGGAGAGAACGAAGTGGGAAGGGGGCTTTCTGGGCAGTCACCACATCCAGATACACTTGACTTTTGTTGAATCCATTTCCCCCCTATGCAAAATCTACTTCTCCCTTTGATTTTGGTCTCACCTACCTTTGACCTTCCAACAGGAGGGCGGGGGGCGGGGAGAGAAAAAGGGACCTTGAAGGTTTCCTGAGCCCCAAACCTCTCTTCATCATCTTCCTCTCCTGCTACTCCACCCCCAGAGAGTGGATAGAGGGAGGAGGCCAGGCTGCCCCAGCTGCTCCACCGGCTGATGTGTGGAGCTGGAGCTGGGGCTGGCGCAGTCTTTTTTTCTAGCAGGGTTGTTCTTGGCATTAAGAAGGAGAAACTCCAGGACTGGAGGTCTGAGTTCAAAGACAGTACTGTCCTCCATCTGTAGGAGGGATCCTATGGGGGCCTAAGGGTTACTAGTTTAAAGAACTGTATCTGACTCTTACATTTAAGTCACTGGACCAAATTGATGTTTAGCTTTGTAGTTTTATCTGGAATTTTCTTGTAGTTTAACTTGTTTTCTTGAATTTCACAATCACTTTATTCATCTAGGCAATAATTTATGAAGCATTACTTAAATGTCTTAAATGAAGTAGATGCTCTGTTTAGTTTTTCCAGTATTTTTTGAGCTTTTGGAATGTTTAATTTGTCAGGGAAGCGGGGTGTCAGCCTGGGCCACTGAAATTGCCATTTCCCACCACAAGATGGGTATGGAGGGCAGAGCTGCTGAATCTACTTCTTCTTCTTCTTTTTTTAATCAACTCAAATGGCACATAGATCCCAAGATCAGATTTGCCCTCCCCCATTGTGATAGAGAATTATTTTTAGTTATTTATTGTACAGGGGATGTCTACTCAATTATCTTGCTCTGTTTTTTAAAAGGTATTTTACCTGAACAAGCCACAGGATAGTTAATCTGATTCATGCTAACTCAGAGTGGTGAGTGACTGAAATGTATTCCTAGAAAAGCAATAACTGTCTTTCTTCCCTCCTTTCACTTTACTACAGTCTAGATTCATTTAGCAAATCAGGTTCAGGTCTTCTTACCTTCAGACCACAATAATCCTAGTTCCTGCCACAATAATCCTAGTTCCTGGAAGCCTCAGCCAATAAACAGTAATAGGAAAATAAGTACAATGTGGAATTTTTTTCCCTTCATGCTGGATTTAAGATATGATTGACATTTGGTTGTCCTGGGATGTCAAGGAGTTTCCTAGCCCTGAGGAACTGCCTCTCCATTCTTCTGCCTAGCATTCTTTATACTGCTTCATCCTGTGTAGGAAGAACTCCATCTGCTTTTCTGACTCCAGTCTGTCTTAGTTGAGCCACACAGGAGCTGATAACATAGAACATAGGCACTAGGCTGGAAGGAAGAAGCTTCCTCAAGAAGCAGGTTATTGCCGTGGATGTGACACACAGCAGTTTATTGTGAGACCCTGAACCATGGTTCACAATTTCTCTCCCCTGCCTCCCCCCACTGCCATGAGTTGATGTCCCTCTCTCACTGTTCTCACACCTGGAATGTGCAAGTGATTGCACAGAAGAGCTAGAACAGGTCACAGATGCCAAGGCAGACTGAGATAGGGCTAGGAGAGCTCTGAGTACTGGGGTGATGTGGCATGCTTAAGCTTCCTTGGAACTTATGCTGCTGGATCAGGATAATCTTAGAAATAACCTTAGAAGTACTATATCACTTCATATATATGGATATATGTATGGATATATCTGGTAGTATAGACCAGTGCTGACTCAGTGTTCTCTCACCAAAGTGAAATTTTTGAGGATACAAAAATTGACTGTATAAATCTATAGTACAAACTCAATGAAAGAGGGAAAAGAAAAGGGAAGGGATGGCACCAGAGGGAGATAGGGGGGAAAGGACAAATTAGTTTTCATTGATTCTGGGGTTTGTGCCAGTGAGAAGATTGTGGGTTGTTTTCCTCATACTAGTGACCTATATTAGAATTATACTGCTGAGTTTTCTGAATTATCTACCTTTTACCATGCTGTTTCTGTAACATTCACTATTTGAATCCAGCCTGCCAACTTTTTTTGGATTGGCAAAGAGCATCCATAGGCAGTGAAATGTGTTCTTGTTCTCTTGACCCTAGGAAGGTGCCTTTGCCCTTTTCCTGTTTGTGTGTAGTTGGCTGCTACAAAGTCTACTGTGGAAATTAATTTTATTTCTTATGTCTGGCTGTCTTATTTTGTTTGTCCTTTTATCTTGTGCTCTTTTTTGTGTATTAGATTAAGAATCAAAATCAGAGATATGAATGAGTAATATTTTATTTTGTTTATTATTATTTTTTAAGTTGATGAGGGTAGAGAAAAAAATCACTCTTGGAGTTTTGCGTATTCTAATTTCTTTTGTTTTAGTTACCAGGTTCATAAATGTTCTTCTCATTGAGGTAAGGACTTTTTAATTTTTAAAAACAGTCATATCATGGGATAATATGCTGTCTTTCCTATATGATAATATTACTGACCATCAGGCTATATCCTTACTTATTCAGCAATAGAAAGACAGTTTTGCTTTCCTATTTATGATTGATTCTGCTTCTAGCCAAATGCTTTAGCAAAACTCACTAGAATTAGGAGAAGGCTGGGGGAAGGATGGTGTAACACAGCAAAGCCAACTGACCATGAAATGACTAGCCCTGTACGCCTAGTATCTGATCTACCTGATCAGAATTTCTGTCAATGAGGGCAGCCCTGGGTGGTATCCTGTAGATAAGTTATTCATAATGCCACAAGACATCCATAATGCTATAGATTTTGGACCAGAGAACTTGGGAGTCTTAGAAGAGGAGCATGAAATACCAGTATAACATCAGGATCTAGTGCAAACTGAAGATTTCCAGAGCCATGATCGAATCCTAATTACAGCAAGCATTATTTGAACACTTGCTATGTTCAGGACACAATGCTAGGTGCTAGGACCACAAAGAAGAAGACAACAAAGTTTACCTGTACAATGAGTTTATAGATTAGGGGGAAGGATAGGACTGATTAATTAATTTATTCCCCAAATATTTATTGAACACTTATTACATGTCAGGCATGATCTAGGTATTGAAGATATAGTAGCGAACCAAAACGGAGTTCCTGCCCTCATAAAACTTACATTCTTGTGGGGGGGGAGAAGGCAGAAAATAAATCAAGTAAATATATAATATATCAGGATGTAATCAGTGCTATGGAGAAAATAAACCAGGATAAGGGAATAGGGAGCGTTATGGCCAGGGTAGGATGGAGTAGAGCCCTGTTATTTTATCTAGGGTGGTCAGGGAAGGCCTGTCTGATAAGATTACATTACACGAGATATTGAAGGAAATGAGAGAGCAAAATATCTTGGAGAAGAATGTTCTAGGCAGAAGGAACAGCAAGTGCAAAGGCCTGAATTGTCAGTGTGCTTGATGTGATTAAAAAACTGTAAGAAGGCCATTGTGGCCAGAGCAAAGTGAGCAACAGGAGGGCGATAGGAGATAACATCAGAGAGATAGTGGGAGGCCAAACTACTTAGGGCCTTCTAGATCATT
Source organism: Monodon monoceros (assembly GCF_005190385.1). Lineage (NCBI taxonomy): Eukaryota > Metazoa > Chordata > Mammalia > Artiodactyla > Monodontidae > Monodon > Monodon monoceros. The sequence continues at coordinate 61,467,264 of NW_021703784.1, read as the reverse complement.
GTACAGATATTTGACTTTTAATCTGATATGGGAAACTGGTGGAAAATTTTATGCAGAGGGGTGACACGACATGACTTATTTCACAAAGTAGACTACTGTGTGGATTTCACTATAGAGGGCAAAAGTGGAAGCAGGGAGACTGGTTAGGAGCTGTTAGATAGTAATCCAGGTGAAAGATGATGGTGGCTCAGAGCAGTGTGCTAGCAGTTAAGGGGACAAGAAAAGATCAGACTCTCAGGTTATTTTGAAGACAGAGCTGACAAGTTTAGTTGAGAGATTGGATTAAGGATCTGAAAGAAAGAGTAGTCAAGAATGACCTCAAGGTTTTTGATCTAGCAATTGGAAGAATAAAGTTTCTCATTTACTGGGATGGCTAAGAATACAAGAGGAGTGGGTTAGGGATAGGGAATAAGAATCAGGGGGCCTCCCTGGTGGCACAGTGGTTGAGAGTCCACCTGCCGATGCAGGGGACACGGGTTCGTGCCCCGGTCCGGGAAGATCCCCCATGCCACGGAGCGGCTGGGCCTGTGAGCCATGGCCGCGGAGCCTGCGCGTCCGGAGCCTGTGCTCCGCAACGGGAGAGGCCAAAACAGTGAGAGGCCCGCGTACCGCAAAAAAAAAAAAAAGAATCAGGAATTTCATTCTTGAAGAAGTTAAGTTTGGGATGTCTATTAGCTATTCAATTGTAGATGTTGAATAGATATAGTTCCATGAAAATGTAAATAATACCACCAGGAAGCCTATGGTAGTTGTCAAGATATTATAGTCAATAAGCGCTAGAGGAGTTCAGTGGAAGCAGTGATTACTCTGGTCTGGTGTGACAATAGTGATGGTGACCAACATCTGACTAGAGTTTCATCATTCCCTGGTGAGTCAACTGACTATGAGATTATATGGAGAGGGGGCTGCTTCGAGTGTGCCCTATAGAACCTCAGAGTAAGAAGAACTTTACAGGTTATCTGGTTGAAGTCCCTGCAGTTGTGTGAGTCCTTTGTAACAAAAATGCAGTCTGCCATGGGCGGTTGAGAAGCCACCATCTCACACCAGCAGGTAACAATCAGGAATAAGGCTGTTCTCTTTGAAATAATATGTCTATTGGGTCATAAGGTAAAGGCAAAGAGAACACAGAAGTCCTGGGGCAGCGTGACAAGACTGCCTTAGGTAGATTCCATGTGCTTTTGAGCAGCAGTAAACCTAAGGACAATCTGTCTATGATCCTGTGGTGATGAAAGGGTCACGTGTTGTATATTCAGCTAGTAAATAAAGAAGAGAAGGCACAGATATTAGTGCCCTTTTAGACTTCCAAGACCAGACAGAGACATGTATATTGGGCGTGAAGTGAGAGTCAGTCAGGAGCCCATGTCTGTCTACAAACTGTACATGAGGACAAAAGTGGAGTAAGATGATTTCATGCCCTTTTAAGAAAAAAGAAGTGAATGGTAATCAGCTTCAATTTTAAGCCGAGCGTGAGAATTTAAAATACATATGTACACATACATATAATTATTAAAATTTGAGTGCTTACTTTATACCTGACATGGTATTAAATGCTTCGTACAAACCATCTCATTTCATCCTCACAAAAGCTCTGCAAGGTGGTTACTAACTTGAACTGAGCTCTGTCTGACCCCAAAGGATATATAGTTTAAACAATACTCTAAGTCAAGGGTTGCCAAACTTTTTCTGTAACGGATCAGATAGTTAATTGTTTTTGGCTTTGCAGGCCAGTCTCTGTCTCAACTACTCAATTGTGCTGTTGTAATGCAAAACAGCCATAGGCAATACAAATGGGGCTGATTGTGTTCTTATGAAACTTTATTTACAAAAATGGGCAGCAGGCTGGGTTTGGATTGTGGGCCATATTTGCTGACCCCTATTTCTAAGTGGTTCTAGTTGTAGTTCTATTGGAAGCTAGAAACCTTGGGTTTCTCCTCTGAGAGTAAATGCTACAAAGAAAGCAGACTTCTATAATTTCTCCTATTTTCCAGTCTGACCCATTCTGTGGACCACAGAAATCCATTAGTTTGATTCTGTCTGGATTCAGTACAGCGTAGGTAAAGGGATTGAAAAGGTGGCCTTAGAAGTTCTTGCTCAAATCATGATTCTGTGGTATCCTGCAGTATAGCCTGTTTCCTCTCACCTCACTTTTCTTCCCACTTTACAGCCTGGTTAGAAGAGATATTTAATCAGACTGGCTCCTAGATTGAGGAACCTCAGCTATGTCTACCTGGAATACAGCATTGCCCACTGTGCCCATTTCTTTCAGAAGCTCCCGATGGTGATAAAGGCAGCACATTTGAGTTTGCCCACTTAGGATTTAGATGCCTAAATGCTGGTTAGGGTTTAGCAGCCACACTGCAGGAACAGTAGAGAACCTGTGACTGCTTAGTGTTGCCTTGTTGAGCTAAGGCATAAAGCAGGATCCATGTCAGGAAGATGACATAGCTATGTCCAAAAGGCCACCAGAGTACCTGCAGCACCTATCTAACTAATACTGTGTATCTTGAAGTACACCTGGAAAGTAGAAGATAGCCCTTGGAAAGGCAATATTTCAATAAACAAAAACAAACCACTTAAGCATATTTACAAAGCAACAGTCAAGGAATGGGAATGCAAGTAGTACAAACTATGTAATGTATGAGTACTGAAGGGATTCTGAAGGAAAGAACTGGATGGTATTAATCAAGAAAGGCTTTTTGAAGAAGTAAAGGGTAGAGATTTATTCATTTGGTATTATGCTAAGAGCTGGGATATAGCTGTGATCAAGACAATGAAGGTCCTTGCCCTTGTGAAATTAACACTCTAGTGGGGGAGTGAAATAATAAACAACTAGAAAAGCAAAATAATTCTGGACTTATAATTACTCTGAAAGGAATAGTGGGATATGTTAGTAACTAAAGAAGTGGAGTGCCTACTTTAAATAGTATGGTCAGAGAAGATGTTTTTGAGGAAGTGATGTTTGAGCTGAGACTTGAAAGATGAGATCAAGCTACCTATTTGAAATATTAGGGGAAAACATTTCAGGCAGAGGGAATGGCAGGTGCAAGGGCATTAGAATGGGAAAGAGTTTTTGAGCAAGGAGGTATGGATGAATAAAGGGTGGAGTGGTGTGTATATGGTATGTATGTGGAGGTTGGAAAGATAGACAGGGACCAGATGGCACAGAGCCCTATAGACCGTGGTAGGAAGTTTGAATTTTGTCTGAAGAACAATGAGAAGCCATTGAAGGGCTTTTTTTTTTTTTTTTTTTTTTTGGCGGTACGTGGGCCTCTCACTGTTGTGGCCTTTCCCGTTGCAGAGCACAGGCTCCGGACGTGCAGGCTCCGGACACGCAGGCTCAGCGGCCATGGCTCACGGGCCCAGCCGCTCTGCGGCATGTGGGATCTTCCCAGACCGGGGAATGAACCCGTGTCCCCTGCATCGGCAGGTGGACTCTCAACCACTGCGCCACCAGGGAAGCCCCACTGAAGGGCTTTTGAGTAAGGGAATGTATTATCTCACTTATATTTTTAAAAGCTTACTCTGGCTGCTGTGTAGAGAATGATTTGGAGAAGGGTGAAGGAAGAGGTGGAAGACAAGTTAGGAGGCTGTTGTAGCACAGATAAGAGATGATGGTGGCTTGTATTAGATTGGAAGTAGTAAAGATGAGGAGAAGTAGATCGATACCAGATAAGTTTTGGAGGAAGTAGCAACAGTACAGATCTTCCTAGACCTATGACGGAGTTACATCCTGATAAACACATTGTAAGGTGAAAATATTGTTAAGTTGAAAATGCATTTAATATACCTAACCTACTGAACATCGTATTTCAGCCTAGCCTACCTTAAAAGTGCTCAGAACACTTAACATTACCCTGCAGTTGAGCAAAATCATCTGACACAAAGCCTATTTTATAATAAAGTGTTGAATATCTCATCTAATTTATTGAATACCATATAGAAAGTGAAAAAACAGAATGGTTGTATGGGTACAGAATAGTTGTAAGTGTATCAGTTGTTTGCCCTCGTGATCATGAGGCTAACTGGGAGCTGCAGCTTGCTGCCTCTGCCAGCATCATGAGAGAGTGTTGTGCTGCGTATCACCAGCCTGGGAAAGCATCAGAATTCGAAGTACAGTTTTTACTGAATGTGTATTACTTTAGCACCATCACAAAGTCGAAAAATCATAAGTTGAACCATTGTACATTGGGGACTATCTATACTTGGGATGGAAGTTTAGGAAAAGAAAAGAATCAAGAATGGATGGGCGTGTAGTGATGCCATTTTACCAGATTGGTGTAAAGGGAATAATCCAGAATGTTAAAATAGAACAGGACTTTGGAGCTCAAACCTCTTTTATTACTGATGAAGAAGGTGAGACTGAGAGAAAAGTAATGCTTAGAGAGATTAGTGATTTGCCCAAGGTAGTATGTGATAAGTGGTCCTTTTGCTAAAATAGAACGCCTTCATGGAGGATTAAAGATAAGACTGGGAAGGAGGATGAATTAGTGGAAGATCTTAAATGCTAAATTGAGTATTTTGTGTTTGATACAGCTGGCAAGGGAGCCACTGTAGGGGAAGGAGACCATGAACATAATGTTTTAGGAGATTATTTGAACTTAGCAATAACAGCAGAAATGGAGAGGAAACTACAAGGTGTTAAAGAGGCAGAATTTCACTCACCAAGACGGAGAATACTGGAGAAAGTACAAGTTTTGTGGGAAAGATCAGTGGGACAAGTTAAGTTTGAAAGTGCCTGTGGGGTGTCTAAGTGGAGAAGTTCAAAGAGGCAGTTGGTTCTATGGGTCTGAAACTCAGAAGTGAGGGCTGGGCATGAGATGGAGTCATCATCATAAGGGTACTAATTTATACAATGAAAGCAGATAAGATTGCCCTGAAAGGTTTTGTAGAGTGAGAAAGGGACCTAAGATAGAGCAACAAGGAACACTAACATTTAGGAAATGAGCAGAGGCAAAGGAGCCAATAAATGAGACAGATGCAGAATAGACAGAAAAGTGGTTTTAGAAGCCAGTGGAGGAGAGTTTCAAAAAAATGGAATGTTGAGTTTATTGAAACATTGTTTCTAATGGCAAACATGTAGAAATAATCTACATGTCCATTAGTAGTTAAATAAACTGAGGTATGTTTGTACCACAGACTTATAGGTCTATAGATGATGTGCTATTTTAAAATGCAGAAAGCGGGGCTTCCCTGGTGGCGCAGTGGTTGAGAGTCCGCCTGCCGTTGCAAGGGACACGGGTTCGTGCCCCGGTCCGGGAAGATCCCACATGCCGCGGAGCGGCTGGGCCCGTGAGCCATGGCTGCTGAGCCTGCGCGTCCGGAGCCTGTGCTCCGCAGCGGGAGAGGCCACAACAGTGAGAGGCCCGCGTACCGCAAAAAAATAAATTAATTAATTAAAAATGCAGAAAGTAGGGCAGATGTAAAAAAAATAGGTGCTAAGGTGGTTGGTTATAGGGTAACCTGACATTATATCTGCCTAAGTTACATTGTTGGTGTGTGCGTGTACGTGTGTGTGCACACATGTACACACACTTCAGTTTTTCATGATTTGGCAGACACTGTTAGTTGGCTAAATCATCACCCATTTTCAGCCCTTTTCTAGCTACCTGACTTCTCTACGCAGAAGCTAAATACATCCAGACCCCCTTGCAGTTAGAAGTGGCTGTGGGAATTCTGAGCAAGAAGATATAGGCAGAAGACTGCTGAGGGAACTTCTGGGAAAGCTTTTACTTTCCTGATAAAAAGGATAGATGGCACAGAGTCCCTTCCTCCTTCCTTAGTTGTGGATGTAATGCCTGGAGCTGGGGCACCCATCATATGACCATGAGGGAATATCCAAGAGAATTACGGAAACAGTAGCCCTGAAATTGTTAAGCTGCTGAATTAATGCCAGCAGCTGCCTACCTCCAGTCTTCTTGTTATGTGAGAAAAAAATACATCTCCATTTAAGCCATCATAAGTTGGCTTTTCTTGTGGCTGTATGCTTTCTTAATGTATAGGGTATATTTTTAAAATTTACTTTTTATCAAAAAGCACATGTATATAATTTAAAACTTAAAAAAAATTTAAACTGTTCCTTAATTCTCTTATACCTTCCCATCATGTCCCCTCTCCTACTATATTAATATTGTAATATGTTAATAACAATTAAATAGCTATCTTGGGTCAAATCAGCATTTACTGCTTACATTATTATGACTATATTCATATTATTCACAGCTGAGTCAAATAGTATACCATAACTATGTTTCTTTCTCATACAAATATTTATTTTTATCAAAATTAATAATTGCCTAGTTTTTTCCCTTTGTTTAATTTTCTATCTAAAATTTAAATCTCCAAGTACCTTAAAACTGCAGATGATCTAGCAGGTTCTTTTTTTTTTTTCTTGGAGACATCCTTCCTGGAGTGCTCTATCCTCCCATTTCATTTTGGACTGGTTGCTCTCACGGCCCACTACACAGCCAATATCCTGTACTTTTTCTTCAACACCACTTTCAGAATTCCCTTGTTTCTCTTCTCTATTGTATACTCTATTTCTTGGATCCTATGCTTTTTTCTTTGTTTGTTGGTTTCCCTCGCTTTGGTGGAGTATATCCTTCAGAAGCTGCTTAAGGATTCTTGGGAAATAACTTTCCTGAGTCTTAATTGATAGCTTGGCTAGGTTTAGAAATTATGTGCTGTCAGATTTGTTAAAAGTATTATTCCATTGTCTTTTAGCTTCCATTGAATAGTCCTATGTAATTCTGGTTCCTAATCCTTTGTATTTGAAATCATCTTTTTCTCTTTGGAAACTCTTGGAATCTTTGTCATCCATGATATTCCAAAAATTCTTAATGATGTGAAATCTTGGTTTGGGTCTTGTATCTTTCATTATGCAAGGCTCCATGTGAGCCCTTCAACTCATATTCTTCAGTTCTGGTATAGTATGGCACTCCACTCTCATTCTTAGCTGTTGTAGGAATCTGTTCTAAGCCTAGCCAAACTGTCAACCAACCAGAGTCTTTTGATTTACTCTTACAAAAAGAATAAAGTTTTGGCATTCTTCCCAGTTGTCTGGATCAACTGGGAAGGAGTCTTATGCGTAGGAGTCTTATGCAGGCTTTATACTAATCTCTTTCCAACCCTAATCATACCCTCCAATTGTAGAGGTTCTAATACCTCTAATTCCTCAGCTTTTCCAGGGTTTTAGTTTAAGTAGGAAAACTGCTTTTACAGCTAGACCCCCAAGTATAAAATAGTTCAAATATAATAGTTTATTTTTTCTTAGGTAAGAGTTCTAGTGGGAAGGTCAACAAGACAGCCCTTTTCCATGTAGTCATTTAGTGACCCAGGCTGACAGTGAGTGGCTCTTCTGTCTTCAACATATTACCTCCAGGAAGGTTACCCTAAGGGTCATCTCCATTCCAGCCCGTCAGAAGAGGAGAAGAATATGGAGGAGTGTACACAGGGGAGGTTTACAGGCCAGGCCTAGAAGTGGTATGTGTCACTTCTACTCACATTCTGTTTGCCAAACTCAGTCATATGGCCTTCCTAACTACAAGGAAGGCTGGGAAACATAATCTAGGTATCTTTCCAGAAAGAAGAGGAGATCATGGATTTTAATTAGTAACTGGCAGTCTCTGCCACTCCAGTGTTCCATGAAGTAAAATGGTGTGAAGCACTTAGCTTTCTCTAGTCTAGGTCAGTTACCAGTTTTTCGTCTGCTTTTTAGATTCCAAAATTTTGTCAAAATCTCTTCTTTTGTTATTGTTGTTGCTTACTTTACTATTCTCTTTGTTCTTGTAGTTTTAGGCCTTTCTTGTTCCTTGACTATCATTTTAGTGAAATTTTCGTTGGGAGCAAAGGTAAATGTGCAGTTACATTGTCATTTAAAACATGAGGGCAGGGACTTCCCTGGTCGTCCAGTGGTTAAGACTCCACACTTCCAGTGCAGAGGGTGCAGGTTTGATCCTTGGTCAGGGAACTAAGAGCCCATATGTCATGTGGTGCGGCCAAAAAAAAAATTTAAAACAAACAAACATAAGGGCATAATTAAATGGCTACAGAAGAGCATCTCTGAGGTTCATATGAGTTAACTGGCTGTGAATTTTCAACTCCTGAACTATACTATGAAGACTTGTAGTTATAAAAATGAATGAAAAGAATTATATGTACTGACATAGAAAAATGCCTTTCATATATTAAACAAAAATTAAAAATTTAGAAGAGTGTTATAGTATGATCCTGTTTTTATTTATGTTTGTAGATGTATTAAAATTTTTGGAAGGATGTAACTTCTAAATTTAATGGTTGTTCTTTGTAGGGAGTAGAACTGAGAAGGTTTGAAGGGTTGCAGAGGCTTTAACTTTTTTTTTTTTTTTTTGCGGTACGCGAGCCTCTTACTGTTGTGGCCTCTCCCGTTGCGGAGCACAGGCTCCAGACGCGCAGGCTCAGCAGCCATGGCTCACGGGCCCAGCCGCTTCACGGTGTGTGGGATCTTCCCGTACCGGGGCACGAACCCGTGTCCCCTGCATCGGCAGGTGGACTCTCAACCACTGCGCCACCAGGGAAGCCCGAGGCTTTCCCTTTTTAATTGTATATACTTCAGTGACATTTGAATATTTTATATTGAAGATGTATTACATTTGAACCTTTTTTGGGTTACTAAATAAAGGAATAGTCAGCAGGGCCAAACACCCTAGAGAAGTCAAGTAAAATGAAGGCTGAAATATGTCTGTCGGATTTGGAAATTAGGAGATCGTTACTGGTGTTGTGGGATCAGAAGTGATTTCAGTGAAGAAAATATAGGATATCAGGAAATTGACTAGTGATTTCGACCTTTTTTTAAGACCGTTTAAGGCAGGGTTGTGGTTAGGACGTGGCACTGAGGAGGCACGGTCTGAGGGTTTGTGGAGGAGTTTTCTTCCCAGTGTGTGAGAACTTTGAGTATGTGTATAGCCTGTGGAGAAAGGGTAGAGTAGGAAAATTCAAAGAGAGATGACTTCAAGGAAAACGATTTCAGAACCTTCCTCGTTTGCCTGATCTGTCCAGTGATGATTAGACTCCTCTCAAGATTCAGAATAACCAGGTAAAGTGGTGTTGGGCAAGACCACTGTAGAAGGAAAGCCTCGAACTTTAGGTTATGAGGGCTTTGTTTAGATGGACTTTGAAGTCCCTTCCAGCCTTCAGTTCTACAAATCCACCTTATCTGAGTTGATCATGCTAAGCATGGACCTGACAGAAACAAACACCTACTTTAGTATGAATCTAGACTTATTAGTGAGAGAGATAAGAATGAAGAATTTCTGTTTCTTTTGAGGAGCAAAGCATTCTCCCAGGGTCCAGTCAGGAAATCAGAGTTAGCACTTCCTCCAGCTGCTTGTCAAATTAAGAAGCTCTCATTTTCTTTTAAATGCCCCTCTCTCTCCTTTTCCCAAGAATACTAATTTAAAATCTGCCTTGCCAAGAGTCAGTGTATTTTGGGAATCCATTTCTTCGCCTCACCAGGGTTACAGCGAGTCATGGCTCTGACTCCATTCTTCTTCAGAAATCTGTAATATGGTGGAAATGAAGACCTCCTGCACTTGTGCCCACTTCCTGGGGAAGGTTCTAGGCTCTGGGCTTCTAGGAGTAACTCTCTTCCCCCCCTAGAATTGGAATGCCATCTAGTATATGTCACATAGAAACTTGGGGTTAGACTCCATCCTTTGAAGGATTTTCAATATTACTGTAAACTAGGAATAATATGCTTTTGTATAGAAATTTCTCAGGTCAAATGACTTTAAGAGGTGGCTTACACTTTCTGGAGGCCACTTTGAGTAGAAACAGTAGAGCATAGATATATCTGCCCTAGTAACTCTCCTAAGCTCTATTAAAGAGCAGACTTGATTTCATATTCCTCATTCTTCTTCCTAACCTTAGGTATCCTGGCACAGATATAAGGTCTAATTAAGTCCCCTGCTTCTTGGTCAGTTTCTGTCCCTTTTACACTCCACTTTTGGCCCATTGAAGAGAGCGGGAATGGATGACAAGCACATGGCAGGAGGAGCCTTATGCTCCTTGAGGTCCAGAGAATAACGGTAAGGATGATTCCTCTGGGTTCTGCCAGGTTCTAAAGTGTGTCTTCTAAGAGGGTTATTCAGCAGGTATGAATCCCTGTCTTCCTACCTCATCCACCCATGGATAACTCAGCCCACAGGAGAGCCGTGTCATCAAGGCACATGTATTTGGGTCCAAAGGATAATACTGTGAGGGAGTGAGACTTGAAACAGAAGTACACAGAACTCCTGAAAACCAGCGCTAAGAAGGTTTCTTTGGCCTGTGAGAATCAGCTGCCCTTTCTATAAGCCCCCTGGAAAGATACATTTATTCCACATAGACTATGGCCACTTTCCTCCTGAAATGCCCTTGTAAGGGAAGGGAAAGCAGCAAGCCCAGGTAGTACAAATCACAAGGGTCCCTTAGTTCTCTTTAGCCATGGACTATTAGCCCTGTCCACGTTTCCCAGGGTCCCACATTGCTCTTTCATTCACTCAGGGTTGCCTACTGCAAATTGGTTTATAGTTCCTGCTCTGATAATACCCATGAAGTCCCTACTTGAAGGAAAGATAAATAAGCAAAGGTAGAGCTCAGTTATGGGCAGCTCCTTCATTATTTCTACAGCACCTGGGGGACAATGAGAGAAGGGGGGAAATGACCTGTCATTAAGAAGCCTCTGCTTTCTGTTCCTCAAGCAACCTCATAACATTCTGCAGAGGCGCCTCATGGAAACCAACCTGTCAAAGCTCCGAAGCAGTCGTGTCCCTTGGGCCTCCAAGACCAACAAACTCAATCATGCCAAGTCTGAGGGGCTAAAGAAGTCTGAGGTTGATGACATGATTTTGGTTTCTTGCCAGGTAATGTTCTGAGAATAGCTTTTCCAGGTTTTCTGGAGAACAGGATTTGGGCCCATTATCCTAATAATGGGGACCTCTCCTCCAAATTGTATAGAATGTGGGTCTTATCATGGAATTCATAAATGAGTTTTAAGGGGGGCATTCCATGCAACACTGGAAATATATGCAGTAATTTGTATGCATGTGCATCTTTATGGGGAAAAGGACTAAGTGTTTCATCAGATTTGCAAAGGAGTATGTGATACACACACACACACACACACACACACACAATTAAGAGCCACTTGGTGTATAGAATGAAATACCCAAAGTCCTTTGGGATCCTCTGTAAGCTCTAGATTCAGCAGGAAAAATAACCCCTCAAAGGAGACTCAGCAATGGATAAAGATGGGACACTACCAACCCATAATTGTGAGGATGCTCCCCAACCCTGCCTTTCATATGACACCTGATGCTTGCTCTTTGGATCTCCCTTCCCTTTTGCTTCTCTGGCTCCTATTGAACAGTATGTTTCCTCTCTACAGTGTGCTGGAAAGGATGTGAAAGCCTTGGTTGACACAGGCTGTCAATATAATCTCATCTCTTCAGCCTGTGTGGACAGACTGGGGTAAGTAGTCACTTGTGCTGGAAGTCAGATGCTAATACACTCTTTGCTTGAATTTATTTTGAAGTCCAGGCTTTCCATTAACTCCCACCAATTGAGTTTTGAGCAAAGACCTTTGGGTTCCGGAATGAGAAAGTATGAAATCCTTGGCTCATTGCGTGCCATGCCCTGATCCTGATTTGTGCCCTGCCCAGACAACAAGTTAGAAGGATCTGCCCTGGTGGTGTACCCGAGAGAAGTAAAATCAGGGATGTGGTTGGCCTTAGCTTACTTGGTGTCCTTCTGGAGGCCACACTACCTGTCCCAAGAAGTATCAGTCAGACCGTGGAATAGAGCTGCTATTGCTGTTGGGCCTGAACCATCACAGGGGTGATTAGTACCTTTCCTCTCTGCAAATAACAGGTAAAATCAGATCTTACTGCTGCCCCTGCTGGGGCCTGGGTGTGAGGCAGACACCTCATATATTGAATATCTTCAATTCCCTAACAGCTGGAATTGGGTTCTCCCTCTTTTTTAGTCAGAGAAAGCCATTTTGTATCTTTCCTCCTTTTCACTCAATCTGTACTTTTATTTCCTTTCTTCTTCCTTCTCTTTCCTCCAAAGTACCAGATGGGCCCTGAGGTCTAGCCCAGAATTGGGAGGATCAACCCAATATCCTTTTCCACTTCTCTAGCCCTAAGTACAACAGAGCATTCCCCAGCCTAAATCTCTGTATTGAAACAATCACTAGGGTAGATATAATGGCCCATTTTAAGCTACTTTCAAAATATCCCTATTAGGCAGGGCTTGCACAAGTCTTGATTTGTATAATCAGTGACCTCTGCCACATGTTCTGTTCCTTCTCATTTCTACCTTCTCCTCACCCCTCACCACAACTGTGACTCTTTGAAGCTGGCTCTGTGGGTTTTGTGCATTGCTGTTTAGGGCGGTGGACGGGGTGGGGTGGGGATGGAGTCCAAGGACACAAGTGTTCCTATGAGAAGAATCCTGAGCATTTTTATGTGGTGAAGAGATGAGCTGTAGTGCAACATGATGTTTCCAGAAAGACTAATAATGTCCTGGTGCATAATTAGGCAGAAGACTGCCATGATTCCAGAGGAATTAATAACCATCTGTAAAATTGCAATTATTTTTCTTTTGGATGGGCTATAACACCAAAAGAGAGGAAATGGAGTAAAGCAGAAGTTTTGGCACAGAAAGTCCATAATTAAGTATTTATCCACCAACTCGTAATAGCTCGGTGCTAGCTGTTCCAATCAGCTTACATAACTGTGTGAAACCTGGGTGCTGTTCTTTCCTTCCTCCCCTAGACAGACAAGTTAAATTAATTAGGACTTTCTCCACAATATGCCTTGCTGATGCCAATATCAATGCACTTAACAAATAAGTACCTGCCTCCACCATCCTTATGGCCTCAGACTAAATGATGAGGGTAGACTGAAATAGACAAAGAGAAAATTAGACACTGAACAAAGCATCTTCTAAAATTAGGATTTACCTGCCCTCTCTGAGATCTGTTACCCCCAGATGGATAAAAGGATATGTTAACTAAATTGCCTTGCACATAGGTGGGGATGTTGAGATGCAGAAAAGGGTTCTCTGAGTGTGTCAACTCTCACATTCCACCAGTGCAGACAGTGACATAGCTTTTTGAGAATAGGAGCTGAATCTTTTGTTTTTTATATCTCCCGGCATGTTTAGGATAAAGTGCTGAAACAAGAATTGTAGACTAGCATTTTTTTTGGTAAATTAACCCAGGAAATCTCTGGAAAATTCCAGCTGTTTGTCAGAAGGTAGGCATTGCCAGATTCCACCAGAAACTTCTGCCCAGGGGATTCTGTTATTTCCTCTCTGGTGCAGACTCAAGGAGCATGTCAGATCTCACAAGCATGAAGGAGAGAAGCTTTCTCTACCCCGACATCTGAAAGTAGTGGGCCAGATTGAGCACCTAGTGATCACTCTGGGCTCCCTCCATCTGGACTGCCCAGCAGCCGTGGTTGGTGAGTAGAATGGGGGACTGGACCTACGGACCCCTAAGTTAAACCCTCTCCCTCCTTCCACCAAACCCTCATGGGATTTTATGCCTGTAAATATTGACTTCTTCAAAATCCCAGGTTTCCACTTTTTTGTACTATAAATCTTGTCCCAGTTTTTGCCTTCTGAAGTACCAGGTGGGCCTCGAGCTACATTCAAGACATATTGAGAATCACTCAGAGAATAAAAAAATTCAAGGGGTAAGAAAACAAACATTTCTGTGTGCCCCTGAGAGCTTTCTGTGGGCTAGTTGGAGGTAGAGGGCAAGATCCTCTTACTCCTTTGCCATAAATCCCTTCATAATTTCCCACCAACTCCTATACTTTCCCTCATGTACTCTATTCTAGAGTACTCTAAGTTCCTGGTTTTTGTCCAAAGGCCTTTGTCCTTTAGAGTTAAAAAGACTTCAGTTTGAATCTTGACTCTATCACTTTTTAACTATAATGATTTGGGAAAATTACTTAATATAATAAATGCTCAACAGATGTTTATTGGATGGATGGAAGGAAGGAAGGAAGGGAGGTAGGTTGCATAGAACCTAATGGTGATAAGGCTGACTTCTAAACCAACATGAAAATGGTTAAATCTTAATTTTTTTTATTAGAGGACAATGAGAAAAACTTGTCCCTTGGTCTCCAGACTCTCCGATCCCTGAAGGTAGGATTGATTCTATAATCCCATTGGTACTTCTTCTCTGAGGCAAGGGTCCTCTTACATGGAGACCCCATAGTGGGATCATTGAGGGTAACCAGTGATTCTTGTTTTCAGTGCATCATAAACTTGGATAAGCACCGGCTGATCATGGGGAAGACAGACAAGCAAGAAATCCCTTTTGAGGAGACAGTTTCCTTGAATGAAGACAAGTGAGTGCCCAAATGGGTGAGGTCAAGTAAAATCCATTGGTCATTAACTGGAGGGGTTCTCACACAGGATATCGGGTTGTATCCTGCTTTTGACCTTCAGTCATACCACAAGTATACCCCTCCTCACCCCCAGAGTTCACAATCCCACAAAACTATAGCCCACATTTCAGAGTGAGCAGTGATGATACTGCATAGAGTGGTGGGGAAGATGAGTAGCTTTTAAACTAAAATTGTACTTGCGTTCAGTCTAACTTCTTTGAATTTGATATCATTTCTTTTATTTCTTTCTCATTTCAGCACTTCAGAAGCATAACTACAGCCTGCAGCATGTCTGCACGTGTGCACACATACCAGGTTGACAGATTAAGAAAACTGGGTTTGAACCAAATGCAGTAGCAACTTGCTTTGGACCAAGTCCTCCCCTCTAATAGAAGCTCCAGGGGGGTCCTTCCCACCCAGACCTCTCTAGACTTTAGTCTGTGCTTAGAGATCTTGTCTGGTTATAGCCATTGTTTTTTACTCCTTTGATCACTTAATTTATAGACCTTTTTGACACTGCCAGGTCCCACTTGTGGCCTATTTCTCTGCTTCTTCAAGGAAATTGCTTTTATTAGTCAAGTATAGGGGCTGCTAGGTTCTATTTCTCCATAGATACACTTGCTTCTTTTCCTGTAGTTAAAGTGTATAATGAACAGGAATCTGACATTTACCTCCTTTCAGCTATTTCAAAGAGATACAGGGTACCTATGGCTCAGAATTCGAATTTCTTCTAATTCTTTCATTGATTTCTCAAGTATGAATTAATCTGCAAGAGCCCAGAGAAATCATCTAGTCCAACCCTTTCATTTAAAGGTCCGGAGAGTCAATTGAATTGTCTAAGCTCATATACTGAGTTGGTGGCAGAGGGGACCTAGAATGCAGAGCTGACAAGCCAAGGCCAAGGCCATGTTCATTCTCATTTGTTGCGTCAAGCCTCGAGAGGAGGATGAAGAGGTGAGGATTTGTAAAAAGGCAGGGTAGGGGAAGGCTATGCTTTGGGGATGGATGCCAGAGGATCTGGGTAGCCCTCCCTCCTGTGTGCTAAGCCCACTAGAAGTCCCCTGACCCAGACTGTCACACTTAGGTGCTTATCTTGGTGCCTAAAAGCCATGGGTATAAAGATGAATGAGGTGGCTTCTCACCTTGAATGTCTTGGAGGGTAGGAGGAGGAAGGACTCACAGACAGAAAAACATTAACCACTCTCTGAGATGGAATTGAAGGCTTCAGTAAATAATCTGGGCATCATTGTCAGATGTTGATAACCCCAAGATCCAGTCAGTATTTCTGCCTAGCCTGTTACTTGTCTGCATCAGACTCAAGTAGCTGGGAACAGGAGTGGGGAAAGGAGATGAAAAAACCCAGAGCAGGTCCAAAATAGAAGGATAGAATCAGTTGGTGGGAAAGCCTACCTAGGGAAACATTTCTGGGATGGGGGCCAGGAATGAAACTTCCTGGCAGGGAATTGATGGTTGGGAAGCTTTTCAGTTATGTCCTGGAATAAGGAAAGAGGCAGGGCAGGAGCCTGCCCAAGAGTTCACAAGAATTTTTTCTGACTCCTCAGTATTTCCTGACCCCTCTCAAAAAGGTCATGGGGTTTCTTGAAGCCTTTCTGTTGGGGTGTCAGTTGGGCACATAGATACCTGTAATGGAATCTCCCCTTCAGTTTGGTCAGAGATGTGCTCAGAGAAGTCAGAAAAATAGCCAGCTGTGGGTGTCCCTTTAAGAGATTCCCAAGTCTACCCTTGGTTCATAGCAGCAGTTCCTCGAGTATTTAATGATCTTACTTCAAACTTTGCCAGATCCCACCAATAATCTTGCCTAGCGTTAAGCTACTGTCTCTCTATCAAACAATTCTTTGGAACTCTGAATGTTTTCAGCTTTTCAGAAGCTCCCTAAAGACTAGGAACTTGGTGATGTGACCCCCATTTGAACAGCTAGGCAGCCATACTGTAGCCAGTTGTCACTGCATCACCCCCAGGCCCTTCTTATCAGCCTCTACAGAGAAAGCAAGATGGAAAACTAAGCACAGCCACAGTAGGGGAGGCCACATCTGAAGCTCAGCAGGGGTGATCCCATGTTACCAGCCTTCAGTGCCCCCTCAAACTACCCCCATTTTCTTACATGGGGGCACCTGCACCTTTCCATTGAGGCCTCTCCACTCTCCTCCCTCACCTATCATGGAACCACTTTGGCCTGCTTCTCATCCTAGGACTGAGTTGAAATACTTCACCTTTTCCCTAGTTGAAAGTTCCACTCTGAGCCTTGATTCTTGGCCACAAGTGAGGCATGTTAGAAGTTCCTTGGCCTGGTTTATCCTTATTTAGATTCCCTGTGGACCAAGTGAGGCCAGGAATTCTCAGGTGCTAGAAAGATGCCACTGATTTTGACCCTTCGAGTTCAGGATTATATAGCATCAGGGGGTTGGTCAGTTGGCCTTTAGTGATCTTTCTGGCCTCTGAAAATCAGTCAATGACGTCCCAGTTTTGGAATAGAGACAGTTGGGGTGATCTGAGCTTATGGTATCATAATCTCACTCCATGCAGTCAGACCAGTTGAATTCACTAACTGAATAATTGTGCTTTAAACCTCAGGCTTGATAGAGGTACCTAAAGTTGTCTAAAGATAATTATAGGAAGTCTTGAGCTTCATTAATTTTCTTTAAATGCTTCCAGGTTGATTACTCTGATAGCCCATATCTCCTTGATATTCATGAGGAAGCACTGGTCCACTTTTCTGAGGCTGGCTAGCTAAGCAGGGAAGGTCATTTCTTCCCAGAATCCTAGAAAATTCTCTCTGGTACCTCTGATTGAGGGTGTGGGAAGAGAGTGTCTACTCAGGTCACCATTCTGAAGACAGGTGGTAGCAAGAAGTAACCCTGTAGAACTGTATCCCTCTCATTCCTTATTAGATGTCCAAATAAAATACAGGGAGTTTGAAAAATATTGTCTTTGTCGTTTGGTATTTCTGTGCCTGACTTATTTGAGGAAAAAATGTTTTCTGACTTTTCTGTTTCCTTGCCCTGCACAGACCCCACCTGTTAAGATTTTCTATTCCTTAACTCAAAGTGTCTATAGATGGGTTGCTTGGTATGTCAGCTGCCCTTACTCTTGTATAATAGAAATATCTTTCCAGGCTGGGCACATGGAGGAGACGAACTGGATTCCTCCCTCCTTCTGTTGCCAGGCCTCTGCATTGGCACTTTATCTGCTCAGTGTTTGTGGCTGTGTTGAGTTTATTTGTGAGATTAATGTAACAATAAAGTGAAATCTTCCCCTCTGTGTGCTTGTCTGACAAAATCTTTGTGTCAGGTCCCCTGGAAGATGGCGGAGCCCAGGCATAGCCCAGCTGCATCTGTGTTTCTCTTAAAGGATCTTCTGAACACAAGGCTTTGTGGTCCTCATTTCCTCCATTGCTACTAGCCCTTTTGCTCCCTCTTACTGGCTGTATGTCCTTGGGCAAATTAGTGAACCTCTGTGAGCTTGGCTTTGTAATCTACAAAACAGAAGTGATAATAGTACTTACTTCACAGTATCAGATGAGATAACCTGTGTAAAGTGGTTGGCTTATGGTAGTCCCTCAAAGATTTAACTGTTTGTGAGAACAGTCTTTTATGGTGGATCCTCAGTGTGTGAGAGAACATTTACTTCTAGAAATTTTATTTACGAATTTACTTTTTATAAATATATTTATTTATTTAGAAAGGAAATATTTATTTGGTTCAAACAAATAAGAGGTTTGGGAAGGGGAAGGGTTGAATGAACCTTAATATATAGTTAAAGTTAAGGTCTAAATGATGTTGCAAATAACTGCATTTTACAGATGATAGAAACTTACCTTTTAAGTGTTAATATTTTTAGTATTTAAACAGTGTAGTTTTTAAATAGTCAACAAGAAACATTCTATACCTATGACAGTGGTTATCACAGTCTAGAATTATGTTTCTACCACTACTCAGATGATATTACCATTCCACCTCAAAAAGTTTTCTTACTTTTGTCCATTTATTCTAAATATAATAAATGTAAAAAGACTTAACCAATCTGACTCTTAAACAATGAGCAACAGAGCTTCCCTGATGGCATAGTGGTTGAGAGTCCGCCTGCCGATGCGGGGGACGCGGGTTCGTGCCCCAGTCTGGGAAGATCCCACATGCCGCGGAGCGGCTGGGCCCGTGAGCAATGGCCGCTGAGCCTGTGCGTCTGGAGCCTGTGCTCCGCAACGGGAGAGGCCACAACGGTGAGAGGCCCACGTACAGAAAAAAAAAAACAAAAACAAACAAGCAATGAGCAACAGAATCAAGATTCATAATCACCTTAATAGAATGAAGCCAACAAAATTGTTTTAACAGAGTTTAAAAAATATATTCTGACTTCCATTTTTAAAAAATCTATTGCACTTGCACAGTGGGGGAGAACTTGGATTAACAGAAATTCCTGTGAAGATGATATCGGTGTTTAGTTGATTGCGCATTCTCTATGTAGACGTATCAAGGACTCTGTGTGTAGGAGATGTCATTTGTAAGACAGGGATGTGTATATAATCTGTGGAGCATCCAGAAAAGGGCAATGGTAAGAAACCTCATTATGGTCTTCAGAGTTGTCATGTGGAAAGTGTTCTTTCTGGCACCAGAAAGCAAGCATTTCCAATAGGTGGAGGTTGCAGAGAGGCATATCCTGACTCAGTTGGAGGGAAGCATCTACTTTAATCCAGGGACTATACTAATTTATACAAAGAAGGTAGTAGTGTTCACAATTTTGCAGAAGGAAAAGCTAAGGCTCAGAGTAGTATCAAGACACAGTTGCTTAGCACAATTAAATGGACTGTCTCTAAATTCTCTTTCACTGGGAGTGAAAGGTGGGATGATCATTTCCTAGCAATATTGGAGAGAGATTTCTGCATTGGGTGGAAGGTTAGATAAGGAGACTTCCAAAGTCATTTCTAATGCCAAAATTCTTTGATTCTAGGACATATTTATTAAATGGGATTGTGAATCAAATGTAGTTTATTTTTGACTCATTGCCATCACTACAAACATAGACTCATTAATTTGGACTGAAATTATGAGCTTTTTATGCAGCTTTGAAGAGTTGCAGGCTACTGTTCTCAAGAAATCAGAAAGCAGAGACGTACTAGTCTGTGTGTTACAGCTTGGACTCCTCTGTTAGCCGCTACTTCTGCCTTCCATTATCAGTGCATCCTAAGCTATGCTACTGTCTTATTTCATGCTTGCTTGTCTGGTCAGTGACCTACTGGCAGCTATTTCTCACATGGTATCAAGCATGTGGGCATTGTGACATCTATTTTCTCAGAGACCTTTTTATTCAAGGGTTGTGGTATGTTTCAGAAGACTGGGGCTGCCAGATGCCTGACCAGAATGGAGAAAAAGCTGGGTCTTTACCTGCTTTTAGGTAGTGACTTGTCCCAAGGTTCTAGCAGCCTGATGACTACAAGCCCTGTTCTTTCTTTTCAGCACCTTTATCACACTCTTTCCTGGACCTATGTCCCTAACCAGCAAAGCCCAGCCACCAAGATCAGAGAGGGGAATTCAATCCTGGCATTGTTTTTACTGAAGGCAGAGTAGCCTTCCAGTGTGTAACTAATACAGAAAACCTAACTCTTCAGGGGACCCACATACTCCAATGCTGACGTACTCAAACCCTTGAACAGGAGAAGTAAGCTGGGGAGATGGGGTGTGGCTGATCTAGTAGAGATACTTGTGTTTGCCAGAGGAGAGACTTCGAGGACAAAGGGAGTGGAGACATATTAATCTCCTGTGCTGTGAGCCTGGATAACGGGAATTTAACTTTGCTTTCATCATTTGGCAAACTAATATGGGATATCTTGGGATTCTGTTGTGAAATTCTGAACTCCTTGGATATACTGGATGCCCTTGTTCTTGGGGGGCTGCTATAGTGGTTCTCATCTTACTTATTTTGAAAATGGGTAAGGACATGAGAATTTCATTGTTTCTGGGCTGCCCATATGAAGAGTCAACTACTCTGTTTTGAAGGTTCTACAGAAACTATCCCCCACGTGTCTGAGTTCATAACAGTTTCTCTGTGGTAGATAAGAACCGGTTGGAGAATAGAAAGTACACTAAAGTGAATAGATTTCATAAAGATCAGTTCAGTCACTGGGCTGTATGAAGGGGGTCTGTCCTAAGGTCTGAGGAAGGGTAGCCAGAGAGGAGAATCCAACTGGTATGCCCCATGGAGAGTAGAATTTCAGATATAAAGGCTCAGTATCAGCAGGTAAGTGCTAGGAGGAAGGCCAGGACTTGAAAAGAGTGACAATTAAAGGGAAGGGAAAACGGGTGGGAAGCTCAGCATCAGCCTACGTAGATAATCAGATAAGGGGCACCAATACTGAAGTAGACCTAAATTAACAAACCATACTGTATAACTCATATTTGACTTATACATTTCATAATAATTTTAATTTGCTCTGTTTCATGGTGGTAAAATACACATCACCAAAGACTCCATTAGCCACTAAAAACAAGATAATTACTCGAAAGACTATAAAGTAAATTAGACCTGAGATCCTCACCCCTTAGTCATTCATTTGTTAATTTGTTTATCCCCTGGAGAAACTGAACTAGTTGGAGCCACCAGGAACAACTGGCAGCTGAGAGGAGGCATCCTACTGAAAATGGGGACTTAAGGTTCAGCATTCTGAAGCATCAGATACCTCTTAAGCTGACTTGGATCCCAGAACCCTGAAATGTGGCTGTTCTCTTAGGACAGTGCTTTCACTGCAGCTCTCTCAAGGTGGTTTTTTCTCCCACAGTTCTATTACTGGTCCTAGAGATGGGGTAGATGGTCTCCTTGCTTCTTATTACTTCCTGCAGACATTTCTCCCTCTGCTTTCCCTTAAAACTCCCCAGCTTTGAGCCTCATGCCATCAAATTATATCAGTTCTGTCCCTTCATTGTTGCTATCATCTACAAAATCTACAAGCCCCTGGGTCATTCCGCCTCAGTTTTCAGTAAGTTTAGCTCTTGGCTCATTTCACTCCCCACAACACTACTCCAGATTTAATTCTTCGTAATTTAATTACATAAATGGATGATCCTTTCAACTTCCTGACATGTTGGTTCCTTGAATAAACAGTCTTCCACTGATTTTATCCTTTACCTTTCCCTGCCATTTACTCCAATGGTCATACCTTAGATCTTGTTATTACCAAAACCTATAACCGTTTCATGATCTCAGGCTCATGTATCTGACTGTCTGACCGCCAGCTCTGTCTTCCAGATATCTCCTAGCAACTTGATTGCAACACTCCCTTGATTATCACCTTTCATTGTCCCTAACCTGAGTTTCTCTCCTCTCTTCATAAGCAACTTAAATCCCTGGGTCAATGGATTTTATAATGATTCACTTGCATATACTTTTAACTCAGTTTACCTTCTCTTTTTATCACACTCACTTTGCAAAACCACAATTCCAGTCAGAGCCAGCTCTTTGCCTACCCCTATGCAGCAACCATGCTGACTGGTCTCATTTTAAACTCATGTCCATAACTCCCAGGCCCTTAACACTGCCCAACAATCATATTTCCCTAGTCATTCACCTTTTTATTCTAGATCAGGGGTCTGCAACCTTTTTCTGCAAAGGGCCGGATAGTAAGTATTTTAGGCTTTTCAGGTCATACAGTCTCTTTCACGACTACTATACTCTGCCATTGTAACAAGAAAGTAGCCAAAGGCAATATATAAGCATTGCCTTACATATTGCCATACAACTCATAAAATTTGAATTTTATGTAATTTTTATGTGTCGCAATTTAGTATTCATCTTTAGGTTTTTTTCCCCCGACCATTTAAAAGTATAAAAATTATCGTTACCTAGCAGACTGTACAAAAACAGGATTTGGCCACGGGCTCTAGTTTGCTGGGCTGTGTTCCTAAGTTATTTCACACCTTCTCTTTTCTTCTCAAGTCTCTAATACTGCCTTCTAATACTGCCAGATGATGGCCTTGCTTTCTACTTCATTCATGAAATAATCAGAACATTCACCACTCCTACCACATCTAACCTCTTACCAGCATCTCTATGCATGAATTCAGCTTTCCCTTCTGTTACTGTGTTACCATAGCACAAAACCAAAATATTGTATAACTTACTGTGTTTATTGTCTCCCCGACTAGAATGTTAGTTTCAGGAGGGCAGAAAGTTTTATCTGTTTTACACCCTGCTGTATACCAAGTACCTAGAAGAGTGTTTAGCATGTAGTAAGTGCTCAACAAATGCTTGATTGAACATTGGCTACCAGACCAGCAGGTAGGAGTTTAGAGAATTTTTCTCTAGAGAAACTTACCTCTCCTTCCAAGAGAAAGAAACTATGCATCTTGGCAGTTGATCTTGAGTGCCCTAAGTGGTATTTTTTTCAAACTTCTTCGAGAAAACACCCACAATAAGAAATCCCCATTTTATGGACTTGACCCAGTACATAATATGTACATATGATGTATATGTGTGTATGTGTGTGTATGTGAAACCAAAGTTTCACAAAACAATTTCCTTTTTATGTGTGATATATTCTGACATAGTATTTTCTATTCTGTCTTTTGGGGAAAAAAGTTTGTAGCAAGTGATTAAATTGATTTCACAAACCACTAATGGGTTTGCAACCAGAAGTTTGAAAAATACCGCAGTGTGTTCTACTAATCACAAGCCCTGTCTATGTACACAGAGCTTCCAGTCAGTTTTCTAATGCCTAACTCTTACATGCGAATAGATAGCCAAGGATCTCCAGACATTTAAGGAAAGCTTCTGAGAATTCCCTGGCTGTCCAGTGGTTAGGACTCTGTGTTTTCACTGCCGTGGCCTGGGTTCAGTCCCTGGTCGGGGAACTAAGATCCTGCAAGCTGCATGGTGTGGCCATAAAAAAAGCTTCTAACAGGAAAAAAAAAAACCAAAACACAGCCACGAAACAAAGACTGAAAAACTCATAACATTAGAAATATCGTCAGAGAAATAAGATGCTGTATTCCCAGATGGAACAGATTGCTATTTAAAAGGGGGCAGGGCAGTCAAGAAAGTAGTAAATTTAAAACAGGATAACAGAAATGTGAAAATTCAAAAGAAGAGTTGGAAGATAGAAGCCTTTCAGAAAAACAAAAAGAGGTAGAAATGGGGAAGAAATGATAAAATTATTCAATTATTCTAGGGCAAAACCTGTGTAGTGGGCTTAAAGAATAACTAGTCCAGAATGAAGGAGGATGATGAAGCCCTGGAGGGTTGTCTTCAATTAAAAAAAAAAAATAACTAAACTGATAGGCTACCTGATGTGTTCGAAAGTATTGAGAGTTTGGGATAAATTAATTATAGATACTTGAATGCTAAGAAACATGGAAAAAGAGGCAATGGCTAACTTCGGTCAAAAAAAGGAAATGAAATCATATTATGCTAATTTATTCAACCGTGAATAAATATGTACACAGTTATAATAATGTAAGGAATAGTGATTTACCTAAGTAAGATGATATAGATATATTGAGGGATGGAGGATGGAGAAATAATACATGTGTTTATGAGAGGACATTGGAGTGTAAGTACATAGCTTATTTCCTATAGCAAGAAGTAAGATAATAGCCCAGACTGAAAAATCAAGAACTAGAGTATAAGCATGCTATTAAGAAATAGGGAGAAAATCCCAGAAGAGATTTATCTTAAAAGATAAGAAAGAAGTTGTCTCTGGGGAGCAGAAATTCAGAATGTAGAGTGCTGGGGTAGGGTCAACTGTGAAGTACCATTTGATATCTTTAAATGCACTATACTGGGGACTTCCCTGGTGGTTCACTGGTTAAGACTCCGTGCTTCCACTGCAGGGCGCACAGGTCTGATCCCTGGTCGGGGAAGTTCGTGTGATGCGGCCAAAAAAAAAAAAAAAATACTATATTGGTAAAAATAAAGATGACTACAAGTAGTATAGTTTTTCATTTATTTGAAAATCTTAGCAGTCAGAATGGAGGAACTGTTTCCCTTAGGTATTGTAAGATATAAGACACTGGGAAACCAATACTGATTTAGCACCCTTCTGAAAGAAACTTTAAAAATTCTCCCTGCTTTGGTACTAAACCTTGTATTGCTTTATTATTTTACAGTCTCCAGTAACTTGTCAGCTATTGCTGATACCAGCATCTCTAGGAACAGAAAGATGTAATTCTGGCCTCATACATTGTTGTTACCATGGTGGGAGCCAGCAAGTATACTTATGTGGCTTTACAAGTAGCAGGGGGCAGAAAATCTTACTAAAGGGGGCTTAAGTAGGAGGGAGCACCCTGGCAATGCACATGGTAAAGGAGAGGGCTCACATGAGACATTCCCAGGGTATGCTCAGAAGAACTTCTGTGTGCCCTGCTGTAACCACTGGAGACATGATCCAAGGAAACCATCATATTGATGCTGTGCATGACTCCATTTGTTCTCCTGGACTGCTGTGGCCTGGGAAAGTGCTGAGTAGATCAGAAAGGATGAGGTGGAGAAAGAAGACGGGCATCCAGAGAACTATTTGAGCTCTGGAGGGAAAAGGGGTGAGGGGACTGCAGACAGAGCTAGCAAAACCTCGGTCCCAGATACATAAATTGTCACTTCTGCTTCCTAACCTTCTGACTTCCACACTTAAATTTAGAGAAGAGTCTTCTTACTCTTCTGACCATCCCCCACCAGGGAATTTTTTAGGCCTTACAAAGAAGTGAGAGGGCACATACCTGGTAGGAAGGTGCACCTGAACTTATCACTACTTAAGTGGAATAGAGTAAGGAAACGTAGTCACAGGGAAGCAGGGAAAAGAGTGGGTACTCACTAAGGCGAGTCTTGTCTGTAAACAGAACAACTCTGATGTGACCTGAAGGTCTAGGAAGACCCTAGGACAGAAAATCTCCCCTCTCCTACCTACTGTGGTGCCCAGATCCCATCTGCACTTCTTTGGGCATCTCAGCATTGCCCTCTCATGATAATAAAGGAATAAAGTAGGGATTCAAGTAGGTACCTGATTCTTGGAGACTGACCAGAGGAGCCTCTCCCATTCCTTTTCCCTTTTCCAGGTCCCCACAAACATTGGTTTTTACTCTGTCCCAGTCTCCAGGTACAAAGATAATGAACAAGGCCACTGCCCTCAAAGAGTTTGCAAAATTTTGATGGAGGTTGGGAGTATAGAGGCAGATATGAAAACATAATTTTATCCTAATGGGTTAAGTTAGGAAACAGATCTGCACAAATACAGATGGAAGTGCACCTAAGTCAGGGAAGGCTTTCTAGTTGAAGAGACTCCTGACCTAAGGGGAAAGTAAGAGTTATCTAGGCATGAGCAGGGCAGAACAAGAACTGACTCCTCCACTTCCACTGTGTCACCTGGAATTACATTCCTTGTTTAGTGACATATACCCCCCCAACCTCAAACCTTTGGCTCTAGCTGTGCCAGTTCAACTCTGTCACCCCTCTCCTTACCCAGGCCTGAGTCTTCATTCAGACTCTAGCCAGGCAACTAACCATCTTATTACAGTCACTCTACTCAAGGCAGCCACATCCTATATTCTAGAACAGCTATATCTAATATAAATATTAAATTTTCTAGTAGCTACATTTAAGAAGTAAAAAGAAACAAGTGAAATTATTTTAATAACATATTTTATTTAACCTAATGCATCCAAAATATTTCAACCTTAATATAAAAACATTATTGAGATATTTTGGTTTTCATATTGTCTTTGAAATTCAGTATATATATATATATATATATATATATATATATATAAAATTTTTATTTTTGTCTGCACTGGGTCTTCGTTGCTGTGCACAGGCTTTTCTCTAGCTGCAGCGGGCTACTCTTTGGTGCGCGGGCTTCTCATCACGGTAGCTTCTCTTGTTGCAGAGCATGGGCTCTAGGCGCGTGGGCTTCAGTAGTTATAGCACACGGGCTCAGTAGTTGTGGCTCGCGGGCTCTAGAGCGCAGGCTCAGTAGTTGTGGCACACGGGCTTAGTTGCTCCGTGCATGTGGGATCCTCCCGGACCAGGGCTCGAACCCGAGTCCCCTACATTGGCAGGCAGATTCTTAACCACTGCGCCACCAGGGAAGCCCAAGATTCAGTATATTTTACACTTACAGCATATCTCAATTCAGTCACACTTCAAGTTCTCAATTGCCACATGTGGTTAGTGATTACAATATCTGACAGTGTAACTCTAAAATTCTGCCCAGACTGAGTGTACTCGGTGAGGCACTATTATATATTTCCTCTAGGTCTCTGTACCCCGAGTCAAGGCCCTGAGAACAATTTTGAAGAACGGGAAGGCCTGTGAGGTTTCAGCCAAAGAGTAATCACTTCCTTCAGATGCTAGACCTAGACAACTAACCCAAAACTGATCTCAAACTTGCTGATAAGACAGCTTTTAGCAATCACAAATCCACAAGTGCATCACAGTCAGACACATTTGACCCCTGGTGTCTCCAGATTGTCCTCTGGCCAGCAGGACACCCGCTAAGAAAACCTGATAATTAACTAACGTAACAGCATCTTCAGAAGGCATCCTGGAGGGGCCTTGGTGAAAAGTCATCTAGTCCTGCCATTCTGGTTCTGGTTGGGACCGGGAACCACTTGCCATGTGGGACTGAAAGGGGCTAAAAATATTTGGCGTAGCATCAGACACCTTGTGTTAGAGTCTAGCATCAACAAGAATCACATGGGAGAAAAATATTGAGAAAATTCTATCCGTTAATTAAACATTTCCACAAACTAGGAAAAGACCACCTTTTAAGTTTTGCTTAGAGAAAGGAAACACGGGGTATTCCATGAAAGCAGAATTTGAAATCCATAGGTAAGAGTTCAGTCACCTCATACTGAGACCAGAAAAGGGAAGTGTTTGGACCAAGGTCATTCAAAAAATCCGTAGAAGTTATGATGAGCCCCTGCATCCTTTCCACTACAACCCCACTGTCTCTACTAACTGAAAAATATTTCAACTGGAGACACTATGCCATCTCCAAGGTTATCCTAAATTACCCTTCAGGATGACCCGCTCTGGGAAGGATGGGTCAGTGCTCCCCGGCTTCTGACTTAGGGGACCAGCCACCTTGAATAGGATTGTAGCGCCGCGATCCCCCACCTTCTGGAATCGTGGACGGAGGAGGCTACTAGGGCGGTTCTCTCGCCAACTCCACACCTTCCGGAGGCAGGCCTGGCCCAGCCCCTCCGCTGTTTCCCAGTTCCTGGCGGCAGGCTGGGCTTAGGCGGTCAGACCCCCAGTGGGAGGCAAGCGGGGAGGCCCAAACGGAGGCCACGCCCAAGAAGGCAGCTCACAGACTGTTAGCAACTTCGCGGGGAGTGGGGTCCGGGATGCGAGTGGGCCGCAGGTCAGTACCCAAAGTGCCAGAGAGGACCTCTCGACCCTCTGACTGGGGGTGGGCATCCCGGGAAGCGATGGCTCGGCCAGTCCCATACCTGTACCCACGCCTCACACCCGCCCCGCCGGCGCCGGCCGGGACGGGCCGCCTCTCAGCAATTCCTGGGGCTTATTAGGCTCACTCTGGGTCCGGCAACGAACTGCTCCGGCCTCGCAGGGGTCGCTCTGGCCCCGGCCCCGCCGCCGCCCCCCCGCTGACAGCCCGGGCTTGCTGGGGGGTGGGGTGGGGGTCTCCCTGGGCTGAAGGACCTGCTAGTGCACTGGCGGCCCACAGCCCCGCAGCCTCGGTGCCGGGGAAAGATGGCCTATCACCTTGAAGCTCCGCCGGACCCGCGCTGCGCCCCCGAGAGGCCGCCTTTGCTTCTGGGGCACCGCGCAGCCTCCCGGCCTTCGCACCGGGAACCGTTTCCGGGGCGAATGCTTTTCGTAGCTGACCCGGCGCGGCCCGTGACGCGAGGGCCCAGACGGAAGTGCGGGCGGAAGAGCCGGAGCCCGAGCCGGAGCCCGACCGAGAGCAGGTCTCGGGGGCTCCGGCTGTGGGGACTGCTGGGCCTGGCAGCGATGGCGACCCTGTGGGCCGGCCTCCTTCGTCTCGGCTCCATGCTCAGCCTGTCCTGCCTGGCGCTCTCGGTGCTGCTGCTAGTGCAGCTGTCGGACGCCGCCAAGGTGAGTCCCGCCCCGCGCTCGCCCCAGACCGGAGCTCCTCCCCTGCCTCCGGCCTTGTCCACCTGCGTCCCACCCAAGTCCTCTCCCATCCCTGACAGCCCGACCCCCTAGCTTCACAGCCCTGGCTGACTACCACCCGGAACCCTCCCGACGGCCAGGGAGCAGTCCAGCCTTCCTGCTCCAGCTGTCTGACGGTCCCCGCCCGCACCCCTCCCACCCGCGGAGCTGACGCCCCGCCCCAGCCCCACCCGGCCCTGACGGCCCCCAGAGTCGGGACAGCATCTCCGCCTCCTTGAATTTCCCTTCCCAGCCCCGACAGCACCCCCCCTCCCTCAAACTTGACAGCCTTTCCAACTCTAAGAGCCTTTAACTTTATACGCTTGAGCTCTGACAGTCCACCGCCGCCCTCCACCGGCTTCACAGACCACTGCCCCAATTCCCCAGGCCGAAATGATAGGAAGCCCGCATCTCACAGCTGTCTTCCCTCTTAGGAACTAACTCCTCTCAACTCACCCCTGAACTCATCCCTTCCCACTGTGGGAACTTCCTTCTCCTGGCAGCCTTCCTTCTCAATACGACCTACAGGAGTCTCTCTCACTGGCCTCATATCCTCACCTGACTCCCTCCAGGACCTCCTGGCCCCTTTCTTGCCTTCTCTCTTCTTGATAATTTAGAGGGTAAGGGAGGATCCAAACTACAGGAGAGGTGAGGTTGTGGCCTTCTCCCCTGCTCCATTTCTTGGTCCTTCTGGTCCCCCTCATGCTGCTATCTAGTCCCCTTCGTGCCCATACCCTCCAGACCTGTCCTTGATGAGCTCGCTCATTACTAGGGAAAACAGATGGCCTGCACATTAATGTGATGGGAAAACAGAATGACATTTTTCTTTTTTAAATTGGAGCTTTACTCTATAATACCTTTAAATATAGGGGCTGGGAAAGATGGGTGACAAGTATACAGATCAGGGGGGTTTTGGTCAGGGGTTCTTTTTTTATTGAAGTATGTAGTTAATTTACAGTGGTATGTTAGTTTCAAGTGTACAGCAAAGTAATTCAGATTCTGTTCCATTATAGGTTATTACAAGATATTGAGTTTAGTTCCCTGTGCTATACAATAGATCCTTGTTGTTTAGGTCAAGGGTTCTTTTTGAAATCTTCCCTATGTCCCTCCAGAAACAGGGACAGCAGCAAGTCTCCTGACTTTCAAAACACTGCTGGCACCCTCTGCATATCTTCTGTCATCACTCTGAGTGGTATATTGTAACCATGTACTTGTCAGTCTCCTTTACTTGGGCATGTCCTAATTCTGGGCAGGAACCATGTCTCACACTTATCTGAATCCACCTCATTGTACACAAGTTCTGGCACAGGACAAATGCTCACTAAGTAGTTGCTCAATGAGTAAATGAATTACCAACTCTGCCAGATATACCACCATATATAGGAGTTTTGGACCTGGTCCTCTGGAGACTAATGAGCTGCTGCCTTCTCAGATTAGATTCCCCTTTGTTGGGGAAGCATCTCCTACTCCCTCTATTCATAAATTTAGTCACCCCTTCCTCCACTTCTTGAAACTTGCTTTATCAGTAGTTGTCCTCTCTGTCTCCCAGGGATTAGAAGCAAAGTTTCCTGGGAAGGGTAGACCAAACTGATCTCAGCTACACTCACACTACTTCCCTTATGTATTGGGTTGGCCCAAAAGTTCATTCGGTTAGTGAACACATTCAATAAAGTTCTCTGTGAAAATGAAGAAGGTGTGTTGTATTTTTACTTTAAACCGAACGAACTTTTTGGCCAACCCAGTACTTCCTTTCTAATTGTAGCTGAGTGCCTCCAAAACTTCATCCCTTCTATAGGACTCTGGCCCAACCCATTTTATCCATAGCAATACCTTTCTACCAAAGGGTGGAAGGATGGTGAGTAGAAGAATTGTGATTTGTTTTGTGAGTAATTTTTAGTTTGATATTTCCCCATCCTTCTGTAACCAGCGTTCTTATCTGCAGGCGCAGCTGTCTGTCTCCCTCGTCTTTCTACTAGCAGGGAGATGGTGATAACATTAGCACAGTTTGATTGTCATGTGACACAAAAATGTGATTAACAAGTCACAGATACTAGATGTTATTTCAAAATAATTTTATGTAGTATATAATCATTCATTAGCATTACCAATGGCTTTTAAAAACGTGTATATCTCACAGTTATTTAAAATTTTAAATGAATGGTTTTAGAATACTTGGCGGGGATGCTTAGCACAATGTGTAAGTTGCAGTTTTTAAAAATATTGATGATAAACTGTCAACAAGTTTCTATTTTGGTTATAGAATTCTGAGGATGTCCGATGTAAATGTATCTGTCCTCCCTATAAAGATAATTCTGGGCGTATTTATAATAAGAACATATCCCAAAAAGACTGGTAAGTATTCTGGATTACTGAATTACCTGTCAAATTTCTTTCTTTGGTTGCCACTGTTAGCCCTGGATATTCATCCAATGTATTGTTTTCTCTTTAAGCAAAAGTGTTGAATTCCATTTCTATTTGAAAAAGTGAGAGTAAGGCCCTGAGTGCATGATGTAGGCCTAAAAGAATGTAGCCCAAATCCCCAGGCAGGGAGGCTTTTACATTGGGATGGGGCTGAGTTTGTGGCACCCAAACTACCCATAGCTACCCTTCTGTGTCCCCTTAAATTTTGGTCCTCCCTCTTGCTTCTCAGTGGAAGGTAAGCAAGCCTCATTTATCTGGGTCAGAGCTTTTACAATTTGTAGGTTTTGATGATATCTTGTCAGATATAGGAGACTATGTTTAAAAGTGTCAAAAGGCTAAGGAAGGAATGGGAATGAGCCATGAATATCAGAGTTTACCAATTGGTGTGCTATTAATAGGTTATAGGTGTGCCAAGTCATTGATCCCTTCAGCCCTTGGCATATAATCAAGTAGGCCTGTGATGACTGGGATCCTGACTAGCTAGCCACCAGCAGCCTTCTCTGTTTATCCCAGTGGACCTTACAAATAATAGCTTTTTCTACATGTGCCGTAAAATGATTGGGAAGCAGTTATTTTGTAGCAGGATAGGTGGGCTCCTTACTCTGGACTGGGGCGTTTTATGGTTTGTAATGGAAGATTGCCAGGATAGGCCTAGAAGAAAAATAGCTCCAAATGTTCTGTACTTTCACATGTGCTCGATTTCACAGCTAAATAGCCCCGAAAGTTTGAAAGCAGAATTAAATTCATTCTGTTACAATATTCCAGGCTGACTTTGAATAAGAAAAGGCAGGCTTTGAGCATGTTTAGCTTTTCTGATGTCATTGTCTGTTCTTCCCATGATGTGCATTTAGGTTCAATCCGACATTTGGTGAGTGTATTCTTGAGAACTTCTTGTGAGCTTTTGTGTTCTACTTTAAATTGTCTCATACTACAAAGTGATTTAGCTATTCTTCTAGGTTTTATATCAGCAAGTTACTTTATATGAAAAGAAAACTCAAGTAAGTTATTCCTATAAATTTTCCAAATATATTGAGCACTTACAATCAGTTTATTCTATTATCAGTAATAGAATATGATGCCTGTTACTTGAGTGGCAAATGAACTCACTATTCAAGTGTTTAGCACTAATCTTTTCACTGACTTTTTGTTTTTCCAGGTTCACAGAGAACCGTATATCATTTATCCCTGGTTATTGGTGAAAATAGGGAGCTTTGAAAATAAACAGTTGAAAACTAGGCTTGCTTTGGAATTTTTCTTCCCTCTCTCCCTTGCTTCCTTCCTGCAGCTTAGCCTTTTACTAGGGATAGGTTCACAGATGTCACTGAAAGTTTTTTAACTGGCTTTAGAAGGGTAGGCAAGTTATGACTAATCAAGATGTTATGGCTTTGCGAGGCTTCCAATATCTTATCTGACCCTATATATATATTTTACCTCCTGGCCTCTCCATTTTGTCCAGTTGTTAGCTTTAATTCTTCATTGACCTATACTGTCTAACTTAAGAAAAATTTGAGTTCTCTGGTTTGTGTTTGAGGCGTGATTTGAAGCTGATAATGTCCTCCTTTTGGCACTAGGGGGAGGTGTCGCCTAGTTCCTGAAGTGGTTGTGTTCTGTATCTGGGTTCTGTGTTTACAATGAGTGGCCAGCCAGAACCAACCTTCCTGCTTCCTCTCCCATCCTGCACAGCACTCAAAATCTCCTTGTTATTAAACTGTGTTTGTACTTCCAAAGAAATACTCAACACTTACATTCCCCAAGTAATTCTTAAGTATTGTTACTAAGGCTTCTGAAGCTGAAATAGAAAACTAAGTAGGAGATAAGGCTCATTTTCCTGAGGTTCAGAGAGATACAGGGGGGCTGTCCTAGGAGGCAGGAGCCCTGGATTCTGGTCCTTTTACCTATTACTTTACTCTGACCTGTACAGGTGACCTCTCCGAGAGTGCTGGGCTGGATGACTTCTATGATTCTGAGCTAGATACCCCTGCAGTGGGATTTAGCTTCCTCTGCCTATTTTATGCCTGCATCCAGCTGGATACGTTCCTGGTCTTCTGTACATTTGGAACAAATATCACACACTTGTATGGTGTGAATTGTGGGACCTTACTCTTATTTGAAAGTCTGCCAGTTGAGACTTATTTTTTCATTACTACCTTTGTTAAAATTAAATTACCTGTTAAGGAAAACTGACTGAACTTTTATCATTTATGCCATTTTGGGTTTTCTTTCTTATGCCACAGCTCAGAGGGAACAGAACACAAAAAAGTACGTTCTGATAGGGCAAAGGGAAAGAATCAGCCTGGAGCATTGGATGCCCTCAAGAAGGTGGGTGGAGTGAGATAGGATGCTGTGGTAGAGTTCTTGAGGCAGCCAGACATGCCTAAGGGAGAGAGCACAAGAGGGAGGGAAACTGCCCAGCAGCCAGCAGGAGGACAGCAAAGCTTTGCCTGCCTTTGCTGAAGGTGATCAGGGTAGTGGGCTCTTAATAGCTGGGGAGAGTAAGAATTTAATTATTTCCTAGAATTGACAGATTTCTGGGAAAAAGATTTTTTGGTTAGGCTTGCTTATCGTAAGCCGTAAATAAGTGACCTGGAAAATGGGGAGAAAATAAACGTCCAACCACAAAAACATTCAGCCTGTTATTATTTTTAGGTACTGTTAACAGGTAGTGTTTTCATTTTAAAATATTTTTGTTGTCCTAATCCTACTTCTCCATGCTTTTTAAATAGACTTTTGCTCATTAAGAAAAGTAATTGTTTCTTACTCTGGTGTTCAGCTTTCAGAGTTTCACAATGGTTTACCAACTTTTATGTGTGATTAGCCATTCATATACCACACTGTGGCAGTTTAGATGATATTAGTTAATTCATAAAAGAGGTAATCTCATATTTGAATAATGCTCCAGGTCACTTTAAATCATTTAAGGCAGTTTTACTTGCTAAATGAACAAGTCTAAATATGACTTGATCTGCTAAGTAGTTTTCAGTCCCATTTGGGATTTTTCAGGTGCATTTTTAACTATAAATAGCACTTTTGAAAATAGCTGCTACATATGTGTCTTTTATGGTTTCTTAGACTGTTAAAGCTTACCAAATTGCTAATGTTTAGAGAGGAAATGATTTCCCTTCCCTTACTGATTATTTGTTCCTTATGTTCATTCTTTCATTGGGAAAGTTCAGTGATTATTCCGGATTTCAGGAAAGGTTTGATCAGTGCAAGTAGAAAATCCAGCTAGGTTTAGGCAGTATTTTATCTTTCTTTTTCCAGCGATTGCCTTCATGTTGTGGACCCCATGCCTGTGCGGGGGCCTGATGTAGAAGCATACTGTCTACGCTGTGAATGCAAATATGAGGAGAGAAGTTCTGTTACGATCAAGGTAAAAAAACAATAATCCATCTTTTCAGCTTCTGGAACAGTTTTTGTTGGTATCTAGACAAGAAAGAAAATTTTGGACATTTGAAATCTATTTAGTTACCTAAACTATTGCTCTTCCATCCTGTTCCCCAGCACCCTCTTACCCCCTCCTTTCTCATCCCCAGCCCACACCCTAAAAGGAGCAATGGGCCTGCTCTCCACCTGCCTCATTGAGATGCCTTGTGCATTAATTAGGATACCTTAGATAGATGTGATATGTGAAATGGCACAAAAAAAGCCCTGAGTATAATTAGCATTTCCCAGAAAGACATTCCAGCTTCTCTGCGGGCCACGTATGCCAAAGATTAGTGAGAAAGCAGGATGATTAGACCTTCTTCTTCCTGCCTTCTCAACCCTTAGAAAAAGTTATATATAGAGTGACTGCTCTATCCTAGAAAACATCACTTCTGGATTTTAAGAATTCCTTTCTTTATCTTTTATAGGAAATGGAATGTAGATCACTCATCACAATTTGGATCTCTAATGAGTTCAGTTACTTTATTATGGTGGCTAATAGCTCTTCTCCCCAATTTTTTTATATGGAGGTCCCCTTTCCTGTTGCAAAAAAAAAAAGCCTCAGGGGAATCTGGGGTGCTCAGCTATGCCAGTTACAAAGACTCCTGTTGAGATTGACCCTGTGGAGAGCTCCTGCTCCAGCAGGGTACTGTCCCATAGAGAAACCATCATTGTACTTTTCTATTTTTTAACAAAATTTTTATGTATAATTTCCATACCCCAAATGTCACTCATTATAAGTGTACAATTTTATAAATTTTAGCAAATTTAAAACCAATTTTTAAAATCCAGTTTTAGGGACTTCCCTCGTGGTCCAGTGGTTAAGACTCCGCACTTCCAATGCAGGGGGCACGGGTTCAATCCCTGGTTGGGGAACTAAGATCCCACATGCCCCGCAGCCAAAAAATAAAAATAAATAAATACTTTGGGTATTGGCCCTGATAACTTTCTAAAAATAATAAAAAAAATAAAATCCAGTCTTGGAACATTCCCATCACCCCAAAAAGATCCCTCATAACCATTTATAGTTAATCCCATTGCTACCCCCAGCCCTAGACAATCACTATTCTGCTTTGTGTGTCTACAGATCTGGACATTTCATATAAATGGAATCATAAAATATGTGGTCTTCTGTGACTGGTTTCTTTCACACAGCATAATGTTTTTGAGGTCTCTTCATGTTGTAGCATGTATCAGTACTTAATTCCTTCTTATTACTGAATAGCATTCTATTACATGAACATACCACATTTTGTTTATCCATTCATCAGTTGATGGACATTTATTTCCAGATTTTTACTCTTATGAATAATGCTGTCATCAATATGTGCATACATGTCTTTGTGTGGATGTATGTTTTCCTTTCTCTCTGGTAGATTCCTAAGAGAGGTAAGTTTATATTTAATTTTTTTTTTTTTTTTTTGAGGTACGCGGGCCTCTCACTGTTGTGGCCTCTCCCGTTGCGGAGCACAGGCTCTGGACGCGCAGGCTCAGTGGCCATGGCTCACGGGCCCAGCCGCTCCGCGGCATGTGGGATCTTCCCGGACCGGGGCACAAACCCGTGTCCCCTGCATCGGCAGGTGGACTCTCAACCACTGCGCCACCAGGGAAGCCCTATATTTAATTTTTTAAGAGACTGCCAGGTTGTATTCTAAAGTAGTTGTACCATTTTACATTCTCACCAGTAACATATGAGGGTTAAGTTTCTGTACATCCTCGCTAACATTTGGTATTGACTGTCTGTTAAAGACAGTTAATGTAGCCATTCTAGTGGGAGGTGTCACACTGTACTGCTTGACACCGCACGAATTAAGATCTCAAGAAAATCATGTGCCTAAAATGTATTTTTGTATATCTAAATTGATCTAAAGCAGTATGCTGTTGAAATTCATCTGAATTACATTTTCTGTTAGGGATCCTAACAGAAAGTGGTCTTGACTGCAGTGCTGTTGAATCTAGGACACTGTATTCAGGTGAGAAAAGAGAACTGCTGTGCTAGCAGTGGTGCAAGTGATTAGCAGTAGGTGAAGATGGAATTTGAAGACTCGTGAAAAGATCCCAAAGGCAAAATGCTTTCTTTCCTTTTTTTCTATAAATAATACTTTGGTGAAGAGTTGAGTTTATTTCTTATGTTGGAATCTGGTTTGTATAGAAATCCTATATGCTTAACAGATAAATCAGTCTTCACTGTGGCTTCAGCATTATTATACAAAATTCAGATTTCTTGGCTTGAACAGAGATATAACTTATTTTCAATTTCCTTTAGGTTACCATTATAATTTATCTCTCCATTTTGGGCCTTCTGCTTCTGTACATGGTATATCTTACTCTGGTTGAGCCCATACTGAAGAGACGCCTGTTTGGACATTCACAATTGATACAGAGCGATGATGATGTTGGGGTAAGTTCTTAGCATGCCCTAGGTGTTCAAGGCCAGTCTGTCATCATCTGATGTAAAGTGCATGTAAAGAGGAGTTACATAGTAGATGTCCCTATCTGGAGCAGATCCTCCACCAGAGAACCTAAAGACAATTCTAATATTAGTGTATGTCTCTTTATGAGGAAATTGCTCTGTAAAGCCATAAATGTGGTGGTTAGACCGATGATCCTTGGTGAGTGCGCTGTACAAGGCTTTGCCTTTCACTACCAAGGGCACAATTTTCATTGCCTTTTCCTGTTTACATTGAGAAAAGCATCGGAGATAGTCTTCTTCCTAGGCTCCTGCCTGAACACCTTTCCTGTCAACATCACCAAATATTTTAAAAGGCAAAGAGGCTTTAGTGAAGGGAAGCATGAAAACCATAATGTTCTTAATGAAGTACAGCTTGATAACCTGCTGATGTTTTATATTTTGTATTTTCCTCCTTCTTTAAAAAAATCTGTGATCTTTAACTCTAGAGAAAAATAAAACCATCACTCCTGATTCTCTTCTTATCTTTAAAACACATTCATATTTGTATATATAATAATATTACTTCACTCAAAACCTTTGAGAAATTGACATAGTCCGCAAATTTGTTATTCAGTATGGCTTAGGGAATTATATTGTTTGTTTTGTCATTATCCTGTTTGGGTTTGTTTCCAAATTTTCCACTATTTCATTATTACATATATAATATTCTTTAGAAATTACTTTTTATTTTGGATTACTTTATTGAACTATGTTTCTTAAAGTGAATAAAATTTAGTAGAGTGTCAAGAATCAATTCCAAAAGCCAAAGCCAGGATAAAGCCTTGCCAATCACAGTCAAAAGTCCTTTTACTCTGGAATGGCTTGTGGACCCATTGGTAAAAGATGAGAAAGGGGATCCCGAATGAATGGCTTAAGTTATAATTACAGAGCCTGCTTGTCTCATGAATATCGATATTGAATACTCAACTTAATTTGAGCAAGATTTCATTTTTGTTTCGTGAAGAACTTTCATAGAAATACCTCTCTTTGCCTCTTTTCCCTTTGCTTCCTTTAGTAATTCAACCAACACATAACAAGTAACTTTTCCATATCAGGAAGAATTAGAGTCTCAAATACTGTTCCCATGTTAATTTTCATTCACATACAACATTTCCCATTGATATTTTGGGTCAGATGATTGTTTGTTGTAGGGGGCTGTCCTGTTCACTGCATGATATCTAATAGCATCCCTGACCTCTGCCCACTAGAAGCCTCATCCCAATCATGACAATCAAAAATGTCCACAGACATTGCCAAATGTTCCTGGGAGTCAAAATCACCCCCAGTTGAGAACTACTAACATATGAAAACGTTATGTATCAAAGGCCACATAAACCGTTTCATTATAGGCACAGAGACAGAAACTGTGACTTAAACTACATCCCTTATAGCATTAAATATCTGGTTCCTGATTTTAGGGATAGACAATATTAATGTAATACACAGAACATAAAAGAAATGGATGCACAAATGTATAGATAAAAACATGTAGGAAAGGCATTTGATGGGACCATGTGCTTAGTAACCATTTTGTTCACCAGAGATTGATTCTGTGAGCATGTCGATCATGTGAGAACATTGTCTTGAGAGGCCTGGCTGACTTTTGCATATCAGTTAAATTGATTCTGGGCAGAGAGAGGTTTTCTAAACACAGGTATGAATTTATGGTAACAACTCCATTCAAAAAGAAGTTCAATTTAAATTCCTACAATTGTTGCTAATCCAAGATGATAGTTCTTCACTATTTATGTGCCTTTATACATGCTTTTGTTAAATTCTCAGTTAAATTCTGTTTTAATTTTTTCCATTTTTGTTGGGTGTAGAGTACTTTGAATCAAGTGAGAGTTAGCACAAATAGTTAAGAAGCTCACTGCGAGTAGTCACAATAGTTACTGTATTATATATCCACGACACATCATTGCTACTATCAAAGCATTACATTAAAACATGTTTTGTACTTATTGTAATTTTATCAGGTATAAAAAGTGCAAACATATATAAAGAGTAAATCTCTATTTGCATTCTCCTGGCATCCATGACTATGAGCAGCTAGTTCAGTCTTGTTCTGATGGATGGAGAATAGGCCAGAAGGATTAACTGTGTGTTTAGTCCTTTAAATTTGTTCCTTAAGAAGATGTTTCTCTCCCTACCTTGAAGAGTAGATAACAGGACTATGAAATTGAGAAGCACTCTGCTGGTAAAGTACATCCTTCTTCCCAGTCTTGTTTATGTCAGAACAAACCAATGGTAATAATGTTTTATATACAAGTTCACTGAAGCACCGTATTCGGATCGTGTCATTTTAATCTACCTGAACAAAATCAGTGTGTTAAGATATGACACCAAGTCACGTTTAGGGAAGCTAAGACTTGTGCTTGTGCTCATTTGTTAGATGACCTTGGATCGGTTTATTTCCTCATGGGAAATAAAGTAAGCCAACAATATTAGCTGCCTTCCTCTTTCCTAATGTTCTTTCTTACATCTTTGAAACATTTGAACTTTGTGGAATTGTTTTTATTATTTTCATTTGTAAGGTTAAAAAAAGAATGGGGTTTGCAAAAGATATTACCTAAATTAAGTGAAAAGTTGAAGCAATTTTGGTAAAGAAGGCAGGGATAGATTCTTTACAGAGAACTCTTTGATGTCTTTGAAATGTCGACATTATATAAATATCTTGCTCTAAAAAGAAGACCAGGTGTTAAAACACTGTTTAGTTATAGTTTTATATATATAGTTATGCAGTTATGTATAGCTTTCCATAGACACGCTGACTCCTGCCCTGGGTATATAATAGAGCTTTTGCAAACATGCAAAACAATATTGTTTCTTTCTGAGAGGCGAAGTTTAAGAGGTCTGACTTGTGACTTTTATCCTATCTTGGAACATTTAGGAGCTTTGCTAACCCAGGTTCGGAAAAAAGAGATCAAGGAAAAGGCAAACAAAAGCAATAAATTAGTACTGAATGCCTTTTGTCATTTAGGCAGCTGTGTTTATATCTCATTCATAGATAGATTAGCATGGTGGTTTCCTGTGTAATGACTACAAACATCAGTGGCGTTGGTTTACTTTGACCAGGATAGGTTCGTTTTCTACAGATACCTGGGTGACCCTTCAACGGCCTCTTTCCTAATGCGGCAGCTAACATGGAAGCTACTGTGTGCTCAGCAATGAAAGATTCAAGTCTTTACCAAATAGAAATGCTGAAGTAATAATTCCTTACTGTCCTTAGCACTAGAGGGTAATTGTAGCGCTTGAGCTATGTCTCTGTTCATTACAGATTGGGGAAGGGGGGAAATGTAGGTGTTGAGGGCATAAGAAGAGATGGAAACCAACCAAGATAGGATCCAGTCAACTCATCTCCCAGGATGAATGTGGCCCCAAGCTGGCAAGTAAAAATTCTAATATAATGGGAGTCAGGAAATTAAAAGATAGGAGCTTCCTCAGCCACAGATTAGCTATACAGTAATGAATAAAACAAGGAAAAGCCCTACTTTCTGTGTCTGTAACATATAGATATTAACATGCAAAATAGATTTTCTTTCCACCACTCATCAAGACGGGCTTCTCTTTAACGTAAATGACCACTGTCTTTGTCTTGATCCCGACTTCTTAAGGGAATGTCTTTGAAAATGGTGACTCATGGGAACTTTGCACAAATACCTCCTCATCGCTTATTTTACTTGAACCAACTATTTCTGTAGTTGAGTTCATCCTGCTTCTGGTAGTTGAGTGCCTAAGAGTGCTTGGCCAAATTAGATGGTCTGTTTGAAAAGGCCAGCTGCTCCTATCTCCGTGGCTGGATAACTGTGTGTGTGTGTTTTACACGGACCATACCGTCTGATGTTCTCCATTCCTGGACTTTCAGGATCACCAGCCTTTTGCAAATGCCCACGATGTGCTGGCCCGCTCCCGCAGTCGAGCCAATGTGCTGAATAAAGTAGAGTATGCCCAGCAGCGTTGGAAGCTTCAAGTTCAAGAGCAGCGAAAATCCGTCTTTGACCGTCATGTTGTCCTCAGCTAATTGGGAATCGAATTCAAGGTGACTAGAAAGAAATAAGGCAGACAATGGGAAAAAATTGACTGAGTTTTCCTGGGTTTTGTTTTAATGCCCTGTTGATTTTACTAACTCTCGCTGGAAAATTCAAAACTGGAAACAAAAACATGCTTGGTATTTTCTTTTCTTGTTAATGTATTAATGGAGGGATTTTTTAAAGCACACGCCTCAAACAACGTTAGCCTTTTCCTATTTGTGACTTTTACTAATAAAAATATGTCTGCCTGTAAATTATCTTGAAGTCCTTTACCTGGAAAAAGCACTCTCTTTTTTACCACACAGTTTTAATTTGGGTTTCAAGATAATTTTCAGGGGTGGTTTTCGTGTGGTGTTTTTTGTTTTTGTTTTTGTTTTTGGCAGAGTAGGGGAGGGATACGTGGGAAGTGCTTAACATAACTTTTCTCAAGCCACTTTACTAAACAATCTGTTGTAAATAGACTTTGCCTTTTATTTTCAAGTTTCATTTATATTTTGAAGTCTGCCAGCCTCATCAAAGCCCTGACTTACCTATTTGAATTTTGCACTGACTATATTATCTGGACATCTGGTTGGCCTGTGGCTGCACTTCATGGTAAATTGGATCTGAAATGCCTGGTGGCACTTC
The DNA here is from genome assembly GCF_005190385.1 of Monodon monoceros. Taxonomy (NCBI): domain Eukaryota; kingdom Metazoa; phylum Chordata; class Mammalia; order Artiodactyla; family Monodontidae; genus Monodon; species Monodon monoceros. The sequence continues at coordinate 61,425,760 of NW_021703784.1, read as the reverse complement.
ATAAGATGCAGATTTTCTTCATGTACTGTGATGTCTGATGCAATGCATCCTAGAACAAAGTGACCATTCACTAGTTTACTCTAATGAATAAACATAGTCTTGGTGTGTGGTCTTTCTCATCTTCTTCTAGTATCTTTAAGGATGAATCTTAAGGACTTGGACACTTGCAATAAAGAAATTTTCTTTTAAACCCAAGCCTCCCTGGATTGATGACGTACACATATTTGTCAGCATCTCCAGTCAGGTTGAGAGGCAGCTGTTTGAGCTGTAGTGTGTACAGCTTTGAACTAGTACTGGAGTTCCAGTTGCCTCCCTCTGAAAGGTATAGCAGTTATTGGATAACTGGCTTTTTTCTTCCTATGTCCTCTTTGAAATGTAACAATAAAAATAATTTTTGAAAAACTTTTTTTCATATTATTTTCTATTATGGTTTCTCACAGGATATTGAATATAGTCCCTTGTGCTATACAGTAGGACTTTGTTGTTTATCCATTCTATATTATAATAGTTTGCATCTGCTAATCCCAAACTCCCAATCCATCCCTCCCTCACTCCCCTCCCCCTTGGCAACAACAAATTTGTTCTCTACGTCTGTGTGTCTGTTTGTTTCATAGATAAGTTCCTTTGTGTCATATTTTAGATTCCACATGTAAGTGATATCATATGGTATTCAGACAATGGAATATTATTCAGTGCTAAAAAGAAATGAGCTATCAAGCCACAAAAATATGTGGAGGAACCTTAAATATTACTAAGTGAAAGAAGCCAATCTGAAAAGGCTATTTACTATACGATTCCAACTATATGACATCCTGAAAAAGGTAAAACTATGGAGTAAAAAAAAAAATCAGTATATAATATGTCATTATACATTTGTCAAAATCCATAGAATTGTACAACACCAAGAGTGAACCATAATGTAAACTATGGGCTTTGAGTGATAATGATGTGTCAGTATTGGTTTATCACTTGCAACAAATATATCATTCTGGGGCTGGCCTATTGGTAGTAGAGGAGAATATGCATATATGTAAGAGCAGGAGGTAAATGGGAACTATGTACTTTCTGCTCAGTTTGCTGTGCATCTGCAATTGCTCTGAAAAATAGTTTATTTAGAAGGAAAACATTTTAATAGATATATAATAAAATGTAGGTTCCTACTGAGCTTCCTGGTTATGGCCTTAATCTCTGTTTTAAAAATATTGGCGAATATTTGCACATTATGAGATTATTACTTAAAGATATTTTCCATAAATAATTTTGATATAAGATTATATAACTCAGATAAATGGGGGGGGCATTCTTTTTATAAAAGAATTTGTTACAAGAGTCCAATTTTGCAAGCAAAGCTTTCTATTTAGTTTTGTTGTATGTTGTCATATCTACATATTAGGTAGAGAAAACAGATAAACCAGACTGAGCAGTTCTGTTTAACTGTAAGCTATTTTGCATGTTGTTACTAAATGATCACCTATAAATCAGTTTAAGTCTGACTCAGCCCAAAGTACAGCCTCTCAGCAACAAAATTCAGGTAAGAGACTCTTCTCCAGAGTGGCCCATGGGGGAGAATAAAAACATGGTTTTTAAGGAAATCCCTAGGCACGGTTGATAAATGATGAATTTTTTCAGCTATCTGATTATTCCATTATCTTAAACTATCAAATATGCTTATATGTTGAAAGAGTCAGTTTTGCTGATGATTCAGTCATCTGGAGGAGCAGAAAGTGTTTTTGGGTTTGGAAGTCAGGAGATTTAGGTTCTGACCTGTGCTCTGCTACTAGCTCGGCAACAATTATGAGGGATTGGATAAGAGGATTTCTAAGGTTTCTCTAGGCCTAACGTTCAGTAATTCAGTTATATGTGCAGTTGTAGCTTTTTGTTTTTTCCATGCTAGATATTTGTAATCTCTCAGAAAGTTGAAGCTTTTATGCTCAGCAGAGCATCCAGAATCTCTTAGGATTTTATCATTAAGACCTCATCATTTATTTCCCAGAAGAGTTCTAAGAGACACCTGAGATTTTCCCTAAAAGGCAGGTGCATTTGTTAGCTATGCATGTATCTGGCTTTGGAGCCACAGCACTTACAGCCTGTGGGGCTCTCTTTTAAAACCTTTACTCAATTTCTACAAACATGTCCAGCTGCCACTAGACTTCCTATCTCGATCCTCTTCGCTACTGCCTTTTTCATTCTATCACTGTTGTTGTTAAATTTTCTTCTTTGAATAAAGGATCATTTAAATGCTGCTACATTGATTGGTGAACTTTTTGGAAATGCTCAATAGAAAAGGCTTTCTCATCAGTGTGTCTCCAAAGACACCAGGCTCTTTTTCCAAGAATTATGCAACGTCTTGTTAAAACCTAGAAACTATTAATTACCTGTTGTGTATACAAATTACTCAGATTTCATCTGGGTCAAGGCTTAAGATATTGTTAAAATTATCAGTCAGGATGAACTACACTGAAAGAATTCTGTGTGTAATTAGCTTTGATGACATCTGCTTTACTTTTTGGTACCCTGTTGTATCAGTTCTGGCTCGTTAGCTATAGGCAGAAATAAGGTGCTGATGTTCTCAGAAATGTAGTAATAGGGGCTCCATACCCATTGTGCCATCATTTCCCAACTTCTGCCATACACATCCTTTATCTCTTACCTTCTAGAATTCTTGGCTCGAGAATTTCCCAACTCTTTTTCTCAGCAACTTTTTCTTTTTGACAGAATCTTGGCTAGTTGTAATCCAGAGATTTTCATTTTATGTTAGTTATTTTAGGCCATTGGATCAGTAATTTGGAATCTTTCATTTCCTCTGTTTTGATTTTTAATTGGACCTATGGCACTTATCTCATTCCCTCACCACCACACTTCTATTAGGAAGAGCTTTCCCTGGCATTTATTCCTTTTTCAGCCTTTTTCACCATGACATTATAACCCTCCCCACCACTCACATTTCCCACCCCTCATCTGCTATCCCCCATCCCCTACTGCTCTTTCTGGTTCCAGAGTCATTTGTCTTTTCTGTAGCCATACTTGATAGGAGAGGTTTTTTCACAAGAATTGTAATACACTTTATTGCACTTGACTTCTGGTGCTTAGAGACTGCTCCTGTCATTACATAGTGCAGCCTGCAGAGTTTTGTTTTACTCAGGTAGAGAAACAAGTGCCAGTGTTTACCTAATCTTGCCCTTAAACATTAGAGCTGGGTTTTTTGTGGAAAAAGAAAGCCACCTTTCCTTCTTTTCTGAAAGCCCAAAATTAGATTTCATGTGGCTTTTCCTTTTCCATTTTGGGTATGTTCTTCATCTCTCAACAGGTGTGCTTTGGATAGATCAATGTTTGATTTTCCAGTGTTAGGGAAAATATAGGCCAGGTTTTCTATAAGGTGCAGGTGAGAAAGGGATGCTGCACAAGTATTCATCTGTTAAGAAACGAAACAGGAAAAGAACTAATACCTAGTGCATTATGTATTTTTTTTTCATTTAATCCTCACAACCACCCTGCAGAATAGTTGATATCTCAGTTGGACATAGGAATAAGCCAGAGCTCAGAAAGGTTAAGAAATTTGCCTAAGGACACACAGCTAAGAAGAGGCAAAGCCAAGATTGAAACTTGAGAATGTTAATGACTGAAAGAAAAACGCTCTTTTTCTACAGCACTTCCTTGACTTCCAGTTAACTAGTTACACTGTAATGTTCCTGTGAAATCCGTTGTGACCACATTATTACAGTCAAAGGCAAAAAGTAATGGTAGTGTAATAAGCTGGATGCAGGCCTATTCAGAAGAAGGGAATGTGTTGATATGAGACATCTTGGAGTATGATACTTTAAGTTCCATGAAAAAAAAACACCTAAATACAGATGCACTTTACTCAATATATTTAAAGTTCTAAGTAAAAATATGTTAATTGACCATGTTTTAAATGTGTTAGGGGAGTTTCTCATTAAGGGAATCTTACAGTGAATTTTTAAGAGCAAATGATTCCTTTTTTATTTTTATTTTCAGTTTTGCCCCCGGCATATCAGGTATCGTTTAAGAAGGCTATGCCTGTGAGGTTGCATGATCACTAACTAGTTTGTAATTTCTCCAACACGTATTTGAATATTGTGGTGTTTCAGTGTTTCCCAAACGTCAGTATTTGCATACACCTTCACAATCTTCATTATATTAGTGTTCCACCTGTACTGCTATTTACTTACTCTTTTTCTGTAAATCAATTTACATTTTTTACTCAAGTAGCTTTATTTTTAAAAGAGACTTTGTATCACTACTGTAAATGTGAAATCAGTATAATTCACAATAAATAGAAGTTAATAGTAAAATATTATTAGATTCTAGCTAGATACTATTCCTGTTGAAGGCTTCCGTCTGAGGAGGATTAGAAAGCATTCTAGTAGTATGGAAAACACATTCTCATCAGACTAAAGATATATCCTTGTAATCATAAGGACTGAAAGGGAATAACTTTCTCACAAGGCAAGTCAATGTTATTTCATGCTGTTTCTGTGTACCATCAAAATCCTCTCCCTTACTACCCAAAGAATGTTGTAACCCCATCAAGTTTTCAGAATGAGCTCAGAAGCTGTTCATCAAAGCAGAAAAGTCTCTGATCTCTGTCGATATCTGTTCTCTTTTGATCTGGCCAAATTAATAAACTTGGTTCTGTTTCCAGGCTAAAGAGGAAATGATGGACAATAGAAGCTACTCCAATCTGCCAGACAAACTGCCTGTCTCCTCTGATTCCACCCACTTGCCACTGACCAGGTCCTTCTATCGGGACCCCATGATCATGTTCCACCTGTACCCTGAGGGCCCGGTGCCATCTCCTTACTCTGAAGACCTGCCATTGCTGCCTTTTTCCAGTGACTCTCTGATCATGGAAGATTATGGGGAACCCTGCGCCTTCTCCTTCCCAATGCCTTATCCAAATTACAGAAGGTGTGAAGACTCCTACAGGCCAGCCTTTATCCAGAAAAGGAATGAGCGGGAAAGGCAGCGGGTGAAATGTGTCAATGAGGGCTATGCCCAGCTCCGACATCATCTGCCAGAGGAGTACGTGGAGAAACGACTCAGCAAAGTGGAAACCCTCAGAGCCGCAACCAAGTACATTAATTACCTGCAGTCCCTGCTGTACCCTGATGAGGCTGAGGCCAAGAATAGCCCCAGGAAAGATCCCTCCATGATGGCAGCCACCAACCGCCACACTGACCCCATTTTCAGAATCATTTGATTCCGTGTTTCTAAATAGAAACAAATAATCTCACAAAATGTGGTCCTTCACATCATCGATAGTTTTACTAATGGAATCTCTGGGTGGGCAGATAATAGTTCAGATGCTAAGCTGTGTTGGCTGTTTCTTACCTGGGTTTCAGATGTACTGAACTATCTTATGTAGATTGAGAAGACGCTTCTTAACCTTTGCTAATTTCTTTCAAGAACTTTAGGGAAGCAGGAGTCCCCAGAATTCTCTATATCTCTCACCTTGCCCTTCTCGCACACTTTGCCAGAGTCTCAGCTGTGAGAAACAAAAGTAAGACTAATGACTATTCAATGCCTGTACTGCACTTTGCAGACGCTTCATGCTAAGCAATCACAATGAACCTCCCTGGATTTGTCAAAGTTTGGTGGGTTTTATTATTTGGAGTTGGCGAGAAATCTATACCTCACTCATAACGTGATGCGGAAGTATCTTGGCGCTAAAGCAAAAGTAGTTAACAAAACCTTGTTGTCATTTGAAATTACTTCAGAGTCATCTTTTTCCTGCATGCAGCAGACATCCTCAGGTAGCTTAGTTTGCGCTTAAGAGTGCAGGCTCCACAGTCACACTGCCTCCGTTTACATTCTGACTCTGCTGCATCCCCACTGTGTTTTCTCAGTTCTTCATCCACAGAATGAGAATTATAGGAAAAGCAGCTACCCCTTATGTTTATTATCAGTGTTAACAGTGCTTGTGAAACATAATGAAAACATTATGTGAAAACATAATGTGAAGCATTATGAAAACATGTTTTCATAGCCATTATTTTTAAACTTTATTATCCTCTTTTTTTTCTTTTTTGCCCATGACATCAACATTCTTCAGGTTCTCCAGGCCAGAAAATATGGGAAAGACAGTGACGTCCCCTATCTTGGAGTCTGCCTTCAAAATGTTTCTATTTCTGTTCCTATGATGAGCTTCAGCTCTTCCTTCTTCCTTAACTCCCACGTCCCCTCTGTCACCAAGCCCAGGCAGGACTTCCAACACACTGTCACATTCATCTCCATTGTCACCTCTCTGTGAAGTCTTTCCACCACAGCTATTACTTGTTCCTTTATTTTGAACACATATTTCCTTGCCATTCTTATCCTGCTATCTTTACTCCTGCTATCTTTGCACACCTATCTCTGTCTTCAGTAGAATGTAAGCTCCTTGAAGATAGCGGTCAGTCTTATTCATCCTATATTCCTAGCACCCAGCAAAGTGATTCAAGTCAGGTAGGCATCAGGAAATATTTGGTGGTGTTATTTTCCTATTCCCATCCTGTCACATTGTGTCTGGATAACTCCGAGGCCTCCTGGGCTCTGTTCTCAACTGGCTCTATCATCACTCTTGATATTTTTTCTTAAAGTGTTTCATGTCATTTCATTGCTCAAGCCCCATGACAACTTCCTTTCGACTATGACATTGTTGACATTTATCTGCTTGGTTTTCAAAGCTCCCATCAATTTGGCCCCTTCCCAAATATCCACACTTGATTTTCCCATGACACCCCATTCCCTTCACCCCAAAAAGAAAATCACAGTCTTGCAAATGCATCCTTCTGTCTTAGCTCTTGCTTCCTACCAAGACGGAATGGAATATTCTCCTTCTTCCTTTCACCATTGAAATCCCACCTATCTTATTCAGGAAGCCTTCTCTCATAGCCAGAGACTAAATCCCTCAGCCTTTAGGGTAACAGTCGTTCTCCTGGCTGCAAAATTAAGCTCTGTGAGGGTAGACATCAGTTAGGATGCTTTTGGTGGCAACCGATACAAAAATCTGATAAAAATTGGTGTAACCAATAAAGGGAATTTATTGGTTCACATAGCTTCTAGCATTAGGGCCGCCTGCAGGAAGGGCTCGAGACTGTTACCAAGAACCTGTTTTCTTTAGGTCTGTCCTCTCTGGGAATAGCTTCAGTGTCCCAGAAAGACTGTCAGAAGCTCCCAGAACCTCAAGCTTTCTTACTTATGTATAGGAGGAAAAAGAAAGTCTATAACCCAGGATTTCCAACAAAAGTCTTGAGATTCATTCTGATTCCAGAGGCACGGGAACATGCCCATGCCCTAGTGGCCAGGGGATGGAATGTGCTGATGGACACTCATGAATCGGGGGGTACAGTCAGCCTCTCCTAACCACACAGAGCCACACAGAAACAGGAACTGGTGGAAGGCAGGGATGGATGGGGTAGAGACAACCACAAACGTCCCTACATACTTTTTTGGTCTTCTGCACTGAACACGGTGCTGGGCACACAGCCAGTGCACAATGACTGTCAGATGCCTCAAATACCAGCCTCCTCCTCTGGATGTTCAAATGAGAGCAGAATCTAGACTTCTGTTCCTTTGGTTCCCATTGTCCACTCCCACCACCCCAAGTGATCATTACACCTCTGCTCCTCAGCAGTCCTGTCTGTTACAGACAAACATGCCCACACTTTTGGTTATTTTTTTTTAAAAACTAAAGACAAATTCTATCTTAGCGTCCTTAGGCCATCCAGTGGTTCCCTCCACTCCAGCCTCCTACCCGCACCGGGTGAAGGCAGGTCAATAGCCTTGAGTCTCTGGGGGACCAGCTCCCCCCATCACGAGACTCCTGGGATCCGTGAGGGCTGCGCACCGTGACGGACTCTTCCGGCAGAGGGGAAGCCCGAGCTTTTGGGGAATTGAGGTCGCACTGGCCTTTCCCGCCAACACCCCCTCCCCAGAAAGGCGGAGAACTACCCCCTACCCTCTCGCCCCGCGCATGCGGCCTAAGGCCCCAGCCCCCCTGCACATGCTCAGTACACGCCCTCGGCCCAGCTGGCTCGCATCCATGGCAACCTGCTAGGCAACCAGGAGTCAGTTGGTCTGAGGCCGTGAACTCCAACTGTTGGAAGGGGCTGAGGCTGAGGTGGAGTTTGAGGCTGTGATAAGTCCCCTTGGGGTCAGAACTGTGGACTTGGGCAGGAGCAGACTCAATACGGCCGTGGTGGGCTGGGCCAGCGGAGTGGTATCTCGGGCCCTGGGTGGCAGCTGTCGCCTCTGAGCACGTCTACGGAGGCCACAGCCCTGGGCTCTCAGCTCGGTCTAGTCCCGCAGGTGACTGGGTTAGGAGGGAAGTCTGTGACTTGGGTTAGGGGTCAGTTTGTCACCAGGACTACGATTTGCGAAGGGGCGTGTGGTCTTACCCCCGAAGTCCCTACAACTGTGGTGGAGACGGGGGAAAAAAAACTAACGTATGTTGAGCTACTTAAATATGCCAGGTGCTTTCCATATCTCATCTCCTGGGCGGTAACTGAAGCACCGAGGTGAAGTGAGCACGCAGCCAGCAGGCTGTGAAGGATTTACTACAGCTAAATCCTTCTCTGAAATCCCAGTTCTTGCTCTTTCAACCCCTCCCCTATTTCCTGAGCTGAGCCTCCCCGGGCAGGTGATTCTGGGGACACCCTGCGCGTCGGTGGGACCGGGTGCGCCCGCAGAGAGGCCGCAAACCGCAGAGCTGAGCCCAGCCCCGGCCAGGCGCCCTCTCCTGGGCTGTGGGCTGCAACTCAGATAAAAAGCAACTCAGATAATAGTGCCGCTTGTTCTCAGGTGTTTTCTCCCAAGGAAATGGACTCCTCCCCAGGGCCTGGGATGCCTTTGCCCAAATACTGCAGCGTGGCCACAACCCTGAAGGCCCCTGCCTGGGCCGGCACTGCTCCTCCCTGGGAACTCTCCTTCGCCTGCCCTCTCGCCTCCCAAGCACCCTGGCTCACCCGGCAGAGGCCTCTCACCAGGTATCGATCTCGGCTTCCTTTTTCCTCTCTGTTCTTGGTTCTAGATGGTGGGAGAGATGGCCCAGGAGGGAGACAGCTTGTTTTCTGGGAAGGCTGAAAGGGTTCTTTACCGTGTGGGCTCTGAGTTGCTTGGGGTTTAATATTCCCCTAGTCTAAACTGCACTCCCAGTGACATCAAGGGTTGACCTGGCTTTCATCCCACCTTTTAGCGGAGTGGCAGATGTCAGAGTTGGCATGTGTGAGGGAAGGCAGTCAGGCATCATCAGTTATAAACTTCTAGCTCATTTTACCATCAGCTCTGAGACTTGCCATGGGACTACATGAGAAATTAGGGTTTCTGCTACCAACCGCTAAGGTGAGGTCTCCAGGTCCCTCCTCAAGTTCCCTCAGTATCCCTCAGTTATCCTGGCTTTTTGTGAATGGTATCTTTAGTTGACTGTCTACAGTGTGAATACAAGAGGGGAAAGGAACCTCAGGCTGTAAGCACATACAGGTTGTGCAGGTCCCAGGGATTCATGTCCATGCTATTCAAGTCAGTCTGCCCAGGTTAGAGACATGCCAGCCTGAACCCTTTAGCCCCTTTCTTGATTCACTTGTGTGGACCATCTCATTCAAAGCCTGTATCCGGGCTTGCCCACAAAGTAAACAGGTTTTTTCGGAAACCCAAAACCTGACTCAACAATTCCCTACAGCTTGGTCCTGTCCACAAAATTTCCCAGAACTAGCTTCTCCTTTTTTCTGTCTCACAGCCTCCTAGTCAGCTCCTCTGTGCTTCCTGTGCTCAAACACCTCCTCCTCTCTTATTACCCCACAGTGCTCAGCCTTCTTGCAATTTTGCTCCTTTGGCATCACCATCCAAGCCTCCATGCCTCATCGTGGAATCCCACACACTGCCTCAGAATTTCCCTTCCTGGAAGTCTTTCCTGGCCTGCTGTCTAGTCTCAGACCAGCACTCATAACCAGAATACATAAAAGCTAGTCCCACCCTGATTACCTTGAAACAATTCCCAATCCTCAAACGACGGTTCCCTTCACTCTCCTCTCCTTCTGCCTTTCCAGTAGTTTACCTTATCTTACTGGAAGTCACAGATTGCCACTCTTTACATGGATTTCTGTTCCATATTGCCTTATCTGTCATGCACACACCATGGTGCTGCTCAGATCTAACTCTGAAACGTGTTTCTTGATGGTTTTAGGGCTTGGTTTTCTCTACTCCCTAATTCCATTTGCTTTTTCCCAGATATGCATCTTATGACCCGTGTCTCCACATTGCTGACCCAGCATGGCAGGGGCCTGGCTGGCTGAGAAGAGGTGGAGATGCTGCGGACGCATGGGTCCTGGCAAGAAGGGAAGCAGATGGCTTTTATTACAGGGCTCAGATAAAGGCTGCTCCCGAGGCAAGTCCCTAAGTCCCAACATCTCCCCATATGCTCCTCTGGGTGGCCCTGTCATAACTGATATGCCTCAGCTGTGTGTGCCCAGCAGTTCAGTTTCTTGGATAAGCACAGATCTTCCATGGTCAGGTTGCAGAAGTGAAAATGTAATGTCAGTGAGTGCATTAATTTGCTAGGGCTGGGTAACAAAGTGGCACAAGCTGAGTGGCTTAAACAACAGAAATTGTCTCTCGGTTCTGGGGACTGGAAGTCCAGGTGTTGGCAGGGTTGGTGATTCTGAGGGCTGTGAGGGAGGATCTGTTCCATGCGCCTTTCCTAACTTCTGGTGGTTTGCTGGCAATCTTTGGTGTTCCTTGGCTTGTAGAAGCATCCCCCTGATCTTGGCCTTCATATTCACATGCTGTTCCCCCTGGGTGCATGTCCGTGTTCCAATTTCCCCTTTTTGTAAGGACACCAGTCATTGGATTAGGGGCCCACCCTACTCAGCTGTACTCAGTGTGACTTTGTCTTAAGTCGTTACATCTGCGATGACCCTATTCCCAAATAAGGTCACGTTCTGAGGTACTAGGGGCTAGGACATCAACATATGAATTTGGTGGGGTAACTATTCAATCCATAACAGTGAAGAAAATATACAATAAAAGCACTTTGTTCAGGAAAATTCAGTGTGTCAAATTATGGGCGCCAGCCTAAGGGAAAGAGGAGCAAAATGTGTGTATCTTGTGTAAGCCTGTGTCCCTCCACACAGGAGCACGGTGCCTGCGTGCTGGGGCCAGGCCTGGGCTTTACTTTGGTTGTTACTTGCTTCTTTGGGATTTTTCTCTTCCCACAAAGAGTCAGACTTTGTGAATGTGGATCCATAGAGGGAAAACAAGTGTGATTTCTAAAAATATATATAAATGATAGAATTTCCAATCAAAAGTCATTTTGTCATTTTCAAGTAACTAATATGTAATTTCAAATGAAATATTAACAGGGTTTTGCTCAAATATAGACCCTGTCTAGTGGTTTGATAAAAGTCAATTTGTAAGCTTGTTCTTTTAATTAGCTTAGTATTTCTCCTGCCCTCTCTGCCAGGCTGCTCATTTGCTTCCTTTGCCCAGCCTCCCCTCATGGACGTAATGGCAGTGCAGAGGGCTGCTCCAACAGCCCCAGCCTGTCCTCGCCCGAGAGGGCCTGTGGATGATACCCCACCCCTGGCTGGCCGCGGACACAGGGATAACACTTCCTGGGAGTGCTGGGAGGAGGGGGTGTGCTTGGGGAAAGATCCAGAGGACCCAGGTTACTCCTGTGAATTGCAGGCCAAATATAAAGATAGGAGAAAAACAAAACAGAACAAAACAGGAGGGCTTCCCTGGTGGCACAGTGGTTGAGAGTCCACCTGCTGATGCAGGGGACATGGGTTCGTGCCCGGGTCCGGGAAGATCCCACATGCTGCGGAGCGGCTGGGCCTGTGAGCCATGGCCGCTGAGCCTGCGCGTCTGGAGCCTGTGCTCCGCAACGGGAGAGGCCACAACAGTGGGAGGCCCGCGTACCACCAAAAAACAAAACAGGAAAAGGAAGAGCACGGGACAGGAAAGGCAAGAAGTGATAAACAAGAGTTGCCACGGCAAGAAGCAGAGGGAAGAGCGTCCGCCTCACAGCTGGCCTGTCTCTGCCATAGTGGGCTCCCGAGCAGCGCCTGGCCCTGCCCTTTCCCTAACTGGGCCTTGCCGCATGCGAGGGAGACCCTGGGTCTGACCCTAGGCATTGTAGGGAACCATGGTGCTCCCTGTAGTACTTCCTAATGCCAGGTCTTATTCTGAGTGTTTTCTTTCCCACAGCTGGAGAGGCAGGGGTTCCTGCTGGTGGAATTTGAGGCTGCCCTTGTCACATGCCCAGGGCTGCCAGCCCAGCGGCAGAGCATGGTCTTGGAGGAAGATGTCATTCAGTTCTCGCCATCCGTGGAATACTCACTGTGCCTTGGGGACAAGGTGCTGGCACTCTGGGGACCAGACCAACAGCGCTATGGCCCCGGCACCATTCCTTTGGGCTTGGAGGCAAGAGACCCCCAGAGAGGTAAGGGAGTGCTCTGGCCTCCCAGTCCCCAGGAGCCAGGCTGGTGATCAGGCTGAGGAGAGAGCAAAGGGTGTCTCTCCAGCTTAGGGGTCTTAGAGGCTTAAAAAATCCTTACCCTTTCACTTGCAGCTTCGTCCTGAGGGTGGCCACAGATAGACAAATCATATTTTTCAGATTATAAAATATTCTTTATCAGGGCAAAATAGCCCAAGGCTACTATGTCTATGTTGGTTACTTAACCTGTGGTGTGGTGAGGCTATCCTGGGGTCACACCAGTACTCATGACTGGTCTCCCACCAAGTCGTGCAGGGACTGGGACAGTCCCCTTGTGCGAGGCCAGCCAGTCAGCATCGTTGTGTTCAGAGAAGCGACAGAAGGAGGTTTCTCCTTCCCTTCCCCCACCTGCGGATGCATCTTGGTTTTGACGTGAAAACCAGGACATGGCGGCACAGGAAGGGGTGGTAAACATGGGGCAGGTGAGGAATGTCCCTGGCAGGCTCTCCAGGGAGAGGTGCACACGGGCAGGAGCAGAGCAGAGGGGCTGTGATGAGGCTTTGCTTCTGGGGAGAGGAGAACCCTTATCCCATGATATGAAAGAGGCGGCTGTAACAAAATGGTGACCTTTTCTGTTATGTAGCATCCAAAGAAGAAGAAATTACTGTTCACTTCTGGAATGGCAGGACAGCTCCTGTGCCTCTTGGAGGGGTCAGGTGGGTGCCCCCAGCTGTCTGGAAGAAGACTGTGGACAGGCTGCACAAGCCTTTCACCACGGAGCACCCCAGGCCCCTCCTCTGGGCCCCTTGCTGCTCTCTGGTGGGGCCGGTCGCTGGATGTGTCACCGGCGGGCTTCCTCTGAGCGCTCCGTTCCTGTGCCCTCCCTGCCACCCGCATGCCTGCTGCCAGCTGCTGGGCCAGGGCTGCCTCTGCTGCCGCCCCTTGGCTGGACCCACCTGGTGGCCTCTAGCCAGAACCTCAGGGGTCACAGCCCGAGAGCATCCAGAGACGGAGCTGAAGCCCACGGCACAGCTTTTGCCCCTTGAGGGTCCTAAGGAGGAAGAAGTAGCAGTGCAGGCTCCCATGGCTGTTTCTTCCTCCTCTACCTCCTCTTCTTCTGAAGAGGAGGATCTGGAGAATGAGCTGAAGATGGGCCTTCCCCAGAGGCTGCTGCTGGACAGCACAGGCAACACGGCCCCCATCCTTCTTGAGGAGTCTCCAAGGAGGCAGGGTGGCCTCTGCCAGCCGGAATGGAGGTACTGGAGGAGAAACGGGTCCAAGCCGCATCCCAGGAAGCCAGGTAGACCTTTTCCTAAGGCAGGGCTGAGGCCCCTGCTCCCTTCCCTCCCATGTGTCTCTCAGGAATCTGATGCACATGTCCGCTGTGCTGGGATTGGAAGTAACACTTGGTCATGTCAAAGGAGGGGCTGTGATAAGAGGGAAACGTGGGCTTTATTGATTAAATGGAAACCTAACAAGAAAGGATGGGCAGATCTTTGTGCTAAGGTTTGCATCCCTATTTGACAACTGTCTTTTCTTTCTTCACTAGTCTCTACTGGCAGGACTCTGCCACTGTCCATTTCTACCCTCCCCTCCCTCATTTTCCTTGGAGGCGTTGATTTTTCTCTAGATGTACAGTCAGAATGCCTCCAGGTGTTGACTGGAGTCTTTCAGCACCCTGAGAAGCACAGAAACGGGTCTTTAAACACTGGCCATCAGACCCTACTCTCCAGATGGGCCCCTTAGGAAGTCAGAGCGGGAGGAACCAGGCACAGCCTTATGCGTCTCACTCTACCACTGAGAGGGGAGGCAGTGTCATTGTCATTGGCAACCTGCAGCCATCCCCAAACTTCTCTGCCCAAGCAACATGCCCGTGTAGGTTTAGAGCAGTGTATCGTTGATACGCCTCTTGCCGTGTGGCCTAAATTCCCAGTGGGGCCCAGAAAGAGCAGACGCCTAAGGCAGCCAGCAGAGCTTTGTGAAGGAGGTGACTTGGATAAGCCAGCCCTGGACTAGATTCCTGGGGCCCTGTGCTGACTAATTCAACCTCAGTGAACTAAATGAACATCCACTCTGGGGCAGGGATACTGAGGGCTAAAGAATACCACTGCTAAGGGCATAAGGATCTGTAGGCACTGCCCACACTGGGACTCATCGTGGGTCCCCATGGGAAGCCATTGCCCTATTTTCAGGACAGCTGCTCAACCAGAAGGACCTCTCAGCCCACGAGTATTTTAATCTTACACCAGGAGTAAGGCCTTTATTAGTCTTCAGTTCCAGGAGGCTGAGAAATTGTTTCTACACTGAGAAACTTTCTTGGGGGACTCCTCTGGACCCCTGGGCTTCGGAGTGGGCAGGGATGGATGTGTTGGCTGCTGTTGTATTTTAGATGAGGTTCCTCCCTTGGCTTTCGAGGTGTGCGATCTTTCCCCCACCTCTGAGAGGGAAATAAGTAGAGGGACGAGAAGCTATAGCTATGACCAGCTGGGCTCTTCCTCCCCTCCCTGAGAGGACACTTTGTATTGAAAATATAAAGGTGGGAACGGGGATAGGTGTTCCTGGGCCTCTTTCCTTGCAGTGAAAGGCCTTGGCAGAAGCTGCTTGGAAGCAGCTGTTTCTACAGGGTATGCCCTCCAACAAGTGATAATATAAAGAAAATGGTGCCAAAGTCTAGAGTTTTCAAGCTAAATTCTCCATAGCTTCCACTGCCCTCCTGCTTCAGCACAGACTGGAGAAAGAAAAGCTGTATCTCTCCAACAGGGAGGAGTCTCTGGGGCAGCACCTGAGGCGGCATGAGACCCAGTCTCAGGGAGAGGAATGCCAGTGGGGTAACCAGAAGCCATGGCGGTCAGACCTGCCCCAGACTCCAGACCTGCATTCCCATGGCTGTGGCCTGCTCTGTGGCGTTCTATCCAGACTGGTTCTAAGCCTGACTGAGGCCAAACAAATCTTCCCTGGCCCCGAGCATACACCGCTCTTATCGCCACTACCCACGCACCCACACCTACGTTCAGCCTCTCTCCCCGCATCACCATATTTAAACAGATCCACTCTAAAGTTCCCCCCGCACCCAAATACATTCTAATAATTGGCTATAAGGAGAAATATAGTATCTTCAGGTACTTGGCCTGGCTTTCCTGTAGGTACTGGATCATTTGTTATGCTCTGGGCAAAGGTTAATTCTTGGAGCTGAACCGTGAGAATCAGTGAGCCTGCCTTCTGCCAGGTCCTATCTCTGCACCCAAAGCTATGGAGAGTATGCCTGCATGGGGCGTGGAGAAAGGGGCATCTCCAGCCCCCATCCCAGATGGAGTGCTGCACACCACACTAACTAGCGAGGTGAACTGGTGAGGTGAAGCTTGTAAAACGACGTGTGTGCCTGGGCTAGAAACAATGGCAAATACCAGAGCTTTTCTTCTCTCCCCTCCAGATCTTGTATCCTTTTAAGGAAATGTGCTGCTTTGCTTCTCCTAACTGCGCTTGCTTGCCATCAAGCACTGGTGCTTCACAGTCTGGTCTGAGGCTCTACCTCTTAAGGATCCTCTTGTATGGGTCCTCCGCCCTCCACGTTTTTGGCTCCTTTTAGTTGCAGGCAGTGAGGTTACTGTCTGAGACTAACCTAACAGTCCTAGAGGGCCAGGATTCATGCCAGCAGTCATGCTGCTCTCCACCCTCGCTTATGACTGAAACAGGGTTCAGACAGTTAAGGGATTCTGTGATCCTTGATACACTTCTACATAAGTCAAGTCTAATCCCATCAAAATGGTGGCATATTCAACTAACTGAATTTTGGGTTTAGGAACAAGACTTTGCAACATCGGGAAAGAAGAGAAGGGCAACAAACAACAGACAGTGAAAACTGCAGCAGCGGGGAGTCCCAGGGAGCTGGTCCTGGAAGCCACTGGCATGAAGCCACTACAGATCTTGCCAGAGGAAGCTGAACACAAAAAACTGAGTCGGGGTACTGCGGCACATCAGGAGACCAGAATTCCCCCTAAACGAAAAGCCCCAAGGATCTAGGTAAAGCAGATGGCTGGGAAGGGGCTTCTGAAGGACTCCTTCCATGGTTCTTTGACCTTCTGGGGTCATACCACTTTTGAGAATGATAAAACCGATGGCCCCTCTTCCCAGAAAAATGCACACACCCACAGTTTTGCATATGATTTCAGAAGGCTTACAGAACCCACGAATTTCATCACTAGGGGTGCAAGGATCCCAGTTAACTGACCCCTCTACCCTATGGTGGTGGGCATGGGCCTGCTTTACTAGGCCCTCGGTCCGTGAGAGTCTGTTCTTTGCTAGGAATGTGAATACAGCTCTACTTAAACCTTTGTATTCTTTTTTTTAGATATATATATTTTTTGATGTGTACCATTTTTAAAGTCTTCTATTGAATTTTTTGCAATATTGCTTCTGTTTTATGGTTTTTTGGTGCTTTGGCTGTGAGGCATGTGGGATCTTAGCTCCCCGACCAGGGATAGAACCCGCACGCCCTGCATTGGAAGGTGAAGTCTTAACCACTGGACTGCCAGGGAGGTCCCCAAACCTTTGTTTTCATCATAGAAAATACTGGCCTTTTTTCTGAGGAAAGACATGTTCAAAATGAGGTGACTCCCTAGGCAACTAAACTGAGAGATGCAACAATACTGTCGGTGTGGTAGCTTAAAGATGTTTAGGACACATCAATGACTTTGTAATTTTAAGGATAGAAAGTCACTGATTTTAAAGTCAGAATAAGACTCTCAGGATTTTTTTTTCTCTTGTAGGAAGCTAAAGAGTAGATACCTGAGGAGGAGTTAGTTACAAAGTGGCTGACACAAGGCCTTCTTCTACGGAAATGGTACAGTGCAGGCCACAGGTGATAGTCCAGTAAGCAGCAGCATCTTCACCCCAGGAAGACATCCCTGCAGATGAGTGGCAGGAAGGCACCTGTCCTAAGGGGCACAGGAGTGTGGCGGCCCTGGCGAGGGCTCCCTTCCAGGGGCCTGGTGCGATCTGCTTGAGGATGCCTCTTCCACCGAAGCTACAGAACATGGTTGGCCTGCTTTGGGCAAATGTGTCCACAGCCTCTCTGCCATCTTTTCATAAAGCCTCAGTTGTACATGAGCAACATTTTGTTTGACTTCTTAATGCCAATAAAAAGGAATTCTCTTCATTTCCAAATTTCTCACTTTATTATCATAATTAACCTTTACCTGGAAAGCAAGCAGTAAAAACTATTCAGACAGCATCATTACATTATTACTCCAGGCCAGAGAGGGTGAGGGGACTTTCAAGTTAAAATAGGCACTGAAAGAGACAAACTCCAGTTCCTAGGAAGGCTGACCCTCTACAGTCAGCATTAAAAGCAGGATTAATGTGTAAACTTTAAGAGGACATACGGTAGCTTTATTCTTCTTGATACTTAAAAAACAAACAAGAAGAAGGCGATGTCTGTGATGGTCAACATCATATGGGGAAGACCAAGTCCACACTTTGTCCTGAATCAACTGCTACCACGTAAGTCTTCTTGGTCAAGTCATTTACACCCACAGTGATGGAATAGGTCCCTGGATATACTTCTATGTAGAGGTCCTTAGAGATGTTCTCAGCCTGGAAGGAAAAGTGGCTATTAGCAGTTTAGAGATTTTATGTACCAGTGCCATCAGGGCACCTCTACCCGGCTCCCTCTGTGTGTGATGGAGTGAGGTACTAACGTGGGAGATGGAGGTCCTGCTTTCAAGGCTTGGCTTGGCAACGTAATAGGACTGCCATTTAGGCCAGTCTCAGCCTCTCCTTATGCTTGTTTCCTTATTTCTAAAATTAGCTCACAAATAAGCATGTATGTGAAAACACTAAATTGTTATAGGAACATAAAGGATCATAAAAGGAACACTATGGTTGGAGCAGAAAGGTTAAGAATCAGGTAGAGGGAAAGGCTAATGACGATTGCTTTGGGGCTCAAAAGTAGGCAGTGGCACTTGTTATCACAGATCAGCAGTAATGGCAAGGCGCTGTGGGATAATGAGAAGTATTCTTTTTAACTGTGTTTTGCTAAGTTCATTATTAGGAGGATGAAACATTTCTTTTCACCTAAAGCTGAGAACACTATGAGTGGATTCCACTTTGTCATGCAGAAAGTCAGCTGGCTGGCTAAAGCCCTCCCTTGGAGACCAGTTCTCCTATGCAGATGGTCCCCGACTTATAATGGTCAGACTTATGGTTTTTTGATTTTACGATAGTGTGAAAGTGATACGCATTCAGTAGAAAACCGTACTTCCAATTTTGAATTCTGATCTTTTCCCGGGCTGGTGATGTGCAGCACGATACTCTCTCGTGATGCTGGGCAGCGGCAGTGAGCGATCTCCCAGTCAGCCATGAGGATCACGAAGGTAAACAACTGATACACTTATAACCATCCTGCACCCATACAACCAGTCTGTTTTTCACTTTCAGTACAGCATTCAATAAATTATCAATACATGAACTATTCAAAACTTTATTATAAAGTAGGTTTTGTGTCAGATGATTTTGCCCAACTGCAGGGTATGTAAGTGTGCTGAGCACGTTTAAGGTAGGCTAGGCTAAGCTATGACGTTCAGTAGGTTAGGTGTATTAAATGCACTTTTGGACTTCCCTGGTGGTGCAATGGTTAAGAATCCGCCTGCCACTGCGGGGGACATGGGTTCGAGCCCTGGTCCAGGAAGATCCCACATGCCACGGAGCAACTAAGCCTGTGCACCACAACTACTGAGCCTGTGCTCTAGAGCCCGCGAGCCACAACTACTGAGCCTGCGTGCCACAACTACTGAGCCTGTGTGCCTAGAGCCTGTGCTCTGCAACAAGAGAAGCCACCGCAATAAGAAGCCCATGCACCGCAACAAAGAGTAGCCCCTGCTCACCGCAACTAGAGAAAGCCCGCGTGCAGCAACGAAGACCCAACACAGCCAAAAATAAATAAATAAAAATTTAAAAATAAAAAAATAAATGCACTTTCAATTTATGATATTTTCAACTTACAATGGGTCTATCAGGACGTAAGTCAAAGAAGTTTGATACTGCAAAACACTGGAAGCTGGAGTCATTGGAAAGATTTATGTTTAGAGCTGAGCTGAGCACAAGCCATTCTCCAAGGACAGGCTTCATGCCCGGCTGGGAAGTGGTCATGGCAGATATGCAGGCAGAGGAAGGGTCTCAGCTCAAATGGCCAAAGAGCAAAGTCACAAACCAGAAAAGAGCCTGTAATTAAGAGCCAAAGCGCCTATCCCACAACTGGGAGACCACTACCAATGCTTACTCAATGCTCAGAAGGAGCCACAGGCAGAAGCTGTCATTTCTACACCACCCCTGGGGGTGGGGGGCAGGTGGACCAAACTACTGCCAGTAAATTCTGCTAGGAGGAATAAATGATAATATTTATACTTTTATGAAACTTCCTCTCTTTCCATCTTGCAAATAGATTTGAAGCCAAGGTTTTCGGAAGCTGCTTTATGCTATATCCTTTCATGCCCAGTTACTGCAAAATTGGAGGCTTATCATCATTTAACTGACGTGAATGTGTATGACAACGCCACAACTATTTATTAGTCATCAACTATGAAAATAAACAAAAGGTTTCAGAAAATACAGCTATATCAGAATTGCAGGAAGCCAAGGATGCTTCACTTGTCTGCATAAAAGGTGCAAGATTGGCATCTGTGATTCCTACACTGTGAACATCAGGAAGACTAGCATTACCAAAATACAGTAAGTATTGGAGGCATCTAAGCCTAACAACTTGTACTAAAAGCAGAATAGTCTTAGTTGCTACTAACTCTAGTATATTCTGAATCCTGGCTAGTAGCACACTGTATGCAAACAAAAATTAAGCAAACTATTGCAGCAACACACCAGAGTTCCATTCCTCAGAATTCCAGCCCTTCCAAGTTCCAAAAGATTCCCTGGGTTCATGAACTAATGAATATTTTATCCTAAAAAATCACTGTATGTTTTCACAGAGAAACATTTGCGGAAAATAGGAACAAATCCCTTCAAATGTTTTGGAACCTGATCTAACCAAATGTATACGTTTCAGAATTTCAGCAATGGTTTTCACTTTGTAAGCAGGAGGGTCAGGCCCCTCCTGCTGCTTGAACAGATGGTGGAATTCCAACAGGACCCAGTGCCAGCCCAGCTGAGCTGTAGGAATGGAGATATGAATACTTTGCATTCTTTCCAACCGCAACTATGAGTTCAGGCACAAAGAGTATCCCTGAAATTTCAAGTGAAGGAAGGATACCAAGAAAACATAATTTTACACTGAACTAAAATGTTGTACACTGTCCCCAAGGGTAAAAATATCCCAACTTAAAAATACTATAGATCCAGTACAAAGAACCCTATAGTAACCAGATCAGTTCATGGAATTGCAGTGGTGGTGGAGCCCAGTACCCTAGAAGTTCTGTACTCACAGGCTGGGATGCCTCTAGCGCACACTCTGACGTCTGACGGATGCCTCCGACACCAAGGGGGGTGTCTTTTCTCTGAAGAGTGAGGTAGAAACATTGATTAGGGCCCAAACTTTGACTTCTGAATGGTAGAGAGAAAATTTTTCCTACTTAATTAGGAACTAACAATTGTTCTGTCAGTGTTTTCCAAGTTGTCACCTAAGTTCTTAAGGCTTTTAGTGAATTCTGCAAAGTATTTTTAGTCAGATGTTTACCATGATTACCTTTTATCCTTACATGGGCTTTGGACTCAGATAGACCTGAGTTTGAATCCTATCTCTGTCATTTACTGAGACGGACAGATTAATTTCTCTATGCCTTGGTTTCCTAGTCTATAGCTTCGGCATACTACACCGTAAGGAAGATCTAAAGTGCAAAAGTGATTGACATTTAACAGGCTCTCCGAAAATAGAATTCTCTTCCAAGGTTCTCCCAGCAGTGGGAGTACTGGAGGGGAAGAGGCTGAACTGAGAAAGTCAATTTCCCTTAGAGGCACCAATTTACGTCTTATAGGAAGGGATGGGAGGGATACGAATGACTCTTGCCCACATGTAACTCCCTTAGGGTCAAGCACTCTTAAGAGGGCCTAGGCCAGGGCAGAAGAGGAAGCCCAGGATTCAGGCTCTGGTGCTACCCCTTGTACCCCAAGCCAGGGAAACAGGATGGCTCACATCCCTGTGGCCACTCTCCTGTCCCTTCCCTAAACCCACAGGCCAGAGAAGTCAGGAATCCAACCTGTGGATTAGACTCTGAACTTAAGTTTGCTATCTTTGAGTACAACCAGGGGAGTTTAAAAAGAAAAACAAAAGCAAAAAAAGCCTACTCTCCCCAGAAACAACAACAAAGGACTCCTGTTGAATCAGTTCAACAAGTAGAGTCTTTGGCTTCCCAGAGTGACATGTGGTAAAATACAGGTAATTTGCAGTGAGAGGCTTGTAATTGTTATCTTTAGGAAAAGCATTTTGTTAAAAGAAACCCCCACCTTGCATTTCCTTTTTTTAAATTACCAAAGATATGATACTTATCACTACCTTAGAGTGAAATATGTGATTATTAAAAATCCCTTTCATATCCCTAGATGTAGAAGAGGATATTTGAAAGGCTTTTTGTTAAGCCTGTCCAAGAATCCCTTGGCCCAGGACTGCAGGTTCAACTGAAGATCCGACAGTGGCATTAATATCTTATTTTGGACAAAAACTCCTATTTCATGTTCATTGCTGTAAGTTCTCTAAGGCTGGGAGGTGATAGATTTCTGTGGAGCGCTGTAATGCTGAGTCACCCAGGCATCCAATAACACAATCCAGCAGGAGCTCCAAGATGTAAGGCCTCCTATCTTGGGAAGCTGAGGGCACAGCACAGCACAGCTGAGGATACATACCTGACCATTCCCAGTGTCCGAGCACAAGTGCAGCTTCGACTTCCCTCTGTGATAACGATAGACGTGGGTTGCCCCTCCTTCCTCTGGCACAGATGAATAATATTTCTAGAGAAGTAATGTGAAAGATGCTGGGTAACCAAATAGACTGGTCAAATTTTCAAAAAACTCCTTGTTACTTGGGCAAAGTATGGTTAAGGAGGGAGGCAAGAGAGCAAAGGTAAACTGCCTGCCCTCTTGAGAGGCCTCTGAAGTCATATAACAAATCTTAGCCCGTGTAAAGTGGCTGCAGAGAAGGAAACTGCACTTGGCCTTACTTTGCTGCCATCTGCTGCCTCTGTAGGGCAAGAACTCTGGCAACTCAAGCTGGGTAGGACCATGCTCTCTGCCAGGTTAAATAATTTTCACAACATCCTCACCCCGAGGTCAAATACACAAGCCCTTTCATCTCCTCTCACGACAAGTTCTGACAAACAGGTCTGGGTTTACTAAGTCTCAGACAAGGACAAGAGAAGAGAGAGGTGCATCTCCTTGAGATTTAGAAATACAACAGGAAATGTAACATAAACCCAACAGCTATGCAGCCGTTCTCCCCATGCGGAGGAGGGGAGGGAGAAGACTCCGATTTAAGCAAAAAGAATCCAAAGGATCAGAATGCAGTTTTTTTCTTGTCTACTTCCTTCCTCCCCCTCAAAGTTAACCTTAGGCTTGCCCCTGATTGTCACTAATGATGAGGACAGCATAAGCCTGCTTGCTTTGAACAAAGGGTAGGGACAATGTTTAAGGCAAGAGACCAAAAGAATGAGAAGCTGGGGAAAGCATGTCAGGTACATGACTCTAATGATGTAATTTAGGGGATGCTCCAAAATTCTGAAAGCAAACTCAAACACTGTTCTTAATTCTAGAAAGCTGAGAGGTTCTGAGCCTCCATTCCTTAATGGAGATTTGAACTAAAGCATGAACTGAAAACCAAAACGAAGAACACCAATTTGCTAAACCTCAAACCAAAGACAAATATTATTCCTTTTACTGAACCATGAACCAAAGTGTTTAACTTGATCACTTTATAGTAGAGCCAAAGTTATGGATTTTTCTAAAACCATTTAACAAAATAATAACATAAAAATACTCTCTGAACTGTATCTCACTGGTTGGAATCCTATTTTTGGAGTCACAAGGATTTTATAAAAGATGTAGAAATATTAGAGATTTTTTGAAACTTAATATTCATTATGAAATTGAAAAGCAGGACAGAAACAAGGTATTCTCTTCCTTCTGCCGTACAGACCAAGCACCCTTACAAACACATAAGAATCATAAAATGTTAAGGCTGGAAGAGACCACAGAGTCTGTTTTAATTCCTAGAAGACGAGAGTACCTTCCATGCAGGTGATTTTCTTGAATGTTGGCTGCCTGCCTTCAACATTCCCTGAAAGTACTTAAAGATGACCTTAGTGTATGGTTTTGAGAAGAGGGCCTTTAAAACCTTTGTTCACCCACTTCAATGAATGGGACCAAAAATCTCACATAAGTACCCTGTGCTACAGTTTATGACAATTTTCTGGTGTTCATCTCTCAGTGGAAACCAAAGAAACAGACTATAAGGGCTGGAAAGGACTTGAAACATCATCATTTTACCATGTGGGAAGGTAAGGCTGAGAGAGACTAACTAGCCTAAGGCATTATAGCCAGGAAGTGGCAGAACACAGGTCTGATTCCTGGGAGGCTGCTCCTGCCATTAAGCCACACTACCTCTGATGAGGGCACTGCATCTGTGCCACATAACCACCTCTGTGGCCAACAAGTGATATGGACCCAAAGGGGCATACTTAAAAACTACATTACCAGGGGGACCTCCCTGGTGGCCAGTGGTTAAGACTCCGTGCTTCCAATGCAGGGGGTGCAAGTTGGCTGGGGAACTAGGATCCCACATGCTGTGTGGCCACACACACACACACACACACAAAAGCACACTACCTTACCAGGGACTTGGAACAGAGATTAAGATCTAATGGAGGGATTCTGTTTCAGTTTTTGCTTTGAAAACAGAGAGGCTCGGTTCCAGTTTAGAACGATCTTACTGATTAAAAAAAAAATTCAGTTCAAAGTTTTAAATACCGTTAATATTCGGACTTGTTTTGGAATTCAGCAAATAAGCCCCGCCCCCCCAAACAATAGTGAGGGCAGATCTTTTCTGGCTTGTGCATTGCTGTATCCTCATAACAGTTAAAGTTAGGCATCCAATATTTGTTGAATGAATTCTAACCTGGATTTATCACCTGGTTTAAACCCTTGGCTGATTACAACCTGCCCACGAAGGCAGGGCAGGGTGAACAGGCAGTCTCCAGATTCTCCCTAAATTCCACAAAAATCCACTTTGTGATCCATCAGCAGGCAGAGCAGGGGCATGACTTTGGCTTACACCAACTTACCCCACACTGACTTGAGGTATAGTCCATGAATTCAGCCATTGTTCTGAAGGAAGCACTGAGGGTTGGGTGTCTTTCTTCTCTCTATGTGAATAAACGGCAAGTCACAGGTGAGATCTGTATTCCCTACTGGAGAAGGAAGTCATTTTGGGAATACCTTCCTTTTTACTTTTTGAAAGGCCACTGCACGTTTAAGTCAGTAAAAGGCTCTTACTGAGAAAGAATTCCAACTCTAAAAGGAATACACAGACATGCAATTTTTCCAGGACAAAGACAGGTTTGTTGGCTTTCCTCTAATATCAAATGGTAGCCCGTAAGAATTGTTGTAAAAAGTAACCAACCAGGGCCGAGCACTAGCGGTCTCTAGCGGTATCCTAAAGCTAGCCAATAGGAATCTGTCAAACGTCAAGAGTTTTCAAAAGGCTTTCCGGTTCACTGTCCTGATACTTAACAGCTTCCGCCAAGGACAGGATACCTCGGGTGCTGCTGTGTGGCGTGCCCTGGTTCTCAGCAAGCAGCTGCTGAGCGAATGAATGGGCTGGTCCCGCAGCACTGGGGCCCTCACCTCTCCTGGGAGAAGGCGATGGGGGCCGGCAGCCGGCCCTCTTTCTCTGTCGGGCCGCTCCCGGGAAATGACCCCCACGCTGCCTTTGGAAAGCTCCACCGAATGCCAGTCCACCGCCCTCCTTTTGGCCCGCTCCAGCACTTCTTGACCCAGCCTAGACGAGCGTTGCAGGGAACGTCGGTCCACCCCGTTCAGCGCCGCGGCCGCCAAACAGTTCTCCATGTCTCCCTGCGAGGGCACATACACACAAACACCGGCGGGTTAGCGGGCCTCCGGGGCCCCGCTCCAGCTCGGGGTCGGACCCAGGGCCTTGATCTCCTCGGCGACCGCCGCCCCCGGCTCCGCCCAACGCGCTTTCCAGCGGGCTTGGTGTCAGGGGCGAAGGCATGCGCGCGGAGCCCCTCCATTTCCGTCTCCCCCTCCCTCGCTAGGAATCCCTCACCCAATCGGCCTCTCAAGGCGCATGCGCTCAGCGCACGGTCGTCGAGGGAGGGCTGGGCCTGGAGCATGCTGCGCCGGCGCAGCAGGCCATTGGCGGTGAGGGGTCGAGGGGCGTGGCGGGGGCGGTGAAGCGTGCGGCCCTCACAGGACAAGCCTACTGTGTCCGGGCCGCAGGTCCTGTGAGCGGGTTGCGGGGCTAACTGCCAG
Organism: Monodon monoceros; assembly: GCF_005190385.1. NCBI lineage: Eukaryota > Metazoa > Chordata > Mammalia > Artiodactyla > Monodontidae > Monodon > Monodon monoceros. The sequence goes on along the minus strand of NW_021703784.1, from coordinate 61,399,845 downwards.
AGCGTAGGGGGCGGGGCCTGCCAGCTGGCGGGTCGCGGGAACCGGAGTCGACCCAGTGGCGGAGGCTGTCTGTCCACGCTGTCGCAGGAGCCCCTGGGCCAGGATCTGGCCCTTAGAGGTCGTCTCCGCCGCCCAACGCGGAGAACCTGGTGTAAAGTCAGGTGGTCTGTTGGGCTAAGAAATCGTGGGGAGTAAGACGCGTGCCTCCAGGCGCCTATTAATGCCTGGTCTATATTTTGGGATATCGCTACTCTAAAACCTCTTTTGTTTGGGAGATGACTAGGATAGGCCAAACAGTGCGGCTGCCACAGTGGCGTTTGCAGAAGGGAGTCTGTCTGGCCAGCAGGCTGTGGGCTGTAGGATGTACGGCCCACAGGGCCAGGGGTGCCTGCGTTGTGTGTAGGGTCTCTCGTAATCCCCTCGTGGTTGCTTTCTCACTCCTCCGGTGAGAAGTATAGACTCACACCTTTTTTGGAGGCCGCTTCTCTCGGGGGCGGGGGTTCACCTTTCAAGAATAGTTGCCCCACGTTTAAATAAGGAGCCGTGCGTCTTTACCTTCCATTCCACGCCACCGGTTATCTGGTAGGAGACCCAGGGTCTCATTGAGAATTAGTGACTTCGCTACACCATCCTGGCGCGCAGCGAGGCCTTGTTGCTCAGGAGGGACCACTTTAAGGGACACGAGGAAATCCTCAGTGCTGAGCAGGTCTCCTCAGCAGATGGCTTGATTAGCAGCTCTGAGCTATCAGGTGTGTATGAGGATACTACTACAACCTCCATCTGCACTGTTGCTCATTTCCTGCTTTCCTCTCAGAGCGAAATTGAATGGAAGTCTTCATTATCCTCGGGATAGTTTTCATTGTAGGAGTTTTCTAAAACTTTTCCTTCAATAAGTGTTTATTAGGTGCCTCCTTTAGACCATAGTGATTTTATGCACAGGGTCCCAAATATCCAGTCTGGAGAGCTGAGTTTGAATTCAGACTCTGCCACTTTTTTGCTGTGTGGTTCTGGGCAAACAAATTAACTTCTTTGAGTCTCACTTTTCCTCATCTCTATTCTAGAGGATACCAATAGTACCAATCTTCATAGACTGTGAGCTTCTTGAGGACATGGACCATATCTGCCTTGTTTACTGAGTTTAAGAGTCATCTAGTATTTTATTTGCCACAGAAGGGACTGAAAATAGCGATTGAATGCATGAATAGGGTTGCTGTAAGGATTTTGTGAGAGAATTCCTGTAAAATACTCAGCACAATGCCTTGCCAAGAATAAGTGCTCCATAGATATAGCTACCATTATGTGCCAGGCACTGCCCTAGGAGTGGTGGAGAATACAAAGTATAAAGGAGAACTTAAAAGAGGGAATGATGCACATAAAATCTGTAATGCTAGGAATGAAATATTAAGATTTTGTTCATAAGCTGTTTGCTGTAAGATTGATCCAGATAAGTGCTACGAAGCTTAGAGGAGAAATATATATTGTTCAGCTGGGGGATCAAGAAAGGTTTTGTAGGAAGGAAACATTTGAGCTGGGCCTTGAAGGATGGCTTAGGAATTAATGGGAGAAGGGGTAGTTAAGACACCTGTTAATTGCTCTTATAATGAATGTAGTTAGGGGTGAGATAGAATTTGTTCTTCTTTTATTATTTATGGATTTCAAGATCCTGGCTGAATAACTGTTATCTGTGTCTGTGTAACCATGAGCAGACTACTTAACTGTTCTATACCTCAGTTTTGCCATCTATAAAATGGGAATAATAACAGTACATTCCTCATAGGGTAGTTGTGAGGATCAAATAAGTTAATATATGTAAAGTGCTTTAAATAGTACTTGGCACATAGTAAATGCTCAATAAATATTAGCTAGTATTATTATCTTTATCAGACTTCAGCCTTCTCTCCCAATATGCCCTCACTCATCTGAGACTACATCTACACTGCACCCCACTTGACTCTCTTCCCCTGGATTCTGTTACTACTCTCCACTCCCAATTCCATTCCAGTTGAAGCATTATCTTTTTGTCAAGGGAAGTTTTTGAAATCTTCCCTGATTCCCACGTACAACCTATGTTTTCATGGCTTTTTTTTTTTTAATATTGTGGTACTTATCCCAATCTGATTTAAATTATATGTAGTTCTGATTAGTTCTCTCCTATTAGCTTATAAACTTCTTGAAGGTGGAAACTGTTCCTTATTTGTCCCTAAGTATCCAGGGACTGTTGAGCAGTAGGTGTTCAATAGATATTTGTTGAATTTACTGATTGAATTTTTAATTTAAATAGATTCCTTTTAGGCCAGGTAAGAATTGGCTTCTTAAAAAAAATCCAGGGCTTCCCAGGTGGCGCAGTGGTTGAGAGTCTGCCTGCTGATGCAGGGGACGCGGGTTCGTGCCCCGGTCCGGGAGGATCCCACATGCCGCGGAGCGGCTGGGCCCGTGAGCCATGGCCGCTGGGCCTGCGCGTCCGGAGCCTATGCTCCTCAGTGGGAGAGGCCACAACAGTGAGAGGCCCACGTACTGCAAAAAAAAAAAAAAAAAAAAAAAAAAAAAAAAATCCACATACATACACTTTAATGAATTCAATGAATATTCAGTTGTAACTAATTTTTCCAGAATTTAACATTTAGAAATATATGGGAAAGAAGTTGCTTGGAATGAAACTGAAGCCTGAAGACTGACATGAAATTAAATCTTTGTGTTTGTCTTTATGTTTATAAATATATATATTTAAAAATAATTTCAACATTTGTACTGTAAGCCACAGATTGAGTGAATCCTTTTTCTCTTTTTTAAGATTGGATGGAAAAAAATGATGGAACATGACCTGCCATCAGGACCCTTGTGAATCAAACACAGCCCAAGCCAGGTACTCCTGAAAGCTACTGGTAGAGACTTAGAAATGGACCAACAAATAGAGGGAGGGCATATAATCAGGAATGTATCTGATCATTGATGAAGAAAGAAACCATTGGTATAAGTCTTCCATGATTTCTCTCTTCATAAGGGTAAATTCATTACAGAGAACACATAGAAGTTATTTGCCTATGTTTGGGGGAATAGATGACTGGAGGAAGTCTTTATTCCTGAGATCTGAGGAAAGAGATTGATGCCGTATTTGGGACTTTTTGAGGACAAAAAACAAATCTAGTGAAGAGCAGTGTAAATTCTTTTTCTCTATGTGGAGGGGGCAAAAAAGGGTTAAAAACGTAGGATGCAAAAGTGGGTGTCATGCCAGTTAGACAATGATTTATACTGTACATACCGAAGAATGTATAAATCATTTTATCTGACAGGTGGTATTTTTATTTCTTCAGGAGACTTAGAGAGCTTTAGAATCATTATAGCTTTGTAAAGTAGTATTACAGTCATTATATCATGACTGAGTGAGTCATTAGATCATTCATTTTGCCTGATTACATCAACTCATTGGGTTATTGGGGAATGAAAGAAGCTCATCAAAATTGTCATCTCAATTATATAGATTAAAGAAAATGAAACCAACTTCTGAGAATTAGCTTTCACAAAATGTTAAAAATTAACTGGAAGTTAAAAAATTGATTGCAGAGCAGGAATGATTAGTGAAAAGTTTTGTCATTTTAAAAACATCAGAGATTAAAGGAATAGTAATTTCGGAAGGTATAAATAGTTGGAATCCATGTAGAGTTTTTTAAAAACTACTTTGAGGCATAATTTATATATAAAATTCACCTGATCGAAGTATACAATTCAGTTAATTTATTTTAATTTTAGTTAATTTATGCAATCATCACCACAATCCAGTCTTGGAACATTTTCATGACCTAAAAAAGAACCCTAGTGTCCACCATGTGCAGTCAGTCTTAGCTCCCACCCCTAGACCCAGGTGAACACTATTTTGCTTTCCATTTCTATAAATTTGCCTTTTCTGTCCAGTTCCTATAAATGCATCATATAATATGTGACCTTTTTGTCTGGCTTCTTTCACTTAGCATGATCCATATTGTAGCATGTATCAGTACTTCATTCCTTTTTATGGCTGAATAATATTGCATCACTATATTAATACACTACATTTTGTTTATCCATTTACCAGTTGTTCCAGCTTGGGGCTGTTATGAATAAGGCTGCTATAAAAGATTGGGTATAAGACTTTGTGTGGATACAGGTTTTCATTTCTCTTGGGGAGATACTTAGGAGTTAAATTGCTGGGTGCTACAGTAAATTTATGTTTAACATTTTAAGAGACTGCCAAACTGTTTTCCAGAGTGGCTGTACCATTTTACATTTCCACAAGCAATGTATGAAGGTTCCAATTTTTCTACATCCTCCTCAGTGCTTGTTATTGTCTTTTTTTTTTTCAATTTGGCTGCGTCGGGTCTTAGTTGCGGCGTGCAGGATCTCTCGTTGCAGTACGTGGTTCAGTAGTTGCGGCTCACAGGCTCTCTACTTGTGGCATGCAGCCTCAGTAGTTGCAGCATGTGGGCTCTCTAGTTGTGACGCATGGGCTCCAGAGTGCATGGGCTCAGTAGTTGCGGAGCATTAGCTTAGTTGCCCAACGGCATGTGGGATCTTAGTTCCCTAACCAGGGATTGAACCTGTGTTCCTTGCATTGGAAGGCAGATTCTTAACCACTGGACCACCAGGGAAGTCCCTGTTATTGTCTTTTTGATTATAGTCATTCTAATGGGTGTGAAGTAGTATCTCATTGTGATTTTAATTTTCATTTCCTTAATGGCTAATGATGTTGAACATGTTCTCTTGCGGTTATTAGCTATTCCTATTTCTTCTTTCATGAAATGTCTATTCAAATCTTCTGCTCCATTTTTTAATTTTTTTTTTTAAATTGAGTTATAAGAGTTCTTATTTTTTTTTATTTTTCGGTACGTGGGCCTCTCACTGTTGTGGCCTCTCCCGTTGCGGAGCACAGGCTCCGGACGTGCAGGCTCAGCGGCCATGGCTCACGGGCCCAGCCGCTCCGCGGCATGTGGGATCTTCCCAGACCCAGGCACGAACCCGTGTCCCCTGCATCGGCAGGCGGACTCTCAACCACTGCGCCACCAGGGAAGCCCAAGAGTTCTTATTTGTAACAAGAATTCTTTATCAGTCATATGATTTATAAGTATTTTCTCCCAGTCATGGCTTTCATTTTCACAATTGTGTCTTTTGAAGCACAAACATCTTAAATTTTGATGGAAGTCCAACTTATTAATTTTTTTCTTTTATGGATTGCACAATATTTTTGGTGTCATATCTAAATATATCTTTCCCTAACCAAAGGTCTTGAAAATTTTTTCCCTATGTTTTCTTCTAAAAGCTTTATATTTTAGTTTTTACATTTAGGTTTATGCCATTTTGCATTCATTTGTATGTGTTATGAAGTAAGGGTCTTTATTCTTCTCTTTACATGCAGATGTCCAATTATCTTAGTACCATTTGTTGAAAAGACTATCCTTTTCTCATTAAATTGCTTTGGCACTTTTGTTAAATATCAATTATTTAACAAATTAAATATAAGGATCAGCTTTTGGATTTTTAATTCTGTTCCATTGATCTGTGTTTGTCCTTATGTCAGTATCACACTGTCTTGATTATTATAGCTTTCTAGTAAGTTTGGAAATTGGCAGCTATGAATCCATCAACTATGTTCTTAATTTTAAAAATTGTTTTGGTATTCTAGGTCATTTGTATTTCCATAAAATTTAAATTCAGCTTATCAGCTTATGCATAATTATTAGGATTTTGATAGAGATTGTACTGAATCTATAGATCAATTTAGGAAGAATTGTAATCTTAACATTAGGTTTTTGAATTCATGAAAACGGAACATCTGTGTATTTCAGTTTTTTTTTTTTTTAGATTTTTCTCAGCAATGTTGTATAGCTATTACTGTACTCTTGCACTTCTTTTAACAAATGTATTAAATACTTAATTTTTTATGTCATTGGGAGTAGAATTGTTTTCCTGATTTTATTTGCAGATTATGTACTAGTATATAGAAATATAGTTGATTTTTACATATTGATATTGTGTCCTGTGACCTTGCTGAATTCATTTGCTGGTACTAGTAGGTTTTTTGTGGATTCTTGTGTTCATTGCACTTGGAGTTCATTACACTTCTTGAATGGGTAGATTGTTTTTCCTCATATTTGGGAAGTTTGGGGCCTTTTTTTCCTGCCCTTCTCTCTCTCTCTCCTCCTTCTGGGGCTCCCCTTACACATATGTTAGTATGTGTTTATTTTTCTTCATCGTTTTTCCTTTCTTTTCTTTAGATTGGATAATCTCTATTGATATATCTTCAAGGTCACTAATTCTTTTTTTCTGCAATCTCAAATCTGCTGTTGAATCCCTTGGTGAATTTTCATTTCAGTTACTGTGCTTTTCAACTCTGGCATTTGTTTTGTTTTATAATCTCTATCTTTTGATTGATATTCTCTATTGAGTTGTTGTCATACTTTAATTTAAAAACTTGTTTATTTTTTCAGTTCTTTGAACATATTTATAACAGCTGCCTTGAAATCTTTGTTAAGTCTAACATTTAGGCCCCCTCAGAGCCAGGTTCTATTAAGTGTGTCCTCTTTCTGTATATAGGCCTCCCTTTCCTATTTATTTGTATGTCTCATAATTTTTTGTTGAAAACTGAACATTTTAGATCAGGGACCAACCAATGTTTTCTATAAAGGACCATACAGTAAATATTTTAGGCTTTGCAAGCTATGTGGTCTCTGTTGTAACTAGCTAACTCTGCTGTTGTAGTGGGAAAGCAGACATAGGCAATATGTAAATGAATGAGCATAGATGTCTTCCAAAAAAACCTTTATGTAAAAAAAACAGGCAATGGGCCATAATTGGGCTGTGGACTATAGTTTGCTGACCTCTGTTTTAGATAATATAGCAACTCTCGATTCTGATCTTCCCCCTCACCAGGGGTTGTTGCTGCTACTGTTGTTTGTTGGCTGTTTGGTAACTTGCCTGGACTAAGTCTGTAGAGTCTGTTTCCCCTGCAATGTGTGGCCACTGATGTGTCTCCTCAGTTTTTTTTTCTTTTAATTCTTGTTTTTATTTTTAAGCCTGACTTCCTAGGGATTGTCAGCATAGTTTAGTGGTCAGCTAATGATTGGTAACAGGTTGTACTTAAATATCTTGAGCCTAGTTTGGCTTTACCCTTTGCTGAGTATCTGTGTATGACTTGAGCAACACATTTAAAGTTCAGTCAAGTCTGCTGTGACTTTTATTTTCTGTATATGCAAGGCCTCACATTCAGCCAGTGCATAACCTTGGACATGGGCACACCTTCCAGACCACCACGGATACGTGAGAGCTTATCAAGGTCTACTACGACTGTTCCCTGGGTCTCACTTAAATTTCTGGCTGCTCTATTGCTTGCCCCAACCAGTGCTGCAGTCTCAGCCAGCTGTAATATTAATTTTTGGTGATCGTTTACCACTTATTTTCTAAGATCATTTGTTTCCGACAATACTCTGGACACCAAATTAAGCCATCACCCTCCAAGCAGCAGAGCTGCTGGTTTTCATGGCTTGTCCTGTCCTGATAGAATCATCATGTTGGAGTTGGGGGTAGGGAATAGGGAATGAGAACAGCCTCTGATGCCCCAGATCCCTACTTTTCTTAACAGAGGTTCGGTTGTTGTTGTTCTTTTAAATAATGCTTTTCAATTTGTTGTGTACATCTGGTTAATTTCCCCCCAAAATCTTGAAATGATTGTTTTGATAATTTTGTATTATTTTAATGTGGCTTTTTGGATAGATGATTTGTCAATCTCCTCAGTCTATCATTCTGGAAGTGTTCCCAATGTGGAGGGTTTTTTTTTTTTTTATGTTCTAGTCTTTTATTGGATGAATGTTGATAACAGTAATTTAACGAATTGTAAGCCCTTTCTAAATACATTGAATAGACATTTACAGTTTGCTGTGAGGAGAAGAAGAAATGAGTAAGAAAGTCATTGTTTTTGAGAAGTTTATAATCTAAGAGTGGAGGTACGTACTATGTAAACATGAGGACTGAGTAACCGTGATGTACAGTGGAACTTGATAGGTAGCATAGAACAATGTCTGGGGAGTTGAGAGTGGTAGAGGTTACTTCCAGTTTGGCGACCTTGAGAGGTACCTGCACCAGGCTGGAAATCTAGGTATGATTCCAGAAAACAAATGCATCATGGAAAAAATCCCATGAAAGGGAAATATTCTTTGTATTTGGGGCAAATGAAAAATACATGCCAATGTGGAATTTTAATGTCCGAAAGACTGACACAGTATATCTTCACAGACCCAGCTGCTTTTTAAAAATTAATATATTGGTCTCCCTGTTCCCTTCCAATTTTATAACCCTCCTAACCTTTTAAAATATAACTCTTTTAACTCTCTCTCTTTTTTTAATTGAAGTATAGTTGATTTGCAATGTTGTGTTAGTTTCAGATATACAGAAAAGTGATTCAGTTATACATACATATATTTTTTTTGAGATTCTTTTCCCTTATAGATTATTAAAAAATATTAAGTATAGTTCCCTGTGCTATATAGTAGGTCCTTGTTGGTTATCTATTTTTTTAAAATATAGTTATTTATTTATTTGGTTGCACCAGCTCCTAGTTGTGGCAGGTGGGCTCCTTAGTCACATCACGGGGGCTCCTTAGTTGTGGCATGAGAACTCTGAGTTGTGGCATGCATGTGGGATCTGGTTCCTTGACCAGGGATCGAACCCGGGCCCCCTGCATTGGAAGTGTGGAGTCTTATCCACTGTGCCACCAGGGAAGTCCCAGTTATCTATTTTATATGTAGTAGTGTGTTTATGTTAATCCCAAACTCCTAATAACTCTTAACTCTCTTAAGATTTACTTTAGGATGAAATTTATGTTTATTCATTCCATCAATATTTCTTTATTTGTTCAGTGGTCATTTATTAAGCCTCTGTTCTGTATTGATGTTTGGATGTATTTCCATTCCCGGAAGCTCTAACAAGTGGGGTAGGAAACCAAATTTCTAGGGTTAGTTTTATACCAGTCCTACAGAAAACTTTACGTATATTTCCTGGTCTGTACTAAGTTTACCTAATTATAATTATAGGTATACCCTATTTTAAGAAATAAATTAAGATTTTAAAGAAATAATAGGGTGACTATATCATTTAAAATGTACTATTTACACTCAATTATTTGTATCTTTCAGTTTTGTGACTCTTTTTTCCAGTCACATACCATCCCTTCGCATTTTGTGGAGAGTGCATAAAATGGTCTACACACAAAGTTTTGTTTTGTTTTGTTTTTTCCCATGAGGCCCAATAGTAACTAAGGTAAAGATGTTCTGTTTAGGAGGGAAGGAGCAGATTGGGTGGATATTGGAAGTAATGGCTGGTGGCTGTAGAATATGGAGAAGGACCTCATAGTTGCAGTGGCTCAGATTGTTATCTGAGGCGCCCTGACTACAGGTTAAGGCAGGCAGGTAGAGAGGTATGCCACATTTCATATTACTTTGTTACTTGGGCTAGGGAAATTTTGCTCTGGGTTGTGGACTGCGTAAGATTCGGCATAAGATGAGTGGGGCATAGGATGCTTTCAGTGTGAGAAAAGCAGAAGAGAAGATGGGTGATGGGATTGTAGCAGAACAGAACAGGTAGGCTGGTGGAGAGAGGAGGTACAAAAATGCTGACTAGACTGTATACAAGGCAGGAGATTTCTCTAGCTGATAGTAGGTGTTCTGAGTCAACACCTAGATCCTCATCATGCTTTTTGCAGTTTAAGAAAGTGAGGTGAGACCAAAGGTTTATTTTAGTAGATATGACAGTAGGATTTTTGGATCCATTATCTGGTACATAGTGGGGACAGAAGGAAATGTACTAGAAAATATTTCAGACAAATAGGTTAGGTCTGGTCCTCTAACTTAATCTTTGATTTAATTTTTGTACTGACATCTCATGAGATGTTAGTTAGATGCTAGCTTAGCATCAATGCTAGCACTTGTAAAATAAAATGTTAGAACAAAAATTAAGATAATGGATGTAAAATATTTTGAAAAATTAATTGCTATATAAATGCAAGAAAATCTTATCATTGTATATTGCTAAAGTATTTAGAGCTGCTGCTAAATGAAAATTTCTTGTAAGATAAAGCTTCACCAAAATCGTGATGAAAATTAATAGAAAGATAAGATTTAATTTACCAGCAAATTTCAACAACCATGTACTGAGTATATGCTTGTTGAGCAGTGAGGTCCATGTATGTTAAAAGTGAAGGACAGATCACTTGTTAGAGATTCTAAAGATACCATCATTTAAAAATCCTCTGTGCCCTTTTCTGCTTATTGTGTTCATGATGCTAGTTAGACTCAGTACATTTGCTTTGTAAGAAGTCAAAGAAGAAGATTTTTCCAAAAAAAGATGATAGTCTGTTTATCTAGGCCCTCCAAAAGCATTTCCTGCCAGGCAGTTGACATGTAGCCTTGGCACAATTTCAGGAAACTATTTGCTTCTGTTTACCCTTTCCAGATACAGCATCTCCTAGGAATTGAGATGAGGAATCTCCTTTAACTCTTTTAAATTTTAGAAGCATACTTTATAATAACACTTTAGAATCTACTCTTTATACTAGCACAATGAGAATTCTTGTGCCTTTAAAAGAAAAATGCGTCTGTTTTAGTAATTCCCTAGGAATTACTAGGAAAATCAAAGCCTTTAACTGAGTTAACCCAATAAAATGTACTTAGAATATTCCTTTCCCCTAAGATTGTTAAGATAAATCTCTTTCAGAAAACTCAATGCAATTATATCTGAATATGTAAAACTTATTAAATTATGGGACAACTGATAACATTTCCAAAATCTTTCCTCACTAAGAAAAAGAACCCACCATTGAATTTCTTCTGAATAATATGTTCTACTTAATTCATTTATAATATTTTTCTTTTTATGTAACATTTCAGAAATATTTTGTAAAGTGGGCTGTACTATATTTAAAATAAATTACTTAAAATTTTTATTCCTTTTAGGGAGCCAATTTGTTTCTAAATGTTCTTAATACTCATTTTACAGTTAGGAATGCAGGAGCATATTATGTATAGCTTTATTATAACCTCAGAATACATGTTATTTTAATTAAGTATAAATATATCTTTGAGGGAATGTGATGGCAAATGTATTAATTTAAAGAGAGAAATTTGAGATACAGAAAGGTATAATTACGTGATGTACATACTACAGTTAAATGTGAGCAAATTTAGGTCTTCTCTGTACACTGTTGTTAAATAAACTAATTATTACTTACCTCCTTTGTCCTGCCGGAATGAGCTAGAAAGGATTCTAAAATTCTAGCCAGCCCCAAACTATAGGCAACAATGTATGCGGAAGGAGGACAAGAAACTGTGGTGAGACTGAAATAAGTGCCATGAGCATAGGTGGCAAGAGAATAAAGTTTGTGATCAGGCCTGGGCTAGGGATCCAGAGCCAGATAAGTGTTTGAGATTGGGCATATCCATGATCCAAGATCAGAACAAGGCCATGGATCAGAATCAGATAGCCTCTGAATGGCAAGCCTCAGGGCAAGCAACAGATCAAAGACAGAGTATAAGAGATTGACATACGAACACCAGTGGCATGGGTAGATGGGGAATAATGAGCACATGTCCAGGGTCTGGAGTCTCAAACTTAAGGTCTACCATTAGAATCTGACCCTTTATACATCTGGACGACATAGGTCTCTCACTTCCCACCCTCCTTTCTCTCTGTAATTTACAAGATTTCAGACTTAGTTGGAAGTCATGACCCTGCTTTCGCACACTGATACTGAAGGCTTAGGTGCTGAGATGAATGGCTCCCTGCTTTAAGGGAATCAGAAATCTACATAGCTTGCTGAGGTCCACAGAGTTCTGCCTTAGAGGCTGGAGTTGTAAGGGCAAAAAGACTGAGCAAACCTAGGGTCACCACTGGTACCACAAACAAAGAGTTATCTTGGCCTTGTGAATTGGTGGCTTTGGTCCCTTCCGTGACTTCTTAATCTGTGTCTTGAAACCATATTGACTTCTGGACTGTGTGGCCCTATAACCATCTGATCACTGAGTGACTGCCTTAACCCGATACTCAGAATTTATACTACCTTGATTTTCAGGACTTCCAGCTACATATTCCAGAGGAAGTAAAGAATAGGAAATCCAGAATCAGGATGAAACAAGCAAAATGACTGAGACATCCATTCTATTAGTCAGGAAACTAGCATCACTGTTCTTTGTGGACTGAACTCATCCCCACCCTCACTGCATTGCCTGTCCTGGATTAAGCCCTTAATAAATATTGGTTGAGTATTGAATTATGGGGTCTGCAAGTGATAGAAGTAACTGAATGGGAGAAGGAGTGAGGGCATAACTCCTGACATAGGCACAGAGCCTGAATACAGCTTTCAGATGTGAGAAAGATGGAACTGTATTGCTATATAGAAATGTCCTAGAAAAGAACTAAGGCACAAAGAAATTATTGACCTATACAAGGTTATAGAACCATTCAGGGAAATTAACTGGAAATTAACAGTGTCTTTGTTCCTAGATTTTTGCTGTGCACACTAAACAAATGGGTTATAAAGATTCAAAACAGTGCTTAGGCCAGCAAAAAAAGTTTTTTTAATTAATGTAAAGTTTGAGTAAGTGAAATTTTGAAGATGGTGGAATCTAACTGATAACTTCCTTACTCTTTAACCTGTAAATAATCTCCCTTTTCTAAATGCTCATTATGTATAGTAGTGATTATGCAGAGAAAAAGCCTGTGATGAAAGTGTGGTATAAAATTGTGTTCTTTGTTCAGCAAGTTAAAACAAGCTGGCCTGTAAGCAATTATTATCTTCATCAAAATTCCTAGCTCTAATGTTTTGGCTTCTTTGGCCCAGCACCTATGCCTTCTCAAACAATTGGATGGATTTAAAACACTTAGGAGATGTTTGTGCCTATATCTTAATGTAGCATCAGTTCAACAGGAAAAAGAAAAAATGTAAGATTTGGCATTGTGGCATGGTTTTAAAAAGAAAAATCAAACCAAAACTAAACTAAACAAAAAGCCCCGAAAGCTTAAATCCCTGCATACCAAATGAACATTCTTTATTCAGCTCTTAGTAGCAATATACAAATGTTAATGTGAGTAACCTTTCAATAACTTAGTATTTTAACAGAAACTCCCTAAACATTTATCATTCCATTTGTCAAGAAAATAGTTATTTTGTTATACTGTTTATTTGAAATCACTAAACGTGTAAACTTGGTCATTTTAGGACTAGACATCTCCTCCTTGGCTCTAACCTGTAGTCTAGAATTTCCCATAGAGTTTGTTTCAATTATAGGTGCCTAGACCCTACCTCTAGAGATTCTGGTTCAGAATATCTAGAGACACCCTGGACCAGAGCATTGCATTTTGAAAACCTCCTCGGATGATTTTTTTCCCCAGAGGACAAATATTTTATTCTTTACAGAAATATAAAGAAATTAGAAGATGACTATAGTTCTCCTCAGGTGATTTCTGAAGTGCACCAGAGGTTGAGGACTGCTTTTATTCATACTTTACTCAGCACATTGCATCCAGAATTATTTTCCTCAAGTACACATCATGTCACTTTTCTCCTCAAAAATATTGTTTCTCTACGCCCTTCAGAATAAGATTAAAATTTCTTAATATTGTTCTCATGGTCTTCCTGGATCTGACCCTATATTAGTCAGAGTAGGATTAGTTTACACTGCAGTAACAACCCCTAAAATTTCAGTGACTTAAGATAGCAAAAGCATATTTCTTACTCATACGACATGTCCAGCGTGGGCCAATAGGGAGGCCCTCATTTATTCAGGGACACAGTCTTCTCCATTGTCTCACAGGGCTTTGCAGGGGAGAGAGGCATGGCCTCTCTTCTCTTACCCATTCTTCAGTACTTTGGCCAGGAAGTGACATGTGTTGCTTCTGCTCATAGCCTGTTTGCTAAAACAGCCCCATGGCCCTGCGTAACTGTAGGGTGACTGGATGATATAAACTTCTGGGGACTGGGAAGAATATTAGTAAGCACTAGTAGTATGTACCACCGACCTTTAATCTACCATTTAAAAAAAAATTGAGGTGGAATTCATACAACATAAAAGTTAATCATTTTAAAATGTGCAGTTCAGTGGCATTAATTACATTCACAGTGTTGTGCAACCATCACTTCTGTCTATAGCTCCAAAACATTTTCATCACCCCCAAAGGAGTCCTTATACCCATTTCTCCCTCACCCTGGCCCCCGGCAACCACTAGTTTTCTTTCTGTCTCTATACATTTACCTGTTTTGGATAGTTCAGAGAAATCATACAATATAGTGACCTTTGTGTCTGGCTTCTTTCACTTATATGGTGTTTTAAATGCTCATCCACATTGTAGCATGTATTAATACCTCATTCCTTTCTGTGGCCAAATAATATTCCATTATATGAATATACTACATTTTGTTTGTCCATTCATCTGTTGATGGACAGTTGGGTTATTTCTACCTTTTGGTTATTATGAATAGTGCTGCTGTGAACATTCATGTACAAGTATTAATTTGAACATCTGTTTTTAATCTTTGGGGTATATACCTAGGAGTGGAATTGCTGGGTCATAGGGTAATTCTGTGTTTAACTTTCTCAGGAACTGCCAAACTGTTTTCCACTGAATCTACATTTTTAGTCTGTGTTACTGTAGTCAAATGAGGACCGGTCATTGTTCCTAAAGCTACTATTTCACAGCTCAGGCAATTCCTTTGGTTTTGAATGATCTCCCCTTCTTTTCTATTTATTGAAATGGAAATTCTAACAATCATTTAAGGTTCAGTTCCAGCCCTCTCTCCCTCATTTCTCAGTAAGAATCTCTACTACTTCTGCAAATTTCTATATTTCCTCCTCATTGTCTCTTTTATACCACTTATTTTATTCTGACTAGTTGTTTACATATATTTACCTTCCTCACTAGATTATAAACTTGCTTGTACAATTTATTTCTCTTTTATTCCCTGTGATCAAAATCAGTTTATTGCAGGTGTTTAATAAACACTTGTTGAGTGAATAAATAGCTATATTTATATAATCATTTTTTCTTATTTATTATAGGTTCTTTTTTTGCAAGTAATATGGACTAGAAGATACTACATTCTTATAATTCTTATTTCGGGGATGCTTGTTGGGCAAAATTCAGTGAACTTAGTGACAAGGGCAAGTCATTCTTTAATGTAGAGATATTTCTTCGATATAAGGCTGTCTAAGCCAGGCTTTCTGAGCCTGTTCTTGTCTCTAATCCATCTAATGAGCACCTGGCATCTCATCTTATTCTCTGTCAGGTCCAGCCCACCCAGCATCATCAGTCAAGCTATCCTGATACTTTCTTTAAATAAATACTAAATAGCCTAGTATTTGGAATAAAACCCCAAACAACATTATAGAACAAGAAAAGAAATGAACTTAGGTCTGACTGAACCTTTTTGTAAGCTGATTATAGAAAAAACACCTTGCTCTTAGGTACTGTATCTTTCATGTACTTTGGAAGGGGAGAGTGAAAGGCACTATTTAGGCAAGGAAAATAGATTCTACTATGAAAAAGGAGATAAGTGAAGTAGTTCAGTTCCATTATCCCTTAAATACTTTAACAAACTAATAACTTATTTGTAATTTTATGTTAAAATCCCAGTTAAAACACTTAAGAAAGTAATAATCACTGAAATCCAAAGGAGATTTACTATCTTGACAAAATTAATTTATATCTTAAAGGATAGGTTCTTAAGATCTTTATTAATAACCCCAAACATATGTTAATTATATCTACCAGGAATACTGTTAATCTTCCCCCTTAAATTCTGTGTAGATATAAATAAAATCTTTATTTTATCCCAATAGAAAAATTTCAGGTTGTGAGAGAAAAATATCTACTGTCTTTGTGTATGTATATGCCAGAAATTTCTTACAGATTTTCATTGTCAGTCAGTCAACAGGAGGAACTATTTATTGGAGGGATTGTTTGAGAAAAACATAAAATTAGGAGGTTATTTACAAACAGATGTGGTATTTTTAAACCATATCTGTACGTTAACCAACATTGCTTGCTGAAGCTATTTTGTAGCCTGGAATTGTGCATAGTAATATTCACAAGCAAACTGAAAGTTGAATCCTGCTAATCCTACCAATACACTGGGGTAGAACTTGAACCCTTAGCCTTGCTGGTGATTTTTACCTTTTTTGAGATTATGAACCTCTTTGAAAATCTGTTACAGTATATGGACCTCTCCTCTCAAAAATGTATTATGCACACATAAATAATTTTGCATTCCCTTTGAACATTTCTGAAAAAATATACAAGAAACTCCAGTGATTGCCTGAAGAGAGAGGAACTGGAGGACAAGAGTGGGAAGGAAGACTTTTTTATATTTTCTTTTATACTGTTTTTAAACCAGGTATATTATCTTACATATATATATATATATATATATATATATATATATATATATAATTTTTTTTTTTTTTTGCGGTATGCGGGCCTCTCACTGTTGTGGCCTCTCCCGTTGTGGAGCACAGGCTCCAGACGTGCAGGCTCAGCAGCCATGGCTCACGGGCCCAGCTGCTCCGCGGCATGTGGGATCTTCCCGGACCGGGGCACGAACCCGTGTCCCCTGCATCGGCAGGCGGACTCTCAACCACTGCGCCACCAGGGAAGCCCTATATATATTTTTTAATGTGTTTTCTTAAGTCACAATGTTAAAAATTTTTGTACACAATTTTGGGTTCTGTAATTCTTTCCCCCTACAATCAATTCCTCAATTTTAAAATCTTCTTAAACTTTTGTAAACAATGTGTAGTAGGAATAATTTTTTAAAGCATTCAGTTTAAGGATTTTTTTTTTTTCAGAGTTAGGCTGTAAAGGTAACTGTGCTCCAGTATGTTGCTTACTGTGAAGGAAAGAACTATATTCTATTTCAATTCATATGATATCTTGCTTGATTCCTTTAGGAAAGCCTGTATGAATGTGTGGTGATAGAGGGGCTTTCTTCTAAGGGAAAATTGCCATACATACAACTGACAAAGATCTTAGAATTAGTTTAGTCTAGTGTTTCTTAAATTTGGAGATTCTAATTCTGTAGATCTGGGACTGGAGCCAGAATCTGTATTTCTGACAAGCTTCTTATGTGATTCTGAAGGGTTAGGAGATGTAGGAATTAGTAATCTAGTACACACTATTACGCTTTACTGACTGCAAAAACTAGTTGCTAGGATTCATACTACTTACTTAGTTAACATCTGTGTGAATATAAGTAAGCCCCATTCACCTTTTGAGGGGCTTGGAAAAGAGGAAAGTAAAAAGCCAAAGGGAGTGACAAGGTCATCCCTTTGCACTCTTGATAGCTATTTCTGAGGTGTGCTGGGCCTCTGGAGATTACAGATCAGAGGTTGTTTTATGTCAAAACTGGCCCAAAGTCTTAAAGCTTATGGAAAAACTCCAAGGGTAAATATGGGGTGCTTTAGAAATGAGGCTCTACTTACATTTAGGGAGAATGGAAAGCAGGATTGGATTAAATAGTACTTGTTGAGGTTATGGATTAGTGATTAGTAATTATTTTCTTTAAAAAATGTTTTAGGATGATTTCAGTCTTCAGCATTTAAATTTAGCTGTTTCAACAAAACATACTATTTTTATTAAAAACAAAAATTTTTGAAAAAAGGAAGTGATATGTGGAAGAGCATGACCTAGAAAACTTAAAGGTCATCTGGGCCGACCATCTTTTCCAGTTGCCCGCCTTAGAGAAACCTGGTTATTTGGATCATGTGGCATAAGTAAGCCACCATTGCCCTTTTAATGACCACATATAATATTATAGGCAGAGTACCTAGGAGGAAATAACTGCTTCATGAGTACTAGACCTGTACACCTGAAAGACTTCCTTGAAAATCTTAAGCCCTTTGTTCCTCAAAGGAAAAAAAAATGCCAAAGCAAAATCCATGAACCAGAAAACCCAAACTACTCACCATGCTCAAGCACAGGGTTTAAAATAGCAAAAGGAAGTAAAGCCCATCTCTGTGACATCAAGTGCTATTTTGGTATACGGCAAAATAGTTGAATTATAAGTCCCTCAAAGTTAAAATATTAAACAGACCCTTAGCTATAAGATGTGTTGCCAGGCATCTGTATGGAATATAACCATGTAATCAGAGTGTATTGTACTTCTCCACACAAAGAGAACCAAAGCTACTGCTTCTAAAGATTAGGAAACTTTCATTAGACTGACAGAAGACAGTACAGAGGAAATGGCTTGGGGGTGGAGGAGATGTATGAGAGAGGATGAAAGGAACAGCATTCATACTATCCAAATTAGAGCCAGGATGTTTATGCTCAAATCTTGTCTTGGCTCTGTGTTGAGGGGACTGAATAATGGGGACATGGGAAAGTGTATCTCTGAGATCCCTAAATTAGGCACGAAATACACCAAATTCTTCTTATAAACGCTTCTTATTTGCAGCAGTCTCTGCACATTTCTGAATATATATTGTGATTAAAATCCAAACCCAGCTAATGCTAATTATTCCTTCCTCTCTTTTTGTTGCTGGTATCCTTTCTAAAGATGTTATTTCATTCTGTTGTTTACAAGTCACATGCCTCTACTGAATTGTAACCTTATGAGGAGTGTTTTTATTTATCTTTCATTTATTCAAATAGCATATATTTATTGTGCACCTCTTCATGCTGGGCACTGTGTTAGGCACATAGGCTACAGTTTTTAGCAAGATAGGCCTAGTCCGTGTCCTCATAGAGCTTATACCTCCCTTAGCACCTTATACATAGTTGGCTTTTTTTGTCAAGTGATGTGGACATTAGGTTAATGCAAATCACTAAACTAATACCATTTAAAATAGCTTTAAAAACATTTCAGATGTCAGTGTCTCTAATAAATCTTTGGCTAGTATTAAGATGAACTAACACTGACATCAGTGGAGTTTAGACTCAAGACTATATTTAGAAAAGCTAAGGGATGTTACTTTTATTTCTGAAAGAGAATATCTAATTAAGGTTTTTCTTAGGAATTAAAAAAGGTTGATGCATAACTTGCAAAGCATTGGCAAACAAAAAGAACAACTATTTGTATGTCATTATTGCTCTCTTACTTTTCTTTAGCACGTGTAAGAGGCAGCAGCAGCAGTAGCTGCCAGAGATGAAAAACGTTACTATCCTGGGTCTGAAGAGAGAACATCTTGATGCTTTCCAGTGACTTGGCTTTCTTTACAGGTGTCACGCACAAGAAGAACAAGACTTTAATAGAAGTTTTAATAGTTTTGGAAGTGGGAAACTTAAGTACCTCTGTACAGAGCTTGGGAGCTGCAGGTGGAATTTGCCTGGAGCATTGTTAAATTTTGTGGCTTGTGTTCCCTGAGGATTCTTCTACATGACTTCTCTTGTTGCTTGTGGATGGTAGAGCCACCCTAATCTGAGATTGGAGAAGACTGGAGAAGGCTCAGTCCATCCAGATAGCCCAAGTCTCCTGAAGGGTTCAAGCATGTCAGTGAACTTTCTGAGTTTGGAGTAAAGCTTGTTTTGATTTCCCTAGTTTCAGGTTTTCTCCTGTGTTTACCAGTAGAGAAATGAAAATCTTGGGTTTTCCTTATGTAGAACCAATTCACTTTACCAAAGACTGACATATTTTTCACACATAGACAACTATGTAAGGCCTTCTGCTAGAAAGGCCAAACATATGCTCTGGCACCAATTTTATTGAGATAAAGCATTAATACTAGTAATTCATGTTAATATCCTTTTTTGGCAAAGGAACAATAGACTATCAGTTTGGTTCTTGCCACTTTTTCTGTTGGATCAAGAACAAGTTAAATTATCTTCAAGATGTATCAATATCTTAAACTCCCCATTTTTTTCCCCCCCATTATTTTTGACGCTTGCCCTGCAACTGAGTAAGTACTTCTTTAGGGTATGTGACAGTTGAATTGGCTTGGGCTTTGGCAACATGTCTTGGCCTTAGAGTCTGTTTATGGTCATTCTTTTTTTAAAAAAAAAAATTTTATTTATTTATTTAGTATATTTATTTATTTATTTATTTTTGGCAGTGCGGGCTTTCTCTAGCTGTGGCAAGTGGGGGTTACTCTTCGTTGTGGTGCGCAGACTTCTCATTGCGGTGGCTTCTCTTGTTGAGGAGCACAGGGTCTAGGGTGCGCAGGCTTCAGTAGTTGTAGCACACAGATTCCGTAGTTGTGGCTCGCGGGCTCTAGAGCGCAGGCTCAGTAGTTGTGGTGCACGGGCTTAGTTGCTCTGCGGCATGTGGGATCTTCCCGAATCAGGTATGGTCATTCATATACGTTTGCTCCTACAAAATGTAACTAGGTTTGTGAAAGTCAATTTTGTGCATTTCAACATTAAGTTCTATTTATAGTGACTTATGGGATGAGAAATTGGGCTACATGGCTTCCTAACATCCCACCACGTATGTATGGGTTTCGATTTTAAGTGATTTGCATTATACTTTTCCAAGTGGATAGTCATACTGAGTTAACAATTTCTTTAAGAATTCCACTAATAAATCACAGATTCTCACTGCTAGTATTACATTGCTTTTTCTTTAATGACACCCTTTTCCAGTTTTTCGTTTTGCAAGCTAATGGAGTATTTAAAACAAATTCTCAGAATGCCCTTAGAACTTTCGGTTCAGACCAGACGCCTTGGAACCCTAGTGCTTTCAGAGTTCTTCCGCTACTCCTGCAATACCAAATGTAGCTTCTTTTAGCGTCTTTTTGGGTTTTGCAGGGCTCCCCTAGCCTAGGGCTGGGAGAGCGGAAAGAGCTCATCGGTTAGCTTGAAGGCAGGCGGGCTGTACAGGCAGCTTTTCCCAGACTCTCCCAGCTCCGGCTTTTCATGCATACCAGCAGAGCCGCTTTTTTCCTCCAGTGATTGAAACCATCTGGACTGCAGGGGGGTCACGTGTGTATGAGAAAATGACATAAAGTTTCAGGCGCCCTTGTGCTTTGCTCCAGACCCAGACAATTCTAGGTCGGATGGTCCGAGGCGAGGGCCGGTCCAGTTTGAGGACCAACTCCTCACCCCGCCCCCGAGCCCTGTCTTCCCATCCCCAGCGCCCTCCCTTCCCCCTTTGCGCACTCTCAGCGCGGTTTTCTTGTTCCCTCCAGAGCCTCCGAGCACACCCCCTCCGCCAGGCTCCAGCAGCCCACCCTTTCTGTCTCGGGTGGAGGCACACCTCCTCCACGCCCCCCTCCACTCAAATCTGTGCTCCCTCCCTTCCCTCTCCCTCCAGCCCGGCCGCAGCCCTGGGCGCGGATGCCCGCCCGACGACCGCCCTCTCTCCCGGAGCGGCTCCTCCTCCGGGCTGCGCGGCTGCAGTTAAGCCCCCATCCGTGCGAGCGCCCAGCCTGGCTGGGGAGCGCAGAGGTAAGTGCGTCCGGGCCGCCGCCCCGGCTTTCCCTGCCCGTCTTCTCGCCGGGAGGTTGCTTGCTTGTCCCAGTGCCCTTGCTCCAGGCCGGGTGGCGGGCAGGAGGGCCGCCGGTTCCGGCTCTGCCTCTGCCGCGCCCTGCCCTGCCGCTGCAGTCCTAGCCCTTTTCCCGCTATTCACCACTCCTCGCCCCAGAGGTGTTCCAGCTCTGGGAGTGTTTGCGTTCGGGGGCCTCTGAAGGCGCAGACGAGCTGGGCTGCTGGGGGCTGCCCTCCGGACGCTCGTGGCTAGCCCTACTTCCCGGCTCCGCTGGGGCGCGCAGTTAGGGGTGGGGAACATGGAGCCGAGGGTCTGGGGAAGTGCAGAGCTGTGGTGTGCGACGAGGAGCCCGAAGTCCGAGCGGTCCTGGGAGTGGGCTCTGTGCGAGCCCCTGGACGCGCCCGGGCTGCTCTGCAGCTCTTACCTGGAGCTGTGGTAGTTTGTGTGCAGGCTCCTTCAAGAACACACACACACAACTCAAACAAAGGAAAATGAACTTCGCACTCTATTACTTTGATTACCTTTCCTTTCTTGCCCTTGTTCTGAAGTGCACTAAGTATTAAAAGTGTATTTTTAAGTGACCCAAGACTAAAGGACCACACTTCAGCCAACGTTTTATGCCACCTTATTAAAGAATTCAGTAGTTTGTAGAGTTCAAGAAACTGAACGTTTTCAAGTGTTTCTAAAGAGAGATTATTGCATTTTCCTGTGGTCTTTATGAGAATGTGGTTTATAATTACTTGAACCTGAGTAAAACAACTTAACTAAGTGAGAGAATTGGCCTTAATGCTGCCTTAGTCCAGCTCTTGCTTTTATCCCCATGCAGGTGTTTCTGCTGTTTGGACCACAGGGTCTTGGGAATGGTGAAGGGGTCATTATCCCATCTCCAGGGCTGTTTTGAGCTATCCGTTATGTGCACATACGTCAATTGGCCATCTTAGGACAGGCCACAAGGTTAAAACCCAAGTGACTGTATTACTGTTTGTTTTTTTCTCCAAGTAATATTTTCAGAAAGTGAATCCCTTCACTGATGAGATTTTTCAGAAATAGGGGTTTCTAATGTATCAGAAATGGTCCAGGTTCCAGAAAGCTAATCAAAGGTAGAGACCAGATTGCTCTTAATCTGTCTCCCATGCTGAATTAAGGGCAGCACAAAGCAAGGGCTCAAAAAAACCTGTTGAATGCATGGAGTGAATTAAAGCATCTTGGACTCTGCCAGCTTGGCTGAGAGTCCCCCTGTGACTACATAGATTAAGGCTTCATTTTCATTTACCCAATAAATATTACCCTTGGAAAGACTCTCCAAGATACGGGTGAGATTTGGTCAAGTGTATGTGGGAAGTGGTATTATCCCCTAATTGGGCCAGAAGGGCAACCATTATTGGTAGACAACCCCAAGGCAACTGAATCTTCAAAGTATTTTTCATTGAACACTTAAATTGTTATTGGCTTGACAATTGATAAAAACTTTGCTCTTGGGTTGGTGGACTCATCGGGGAAAGAGGAGTGACACATAAGAGAACAATAAAAATTTTAGATCCATTGACTTAGACTATAAGAACTATAGAAGCTTAGAGGAGAAAATGATTATGAGCCAGGGTAGTTTCATAGAAGAGAAAAGATTTCAATTAGGCATTGAAACAAAGCATGGTTCTGAAATTAGTGGAAAGTTGATGGGGAGAATTTTCAAGAGAAGAGAGTCGACCTTTTGGATTGGAGCTAGGGAAAGAAGTGATGCTTACTGAGCATCTACTCTGTGCCATATGCCATGTTCTCTCTTCCATCTTCTAGTGCTATGAAGTAGGTATTGCTGTTGTTTTAAAGAGAGATGATCAAAAAGATAAGTAACCTGTTCAAGATCACACAAATAGTAAGCGGTAGAGCTGGAATTCCAGCTCCCTGAGGTCTGATTCTAAAGCTTGTGCTTCCCCAGCTGCCTTCCACAATGGCAATGGCAGGTTCAGTTGAAGCAGACTGGTCAGCTTGAATTCTGGCTCAGGAGCTGGAACTTTATCCTGTAACATTGTCTAGCTTTTAAAGATTTTTGAGAAAAGAAGTGATGGGCAATGTTTTTAGATTAATGTGACATCTGTGTACAGGAATGTGACACACTCATCTTAGGTAAAGTGCAAGATGTAGTTCTTAATTAGCAGGTTAAAGAAAGTGAGTGTAGTCAGGATATCTGGGTGTGTAAATTCCTGCCCCGTTTCCCGTATCCTTCGATGGCTTTGTTCACTAGGTAAGAATGGGTTGCACAGACCACAGGGCTGCCAGGGATCAGAGAAGAGCTGGGTCCGAGCAGGTGAGCGTTGACATGGAATGTGTATGCGGAGCAGCACGACTGCCGGTTTGTCATTTATGTTCCCCATGTGTTTTTCAACGCTTTGGTTAAAAATTTTTTTCTTTCCTGACTACCCTGGGATGTAGATCAATGTTGTAATTTGTTTAAAAGCCTTTCCTAAGTGGCAAAGTTGAGCTCCCAAACTAGGGCCTCTGCCCTAAAGATGTTTAAGTTGAGATGCCCTTTTCCCCCCAACATTCTGTTGCTTCTTATAAATGCTGAATTTTTTTTTTTTTTTTGCGGTACGCGGGCCTCTCACTGTTGTGGCTTCTCCCATTGCGGAGCACAGGCTCCGGACGCGCAGGCTCAGCGGCCATGGCTCACGGGCCCAGCCGCTCCGCGGCATGAGGCATCTTCCCGGACTGGGGCACAAACCCGTGTCCCCTGCATCGGCAGGCGGACTCTCAACCATTGCGCCACCAGGGAAGCCCATAAATGCTGAATTTTAAAACTTGGCACTAGCAAGGTAAAAATGAATTGAGATTACCTTTCTTATTAATAAAACCAATTAGGAGAAAATGTACATTTATTTCACTTTTTGTTATGGAGGAGCAATAGGATGCCTTGGGGTAGTTACTGTGTGGGAATTTAGAAGGGATAGGAAAGCCAGGATTTAGAGATGTGCAAAGCTCTTTCTACCTGGCCACATTTCTTACCAGTTAATTGTGTTATTCATGTGTACAGCTAGGGAGCTTACAGGGCCATTTACTATCCAAGTTTATAGGCAGGCCCTTTGATTCTCTGCAGATAATGGGCTCAGGAAGGGCAGCAGTGGGTGGAGCCATTTTGTTGGAATTGTCTCCCACTTTGAATGAATACAATCTAGATTTCTTGCTCTTCCTTGTGCAACCTCTAGGCCTTTTCCTCCTCTGAATGTGTCAGTGCTCTGAAGACTTGGTTCTTAGGCCAAGGAATATCAGGTAACAGGAGGCTGCACAAAAAAGGGCAGCTGACGGAAAAATCAAGTTTGTCAACTAAAGAAGTTTTAACTAATGTTAGAGTCAACCATGTTTTTTTGTAAAATAAAAAAATGCAAAACCAAAATTTGATCTCAGTTCTCCAAATCCATTTTTACCTTTAGGAGCCTCTAACTGGAGAGCTTGCCCTATTGAATGAGGCTTTGGTGTGTAAAATTCTCACCAGCACCTCTAAATGTGTCAGGACATGACTCAGTTTGGGTTTTGGACCTCTGAGGAATGTGACGTCTTGGTGTAGGGGATTTAGAGTCCAAAGATATGGGTTAAGGTTCCAGCTTTGCCATTTATTTAGAAGTGTCTGGAATTCGATGTTGGAGGGATTTCTTAGCTCAGTTTATCTATGTCTTCTAGATCAGGGTAGTCTCCCAGGATGAACTGTAGTTCATGCCCTGATAAATCCCTTGGTTCCTTCTCCCATTTTGTATCTTGTATCACCTGAAAGCCATTTTGTTTTATCTGTAGCCTGTGGTTATAGATGAGAAAGGAAAACCATCTAGGATTCTCTCCAGAGAATGGCAGATCTCATTGTTAGTTTACTGGTGATCTTTTGGTATGGATTTCTGTGAGAATGCTCTTGAGGTTAGTTTTGAGAGTTGGGATCTCAGAAGGGAGACTTTGGCAGTGCTCTTGTTTAAATGTCAGAGATGTTTGGTTGCATTTGTGGCTCATTGCTTACACAGTTGTTAATGTTTTTATATTTCGTAAGCATCTGTCATTTTTATAATTTATTAAAGGAGTGATTTAGATTTTCTAAGATAGCTAAAAGCTTAGAAAAATAAGACTAGAATATCCTTTTGATACTCAGATGTAATCTCCTAGTATAGTAGAACCACTTGACTATTTTAACCCACTCCATCTCCAAATATCCTTAAATTTTTCTCAAGAGATTTGCTCTCTCTCAAGAGACTTCACAACCTCTCCAGGAAATGTTTTCTGAGCTTTCCAGACTGATGATCACAGATTATCTCCTTGTCATTAGCCTGAGTTTTCTTTTAGTGTTTCTTACTTTTACTGTTTTCCCATCCCTCTTCAATGCATAGTTGTTCACAGAGTGGACAGACTGTCTTTCCTGGACCCTAACGTCAGCTACCAAAAGTGCAGATTGTTCCTTCTGTACCCATCCTTCCCTTCCCTTTCCCTGGCTAAACAAGCTGAGCTTTCTCCGTTTGAGTCTTGCTTTTTAGACCGATGATTGTACTTGTTGTTTTGTGTGTTGTTTTATGCAGGAAGTCAATATCAGATATGTTGGCAATTAGAGCTTTCAGATTGAAGGGAGCCTTTTGGAAATAAAATGTGCTTTTTTTCTCCCCTATCAGCATGAGTAATTGTGGAACATATGTAAACTCGGGAGATGATCTTTTTAAAAAAAATTATCACCAAAAGAATTTTGCCCAAGTCCTTTAAGGACTTAAAAAGAATCCAGCCTTTGCAAGATTGCACTAAAAGTACCAGACTAACCCAATTAAGGCCTTTCTAGAAGTGTGGGAATCATTTGTTCAAACCGGAATTTAGGACCCCCAAGCAAATATGATAGAAATAATCTGCTTAACCCTTTATTAATAGCATAAGAAAGAAAACCCTTTTTAATGGACCTCTTGTGATAAAGGTCCATAGTGATTAGAACATGCTGAGAGTCCTGATTGTCAGTGTTCTGGAAACTGCTTTGAGTGGACAGGTGTCAATGTTGGTGGCTTTTTGTCTTTCTTTGACATGAAGTTGGGATCTTGGTGTTAATTTGCTAGAGACAAGTTTGAATATAGATATTTGTAGGTTTTTTCCCCCTTCTCCCTACTCTTCCCTTTCTCGAAGGCTAGATTGGAGTAGATATAGCCTCTAGTGAAGGAGTCAGTGTCTTGGGACATTTCGTCAGACACTGGTCTTCAAGGAAGCACTCTGTATTGCTACCATTTGTACACTCTGGTGTTCAACTAATGTTATTGAACATCTGCTATGGACAAAGCACTGGCTAGTGCTTTCAAGCATCTGTTTGTTCTCTTATTGCTTTTCTTCAGTGAACATGCTTAATATTAGGTGTTTGATGAATTGATTAGTGGGTAGAGTTAAGAAGTCAGATGGGAAGTAATTTTTGGATACCCCCAATTGGATTACTGCTATGGGGAAGTGGCTGTTTGTACATCACTCTGGCTTCTGCTCTAGATGCTGAGATGACCCCTGATAAAGAGGCTCAGCATGTGGGCATGTATTTTCTAGTGAGTGAACGGGGCGCCGTCAGTTATTTTTACTATTAGTCATGTTAGGTTACATATACTGTTGCCGGGAACTCCACTTAGTGTAATATCTCCTGCATTAGAAAGTGCCCAGTGCGTTAGTAGTAAGGATTGCCTGGAGAAGTTTTTCCTGAAAGTCTGGCCTTGCCACTTGAGCCAGGGATGGATTCTAGGTGCTTAGACCCGAAGGGCTTCTACACAAACCAGAGTGATCCTAACACTGGGATCCAAAGGGAATGGAAGTTCTCCTGAAATTTTGTACTGCTATGGGAGGGGAATCAAAGCTTTTGCTTCTCAGTGGACATTAGATTCTATACACAGAGACCTAGGGATGAAGAAAAGCAGCTTACAAATGAATATTTAGTGCTGTATAGGGTTAGGAAGAGCATGGAAAAATGGGATTTAAGCTCAGAGTGTTCATTTGAGTCCTTAATGTACAATTAATCAGAGATAACAGCAGTGAGGGTTTTGTTTTGCTGTTTTTTTCCCTCCACATCTGTGTTTTGACAGGTCACTGCCTTGAATTAGAATAGAATTTAGTACCAAAGTGTTTATACGGAAAGTGATAGCAGAGTCATGGGAGATGGGCAGAGGACACTTTGTATCTTATTTCAGATGGACCATTTTTAAAACCCCTATAAGTAGCTCAGTGGTCCAAATTAGTTAGAAATAGCTTTGCTGAAAGGTATTGGTAAAATAACATTTAGCAACCTTTTGTCTGTTCCAGGTTTAGATATGAGTGAGAAAGCCAATTTGGAAGCAGTTTCATGTGCTCAGCTCTGCCCACATTCAAATCGCCGACATAGTTCCCATATCCTTGTCACTCTTACTGGTCCCTGGGGGCCCGGGGCAGATCTCAGGATCTGAGGCGCAGATGTGGTTGAAGCCACATCAAGAGTTGGTCCTGGTGGGTCAGCATTATTTTCTGTGGTTATCACCAGCGCTGGGGGCGTGGGGAGGAAGGTGGGTGGGACAATGAAGAAAAACAGAAGGGCAGAGCTTCCCTGGTGGCGCAGTGGTTGAGAGTCCGCCTGCCGATGCAGGGGACGTGGGTTCATGCCCCGGTCCAGGAAGATCCCATATGCCGTGGAGCGGCTGGGCCTGTGAGCCATGGCCGCTGAGCCTGCGCTCCGCAATGGGAGAGGCCACAGCAGTGAGAGGCCCGCGTACCGCAAAAAACAAACAAACAAACAAAAAACCAGAAGGGCATATAGTTCTGTGGAAATTGAGTAAAGAAATAAACTCTTAGAACTTCTTTTCCCCCCTCATTGACTTTTACCGTTCTGTTGGAAACTCGTATCACTTGAGGTCATTTTATAAATACTCAGAGTCACTAGCCAGAGGCATTGTGACACCTGTGCATTGGTGGAAGGAGCCCTCCTAGATGATTCTCTGGATGTGTATTTGGCTTCTGCCCATTTTCTTTCCCTCTTTTCACCTAAGTTTTGATGCTGTTGTTTTTTTAAGGAATAATTTGGCTTCAGTGTCCAGAATTCTTTAGGGCTATGGGGACTGGGGGCCAGGGGCCTGAGTGTGACATGTTGCCAGATAGGAGAGACTTTTACACCTAGGCAAATCTCCAGGAAAGAGGAGACAGAAAAGTTTATACACAAAGCATAAGGATTGGGAGTCAGAAGGGAAAATGGCGTGGCAGGTGCTTTGGCCATTGTGACTATCTCTAGGAAGATGGGCCTGATGGTTGGATGATGGTGTGATACTAAAGATATCTTATAATCCACATCATTCCTTGAAGAAGACGAAGAAGTTTTTTTCCTTTAGAGACAAATATAATAATATATTGACTTTAAAATTTTTAACTTACGTGATGTGTCCACAAGTGTCTGACTCTGTGCCAAGCATGGTAGTGGGTATACAAGTATGTGATAAAAACAAAAAAAAAAAACCCTGAACTTAGAACATATAATTGTTGCCTAAAGAACTCTATAAAGTATTAAGTTATCAAGTTTTAAATTGTGAGTTACATACAGGGCCTTTGGGGCCCCAGACAAGGCTTAGGACATTGCAGGTTTATGGAAAAGCCTTGGGTTGAATGGAGGCCTTTGGAGATGTTGGAGTGCCCCAGGGCTCAGGCTCCAGCCCCCTTTTCTTCTCTATCTGCACTTTTCTTAGGTGATCCCATGGCTTTAAAGCACTAGCGTTCATGGAATGTTTACTTTGTGCCAGACTCTGTTCTAGGGGCTTTACATGCATTAGTTTAATCTTCAGACAACTTGGTGATGTAGGTACTATTACCCTCACTTAAAGATGTGGAAACTGAGGTCAGAGAAATGAACTTCTTTGAGATCACACAGTTCATAAACTGGAGAGTCAAGATGTGAACTTAGTTGGAGACTGGATGCCAAGCCCTTAACTGGTTCTGTTTAGCCTTCTAACTGGTCCTGAACTCCTCTACCCCTGTCCCTTCTTCCCATAGCAACCTAAGTATTATGTTCGTCCCCTTCTTTAGCCCTTATAAGGAATCCTGCCCATCACACTCAGAAATAGAATTCACATTTACTACCAAGTCCTTATGTGCTCTAACTCCTAGCCCTCCCACCAGCTCTTCGCCTTCCCCCATCTCTTCTGTCTCAGAGCCTTGGCCCTGCACCTGGGATGCGCTTCTTGAATATTGCTCTTCTGCACCCTCACTTCATTCAAGTGTCGGCTCAAATGCACCTCCTCGGGGAGGCTTTCCCTGACCACCTGATGTAAACTACTCTTAGTCAATCTTTAATGCTTGCTTTGTTTTTCTTCCTAAAATTACATTACGTATTTGCGTGTTTTTCCTGTCTGCTTTTACAAAAATAAACAAACGCCATGAGGTTAGGGAGTTGGTCCATCTGTTTCCTGGTATCTTTACTTTTTAGAACAGGACATGGAAAGTTTTCCTTAAATATTTGTTAAATGAATAAATGGTGTCATATGCATTTTGTGTTCATGTTTAACATTACTTGGATAAAAAATAGTGGAGAGGAAAGGGATATACAGGTGATACATACAGGTCTGGGTCTTACTTGGCTTTATGTTTATTACCAAGGCTTTGCCATAATATCTGGCCAAGAAAATGCTCAGAAAATCTTAGTTGAATGAATACATTGTTTGATTTATTTTGAATTCCAGACATAGGAGTTCAGAGAAGAGAGAGTATTGTGGACTGGAGTGCTTAGAGAAAATTCACAGAGGACTTGCAGACTTTGAAGGAGAGATGGATTTAGTTGGTCATATAGGAATCATAGAGTAGTTTTAAAAAATTAATTAATTAATTAATTTCTGGCTGTGTTGGGTCTTCATTGTTGCATGCGGTCTTCCTCTAGTTGCGGCGAACGGGGGCTACTCTTCGTTGCGGTGTGCGGGCCTCTCATTGCGGTGACTTCTCTTTGTTGCGAAGCACGGGCTCTAGGTGCGTGGGCTTCAGTAGTTGTGGCACGTGGGCTTCAGAAGTTGTAGCTCGTGGGCTCTAGAGCACAGGCTCAGTAGTTGTGGCGCATGGGCTTAGTTGCTCCGGGGCATGTGAGATCATCCTGGACCAGGGCTTGAACCCATGTCCCCTGCGTTGGCAGGCAGATTCTTAACCACTGTGCCGCCAGGGAAGTACCATAGTGTAATTTTTTTAACCTGGGAGGATTATTAAGATGATCTGGCTCAATCTTTCTATTTATAGACAGGGAAACTGAGCCCAGAGACGTGAAGGACTTATCCAAAGGTACACAACTAGTGTATGTCAGAAATGTCTCTGGAATCCAGGTATTAAGTTTCCTAGGTCAACTCTCTTTCCTCTATACAGTGATGTTGGCTTGTGTGGGATAGAAATTGGCATGGAAATTAGGCCATCCTAACTGAATCAGAAGGTTTATACAAGAGATACATGGCAGATATGGGAAGCTGAATAAAGTAAAGACCAGATCCTGGAGGATCTTGAATGTTATCGTGAAGACTTTAAATTCAGAATGACAGGGAGGCATGTGAAAATGCTTTAAGTCTTGCCCTGTCTTTTTTCTCCAATGAAGGTGACATAATTGGTAGTATAGAAAATGGATTGGAATTGAGGAAGAAAAGTGGAGCCTTGAGGAGTTAGGAGGCCCTTGTAACGATCCAGGTATTAGTGTAGTTAGGGGCCTAGTAGCATTTCAGTTTTTTTTCTTGTTTTTGGAAATTCGTGGTTTTTGAAGATGACATGTAATCCTTTGGTAAGATGTGTGTACCTAGGTTTTTAAGAGAGTTTGGGAGTAAAAAGCCTGGAGAACTGGTACTTTACCTTAATTCTGTACATGGTTGTAAATGACATTTTAGTATCTAAATGATAATTCCTCTTAAAGAAGCCAAGCCAGGTTAGCAAAGTAGGGATAGAAGATAACACTATACCAGTGTGAAAACAGTGATGGAGGGGATGGGGAAGGGCAGGAGGAACAGACAGACAATGAATGGGAGCAGCTTCTAAGAGAGGGCCTGGACCTCTCTGTCAGAGGAGCTGTGCTGTGTCTGGGGAGTCAGGCCTCCAGGGACCCCAACTTTGCACTGTTTTTTTAGGACTCAGGAGGCCGATGGAAGTAAGACCTGCCTCCTGGGCCCACAAATGCTTTGGGTGGATGGGTTGCAATAAAGCCCAGGCCCATACATGTAGTCCACATAAATTTTCAACCAGAGCTGATGAGAACAGATTGATACAGTCCTTACCAGGCCAGTGAATTGGCACAGGGTATGATATTTTATTTATTTATTTATTTATGGCATCCAAAAAATCTGAGAGGTTTTTTTTATTTTAATTTTTTATGTTGTAACAAGATTTTGGACCAGAAAGGAACATTCCTTTTTAGACATTTTCAAAGAAAAGAGTTAATACAAATTCTTCTAAGGGAGGTATTATAAAATTAACTGTAGTTTCAGTGAGCATTTATTATTAGTTGAGGAATGACAGACTCTTCCAGCAAGTCAGGTTTATTCACATATGAATCACAGATGTTTGTATTTCAAAGTGTCAGTGGGTAAATTATTTTCTGAGCATTATAAAAAGCAATTCATTAACATTAGATGAAGATACGAGGTTATTACTGATTGTAACAGTGTTGAGCCAGGCTGAAAAGCTTGCTCAGGTTTTGCATGCCTCTATCCATCCTACCGAGGGTCTGAGCACTGATTTCATATTAGGCACCGTGTTAAGTGGTTTGGGGAATTCAGAGATGAAGGAGATTACAATCCCTTTATATTTCAGAGCCAATCTTTCTAGCTGTATCTCCTGCCACTTCTGATAATGTCCACACCTGAACCACAGCACACTCACGGCACACTGTTTTCCAATCATAGCTACAAGTTTTGGCTCAGGTATTCTTTCTTTGAGAATGCCTTTCCTTTCCTTTTTTGCCTAGCAAAAAGCTTTCAGGGTGTGATACTTTAAAAGTTTTTTCCATCCTCAGGAATCTTTTTCCATCTCTAAGGAAAAACTTTAAAAGTCAGCAAGAAGTGAGAACACAGACCTTCAAATAATATCTCATACTGGATCTGAGAGTTTGGGTTGCAGAAAAAATCCTAGGGTATTCAGCATTCAACAGATACTTGTTGAGCAGGGCCTATTAAACACCAGATACTGTGCTGAGCATTGGAGCTTTAATCTTTTGATCATATTGCATCAAATGTTATTAATATAGAATATTAACATTTGGTTCTATTTTGCATTAAGGTCTTTAAGCCCCCAATGTTATATGGCTCGGTCCATAAGATCTCAGTTAGTTCAGACTGTTCACTTATGCTTGCATTCACTTGTTGGATGTGTACTGTGTAACAGCCAATATGCTGAATGCTGAGACAGTTTTGAAGAAAAGTAAGAATTGGTGAGGGTCCTCAACTGGTTGACTGGAATTTGCCAGGTAGATCTGGTAGCTTCCAGTTTGCTGGGATTCCTGGCCAAGAGGGGAGTGTTGTCAGCAGTACTGTACCTCCTTCATTTGTTCTACCCACACTTGGCACTCCCCTCTCTCCCTTACCTCTGTCCCTGGCCCTGTCTTTAAATTTAAGAGAAATGAAAATTAGCTTCTTTGCATTAAGTTTGGGAAATTCCATTAAGGGCAGCACTTCCTGATGAAACCTGTAAGTTTGCAGTCTTTCCAGGAGAATTTCTTTTGCCCATGTGATCCCTAAGAAGAGCCTTTTCCACGGGAACTTTTTTCCTTCCTCTGAAAGTTGCCTTGCCTGTGTTGTAGACACTGGGCACGCAGAGTTTGGTATTTCTCTGACCCTTCACTTCTGCCTGCTTCATTGGCTCTTTGGGGTTGCTGAGAGGGGCATGGTGTCTTGTTTTCGTAGAATGAATGACACAAATGAGAGGGAGGCAATCATGCTAAATTTTCCCATCGTTTGGAAAAAGCAGCTGCTCAGAACAAAAGAAGACAGTTGCAAAAGAGGAGTGTTTTATTGAATCTTTGGATTGCCATCTGGAGTGAGGTTGTTTTCTCTTCCTTTGCTTGGCATCTGGAGCTAGCTTGTGTACTGTCTGAGGTTTGCTCTGCTTTCTTCGTGTCTGTGGGCTTCTTTAATAGAGAACTACAAAATATAAAATTATCTTTATCTTCAACTTTAAATTGGTTCTTTTGAAAATATAATATGTGGGACTTCCCTGGTGGTCCAGTGGATAAGACTCAGTGTTCCCAACACAGGGGGCCCAGGTTTGATCTCTGGTAAGGGAACTAGATCCCACGTGCCACAACTAAGAGCCTGCATGCTGCAAGTGAAAGATTACGCATGCCGCAACTAAAGATCCCGCATGCCGCACTGAAGGTCCTGCACGCCACAAGTAAAACCCAGAGCAGCCAAATAAATAAATGAGTAAATATTTTAAAAAGTATATATATACACATATATATAAATATGTGTATTGTAGTAAATTATAAAAAAAATTAAAACCTTCACTTTCCCAACACCCAGAGATCACCACTGTTAACATCTTTGTGCACCCTCTTCTAGACCTTTCTCTAAGCATATCTATGTACATATTTGTATTCTTTGTTTTTCACCAAAGCAAGATCACACTATACATACTGTATTTCATTCTATCTTATTTTTTAATTATCTCCACTTTTCCTGTTCAGTGAATTTATATTTTAACTAATTCCCAGGCCATGTTTCAGATTTCCCCATTGATCCTCAAGCATCCTGTCATTTTTTCCGTACCAACATTGAACCTATAACCACATGCTATATCTGGTTGTTATGTCCCTTAAACTTCTTTTATTCTAACCCAGTCAGTCCCTTTTGTATGATATTATCTTGTTGAAGAACTATCCTTGGGCTTCCCTGGTGGCGCAGTGGTTGAGAGTCCGCCTGCCGATACAGGGGACGTGGGTTCGTGCCCCGGTCCGGGAAGATCCCACATGCCGCGGAGCGGCTGGGCCCGTGAGCCATGGCCGCTGAGCCTGCACGTTCGCAGCCTGTGCTCCGCAACGGGAGAGGCCACAACAGTGAGAGGCCCATGTACCACAGAAAAAAAAAAGAATTATCCTTAATAGACTCCTTTGACTGAGTGCTGACTCTGTGACCTGTGTATCACTAAGAGTTTTACAAATGTCATCTCATTTAACCCTTGTGACAACAATAAGAAGCATGTTATTCTATATTTTTGCATATTCTCTTCCTGTGAGATCTCAGCTATCCCCAGGGATTCAACTATTTCCTTTGTGTGAGAGACTATATCACCTATATCTCAGTGATCACCTTAAGAGCCTGAACTCTTGAGCCAGATGGCCTAGGTTCAAATCCTTTTTCCACCACTTATATCTGGTCCTGGACAAGTCATTTAACCTCTCTGTGCCTCAGTTTCCTCATCCGTAAAATGGGGTAATAATAGTGGGTACCTCATAAGGTTTTTGTGAGGTTAAAAATGAATTAATATAATATAGGTAAAGTACTCAGAACTACCTGGCATGTAGTTAGTGTATATAATTATTGCTATTGGACAGCTGGATGATCCACAAGCACCTCAGACTGTCCGATTCAATACTTATCTGTGGAAAGCTGCTCTTTTTTCTCCTGTATTCACCAGCTCCTTTACAGACTCATCTCTGATTTTTCCTTCTCTCTCAGTAATCACACTCATAAAGTCTTGTCACGCCATTTCTCAAAAGTCCTTGCTCTCTTGCTGCCTCTAACCCATTTAAAGTCTTAACCATCTTCTTCCTGGAATGCAGCTTTAATGTCTCAGAATGCCTGCCCCTGGATTTTCTTAAGTCAATCTCCCAGGCTGCTCCCAGAGTGAGCTTTCTAAAATACAAGTCACTTACCATACTTCCTTGCTAAAAACTTTCCTTTTTATGAGAAATAACATACAGTAAAGTGCACAGATATTAAGCATGTAGCTTAATGGACTTTAACATTTGTGTTTGCCCATATAACTACCACTCAGATCAAGGACATTTTCAGTGCCCCAGAAGGTTGCTTTCTGTCTCTTCCCAGTGAGTATATGCATCCTTAGCCCTAACCACTCTTCTGTTACCATTTGTTTTGCCTTTTCTTGATCTTCATGTAAGTGAATCACAAAAGCTCTTTATTGAATCTTCTTTGACAGGATAATTCCAAACTCATTTAACATGACATTAAAAAATCTTTGTCATCTGGCTTTTACTTCAAGTCCTTCACACATGGCCTCCCCTTCCTGCCATGCTGAAATGGCCTGTGGTTTGCCAACACAGGCTCTTATTCCCTTTCATTTTTTGTGCTTGATATTCTCTTGGCCTTCTGACTTCATTCCCTGGCAAATTCATCCTTTAAAACTCAGCTCCAGACAGAATCCAGTGCAGAAAGCACTCTGGAGGCATGATTATTATAGGTAGTTACTTATTTACACGTCTTTCTCTCTATTCATCAATTTTAAGAGCCCATGGATGGGGCATTTCCCCCCCTAATTAGTTTTATACAAGTAATTCATATTCTTTCTTGAAAAATTAGAAAACAGAGACAAAAAAATCACCTACAGTTCTACTATACAGAGATGACCATTGCTTACATATATACCAAAATCTGTACCAACACTTTAAAACAAATAAATAAATAAATATGCACTCATAAAATACTACTTATCCACTTTAACCTATTATTTAAATTTAATTTTTTCCCTATTTTTTCTATTATAAAAACACTGTGATGAACATCCTGATGACTGTATTTTAGTGCAGTTCCCTGATTTTTTTTGGAGGATTCATTCAGAGGTAAAATGGATAGATGAAAGAGATGAACATTTTCAAGGGCTTTTGATGCATTTAGCCAAATCACCCTCCAGAATGTCTTTAAGGTGTGTACACTTCTGCTAGGGTGAGTGAGTGTCTGTTTATAGCCATCCTTGCCAAGAATGAAAGAATGAAAGTATGAAAAGAATGAAAGTAATATTTGCAAATCTGATAAGATAAAAATGGTATTGCATTGTTGTTTAATTTGCATTTCTTTGATTGCTACTGAGGTTGAATATTTTCTCATATGTTTAATGCCATTTAATTGTATTTCTTTTGTGATTTACATGTTCATGATTTTTATATTTTATTTTTACTGATTTTACCAACTCTTAATATTAGGGATATTGACTCAACACACACACACATATATATATATATATATATATATATATATATTTTTATATTTCCCCCAGTTTAACTTTAGACTTTATTGCTTTCCACATATAAACAATTAAAGTAACTTAATGTAGTGAAATATATTAATCTTTTAACAAAAATTTTTTACCTGTAGTGTCATTCTTAGAAAGATCTTCCCTCAGCAAGATTAAGTAACTATCCATTATATATTCTTCTACCTCTTTTATGGTATCATTTTTTAAATTTTAATATTTACTCAATCTGGAATTTATTCTGTTATAAAATAATAGTAATAGCTAATATTTTTGAGTGCATATTATACACCAGACACTAATGCCAGGCACATGCTTTACATGTAATGACTCATTTAATACATTCAACAAACCTGTGATGTCGGCACTGTTATTTTCTCTGTTGGTATCACTGTGAAATTGACCTGTTGACTGTTGCCTGGCTAGTAAATGGCAAAGACAGAATTCAGGTTCAAGTATTTGAACCACAGAGCCCATGCTTTAACTACTCTGCTAACTTTATTTTTGCCAAGGAATTGTCCTAATGTTATTTGTTAAAGAATCCATTCTTTCCCCACTGTTTTGAAAATGCCAATTTTAATCATATAATAAATTCATATATATAACAAAAGTCTAGAAACACACCTAAGTGTGTTTCTAGACTTTTGTTCCATTGGGCTGTCTGTCTGTTATGGTGATAATGCCAAACTGTTTTAATTTGTGTAGCTAAAAGACTATATTCTCCTCACCTTTGCACCCCCAGTGCCTAGTAGTGGCTGTCACCTTGTAGATGTTTAATGAATATTTGAAGAATGTTGTAATCCTTGGAGGTTCATGGATAGAATTCAGAGGGTCTGCAACTTGGGTAGAAAAATTACATCATCATTTTCACTGACCCCCTTACTGAAATTTAGTATTTCTTTTAATTATGAGTCTAGGCAATAGAGCACAGTAGTAATAGTACTACCTGTGACTTTGTCACTGATAGAAATCATAGATATTTGCCTAGGTGAACCCTAGGTTAAGAACACTTACTTTACTGTGTTTCTTTCTTGAGGCCGTTTTATCACTGTGTCTAATACCAAGGCAGAGCTTGATACTTAGTAGATGCCCAATAAATATGTTAATTAAAAAAACTTTAAATTTTCCCATATATTCTTATCCAGCATGAAATATTATCAACATTTTGCCCAACTTTGTTTTATTTATTTAACTCTCTCATCATTTCTGGAATTTTGAGTTATTTTACCCAATAATATTTCAGAAAGCATATCTAACTGATAAGGACTTTAAAAATATATAACCACCAGAAATACCGTTTGATATCGCTTATATGTGGAATCTAAAAAAAAAAATGATACAAATGAACTTATTTACAAAACGGAAACAGACTCACAGACTTAGAGCTAATGAATTTATGATTACCACGGGGGAAGGGTTAGGGGGGAGGGATAGTTAGGGAGGTTGGGACTGACATGGACGCACTGCTATATTTAAAATGGATAACCAGCAAGGACCTGCTGTACAGCACAGGGAACTCTGACCAATATTCTGTAACAACCTAATTGGGAAAAGAATTTGAAAAAGAAAAAAAAAATTTTGTGCAAGTTAAAAAAAAAATGTATATATAAAACCACTCTCATCACATTTAACAAAATTAGCAACAATCCTTAATATCATCTATTACCCAGGCCACATTCAAATGTCCTCAGTTGTCTCAAAGATGTCTTTTACTTGAATTGGATGTTTGCATGGGGATCTACACAATGCCCACACTTTGCATTTGGTTGGTATGCCTCTTCTGTAAATGTCACTGACATTGTATAAATTACTTGTTAATTTATCTTCATGTTCTGATACTGCTTCTCCTCTTGTCTGTTGCTTCTTACTTTTTGTATATTTTTACTAATGACTTATTCTTGACAATTGTTATTTCCCTATTTAGCATTTTATTTATCTTTTTAATAAGAAATTGTTGATTGTGGCTATTTGATCTTATTTTTTAAACTTAAAACATTTAAGTCTCACTTAAAGTTGTTCTTTGATCTGTATTTTGGACTTGAGGTATGTGATGGGTATATTTCTTAATTTGTTTTCATTTTCTCAAGGCATCTTCTCATCTTGTTAAAAAATTTGAGGTGAAATACTTTCTCAGAGCTTTTTATACATATCTGGGCCTTAATTATATCCTCTGCAAAACTGGAAGAAAGTCAAATTTGGGTCTTCTCCATACGTAGAGTTTTTTCTTCTCTTCATACTTAAAAGGTATGAGAATGTCATACATAGTGTTAGTTCCTCATTGTTGATTTTGTTTAGGATTCTGTAATCTTATTTTCGGACCAAACTCTTTAATAGCTTCTGGACAGTTTGCTTCTGTTAAAATTCTGATTACAGATTTGAGGTCATTTGTTCAAAGATTTCTGTTATTTGGTGGTTCTCTGAGCTGCATCCCTTCTCATGATTATCATTTTTTGCATTCTTTGAATCTATTTCTTTCATTAAAAATTTTTTCTGTATATCTTTTTCTGATTAGCTTTTTCTGTAGCATCATTTCTATTTTTATTACATTCATCTATTCATTGATTTAGTATGGACCTTATGTTTTTACTATTTCTTTTGCAGCCTGTACTATTTATATAGTCAGTATGATAGTCTGTTTTATACCTCGAGAATCAATATCAGCCATTCTGTAAATTTGATTGATTGAGTGTTTACTGTGAGGAAGGCATCCAGTTAAAGGGATTGGCTTTGTTCTTCTTTTCTACCGTAAGGCTTTTCTTTTTTCTTTGACTCATATCTTTTTCCTATTTATTCATTTTTGTAAGTTTACTTATTGATCCTCCTTTCATAGCTTCAGACTATTTTGTTTGTACTGTATTTATGGAGATTTGTGAGAAGTCCTTTTCAATATATCGAGATTTCATTTCAGGCTCATTATAAAGGTTAAGGAATTGGGCCATTTAAAATTTTGTGATGTTGAATTTAATTAATGGTCACTTAATTACAAACCCCTTATTTTGGAAAATGACTTTGTATAAGAGAAATGGAATTCTGAATTCCCATTTCATCTTTGTTAGGATTAACTTGAAGGAAGAGCCCTCCAGTGATAAGAGAAAGCTTTTGATGGACACGGTTTGTACCTGAGAGACACACCGTTTGGTCCTGTTTCTGGAGCGCTAGCTGCTTGGTTCTACAGCCTCCAGGTCTGTGAATACAGTTGTACTCAAGATGTCCCCTTTCTCAGTCACTCTTCTCTCACTTTACAAAAAGAAGACATAGCATTTCTCATCCTGAATCTTGCCGTTTGTGTGCCGACTGTGTGAAAACTTCCCAGTTGGCTAGCAAAGGAGCAATTAAAAATACTTTTAGAGAAAGTGAGTGACTCTGAGTAACAAATCCTTTTCCAAATCAGATGGTTTTTAGTTTTTGCTTTCAACAAAATTGAAAGAATTGTCAGTTGGTAGATCATTAAAAATTTTTGATGATAGACCACTGTCTAATTTTGGCATTTAGCTCAGGAGTGCAAAGGTTGACTGATATTACTGTAAAAAAACTTCCTTCATTCCTGTCTAGTTATTTATGTAAACAGAGTTTCTTGGCACTTGCAACTATAAAAATGGAAAATTAATGTATTTGCAATACAATTTTACTTTTTATATTTAATAATACAAATTTGTAATATGTTTTGATCAATTGTATATTAATAACAAAGGTAATGAAAGCCCAATCCAGAAGAAAAAAATTTTTTTAACGTTTAGCGCTTACTGTTATAGGAGAATTAAAATATTTATATATAATACTTATAATGCAGAGAAGTATCATTGGCTTACCAGTAAAATATTTTCAAGCGTAAAATATTAGGGTAGAATTCTGAGGAGGAAGTAAAAATGATAAGTGTATATGGAAAAAAAAGAATGGCATAAAATTTCATGTTTTTTTTTAAATGAATGATGGTAGATTTCAAATCACTGTGGTATTTAGATTTCATTGGATTCATGTAAGAGAGTGACGTAGTAATTTTATTTTAAAATGTCAATGTTTATTACGTGCCAGAAGGTATATCTCTACTACTATCTGTGATGCAAAAATGTAAATGTTGATTTAAATATATGGAAGGAGTACTTGTTTTGCAAAATTCACTTAGGGCATCTTTGAAAAATGAACATTTACAATAGAGTATGATAGCGAGGAAAGGGAAGAATAATAAGGAAAAGATGCAAAGGAAGCCCCAGGGTCAGAGAAAGCAGCTAGAAGCGGTGCTGTGGGGACTGAATCTTGAGGGACTCTTGGAGCTGGCTAGCATAATAGAGGTGGGAAGGCATTCCAGGAAGAGGGAACAGTTTATGCAAAAGGCTCAGAGGTATAAAAGAACATGAAAACTTTGGGGGAGATGGCAGGAGTGGCATGAACCAGATGGCGACTTAAAGCCAGCCCAGAAGTACACTTTGATGGCCCAAAAGGGAGATGCAGTGGGGTTGGAGGTATGGGGAGGGAGCTCTTGGCCAGGCATGAGGTAGTGAGGGCAAGAGCGATCCATTAATGGTGCTTCCTTCCCAGTGACTGTTTTCCTTATTGGTAATCTTCTGTTCCTTGTTTACATTTTGCTAGGGGAGTAAAATGAGGCCCACCCAGGGTTATTCCTCTTACAGGTTTTGTTACCTTAGTAGCAATGGGCAGACTGAGACTAGTGCTAGAGTCCAAGGGCTCTTACCCCCTTTGGCCACCTGCTTGGTTGAGGTCATCTGCTTGTCATTTAAAAGGGTGACTCTAATTTTGGAATTGAAATTTGAGATCTTTGGACCAATAAATACTTTTTTTTCTGATTTTTGAATTTGTTTACATGAAAAACTTTTACAAATTTCTGCAAATTAAATCAAGCTTAACATTTACATTTACTAAATAACGCTTGTTATAAAGAATTCAACTGTGTAAAATTCTATGGTCCTGGAAAAGGTAGTATGTGAGGTCACTCTTCTGGCCCATCTCGTACTGGGAATTCTTTTGCTTTCCTGATGGAGAGGCTTCCATTAATAGGGATCAAAATAGGAGTACTATAACATGAGGCTGTATGTAGTCTTGAAAAAATTGATTATGGTTTTTTTGTTGCCTGTTTGGAACATTTGTTCAGCAAAGTACTAGAGACCTGATTCAGTATTTGCTCAGAGCAGGTTGAAGGAACTCCAGAAGGGTTGATTCGATACTACACAGAAACACGAGGTGGTGAGCTGAGTGGTTTTTCTACATTTTAATAGTTTCCAGGATGACACTGAAAGCCCTGCCCTTAGAGAACCCTGAGCCACCTAATTATTTATTCTTCTAGGCTCTTAAGAAGGAGAAGAGGGAGATTTATACCATAAAATAGGTGCCCCGGCCTTTCCAAAAGAGGCTGGAAAGGAATTGTGGACAGCTATGGAATGTAACTAGCAAGGCAAGGTAAGGAAAGCCACATGACTTTGAGTTCTTGTGGGAAAAGGTTGTATTGGCTTCATTATTTCCAGATCTCTGTTTTCAAAGAACTCTCTGAAGAGCCTGGCTCTTGGGGGACAGTAGGAGGGAATGCTGACAAGCAAGAACTGAGTCAGTGCAGGAGACCTACTCTGTGCCAGTCACTGCTTGATACTCTCCTAAATTCCACTGATTGTCTTGAAGAGGAGGAAATCATGACTCAGAGAAATCAAGTAACTTTCCCAAGATCCCACATTTGAACCCAGGTTCATTTGATTCCAAAGCCCTTTCCACTACATTGTGATGATGCTTTGTGCTGAAATCATGGAAAATGAGCGATCTTCTGGATTGAATTAGGGAACTCATGGTATCCAGCTAACTTTTCTGAAAAACTCTGAGTACGCTTTATTTGGAGGCTTTTGGGGAGAGGAGTAATGCTGGTGAGGAGAGAGGTCTTGAGGAGGAAGATACTAGGAATTCTTCAGACTGTCTCTGTTTCATGTGAAGGGATTTTGTGCTGTGGCATCTAGTCCTTGGTGGTTTGAAAGAAATGGCTCCTCAATTCATTTGCCACCAGTTGTCTCTGTGGAGGAAGATGGGAAAAGACTAGCATACTATAGGATATTGAATTTCATAAAACACAGTTGTTTGTTTATTTTTTGAGGCCAATATAGAATTCCTAGATTTTAAGATATTTTTCCCAGGAAAAGAGGCCAAAAGTAAACAAAAACCCCAAACCTGTCATCATCACATCATATAAGAAAGGACATTTGAAAACCAGAATAATAAATTAAAAACAATAACTAAAATAGGATAATAGGGCAGCTCTTTGCAAGAAAGCACCTAATTCTCCTCTTTTACAAAATTAGGTTAGATTTAAACTATTTTGAATCAAGAAAAATTGAAACATAAAATTTATTGATGTGTTTGTCAGTTTGGGGAATTTTTATTTGTTAGTACAACATCAGGAGAAGCTTGACTCTCCAGCTTGTTTCACACTTTATTTTATCACAGTTACTGTTGATAGTGCATTTCAACAGGTATGTTGATGAAAACAGCATCAACCGTCAGAGTAATTCACACAACATGGAATATTCTGGTGAATGGAGAGAAGTGGGTAAGTTGTTCGGCTTTTAATTCTGTGGCCAGGCCAAGGAGAAAGCAGAAGTCATAGCTCTGGTGTCTGACTGGAGAGGGCTCCAGGAAGAGTGCTGCCAGAACCTGTCTGTGACTGGTTCATGTACCAGGCCAGGGCTGCACAGGACCCTTACTGCCCACTGTGGATCAGGTAGGAATTTGAGAGGGATGCTGTACATGATAAAAACTTTAATCATGGCCTGGGCCAGTATTTAAGAGAACCACTCCTCTAAAGGAATTATCCTGTTTGGTTCTCCAAGATAATCTAAAGGCAGAGGCACAGACAAAGGCCCATTGTTTTCTCCAGGGCAGCTGTTTATTGCATCGGAGCTAAAGAGGAGTGTGGGAAGCCCGCAGGCCTGTGGCCTAGGTGCTCAGATTTGGAGGTTGTCCTGCTGTTCCTCCTGGTTATTTTCTTCTGATTCTCTCTTGTGGGAACTTTGGGCAAACTGCATTTTCCTCCAAGCAGTAAAGTCTTAGCTTTACCTTCTACTTGGTCTCTGTGCCCGGGAGTCTTTGTGAACTCTCTGAGTGCCTGGGAACTCGGAGGAAAAAAATGCCCAAGAGCAGCCTGGGAATTCCCCAACTCCCCCAGGCTGCCTGCCTCATCTAAGGGAACACCTAACTTCTGCATTTCCAGGGCCATGCTGGGGAAGTGTGTGTTTTGGCCTCTCTGGAGAAGGGCACATTAGCTTCCCTTGGCCTGTTTACATTAGTTTGGTCCTTTCTGCCTTTGATTACACATGAAGCTTTGGGGTGGGGGATTTCCCTGTTTCCATGGAGTTCACTCCTTCCTTTTGTCTGCCTTCTCAATTTTTCCACCTGGGGAAGAGCTGCCCTCTCCATTCCCCCTATCCTTTTAAAATACTTTCCTTGGCTTAGCTCCTTGTCTCATAGACTTTGCCTAGTGAGTGAATCAGTTCACAATCAGGAAGCAATTCCTCTGTCTCCTAAAATTCCCTTTTGCTATGTTCTGTGACTATTAGACCATTTCTCATTTGCTCATCACTGTCTTAGTTGTCAGTACTCTTTTTTTTTAAAAAAAGGTTTTTTTTTTTTAAAATTTATTTATTTATAATTTTGGCTGCCTTAGGTCTTTGTTGCTGCGCGTGGGCTTTTCTCTAGTTGGGGTGAGTGGGGGCTACTCTTCGTTGTGGCGCACGGGTTTCTCATTGTGGTGGCTTCTTTTGTGGCAGAGCACAGGCTCTAGGCATGTGGGCTTCAGTAGTTGTGGCTCGCAGGCTCAGTAGGTGTGGCTCGCGGGCTCTAGAGCACAGGTTCAGTAGTTGTGGCGCACGGGCTTAGTTGCTCCGCAGCATGTGGGATCTTCCCGGTCCAGGGCTCGAACCCATGTCCCCTGCATTAGCAGGCAGATTCTTAACCACTGCACCACCAGGGAAGCCCAGCACTCTTCTTTAAGAAAGGGAATAGTCTTCCAAGCCCAGAGGCTGGATGGCTTATGGGAGCTTGTTGAGCTAAAGTGTTGATGCAGAATTTCTTAGTTCTTTGGGGTTTTTTTGTTTGTTTGTTTGT
Source organism: Monodon monoceros (assembly GCF_005190385.1). Lineage (NCBI taxonomy): Eukaryota > Metazoa > Chordata > Mammalia > Artiodactyla > Monodontidae > Monodon > Monodon monoceros. The sequence continues at coordinate 61,355,174 of NW_021703784.1, read as the reverse complement.
TTTTTGTGGTAGCGGGCCACTCCGGACGCGCAGGCTCAGCGGCCATGACTCATGGGCCCAGCCACTCCGCGGCATGTGGGATCTTCCCGAACCGGGGCACGAACCCGCATCCCCTGCGTCGGCAGGCGGACTCTCAACCACTGTGCCACCAGGGAAGCCCTCTTAGTTCTTTGGGATGTGTGTCTTGGCTGCTCAAATAGAACGTAAACCTGTTGAGGGTAAGAGCTCCAGGTTCTTTCTTTCCCTTTCCTCCAGCCCGAGGGTGACCACCAGTGGCCACGTTTGCTGGTGAGGTTACCTCATCCTTGCTCCCAATCAGCCTGCCTATGAGAATGCAGGCACAGCAAACAGCCTCTCTGAGGCTGACCTCGCTGTGTGCTCTCTAAGATAACTGGTCACAGGAGTGCTAGAGAAAACCCTTTTGCCCCCAGGGGCAGTGATAGAAGGCCTGCCTCAGACCTCTTTGTTCTGTTGTGGAAGCCTCCCTTTTCTTTTTGTTCATTTAACACAATTGAGGAGTCCTATGCCCTTTGAAGCCTTTTCTTTCTTAAAGGTTCCTGGAAAGCTCAAGTGGCGTTTCCTTGGTGGTAAGAACTTTCCCATTCCACAGCTTTCGAACTCTTTGGAGAGTTTCTCTCTTGCATCATCAGGTAGATTTCTTTTTTCTTTTTTTTTAAACCAGGGGACCTAGTTTTGTACAGTGACGACTTCTGTTCCCCCAGCCTTCCTTCAGCTGAATGATCTTGGTGCTTTTTCTCCTTTTGGAAGAACCTTGTCTGGGTCCCTTGAGTTCCCTTCCAGTTCTACTAGTGATGCCCCGCGGTAGTGCTTCTCTGCCTCTAGCCTTGAGTTCCTAGGCACCCCCATCTCACTCCCATAGATTCCTGTCTTTATGACTTGATATTGTGATACATTTTCTTCTGGCTTCTCTTTGGTCAGTTCTTAGATGACAGTCTGTTTACATTCACGTTTAGATCTGGAATCCTAATTTTAAATCTCAACATTAAAGGAAAAATCTGATTCCTGTGCCCCTAGCTTGTCCTCAGTTTAAGATTGCATTTTCCCTCTTTTGTCGCCCATCTGCTGGCCTTTGCAGTGGTTTTCTCTTCAGTTTCCCTGTGTCCTGTGCCTACCTCACTCCCACAGTCTTCCCCTCCGGCGTAGATCACAGAGGAAATATTTAGTTAGTCTCTGCCAAACATTCTGGCTGTGTTGTTTTGCTTAAGAAGACATGCAGATAAACTGTTTTGATTCTTGGTCTTGGTGCTCCAGAGCAGATGTTTCTCCTATAACGGAGGTATTGTGGTCAGTTGGAAAGAGTGATGGACTAGAGTTCAGAGAACTGGATTCTAATCCCTGCTGTGCTACTAATTTGCAGTGTGATCTTGTGCAAGTCACATTTCTATGTCTCAATTTCCTTTTGTCAAAAGGGACCTTATGATAAAGAAGATGGGAATCTATGGAGATAGGAACCCAGAGAGTAAGCCTGGGGGATCAAGGAGAGTAGATGGGCTAGAGGCAGAGAACCGTGGCCATGACTATCATTAGTGGAACCAGAAGGAAACTCACATCCAAATATAGATAAAATGAATATGTCTAGTCACTTTGAAAAAGTATAAACTGTGATAACAAAGTGGTGGAAATTCTCTGACAAGGATGACTTCAAGAGATAACTGCCTTGTCCACCACTGGGGCTGCTCTAGGTCCACACCTATTTGCTGTCACCCTTGAGGTGTGGGAGGCTTGGCCTTTTGTGGGTTCAGTTCCAGAATTCTGCCTCCCACCTTCCACCTCCTTCATAAACCCAGAAATATTTGAAACTCAGCCCAGATCTTCACCTGGCTTTGATTTCCTCATCATGTGGAGAATGGTCCTTGGAAGTAGTAGTTTCCAGAAACCTTAAATGTTTGCTAACATGTCCAACTTCTGCATTTGTTGATCACTCCTGTGCATGGCTGCGTTCCAGTTCTTGTGCCCTGAAGGTGGTATGGTTTGGTTCCAGCAAGGAAGGGGGTGATATTTGGGGGATCCTATCACCAGGAACTAGGAACTAAAAGTAGACAAAAGAACTGAGAGATGCCCCGTTGGTGTTCGTGAGAGGCAAGTCTTTGAAGAAGAACAAAGTAGTTTAACGTCTGCCTATGTAAACCGTAGCTCTCACACACATACTCAGATAGGCAGAGGTACATTTCTTCCTGATCTCTCCCTGTCCCCTTCTGAAATGATTCTGGGATTTAATCAGGTCTTGCCTAGTTTATACTTTTTCTTTCCAGTTAAAGATTTGTGTTGGTTTCCTCCAGTGCAGATTTGGAAGACATCTCCAAAGTCTTTTGCTGCCCTGTGATCCTGTGTCAGGCATAATCAGCAGAAACTTTGGTAAATGAGTTCAGAGGGATATTTGTCCCTGCAGGGTTAGTGATAAGGACCTGCACTCACTCTTGCTACACCCAACCTCAGGAGGCTCTCAGGCTGCTGCACCTTGCTAGGGAAAGTCATGGAACTGAGTAGAGTAGTTCTGGGGAGAAGAGTTACGTAATTGACTCCGCATGTGTTCAACTGGGCCTTCTTTGCTATTCTGCAATCCTTTAATTTATCTTAAGTCCCTGTGACATACACCACAGTGCTCCTTTCTCTCTCTTTCTTCCTTCCTTCCTCCTTCCCTCTCTTCCTTTCTTCCTTCTTTCCTTCCTTCCTCTCTCTCTTTCTCTCTCTTTTGTTTTTGTTTTTGTTTTTTTAACGTACTCTATATGCTCTGACTCCATCCTGACCCTGCATCACCAGTGAGGATGCCTTCTACTTTACTGGAACTGTTAGAGCTAGATGACGTGGAGCTCTGGGATAGTTCCTTTCCTTTAGATAGCTAGGTACTCCGACTCATCCAGCTCCAAGAGAACAGGCATAAACATTTCCTATAGGCTCTATAGATGTGTTTGTTGTGAATGCCAGCATCGTCTGGGTGGAATAATGGTTTGATTTGGGGCTTGATAAGAGTTGTGAGTCCATGTCTGGCTATTTGGTACTTTCCCCCGTCTCACTTGTTCTTAAACCAACTTGTCCTAGGAAGATGGCCCAACTGATAGCTGTCATGTAATGCCCGATGTGTCCTCCCTGCCACTCCAGCCCTGGATACTCACAAACCCTCTGCCTTCTGTGTTTCTCACGAGTCATAGCTCATAGTTCCCCTTCAGGTAGGTGTTTTTCAAATCCTACTCACATCTTCTTTAACCTTCTTCCTCCACTCTCTTTCTGTTCTACCTATTTTGCGTAGTTACCTCAAGAAATACTCTCCTTGTCCCCTTCCCTCTTTGATTGTGGAGTGAAAGCTAGCCCCAGTCATAGCTGATAAGCATGATACCAAGAATACTTTGGAAAGGAAAGTCACACATTTGGGAGTGAAATGAGATGATGTGAAGAATGAGTGCTGTCAGTCTTGTCCTTGTGAATACCTTTTGGAATCCTTAAAAATGCCTATCTTTCAATTAATCTGTCCTTCTTCCAGGACCACAATTTTGGGATATGTAAAAATTATTTAATTTTATTTCTCTTATGTTTTGTTTTATTGCAAGTATTTATTTACACAGGTAATTTTTCTTGTATCTTTATATAAACAGTATTTTAGCCATGTTCAGTAATGAGCCTATTTGGGCATGCAGCTACCATATCTAATATTGTTTCTTTGGGAAAATTTCTTCAACTTGTAAAGGTGACTGACTGACAAAGGAGTGTTCAGTGCAAAACCAGTCTTCATCCTCTGGCCCCTAAGGGTGATATTGCTGTGGAAGGGACCAACTCCATTCCTGTCATATGGAGAGGAAGAAAAGTGCTTCCAAAGGAGGCCTGGTGCTCCATCAGGAAAGCTGGGTCCTTCCTTTGGTCTGAGTCTCTGCGTGGCAGCTGGAGGTACTAGAGTGTGCCATGCCTGACTAAGCTCTTCTCTCTCCCTCTCCCTCTCCCTCTCTATTTTTATTTATTTATTTTTTGCTATGTGTAACTTCAGGAAATACTTTAGCTTAAAGCCTGAAGACGTCCCCCTACTTTGAATATCATGATCCAATTATGACAGGACCACATTCTTGAAACATGTTGTTTAGTGGAGTTAATTGAATTATCTGCTCCTATTCTTGAGTAGGAAATAATACATTCTTGTTGTGTTGCTGTGTCAGGTCTTAAATGGAAAGCTTCTAGTTTGAAGCTGTGCCTATTTCCAGTGGGATAAATCTGCTGCCAATTTATGAAAACTGATGATGTCCCTGTGCTCTGTGTGTAAACTGTAGCATCTCTTTGTGGAATGAAGAATTCAGGAAAATGGAACAATTTTTTGAATAAAATTCCAAGCTCTACTAGGTTCCAAGTGACTGAGAATTTCCTGTTAGAGTGGGAAAGTTTATCCATATGTTTTTGCCTGGGGATAGTATATGTCATGTAGTTCTAAAGAAGTAGGTCCGTAACTGATTACCTCTTCCTTTGTCTTTCTTTCTGTGGTGCCCAGGGATGGTTTGAGCTCATCTTTGGTCTCGTCTCTGCAAAAAGCAGCATGCATTTTGACCAAGGGACGGAAGTAAAACCTATGGCCACAGGGCAGGGTGAAACTAATGATTTGTATAAGGAGCAAACCTTTCACCTTTGTCTCACTGGTACCAGGCTGTAAGTAACTGAACTAACTAGCTCCAGACACTTATTTTGCAATTTTGAGGTGAGGATGGGCAAAATCCCAGAGGCTGGGAGGCAGACATGTGGCTACCAGAGAGATGACGTCAGCTGGTTTACTGGTGCTGTGGAGGAAGGGGGGATTCCAGGTGCTCAGCCTCCTTCCTGCACTTGGGGGTGTCTAAAGCCACCCCCAATCCTATTGGGAGACAAGGCCTTTGCTTGGGAAAAGCCTTCGTCTAATTCTTGCCTCCTGCTGTCCCCACAGGGACCTGAAGTTGGAAAGGGTCTTGTAACCTAGGCTGTGGGAACAAAGCTTTGAGGAGTGAACAGACGTGTGTGTCTCTGTGTGTCTGTGTGTATTTTGTTTTAATGCTGACAACTGATGAGGGTTTCCAAACTGGGGTTAGATATGAGAGGAGAAGGAGAAACGTTGTCTGGGTTTTTGGGAATCTGTATTAGGAACTGCCCTTTTCTTGGAAGGGAAAGCAGTTTATGATTTAACTCATTTTTCAATTAAAATTATTTGATTATTTTCGTTTGATATGTTTAATGTGGCTGCTTAATATACAACAGGAGGGTGTTCCGAATCACCTTCTTTCTATGTTCTGCCCCTTCCCCTATGCTTATCCTAGAACAGAGCCTCACAAAGCCATAATATGTGACAAATTGGAGAAAGCACGTCTGCAGGGAAGATCTTCCTCTTTGCTCAGCCTTGCCTCTGTATGGGTTTCTGGGAACTGTGGTGGGGCTCCTTGGGAAGCCTACAACTCACAGTAGGAATGGAAGAAGCTTTGTGTCCTCTGGAGCATGACAAAGAGAACAGAGCTGGGAGGCACTGGAGCCTATGAAGCCCATCTGCTGAGTAGCTTTGTGTTCCTGTCAGATGTTGGGTACCTGCTCTCGTTCCATCCTCCTCCCCCAAGATGTGGAAAAAAATGAAGCCCCTGCATGGAAGGCAGGTGGTAAAGCCACCAGCAAAAGCTTATACTAGGTGGTTCAGACATCCCCATCCCAGGCCTGCCTTGGGTTCCTTTGGGGCCATCAATAGCTTCGGGTTTCTGTAAGACTCTTGCTCACGTTCAGCATAGCCACTGCTTACTGGAAGCCATCTGGGGCCAGCCCAGGCTTGTTCTGTCCAGGCGTCTTCCCACCACGGTACTTTTCTCGTCTTTAGGGCTTTCAGATACGAGGACCTTCAAGGTCTCTGAGCTGCTGAAGTCTTTCTTCTGAGAGCCTAGTTCCTCCCCTTCTGGGCCCAGGAAGCTGTGGTAAGCTCTTGGTTTTCTTCTCTGCTGGGCACTTCTGGGAAGCCGTCTGCATTCCTTTCTGCCGAACTGTCTGCCTCTGGGGCTCTGTGGGGTGCGGTTGCTTCGTGCCTCTGTGATGCAGAATGCGAGGGCAGTTCCATGGAGATCAGCCCCTGGAGATAACCAGGAGTTTGAATGTGGAGTTGCCCTTTCTTGCAGTCCTGGGACCAGGAGCTAGCTTTTCATGGGGTGCCGTGTGGTATTGATTCTCCTTAAAACTTTCTCTGACTTGCTTCCCTGTCTCCTTGCTACTCTGGAAGGAAGGGTCCGAGGAGGAAGATTAGTGCTCGGTTTCCTGTGATCTTTGGCTCTGGAGATGGGTGCAGCAGATGCCTTTTGTGAGGAAGGAGCTTAGAGGCGGCAGGTAAGAGCATGTGTCTTCTGGGTGTCTTTCCAGTCTGGTTACGTTGACGCTCTGGGTGGTGACAGCACATGTTAGCATCCCTTGGCAGGGATGGCCAGTCAGAGTCCCCACCTCCAGTTTGTTGGCTCCCTAAGGATGAGAAGCATTTTTGCAGTCCTCAGTGGCACGGCCTGTAGAGGTGTCTATGTGCTGACAGGTTACAGAGCCTTCCCATGGATGTCCTGCCTCTTTGGCGCTTGAGAACAGATGGGGCTTAATTTGAAGCAGACCTCCCTCAAGGGCCCAAATCTGAAATGTATATTACAAAATCCCTGCTAGTTTTTGGCTCTTCCTCCTTCTGCATTGCTCTCTTGCCTTTACCTTCCCGTCACTGTCAGGGATTGTAGGCAGCTGCTGCTATCATGCGGACTGATCAGGACTGATCAGGGTTAAGAATGGAGCTAAGTATAACTGCCTAAGTATAACTAAATATTACAGAGCATACTGCCCTGATGTGCTGAGACTCATCCTTAGGGAAGAAGTTGATTTGAACCTGTGATAGAGGGTCCAAACAGAATAGGTGAAAGTTGGGAGGAAATGGTGGGAAGGTACTTCAGGAGTTGGGGGAGTGTTGATTCCACCCCTTCCCTCCCCCACTCCCCGCACCCCCAACGTTTCCTGCGAAAGGTCAAGGGCAAAAGATCTTGCTTTTCAGCCATCAAACAGTCAATAATACTCGCTGAATTTTTCAGCTTAACCAACATTGTGATTCAAATATTATATAAAGCTTTTTTAATCACCGAGGGAATTTATCATCTATTGGGAGAGACAAAATTTGTTAAACAAATAGAGAATATAGAGATCTTAACTGTGTTTGGTTACTAACTGTGAATGTGTTTATAGTTCAGAAATAAGAAGGTTCTTAAAACTATAGGAAAACTTTCTTGGCGGAGGCAGGATCTTTTCTGATCTTTGAAGTTTGGATCGACTTTATATAAGCAAAGGAGAGGTGTTCTGGTTGTGGAGAACAGCAGGGACATAGAAAGGGTGTGGCTTTCCAGGGTTCCTGCGACGACGATCTGCCTTGGTGCTCAGGGGATGGGAAGGGATGCAGCGAAAGTGGAATTTCGTGGGAAGCACTCTTGTGGAAGAGAGTAGGCTAATTTTGGAGAGGACAGAGATTGGCAGTAAGGAGACCCACCAAAGAGTATGGGTCGTCCGCAACTGGAATAGAGAGGAAGGGGGTGAATCCTAGAGAATATTCAAAAGTAGAATAAGTAGGACCTGGACATGGGATATTAAGGGTAAAATTGAGGGGAAGGACGTAGGATGCCAACATTTCTGCCCTGTGAGAGTTGACCATTACGATATCTTAAGTTTATGAAGTGCTTTTCAAAGCACTTTTTCATTCAGTACGTATCTCAGAGTTGTCTGGGCTCTTAGAGTTCATCTAATCTGGCTTCATTGTCCAGATGGGGAGATTAGAGCCAAGAAAGGAGAGGGTACTATTCCCAACTCGCACAACTCTTTAGTGGTATAATGGGACCTCCAATCTTGGCCTTCTATCTCCTAGGGGACATTTAAGACAAGAGAAGCATGGAGGAAGGAGTCTGGGGTCAGAGAAAAGTCCTGTCTAGTTAGGTGACATTAGGTGATTACCAGTCTCTCTGAGCAAAATGAAGCTTATTCAAGAAGCTTCAGACTAAATCAGTGGTTCTACTACTAGGAACTCTTTTTGAGAACCACTATATAAGGAGGACGGACTCCTTGGGTCCTTCTAGTTCTGAGATTCTTAAGAGTGCATGAAAATAATGTATATGAAAAGCATTGAATTGGGTTTCCTCAGAGACTGTGGCTGGTTTCCAGGGTGGTGCCTTTTTAAGGGAATTTCAAGAGTAATTTGTTTCCACATGATTTTCATGTTATATGCTGACCCCAGAACCTAACTACCGAAGAGGACACACTCTGCTGTTAGTAGGCTGTGGCCGATATTTGAACTCAGTATTTGCAGAGTTATGGCTGTTTGTGTTATCCACGTCCTCTCCCCACCTCCTCTTAAAATACACACACACACACACACACACACACACACACACACACACACACACACGCATGCATGCACTTCTCTCCATTCCCCTTTTCCTCTTTCCTTTCTTTCCTTTTTTATTTTTTCTCCTTAACTATTTTTCTAGTCTAATTCCCTTTCCTCCATCTCTGTTCTCTCCACTCTTGTCTGTCTTGTCTAGATAACTTCCTGTGTTGGAGCAACTTCCTCTCTTGGTTAAACTCAGACATGACTACAGCATAGCACCTTGGAATATTCTGTTTTGTCTCTATTCCCTGCTGTGGTGGCTGGTGCTCAGCGATCAAGCCGGAACCTGGGAGTCATTCTGGACCCTCCCTCACCTCCACAGTCAATTACCCTTCAAGTTCTTGCTTTCTATTCAAAGAGCTCTTGATCTCCCTCCTTGTGTTCATTCTCACCGCCCCATACAGCAGGAGACAGAGCAGAGAGAGATCACGGTTGAAGAAAGAAAAATAGAGTTGGGGTCACCTTCACTGTCCTCAAAATCATTTTGCAAACCTCCGCAGCCCAATTTAGTCTCCTCTTCGCCTCTCACAGCTCTCACAGCTGTCTCTGGGTCTCTGACCCTTCGTGATTGGCTGGTGGCTATGTTTCTGCGGGCTGTGTTTGGAGAAATCCTGAGTCTGAAGAGGAACACTAATTTAATAAGCAGTGGTTACTCTCTTGGAAGCACATAGACACAGTCATGCCTCATTTTCTTGGTGGATTTTTCCTGAGTAAACTTCCCCTCCTCAGCTCCTGTGGGCCTTTTCCTTGGAAGAGGAGTGTCCCTGCATCACTGACTGCAGATGTTATCTGCGTCGATGATGAGTGGCTGCAGTCTTTCATCACCTTGAGGACTCTTAACGTGGTTGACTTCCTTTGCTTGCTTGGGTATGAGGAGAGCCAGTGTCTCCCAGTTATAGCTTCTGGAGTCCCACAGCTTGTGAGAAAGAAGTCTTCTGCTGGCAACTGCTGTGCTGGGGACAGTAGTCCTTGACCTTTTGTGTGTTTTTTTGTTTTTTGTTTTACTCTGCCCTCTTCCTAATAATGCTGTCATTAGCAGCGTCAGCTAACCTGTTACATGGGCTATAGATAATCATGTTCACCCAGGTAAGGAATATAGGCTTTCTGAATTTTTTTCTTTCCTTCAAAGGCTAAGTGCTACTCAGATATGTTCTTTGACATCCCAGGGAGTAATGCTCAGGAATTCCCCCAGATATGCTATTCTCAGACTTCCAAACAAGCTTCCTCCTGTTTCTGTCCTTCAGGATCTTAAATTGCACTCTTCTCTCCCTCCACGTTCCTCTGTTTTTCCTCTCATCATCTCACCTGTTCCCTGAGTTGATCTCTAAGTGAATGAACGTTTATAAGCACCTCTTTTTATACAAAAGGCAGACTAGCTCTATTTTACATAAAAATGGGATACACCTAGTGTATGTATTGTTAAGGAAGGAGCTAATCATTGCAAAAATTAGAAACTTCTAGGTTCCTATCCTTGGGGGAAAAGAGAGAGAAGGGTTTAAAAAATGGCATCTTCTACCATAGGACATTGAAGTTTATTTAGTAGGACACTCATCTGTAGACCAGGGCCACCATCCATGTCCCTAGGATAAGAACCGAATTTTGAGGGGCCACTGCTCTTCTCTCCTCCTGATTCTTCTTAAGTCCTTAGAAGCACTGTAGTTTCTCATTACGGGAGATACGCTGGTATGTATACGTCCCAGCAATGCCTGATGGAGCTGAACTGCTGCATTCCTACTGTCTAATGTTTCAGTTACAACAGTCAAAGCCGAGTCCTTGCTCACAAGAGCTATCAGATGACAGCTTAGTATAGAAGGTTAAAGATCCACAAGAATTCACTCTGATGGTTAAAAACATCACTTTGTAATTCTGATCATGATGAACCATGGTTTGGGGAGATGACGGGTAAGAATTGTTTGCATTCCTGAGCTTCTCAGCGTCCTCACTAGAACTTGGATGGTCAGAGCCCCAAATGAGAGGCTCTCATGTAAGTAGTGGAAGGCACAAAGGGCAGATCAGGCAGGGCTCAGCTGTCTCTTCTTTCTGTGAGCTTTCTTTATCGCATCTAGCCACTAGTTCCCAGAGATGACTCCATGGGGAGTAAGTCATGGGGTAGTTTTTTATCTTCCTGTTCTGTAGGGGGTCTTAAGAGCTTCATGAACCAGAGATGTTATCTTATTTCTCAATTTAAGGGACTCCACAGACTTGATTTTCTTTTTCTCTTCAGCATACTTGCCTGGGATATTATTAGGTCTTCTGTTACCCTTGGGTCTGCAAATATAGTGTGTGTCCCCTGGATACACTATTGTTCTAACCAGAATGGAGCAAAGTAAGACATGGACCTCATTTGATCTGGACTCTGTATGTCGGTCAGTAAACTCAAAATCACAGGGACTCATCAGTTGACTCATATTGAACCATTCCTCAAATGTCTTTCACTTATACCATTTTTTTTTTTATTCAAACAGAAAGTCACAAAAATTTACTTCTACTATTTTCGTCCCGTTGTCATGCAGTTTTTTTTAAATAAACTTAAGTGTAAAATGATATCTTTTGTCCTTTTAAAATTTAATCTTGTTATACTTAACCTATGGTTCTAAGTTTGTGGAGACCCTTTTTTTGGAATTATCTCTAATATGTTAATTTTCCCTCCCAATTAATTTGTTATGTGCATTTTTGATAAGCGTGCCTTACCTGAGTCATTGATAAAAAAGGGTGACCAGGCTAGGATTAGAACAGATGGGAATGTCCAGACTTCTAGGAGTTCCAGAGTACTCCTTCGTAGTTGATACTGATCCATTTTGCTCTTCCATTTGGACCCAGCTGTCCTGAGTTACCAGATGGTGCTACTGCCAGTGCCTTCCTGTTTTATCCATAAGATCAAGAGAGATTTTTCTGAAGTCCAGATAAATTGTGTCCTGGAATTCTTTGATATATGTGTGTGCATATGTATGTGTTTATTTATGTGACACATAATATATATCATATGTAAATATATATTATATAAATATGTGTGCATATTATTTTTTAAACCCCCAGACTATTATTTATAGACCACTTACTATCTATTGCTGAGTGTGTTACATATATTATCTCCTTTATTCTCTACTATAATTCCATGTTAACTTTATTAAATAAAAGTAATGACTTTTTTAGCATGACTTTATTTAATCTCCAGTGATCAGTGCTTCCTTCTTTATGTCCTTGCTACTTTTTGTGTTTCATATACTCTGTTCTGGAGTTTTGCCTATGATATTGCTTATTTAATAAATACTTATTGAGCATTTGCTGTGTGTAAAGAAAACACTGCATTATAGCCTGTTGGAAGTTCAAAGATGAATAAGAAATGGTCCTTTTGCTCAGAAGAGCTTATATGTGATTTAAAGTATGAAGGCATAAACAATGGCTTAGTGGGGAGGGGGGGAAGGGAAATCAAGAAAACATACTAAAAGAGAGTCCTGAGTGTGAATGGAACGCTGAAACTAGCCCACCTACAAAGTTCTAAATGGAAATCTTTAGGAGACAGGTTCTAACATGTTACAACCTGTTTACAAAAATGGAAGGTATCCATTTGATTGATGGTTTTAAATCCTATCCCACACTTTGTTGGAGTGTCTGCTTGAGTTTGAGGGTGAGGAGAGGCAGACCTGAAAAAATGGTCCACTTTTGCAATCTTTCATTTTAAAAATATTATTAAAATATAGAGTATATGTTTTTTATATGTACAGTTTAAATGTGAGCATTCATGTATCCACCACCCAGCTTAATACAGAAGACATTACCATTAGCTTTGAAATATCCTATGTACCCTTGCCAATAATTGCGTTAATTTTAGAAAATAAATATATGTTAAATTGTAGAAGTAAAACAGTAACCGTGTGGCATATGTAGAACTTAGTAAGAAGGAAAAAATTGCTAATGTGGTTACTGTTTTGGTATAATTTCCTTTTTCGCTTGTATGTGTTTTCTACATTTTAATGTAGTTATAACTTTGTTATGCAAAATTAGCATTGTCTGATACTGTTAAAGTCTTCACAGTCACTTTTTAAATAAATAATACGTGTATGTATTGCAAATTCAAAAGGTACAAAAAGATGTACGGTGAAAAGCAAATCTTCCTCCTACGTTCTTTCTCTTTTCTTTCCCTAGAGCCAATCACTGTTGCCAGTTTGTGGATTATAGTCATTTCTTTTAATGGCTGCACAATTGTCCATCTAGTGCAGTGTTTCTCAGACTGCAGGTCATCATTAGTGGGATGGGGAATCAATCTAGTGGGGCTCTACAAGCTTTGCTTGTTTCCTTAATGAAATAGATTAGGGTAGAAAATGGCAGCGAGCATCACACATAGTAAAGATAAGTATTGTTTGCAGAAACTTTTTGGTTCAGTTTTGTATACATACACACGTGCACACACGCTCTCTCATACATGCACATTCTGTATTACTATATAAAATTTATTTTTTAGTATGGGTAGTGGTCAAAAAACACTTGACATTTACCAATTTAGTAATGACTCACATGGAGCTTGTTTCTAATTTTCATTATTATAAATAATGCTGGGAACATGCATTTTTTTCCCTCATACTTGGGCATTTTATTCTTAGGACAGCTTCCCAGAAATGAGGCCACTGAGTCACAGGATATGAGCATTTTAATTGATCTAGCCAAGATGCTTTCCAAAAGCTATATCCCATTTACTATTTAATAAATGCCATCTGTACTTGGTTCAGGATAGGTTATCTTTATTTCAATACAGACATTTTTTCTGTGCATTATATATGTGGCATATATATATATTTATTTATTTAACAAAATGGGATAATTACTTTTTCTCCAAGTAATATAAACTGAACACTGCCCATTTTACTAAATATTCTTCTACAGCTGTTCTTCTTATTCTGGGGAAGCTTTCCTTGGAGGTAGGGTTTGAAGGGTGGCCACTCTTGCTTCTCAAACTTGAGTCATTCTCACCCATGTTTATGATATGCACCATATATACTTTTATTTATTTATCTTTAAATTAGCTTTTATAAGACTTTTTATTTTTAAATAATTTTAGACTTGCAGAAAGTCTGCAAAGACAGTACAAAGTCCCCTAATCTAACATAACTATGGTATACTTATCAACTAAGAAATTAACGTTGGTATATTGTGAACTATAGCCTTAATTGTATTTCATTAGTCTTTCCCATTAAGGTCCTTTTTCTGTTCCAGGGTGGAATCCAGGATCCCACATTACATTTAGGTGTTGTGTCTTAGTCTCCTCCAGTCTATGGCAATTCTTCCATCTGTCCTTACCTTTTATGACCTTGAGACTTTTGAGGAGTACTGGGAAGGTATTTTATACAATGTCCCTCAAGTTGGTTTGTTTGATGTTTTCTCATAATTAGATTAAAGTTATGGATTTTTGGGAAGAACACCACAGAAGTGCAGTGCCCTTCTCATTGCTTCATGTCAGGGGTAAATGATGTCAGTGTATCTTATTACTAATAATGTTAACTTTGATCACTTGGTGAAGGTAATGTCTGCCAGGTTTCTCCACTGACAAGTTCCCTGTTTCTGCCTTTGTAATTAATATATATTCTGAGAGAGATACTTTGAGGTTGTGTAAGTATCCCATTTCTCTTTAAATGTTTACCCACTAATTTTAGCAAAACAAAACTAAAAGCAAACAAAAAACATATATACCTTCTTTAGCATTGGTCTACTCAATGACTTCAGTGAAAATGGAGTTAATAGCTGGTTATCTTTTTTTAAAAAATACACATTAAGATAAATACAAGAGCATTAAAAAAATTTTTAAATGTTCTTATACCACTTGTAATCATCTTGTATATATGTACCACACCTTGAAAACCTTGGACCACCCTGAGGTGCTAAGCACCAAATGGTTTAGGTTCTGTGGTGATATCGTTGATCCCTTATTTGTTAGATCGATTAGTTGGTTGGTTTCTTTAGTTCATATGTTAAAAATTTATTAATTGTACTCGGTACAGAACCCTAAACTAGGCTTCAGAGTTAAGACATAGGCTAGTAGGAGAAATGAGCTGGATAAGCCTTGGTGCACTAAAATATGAGCTAAATATCACTAAAATATGAGCACGGCAGATGCAGGAGTAGTAGACTGTCCCAGGGAGTACAGGGGGTGGAGGTAGAGAATCCAGTCCAACCTGGGAAAATAAGGGGAGACAGTATGGAGGAGGTGATATGGCTGGACCCACATTTCCCACAGCTTTGCGCAGATCTTATTCTAAGGGATACTCCTTTCTGAGGCTCAAGGTGTTTTCTTGGTTATATCATGGAAAAGCTGTTTGAGTGCACATTCCTCTTATTCCTCCATCTCCTTTTCCTTCGCTTTGCACCCTACCTGAAGCTTTAGTCATGACGGGTAAGATCTTGGTTGAGCTTGGAGTTCTGAGCCAAGTAAACATGAGAAGCCCATTCTGGAAGGGTAAATGGGGCTTCTAGAGGGGGTCTGGGATACTGCCTCCTTGGTCCAGTTGTTCCTGGCCCCAAGACTGTGTTTATGTGGCCCAGTGTTAAAATGCTTGGACTTAACAAGGGGCAGTGGTCAGGGGCCTGTGGATTTGAGAGAGTCCAGAAATTAGCCCATATATACACTCTATGACAGATACTCTGAGGGACTGGATCAAGGCACTGAGTACCTTGTGTCCTGGGGATCTGAACTTTGAGCCTCATATTGAGGGTTGTGAGCCAAGTGGAGGTGGACTGGGGCCGGAAGGCTGGCGCACAGAAGGAGAGTGTGCTCAACCCAGCATGAAGATGTCCAGTAGCCGCTTCACGACAGGGCAGTGGGATCTAGGATAATTATAGGCTGAGCCCACACTTTCTGAGTTCAGAGCCTCAGGGTTGGAGGGGAGTAGGTGGGAAAAGGGTCGGAGGCAGGTGGGATTAGGTCAGGAATAAGGACCTGGAAGAATTTCCTACCATAAAATGCCAGGACTTGAGCAAAGAATCGGTATTTCTCTGTTTTCCCAGGAAGGCTGTGAAGCAAAGTATGTGTAGCAGTGGCCAGCGCACTGGAGGTCCTGCCAGCTGTGGCTCCCAGGCAGAGGAGGGCTGGAATTGCCATCTGGAGGAACGCGTTTGTTTTGTTGATGCAAAGGCCCTGGTAGAGCCCATGAAGAGACTGCTTGATTGGCAGTAAGCAGATTGTCTTCCAAGAGAACTTCGTTAGATATTGCCAGTGCTTCTGCTTTGTAAAGGCTGCTTTGTCTCAGACTGATGGCTAGGAGTGAGTCCCTGGCAGAGCTGCAGTCTTCTTCCAGGCACTTCCCAGGCCATTTCCTAATTTCCCCACCCTGTGTTTGGTGCCTTTCTTCTCTTAGGCCAGCTGCTTTTAGGCAGGGAGTCTGAATCTCCCATCTTTTCCTCTAGGAAAGGTTGCCTTATGTGGTGATGGTCTTCTTCTATCTGATCCCGAGCAGATGACTCCAGAGCCCCATGGGGTTCTGCTGAAAGGATTAGATGGAGGCTCTGTAGCTCTTGAAACAAGATGTCTTTCTGCTGCTTTGGATTCATTCAGAAAGCAAGGGGACTAGGTGACTAGGATAGAACCACGGATCTGGGTGACTGCCAAAGAACAATGCAGTAGAACATTGAAGCTAGAAGGGACCATTGGAGAACAGCTAGTTCCAACAGCCCAATACCCCTCTCATTATATGCAGGAAAAAGCGGAGGCCCTGTGGGGGACAGGGACTTGCTCAGGATCTCACCGCCCTGTAACCAGGACCTGGACTCCAGTCTGATGACTCTTTTCTCTACTCCTGAATTTTTAGTTTTTCCCTTCTTAACCACATTGCCACTCAGAGGTAGAAAAGGAAAATTGTAAAGTCCTGAAGAGCTCTTGTGTAATTTTAAAGACTGCCTACTCACATGGCAACCAGAGCCCAGTGTAGGAAAATGGGCAGGACACATGGGTAGAACTGGGTGTCTTCAGTGGACATGCTGCTGGACCCCAGTCTGGTGGGCACTGGGAGCTAGGCTCCCTAGAGGCATCTGAAGTTATACTGCATCTCTTAGGCATTCTAGGATCCAGCCAGTAATATTGAGATAACAGCTTTCTTTTCTTGAATTCCAATGATCCCAAAGTAAGGAGTGACTTTAAAAGATTTATTCTGCTCCTGTGTTTTCAGATTTGGCATTTCAGTTTTTAAAGGGGCGAGAAAAGACTATAATCTCTTCTAGTGATCAAATCTAGAACCTAATGATCATATACACACATATATATTAAAAAATATATATATATATATAATTTTTTTTTCTTCTCTTGAGTTTGAGTGGATAGACTATGTAAGGCTATCCACTCAAATTCCCCCATCTAATGGAGGGGGCAGCTGTTTCTGTGGGTTTTTTTTTTAAAGAGTCTTTTAAAGTGTTTCATTTATTGAACACATTAATTGGTTGCCCACTCTGAATGAAATATGAAAGTAGATAGACTTCAAGGGGCTCACAACTGTGGGGGAGAGGGAGTGCAAGTAGCAGTGATAAAATGATATAAATACCATGATAAAGGCATCCTAAACTGCTGTGGGCTTGCAGAGTGGACAAACAGATCCTGCCAGGAGATCAAGAAATATTTCACAGAGGAGGTGATAACTGAGTTGGGCCTCGAAGGCCATTTGGTTTTGCTAGTTAGGGAAGGAGAGGCACTCAGAAAAAGGTAACAGTGTGAGCAGCTTGGGGGTAGAGGAGAAATGCAGTTTTCAGAGCACCAGCTGGCGTATGATGGTTGTGCCTGTAATGGAGTGGTGGTCGTGGGGGAGTGTGGCAGGAGAGGAAGCCAGAAGGGATTTCAGATTTTGGTGGCCATGTCTGTCACGGGAGGGGTTTGGGCTTAGGCACACTGATGTTGCTATTATTTAGGCCTTCGTTATTTTTCCCCCCAGACAGTAGTTTTCAGTTTCTTTTTAGTAATGGAAAAAAATTTTTTCAAACAATATTTACACCCATCTCCAAATTATAAAACATAAGATGACTTTTTAAAGTAAAAGTGTATTTTCTGTAAGCACAGTGACCTGCACAGTGGAGGTGAGAGAAAACATTTTTGTCCTTGAATGGAGCTGACCCGGGAGAGCCTTCTCATCTGTGGGCGTTGAGCCATTCCTGCATCCCACTTGGTTTGGCAGTGACACTGGTGCTGGAGTGCCTGTGAGTGGGCACTCTGGGACTGGGAAAGGCTGTAAAACCCTGGAGCGCGTCCCCGGAAGAGTGACCTTACGAGGAAAGTTCTGGGAAACAAACCACAGGGAGACTTTACAGGAATTTTTGGTTGAGCCCACAGGCCAGGCACATGAGAAAAAGACATGTAATTATAGTTTGTAAGTCTATGAAAAGATACAATGAGTGACGTGAAATGGCTGTTCTAAGTTTCTTCTTCCTGTTGGACAGGAAGAAAGGGGGTTTTATGCATTCATTCAGCAGATTTTTATTGTGTGCCAGCTATGAGCTGAGCCCTATACTAAATGCAGAGAATATGGTGGTTAGCAAAACTTTCAAGGTTCCTGCTCCTAAGGAACTCAGGGGGGGAAGCAAGTAATCGCACAAATGAGCAATTGCAGGTTATGGTAAGTGCCATGGAGGATGAGTCCTCATTTAGACTGGAGGATCGTGAAAGACTTCTCTGAGGAGGTGAGAGGCAAGTTGAGGCTAGGTGAGTAAGATTCAGCTGGGTGAAGACTAGGGTGTGGGGGAGTGTCCCAGGCAAGGGGAGCAGCCTGGAGAAGATCTGACACTTTGGGAAACTAAAAGGAGGCCTGTGTAGCTGGCACCCAGAGCGGGAGGGCAGGAAATGTGCTGAGAGGAGAGGAGGCTGGAGAAAGATCATGCTGGGCCTTATAGGTCCTGGTAAGAATTCAGATTTTATCCTAAATGCAGTGGGAAGCCATTGAAGTGTGCTAAGCAGGAAATGACATGGTTTGGTGTAAAAGGGTGATTCAGACAGCTCTGTGGAGAACGGAGGTGTGAGGGCAAGAGTGAAAGCTGGGGCAATTAGGAGGTTTGCGCAGTGGTTAAGGGGAAAGACTGGGGTGGCAATGGAGGTGCAGAAAAACGGACAGATAAAAGATAAATCTTGGAAGTAGAATTATTTGGAGTCGGTAAGTGGATTGGCTGCGGGGAGTGTGAGGTAGGGATGTGCAAGGATATCTCCTGGGTTTCTGGCTGAAGTCTGCATGTGGGCCTCCCAGCAGATACTAGACCACATACGGCTGTAAAAGCCCTATCCTTCCGGAAAGGTCAGGTAGGATTGATCTGAATCCAGCCTTGCAGAGGCAGCAGAAGGATTCAGCTGTCCTTTCGCTCTGCCCAGTTCAAGGAGCTTATACACAATAGCAGCACCCAAGCAGCGATTTCAGTTCTCCCACTAACGCGGCCCTTACTATGTCCCTACCTGGTCCCCCCAGGGGAGGGCCCTAAGGAACCGCTGTAACCCCGGTGTGCCACTAGGGGGAGCATGGCCTGCATTCTGTGTCTGGTCTGGAGGGCTTTTTGAAGTTCGCATTACTTTAGAGACTGACTTGTATCAGCTTTAGTACTCAACTTTGTCCCTTCATGCTGCTTAGAAGAATGCCTGACATATGGTAGGTGCTCAATAAACATTAGTTGGTATTAATATTATAACTGTGACTATTGTCTTATTGTAAAAATGAATGGGCATGACCTCTGCTTTCTCATCATGGGGACTGGGCAAGTGGAATGTGCATTTTGGGCATCAGGAGCAGAGCAGAGGGCTGCCTGTTGGGAATGGGATGGGGGAGAAGTTTAGTGATTTGATGGTATTGCCCTTGCTGTTTCATCTTGTCTTCCTTTGCAGATGGGGGTGGGGGACACTAGGGCCTATGAGGAATTCCTGAGTTGGTACTTGGGTCAGGGTATTGGGTTGGGTATTTCTAGTAGGTGGTTGAGTATACCCTCTTTGAAGCTCTGATTGCTTCACTGAAGCAAAAGTGCCCCCCACTTAGGATTTGTGCCATTCTGTTATTTCCTGTTGTATTTTGTGACACACCTCCTACCTTACCTCCTGACATATATTTACCTTTTAAACTTGACTGAATTAAAATCTTGTTTTAAGAAATTTGTGGTATATTGGACATTAGTGAAAAACACAGAAATCCTGCAAGGGATCTCAGCCTTAAAGATTCCATCAGAATCTCTCTAGCACGGTTTTAGGAAGCAACATTGAAAAATGTCTTCCTTGAGCCTGAGGGGCCTCTTCTTGGGGGCAAACCAACTGCCCCAGGTTTTTGTTTGTTTGTGGTGAAGAGCAGCTGAGATGAAGTTCTTAGCTCAGTGCCTGATTGAAGGAGAATGCTTTCACACACATCTTTTCATGCTCATCCCAGCCCTGTCACTTGCCCAGGGGATAGGTTTTATAGGTGGAAACTGGGAGGCTAGGTGATTTGCCCAGAGGCACATGGCTGCTGTGGAGCCTGGCGCTGCCTGATCTTCTGACCCCTGCTCTGTCTGGTGCTCTTGGAACTACTCTGCTTAATATACGGAAGAGGGTTGAAAGGCTTGGCTACTATTTCTAGATCTGTTATCTTCTGGTTCTGTGACCTGGGCCAAGTTATTTGGCCTCTCTTTTAGATTTTTTAAAAAATCTGTTAAATTAGTATGATAGTACCAATCCTAACTGTGGGTCTCTTGGGTTCAACAGATGAGCCAAGATTTGTAAGAGTACTTTGGAGAAGTGTAAGGTAATTTATAGCTATAGGGCAGGACTTTTTTCCTCTAATCTGTGCACCTGTATGTTTCACATCTCATAGAGGCTATCGTAGAGCCTTCAGGCTAAAAGATGATAGTAGGGCCTATTTGATCACGACTCAGAAGGAGTCTCTATCTTCCCCAGGGAACCCAGCCTTGTATCTCATAACTGGCTGTCAAAAAAACTGTTAGTTTGTAAGATCAGATGGCAGTGTACCTTAGAGGAAAGTACCAGACTAGGGGGCAGTGGACTGGTCTCTACTGTTAGTTCTTCGACTGCCAAACTGGCTTTGTGACTGTGGACTAGATATTTGATCCCTCTGAGCCTTAGTTTTCCCATCTATAAAATGGTGATAATGATATCTATCCAGTATACTTCAAAAGGTTTTGGGGATCGAACAAAATAGTGCATGTAAAAGAATATTACAAAGCAGAGGACTTCCCTGGTGGTCCAGTGGATAAGACTCCGTGCTCCCAGTTTAGGGGGCCCGGGTTTGACCCCTGGTCAGGGAACTAGATCCCACATGCCACAACTAAGACCCGGCACAGCCAAATAAATAAATATTTAAAAAAATATATTACAAAGCAGAAATATGCATCGGGGGATTACGCTTAGAGGGCCTGCTGTGTCCCAGGCACTGTGCTAGCTCTTTAACAGCACTGATATTATTTCTGGCCATGACGACAGCTCACAGAAAGCCTGGGCTTTAGGCTGTATTTGTATCACATTTGTTGCTTGGGCTGTGACTCTGACTTGCCCAGGACACTTACTGGACCTGACCTGGTGTCTTTCCTCTCCATTGCAGGAAGATGAGAGACTGCTTTGGCACCAGCACTAGTACCATGAGTCCCTGCACTGGTTAAAGCCATCACCACGGCCTGGGCAGGCAGCAAGGTAAGAAGAGAGGCCAGTCCAGGCGAGCTCCAGGGAGGTGAATGCATTTCCGCCTCAGCTGCTGCCGGGGAAAATCCCAAGCGCACAAACAAGTCGAGGCAGTGCATCTGGGTCCTCCTACCCTCCCCTCACTCCAGGACCCAGAGGAAGGGCTTGCTTCCCCTCCAAGTGTTCCAGCTAGCTCCCTCCCCCCCTGACCAGGACTCTTCCAAGTTATAAAAAAATGAGACACTGGTGGGGAGCAGAACAAGTCCACTCACTGTCTTCTCCCTTCTCCCCTCTGAGCTGTTGAAGCGAGTTCCCAGGAGCAGCCCAGAGCCCTTGTCTGACTGGGAGGGAGGTAGGAGGAGTGGAATGCGTGCAGAGACCGAGCTGATCAAAAGACAGTGCTGTTTCGTGAAAGCCTCCCAGAACTGAGGGAGAGAGAGGGAGACAGCGAGGGAGGGGTCGGGGGAGAGAAAGGGAGGGAGAGGGAGAAAGGGAGGGAGGGAGGGAGAGATCGGGAGCGAGCGCTGGCGAGAACAGGGTCTCCATGACGACTGGCCTGGCCGGCCAGCAGTGCTCCGCTCATTTGGCTGGAAGGAGCGCCACGAAAGGTCAGAGGAAGGAGCCGTGGGAAGCTCGCAGCAGGTATCCGAGCCGGAGCGAGTGGATTTGGGGGCCCTGGGCTCCCTAACAGACTGTGGTGTGAGCCAAACTGTTGAGAATGGAGTGGGCAGGAAAGCACCGGGACTTTCAGGTAAGGTCAGCTCCGGGCTTGGATTGTTTTTCCTCCTTTCCTGGCCAGTCTTGGGCTGTTTTCTGGGAGGCAGGCAAGTGTCTGTACTCTGTGCTCGGGGTTTGGGGCTCAGGAATGATGTCATGCTCCAACAGTTGGATTCTATTAGCTTAAGGAGGAGGGAAACAGCCAATTTTCTTGACTTTGCAGATCTAGCTGATCTCACTCTTACTGAACCTGAGGTGTTTAGACTTCACTATAGGAATCATCATCTCACTTTTATTTAGCACAAAGTCTCAGGATATTTTACAGGAAGGGTCTTTTATGTAGAAAAATGAGTTATCATCACTCCAGCATTGTGTTTGTAGTTCTTACGTGGAAACTCCAGTGTCTTTTGAGTGGCTTGGTTTGTTCTAGTGAACACTGTCTGTTTTGTCTCTTGGTGCTGCTATGTCTGACCTAATGAAAAAAAAAAAAGCTAATTAACTCAGCTGGGAGCCTGTGGTGAGCTCCAAGTCTCTCCGGAGTAGTTATTAGGACAGAGGGACTGTCCTAGGGATATCTGAACCGGGGTCGGTCTCTCTCTCTGGCCCCCAGGTAGCTTGGTAAGAAGCAAGCTGTCCTCCTTCATTAATAAAGTCCATCACAGGCTTTCCTTAGAAAATACATGGGGTGGAGGCAGGTGGTGTCTGGGGGCTGGGGGACCTGCAAAGAGGTTTTTCTTATCCAGATATCTCAGAGTGAGCTGCTGCTAAGAGCTAGGTTACCTGAGGAGACATGAAGTGCTGTGGTTGTGCTGAATGGATTCCTTGGTTAATATTTTAACCAACTCTCAGGGCATGCAGTGTCCATGCCGCACGCCCCTTCTACACTGTCCTGTGTTTCGGTAAAACTTGTTCTGACCTAGAGGACTAGTGTGTGGTGAACTCATTGTGGCCTAGGAGAGGAGACTGTTCCAGAAAGGCACTTTCATAGGTGATGAGGTAGCTAAGGTTGTCAGTGATCTTATCAGGAGGGTTAACGCAGTGGACACTTCCTGCAGTGGAGACCCATCGGGATGTGCTTCCACTTCAGCCATGTTATATCTTAAACTTACTGCTGGGCCTCAGGAAACTTGGTGGGTGCCTTTGGTTTCTCTGTGGGATGAGGGAACAGCTGCCATCCTGGCTCTTTGGTTTTTCTTCTTGAACTTTCTGAACAGAATGTCTTTTGTACTCTGGCAAACAATGAGGGGGGCCTTCTGATTAACTTTGGGTCAGCTTGCCAATGAAAGCACTGGCCATGTCTCCAAGCGGGCTCCCTGAATGTGGACATGTGTACATCATTGTTGTGGCCCGAGGCTCCATAAGGGTGAACTCCATGGCCCTGGACCTCAGACGGGCCGCTTCTAAAGTGATGCCTCCTTTCACTGCACTCCAGGGCTCCTCTGCTTGGTTGACACCTCGATTAACTGGGGGGATGTGGCATGGCGCTGTTGGCTGGGACTCAGGTTGGGGGATGTGAAGAGGAGGCCTCTCTGAGTCAGTGGCCCCTTCGGCGGACGGCGCAAATCCAGGATCTCAGTTCTCCTCTACTCGTGTGGATGTGTTTGGGCAGCTCCTCCAATTTTATGGCCCCCGCACATGTGAAGAGGGCTAGCGGATGATCTTTCTTTTGGTGTAGCAGAATGAATAATGGATTTGGGTTTAGGAGACGTGAACCATGGCCAGGTTCTGCTACTTACCATAAAGGTAGCCATGGGCAAGACCCTCAACCTCTACGACCTTCAGATTTATTGGCTGTGAAATGGGGATAATGATAATAGCTCCTTCATAGGACTGTTGCGGGGAGCAAATGAAATAATTTCCATGAAAGTAGTTTTAAACAAGTCAAGTCCTATATGATGTAAGATGTTATGAATTGACACTTGACGGATGGTCCCTCTCTCTTCTGGAAAGTCACTTTGTTCTGGTTTTCCCATTTATAAAGTCCCTTCTTCTCTTTTGCATTTATAAATAAAAATGAGAAAATCCTTTTAAAACTTCTTCAAGATGTGAAAAGAAACAAATAGTGCTTTCTTTGGGTTGGGAAGTTTAGTGATGTTCACTGTAGACTTTGAGCCATAAATGATCCTTCAGAGATGAAGCTTTCCTTGGGTCACCTGACTCACATGTTTTAGTATGGAGGAGAGGGATTCCAAGAGACCCTTTGCTTTTCCCACAGCTGCCTGGCGCTTACGGAGTCATAGATTTTAGAAGCTGGAAGAGAGGCTACTGGTTGCCAGGGCTGTTTCCCTCATCCTGTTAGGTTCTGCTGGGGAAACTGTTTCGAGTGAGCAGGGAGGCCTTTCTCCTCTGTTTTGGGTTTGAAAGGCAGGGTTCTAACTGGCAGGAAGTGTTATTGCTCTGAAAGGTCCTTGGGGGCTAGGCAGCTCTCTTAGGAACCTGTGGCTACAGCTTAGAGGGAAATAAGAAAGAAACAAGGAAGTGGGAATTCCAAGGGCAGAGATACTCGATATGCCATGGGACTGTGCAAGGAACAGAATAGCAGGGGAGTGGAGCCTCTGGGCAAGGGCGTCCCAGCTCTGTCCTCAGAGACTCCGGGAGACTCCTGGCATACTAGGTGGGAACACGAGGAGGGGCCGGCACCCCACCTGCAGCCGCAGCTTTTGTTGTAGGGCAAGGGCACACCTGCCAGCCAGGCCCTGGAGTAGTGCCTTGGAAGAAGCCCCTGAACAGACAGACTTTTTTTTTTTTTTTTTTTTTAAATAACGGAGCCTTTTTTCCAGGTGAATCTTGTCACAGCAGCCTCTCCAGCCTGAGGGGAAGCTGTCCACAGCTTAGCTTGGGGCTGCAGCTGTTCCCCACTCCTTGTCAGTCCAGTTTCCCAGAGCTGAGTCACAAATCGGATCCCTCCATGTTCCTTAAGGATGAAAAAGTAACATTCCTGTTCTTACTCCCTCTCTCCCCCTTCCTTTACTCCTCTTCCTGCACTTTCTCCCCCTGGGCTCCTTCTCTCTGTAAAATTAGAATAATCAGTTATCCAGGGAAGTTGCAATTCTGAAATACTTTGGAGGACAGGCCAAGGCCGTCCTCAGTTCTGCTGGCTCTGCCCCTGTCCCTGGAATGCAGGGCTTGGGTGTACCATTTGGACGGGCACCACAACTCCAGATATCACAGCCACACTGCTGGCCCGGGACTAAGAGAGGCTGCGCCCCGTCCCCACCTCACCTGATTCTAAGGACTACTTCCGGGAGATAGGAACCTGAGAGAGGTAGAGGGTCCGAGTCCTGGGCTGTCCAAAGCACCTCCCTGCAGGCTGGCAGGACTGAGAGGCTGAGAGCATGTCATCCTGTTGCTTCTCTTAGCTGTTACCTGTCACTGCCCTGGAGACCCCTGATTTCTCATGTTGGGTCCAAGAGAGTTTGCTGAGGCAGCCAAGCAAAGGGAACGTGTGTGTGGAGCCTGGGGGAGGCTGGGCAGCAGCCCTGCACGGCTTTGGCTTGTCTTCCTTCTGTCCCTCCACCTTAGCTTGGGAGAGCAGGCTGTAGGGAGGGGGCCTCGCAGGAACCATGCGAAAGTGGAAAAGGGGCCAGGAGGGCATGGAAGAAAAAAAAATGACCACCTGGCATGGTCTGCAGAGAGTTCTCTTTCTGTGGGAAAACTTGCACGAGTGTGTGGCTTCTTCTGGGGGTGGGGAGGGAGACTGTGCATCTCTTTTATGCTGGGGAGAAGCTGCTCTGTGCACCTGTCCCAATAGGTGGGTGGGGTGAAATGCTGGGTGTATCCATCTGAGGGGAACATGCCATGTGATATTGTCCGATAGAAAACATCCAGGGTCTCTGCTTCTAGCCATGGGCCCTAGAAAACTGGCCTGCATGTGTATGTGTGTGTTGAGGGGAGAGGAAGATGCTGAATGAGTCTAGACTACCTTATTGAAGGATTTCTCCAAAGATCCCTTCTCATTTTTTTTGGCTCAGGTATACTGCTGTTGAGGGGCTGTTGAAATGATCACAATACTCTTCTCTGAAAACTGCCTGAATCTTAGATTGCACTGTCTCTATAAAGGGTGAATTATATGCAATCAGGATATGAAGCCTTCTTAACCAAAGCTGACCTGTTCCTAAGAGTTTGTCATGAAACCACCTGTTTCTCAAAGATCCAGACTCTTTTTCTGTGTGACTTGTCACTGAAGGGATTTGTATGTGAGCTGGAGATTGGCTAATAGGAAGCATCACAGTGGATGAAGGACTATTTGAACCTGGGAAAAAGGAGATAAACATAGGGTTATGGGAGATAAGATCTGAAGCAGTAGGAAGATTACTAGAAGGAACAGGAGAGAGGCCCTGGGAGGGGGATTGAGGAGAGGGTAGTTCTCAGGGACAGGAAGGGTGAAAAAGGGTGTACCTGGGCTGACCTAGGAGGCCTTTGTGATACAGCAGAATGCTGGCCCGCCCCCAGGGGCTCAAAGAGACAGTGTTGTGTAGGTCCTAACAAGCACTGGGAGGGCAGGAGTGGGTGGGGGCGGCTGGCACTGCGGTCAACACCCCTGTTCATTTGCTCTTTGGGCTCAGAGACATCTCTGGTGCCCATATGTTCTCTTGGTCTGTTTACCCATTTAGTCAGTGAATACAGAGGGTCTGGGCCAAGAGCTGGGGAGGATCTAAAAAAGTATCAAGTGTGGGATTTATCCCATATATATATTGTATTACTTGTTGTAGTATAGTTATTTCCTCCCCAGTGTGAGCCTCTGTCCATGTGACTGAGAAGAAACACAGACCTACTGAAGTTTTAGGTTTTGATGGTAGGGTTAATGGCTATCTCATGCTTTAGACTGGGAAAAAGGAAGAGGGTCCGACTCTTAGACTCTGATTTGAAGCACTGTTTGAGTAATGGGAGAGAGCCCACTAAAGGACTAGAAATAGGAGGAGGGTGTTCGAGGCTTCTCTGACAGTGTCTGACCATGGTGTGTGTGTGCAGGGGGTGGGGAACGGGAAAAGGGAAATGGGAAAATTGGAAAGAAAACTATAAAGTCAGCTAGTTTCTAGAACTCTTTAGCTTTGTTTGAGGAACTGATTTTGGTATGTTCATTCATGCCTTGGAACACAGGCTCCCTTATGGAGTTCTGACAACTGAGTTTTATAGATTGCTTTTAAGTGAGTCAACCTGTAATGTGTTTGTTCAACTCTCAGTGACTATTAGATATTCAGTGAGTGTATGGTGCTGCCTTAGAGCAGCTCTGATGGAACTATTTGCACATAATGAGAGTATCTTACATGCAGTGTAGTGAAGTGATTAAGGGCTGCAACTCAGGGGTCATATAAACATAGGTTTAGAATCTGACATTACTCTTTACTAGCTGTGTGACCTTGGGTAATTTATCTAATCTCTCTGAGTCCCAGTTTTCTGTGAGGCATCTGTAAAATGGGTATAATAATAACTCTTAGCTTGTTACAGTTGTGGTGAGGATTGAATGAAATGATACACGTAAAGCTCTCAGCCCAGTGCCTGGCACACAGTAAATGTTCAGTGCTTTCCATTATTATTATCAACTTGGAGCAGCTCTTTGAAGAGAGTAAGGCTGGAACCTCTTAATCAGGTTGGGGTTACTATGCTAGGAAAGTCAAATCATATTCTTCTTTTAGAAGGAGTGTATACTTTGTACTTTATTCATCTCTCTGTCAAGACCCCAGGAGAGTTTCTGATGTGGTCCTTCTCAACCCAGCTTCATAGGCTCAGCTCTACCCTCTTGTAGGATGCTTACCCTTCATAGTCATGGGAGTCCAGAACTGCTTCTTGCTTGCCCCTTTCCTACAGGCTGGCCCAGGTAGGACCTTGAGGGCCTCCTTAACACAGCATTGGAGGCCCTTCCCAAGCTGCTCTCAGTGCTCTGGACACTGGCTACCCTAGCACTCCTCACCTCTGCTTCCATGAATTCTATCCTGTATCCTTCAAGACCCAGCTTAGAACATAGGCTTTGCAGCCAGCTCTGGAGGTTCATAGTCTGGCGCTTCCTCTTACTATCTGTGGACCACTGGAGTTAACCTTTGTAAACCTTAGTGTCTTTATCTGTAAATTGGGAGTAATATTACCCATCTTAAAGATCTGTTGCAGGGGTTAAATGAGATAATTTACATAAAGCACTTAGCTTAGTTTCTGGCACACATACGCTCTCAAAAAATGCTAGCTGTTGGGGCTTCCCTGGTGGCGCAGTGGTTGGGAGTCTGCCTGCTGATTCAGGGGACACGGGTTCGTGCCCTGATCCGGGAAAATCCCGCATGCCGCAGAGAGGCTGGGCCCGTGAGCCATGGCTGCTGAGCCTGCACGTCCGGAGTCTGTGTTCCGCGACGGGAGAGGCCACAACGGTGAGAGGCCCGCGTACCGCAAAAAAAAAAAAAAAAAATGCTAGCTGCTTCTGCTGTTAGAGATCTCTCCCTCCTATGAACTTCTCTGCCCACACACAGGAGTAGAAAGAGCCCTGGCCAGGTAGTAAGCAGATCTGAGCTTTAGTCCTGGCTCTAGCTATGACTTGCTGGGTGACTTTGGGGAAGTAACTTGGCTTCTCTAGGCTTCAGTTTCCTCTTCCAGGAAGTGGGAGGTCTGGACTGAGTGTTTTCGTTGACCTTCTGACTTGACTCTTGATATGCATTATCTTATCTTTCCAACTAGATTTCCCTAAAGTCCTATGAAGCTAAGTAAAATATTTGATACATTTTATTTCCTCAGACTGACCAACATACTTAATTTATGCTTAAAAACATATTTGGGTAACTTTTTTTTTTAACCCCATCAGCTGGATTCTAGGAAGCATTTTGCCTTGGTTCGCATAACTTGGAGACTGGGAACTTGTTCTCAGCTGCATAGGGCTTGGTTGCAACAACTTGCGGAGAGGCTCTAGCCCTTAGTAAGTTAGAAGGTCTCCCAGGTCATTAAGAAAGGAGGTGGTGGTTTCACTTAGTGCCTCTGGAAAAATTTTGGTCAACACATGTTTGGAGTACTCATTTGTTCTGCTGTAAAGACTTAGACCAGCTCTGTGAATAAATGCGGCCAACACTGTTTCCTTCTCTCAGTGGAGAAAACTGGCAGTGTTTTTTGACAGACCCTCTCTCCTTTAGAGTCTGGAGTGAGCCAGTTGTGCTCAGAGACAAACCTGTGTGTTAAGGGAAGAGCCATCCAATGAAAGAGTGATGTCTAGAGCCTGGTCGGGCTGTCGGGGTTCACATTCTGGCTCTGCCACATCCCAGCTCTGTCGCCTTGGGTAATGTACTTAGCCTCCCATGCCCCAGTCCCTCTTCTATAGAATGGAAGTGGTAATAGTACTATTTCATAGGGTCGTGGTGAGGCCTAAATGTCAAGTGCTGAGAATAGCACCTCGTATCTAGCACTTTATGCAATGTGAGCCATTATAGTTATATTTATTATTCCCTTGTAAGCCAAGCAGACTTTGTTTCTGAGTGGCTAGTCTGTCTGTCCAGTTTGTTCTGCTGAGAAATGTGAGGCGCTATCCCCTTCCTCCATGTCTTGGACAGATATCTAGTATCGGCAGGGCAGTAGTAAGTGACCCCTGTCAGTACAGAGGTCATAGCTCTTGTACCTTGCTTTTGTAAAGAATTATGTAAACCAGAGCGGGAATCTGGCGGAACAAAGGAGCATCTAGGTTGAAAGGACCCTCTCTGATGAGTAATGCATGTTCTGTGGCAGAGCCCTGAGCAAAAGAGCAAGAAGGGAAGTGGGCTGAGGGAGAGTGTAAATTCAGGGGCAGAGAGAGCTAGGGAACGAAGAGTGGTGACTATCCCCAGGCAAATGGTTGTGGCTAAGACAGTGAGGTGTATAAGAAGCTCCTGGCACTTTATCTTCCAGGAGACACGTTGCCTCCACAGCCCCAGGTGAGACTTGCCCCCCACAGTGAACACTGAGACCAGTCCCGGAGGAGCGGTGGATTGGGACGGGGAGGTTCTAACCTGTTCCTCACAAGAAGGAGTAGTACCGAATAGCTTGGTGCATCTTATCTACAAGTGTAATTATAAAGAGATTTCCTTGTTCAACTGCAAGAAACAGGAACTTTTGCTGCCGTATTTAGCAGCATGTTTTAAGTCCCTCAAATCTCCTTTGAGTGCTACCAAAGCTCTCAGCTTTGTTGTTATCTCTTGTTGAGCTAGAGTCTGGGAAGGTCATATCAACAGTGCCAATTTATGGGCCTGCTGAACCCAGGCTGGCCTAGGGCAGAATGGGGAGTTCCTGGGAGTAGGTGCTTCACAGATTTTCCCTTTGAATGAGCCTGTTTATAATTTAAGGTTCCTTTTGCTTTAGAAGACCAAACTCTGTGGATTAGGGTCAAACATTTTATTTCTTCCGCAGCTTTGCTTCTGTAGGCTCCCAGAGGCAGGAGCTCAGTCTCTACAGTAGCTCCCTGTACAATCAGGAGGCGCTCAGCCTTGATGGTACTTTCAGCTACCAGCATTATGCCTCACACTCCTCGCTGGAGGTGAGTTTACTTGGCACAGAGTTATGTCAGACTCCCCTACCTCATTTAGTTTATTAGCAATTTTTGACCTATCGTGTGTTCTGAGGGAGTGATTAAAAGAAGTGAAGGGCTTCCCTAGTGGAGCAGTGGTTAAGAATCCGCCTGCCAATGCAGGGGACACGAGTTCAAGCCCTGGGCCGGGAAGATCCCACATGCCGTGGAGCAACTGAGCCCGTGCGCCACAACTACTGAGGCCCTCACGCCTAGAGCCCGTGCCCCACAACGAGAGAAGCCACCGCAATGAGAAGCCCGCGCACCACAGTGAAGACCCAATACAGCCAAAAAAAAGAAGTGAAGACCACAGTGTGCAGAAACCACACGTGGGGCCTTGTACTTATTTGTAGGGATCTAAGAATAAGAAGGTCAGACCCATGTGTACCTATACTTTGTCACTTGGCAAATGGATGCAAATAGGGAAAGGAAATTAAAGAACCTGACTGACCCTGGCACCTATAAAGAAGTGTGGTATTTGAATGCAAAAGGAAAGTACCTGGGGTGGCGGAGTTGAACTTGGCAATGTCAGTGACTTTGGTTTGCAGTCTGTGACTTCACTAACTCAGAGAACTGAGACTTTGGAATCTAGAAAGGAAAGAGAGCACTGAAGTTTATTTTCTTTGCCCCCCTCTAACCCCCAGATTTACTCACCCCTTTGGGTTCCAACATAAGTGGAAATGCCAGATAAATTGCTGTTTTTGAAATGGAGTGGGCAGCACTGTCCTCTGTGGGACCCGGTCTCTCTGGATTGTGAGTCATCACTGCTGCTCAGGATTGGGTTACCGCTCAACTGTGCTGGGAGAGCCAGCTGTGAGGATACTGGTGGTAAGAAGGGCGGTGGGTTTTCTTAACGCTGAGTAAGTGCCCAAAGGGAAGTGGCAGGGGTCAAATTAAAAAGAAAACAATGAGGAACAACTGGAAAATTTTGTTGTATTTAAATCTCATTAAATAGAAGTAGAAAAGCTTCTTCTTTTTTTTTTTTTTTAAATTTCAAAACCCACATCTGTTTGGTAAACCCAGGTGGGTTTCAAAAGCAATGCCATCCAGACTCCTTTTCATCTGAAAAATACCCAAGGTCACATGTCTCCATAGCTTTGCTGGAAGAATTTGAGCCCTGGGAAGCTGTAGAAACTAAAGGAGAAAACCATGGAGTTACGTGTATTTTATCACAATAAGAAAAGTTAGTGGGGAGAAAAAGAAAGCTGTGGAGATTGCAACACTTATGACATCGTCCTGGCCCCGATAGCGGTTATTGTCAGTGGGGGAGTTGGGATGATTTATCCATTTGTGTTCCCTAAGGGTTTATTTCTCCCCAGCCCTTTCTCTTAATTTACATTCTTTCCTTGAGATCCCACTGGGGGGGCAGGGAGGGTGTCCAACTCTGCCTCTCTTGTTTAGAAACTTTTTATTTATTCATTCATTCAGTACATCTTTTTTTTTTTTTTGCGGTACATGTTATGGCCTCTCCCGTTGCGGAGCACAGGCTCCGGACGCGCAGGCTCAGCGGCCATGGCTCACGGGCCCAGCTGCTCCGCGGCATGTGGGATCTTCCCGGACCGGGGCATGAACCCGCGTCCCCTGCATCGGCAGGCGGACTCTCAACCACTGCGCCACCAGGGAAGCCCCAGTACATCTTTATTGAGTAGCCATCCTGTTCTAGGCACAGTTCTCTATGCTGGGGATGTAGATGCTAACACAGCAAAGTCCTTGTGCCATGGGGGGGCAGTAAGTAAAAAATCACACAAATCAATAAATGAGATAAAGATAGTGATATGAGCCATGAAGGAAATAATGGTGATATAAAAGAGAGAGAAACAGGAACTTTAAAAAAAATTATTTATTTATTTATTTATTTAGTGTGTGTATTTTTGGCTGCGTTGGGTGTTTGTTGCTGCACCCAGGCTTTCTCTAGTTGCGGCGAGTGGGGGCTGCTCTTCGTTGTGGTGTGCTGGCTTCTCCTGGCAGTGGCTTCTCTTGTTGCGGAGCACGTGCTCCAGTAGCTGTGGCATGCGGGTTCAGTAGTTGTGACTCGTAGGCTCTAGAGTGCAGGCTCAATAGTTGTGGTGCACGGGCTTAGTTGCTCTGCGGCATGTGGGATCTTCCTAGACCAGGGTTCGAACCTGTGTCCCCTGTGTTGGTAGGTGGATTCTTGACCACTGTGGCACCAGGGAAGCCTGAGAAACAGGAACTTGATAGCTATTTTCAAAAGAGAAGTTAGAGGAGACCTCTCTGAGAAGATGACATTTGAGCTGCAAGTTCAAGGGTGAGAAGAAGCTGTGAATGTGAAGATTTGGGGAAAGTACATTCCTGGAAGAGGGAACAGCAAGGCAAAGCCCCTGAGGTAGGAAAGAGCTTGGCATGTTGAGAGAACAGAAAGTCGTCATTGTTAGAATATAGGGGGCAGGTGGATGTAGGGGGGTATAAGATGGTAGAGGCTAGTTCAGGTAGAGCCTTTTGGCCATGGTAAGGAGTTTGGAAAACCAGTATGAGGGGTCTATATTCTAGGTGTGGCACAACTAGGGATAAAGTGTCAAAATATGGGGAAATAGAAGGGAGCTGGAATGGGGATAGACACATAAATGATTAGCTAAAGGAAGTTGAATAAATATAATTCAATTCTGCATAATTCTTGGGATCAATATGTGTTTTAAAAATTTCTGTAGATTTTAGATTTGTGGTATATCATTAGTAGAATGAATGCTTACTCTATTCTAGACATTGTGTTTTACTAGGCGTTTTCACTTGCATCATTTTAGCAAATTCTCACAACAATCCATGAACGAATTTGTTGATATTCTCCTGTCTACAGCTGAGGAACTCAGACTGGCTAACTTGGTTAAAATCCAAATCTAAGTCTGTATGATTCCAAAGCATGTGCTCTTTCTATATCCCCACTCTGATTGATGCCACCTCCTCTTAGTTATCCAAAATAGTTAATGAGCATTTTTTTCCTGAATTGTTAAGTGTTGTTTACTGTCATGTTCTCCTTTCTGTCCATTGGAAGCTAGGATAGATTTTGGATGTTTGTGGGGTGGAGTGAGGTTTTTTTTTCCATCTTTTTCTGAAAGGAGTACCAGGTTAAATATTGAGACTACCAGTGCATATCAAAACCTGGAGAGGGTGGGGTGTGTGACAAGACTTGGAAACAGCCTGAATCACCTCTCTTTACCTGGGTAGGAAGAGTGATCTTTCTGATCAGTACTCCACAAGTAGCTCATTAGATGTCCTATTATGATCCCCCCTATTTTGTAGTAAGAAGATGGAATTTGGTTTTGGAAAATTTAAGTAATTTGTCAGTAAACTAGCATTTGTAAGTAAACTCTGATTTTCTAGTTCACAGGTCTCTTTTTTTTTTTTTTTTTTTTTTGCGGTACGCGGGCCTCTCACTGCCGTGGCCTCTCCCGTCGCGGAGCACAGGCCCCAGACGCACAGGCCCAGCGGCCACAGCTCACGGGCCCAGCTGCTCCGTGGCACGCGGGATCCTCCCAGACCGGGGCACGAACCCGCGTCCCCTGCATCGGCAGGCGGACCCTCAACTGCTGCGCCACCAGGGAAGCCCCACAGGTCTCTTTTAGAGTCTTCAAGTTTGCTGGCAATGTTTGAGGAAAGAAATTTGTTAGGCCATAACTTTCACTTGCTGGGAATTGAACATTGACTAGTTTCTGTTGGTAGACACTTCTTTTTCAAGGGACTTATCCTGTTTTGGATTCTATAAATCAAGGGTGAGGATTCTGAAATGAAAATGTATAGGGTGTTTATAAACTTTCAGTCCTTGGTGTTCATGAGATCTGTGTTCAGCCTGGTTCACCAGCTAGATGGAATAGTTTGTGAAGGGCAGAGCAGGGTGAGATTGAATTTCAGATGTAACATGGATTCCTGACACATAGAGGAATTTCTTTTTTAAGTAATGGGATTCTGCTTTCCTGTTTCCCCTATCCCTGTCTGTTTTAGTAACTACTTTGCTTCTGAAGGAAAAGCTCTGTGGTTAGGAAAGACTCCTTGAGAGAATGCTTTTATCTCCAGCACCTCTTCACTGAGCCCGCACCTACCATGAGCAGCGACACACAGATGAGCTAGCGGGAGGCTGAAAAGATTGGTGGAGGTCAGAACTTGAAGTGTTTGAACCCCCCAGGAATTGGGGAATCGTTGTTCTTCTGAAAGCAGGAAAGGAACACAACTGGGTTTAGTTGGTAGAAAAGAAACCTATGAGACCATGTGGAAGATAGAATTGGAGTGGGAAGAAACTTGTCTGTCTTATTGGGTGTAACTAGAGAGGTAATATTCCAGTTCCCCAAAATTCATTTAAAGCAGACTGTAAGGGAAGTCTGGATGGTGGGGAGGGAGGGTCTGTGCTCCAGATGACAGAGCTCTCTAGGGCCTTAGAGCAGTGGTGTTCAGACGTGAGCTGCCCCCAGCTCACCTGGAAATCTTGTTTCTAGTTCAGTAGGTCTGAAGTGGGGCCTGAGAATTTGCATTTTCAACAGGTTTCTAAGTTGCTGCTGCGGCCACTGGAGGTTAGGAACCACTGCTTAACAGGCTCAGCAGCTGAGGTTCAAGTGAGGGTGAGAGGGCCAGATGTTAACTGGTGTGCCTTCTTCATTCACTTAGAATTTCATGTCTACACTTTAGAATCTCTTGGGTCACTAACCCCATCACATCAACAAAGCCTGGTCAAGGTTCGTGCCCCCTATCCCTAGGACTCTTCTCACAATATTCCTGTCACCTCTGCATGAGGTTTTCAGCTGTGTGCTTGTCTCTAAACAGCTGTTGACTGTTTTTTGGAAAATGCCTGTCCTGGGCACGTGATTCTTTTCGGATAGGTGACCTTAATGGCAGGATAAGCTCTCCCCTGCCCTTCAGCACAGCTACCTGGTTGGCAGGACTGTTTCGGGGACTGCACGCAGGCTCAGCGTTGAGTGTGTTCTGTTGATTAGCCAAGTTTACACAGGACATGCCTGGGAGATTATCTCTTTAGCCCGGGAGTTGAATTTCAAGGGCAAAGTCCACAGTTGGCAGCTGATAGGCTGAGAACACCTGGACAGGGGATTTCACTTGGCTTTCACCTAGCCAGGCCTCAGTGCCTCTTCCCACAGAGGTCAGGTTTTTTGCTTGTCTGCTGCCCAAGCAGGTAACTTTGGGATGCTTCTCCCAGAGCACCATGGCTCCAGGCACTGCCCCTGGCTATCTCCTCAAGGACCTGTGACTTCAGGTGAGACATTAGACTTATTAGATACAAGCTGCCTTCTCTTCTGTGGAGTTCTCATTTCTTGATTCCCTGTGCTTGCTTCTCCCCTTGAGGGAGGATCTTCATCTCTCCTTCGTGGTCAGTGACTCTTAGATTTGCCCCAGGGCTTTTCTTTTCTTAGTTACCGTCGTTAGTCCAGAATTCTGCTTCAGTGTGGGAAGGGATATTAAAGGTTACCTGATTTACCTCTGCCCAACCTTTTTCATATCCCTGCACCCACAGAAAATGATGATTTTTGTAAGGTGCACTGGGATAAAAGGAGGAGGCTGCTGGTAACCCTGAGCTCTGGTGCTACCCCAGGGGTTGATGGAGTCTGCACAGCTGTAACCCATCCTTGGCATACTGATTGGGAACTCTGATCCGGTCCTAGGTGCATTAGAGCATAGCGGTGAGAAAACTGAGTGCCCAGGGTGGCAGAGCTAGGACTGGACTCAGATCTTTTCACTGCTGCTGATTCAGGGCATTGCTGTATACACAACACAAGTACTGTGAGGTGTTACAGTTTCAGACTAGCAAGCACGCATGAAACTGTCTCAGGCTAATTTTTGTTTAAGATTGTTTTCCTTTTTTTTTTTTTTGTAACAAAAGCAATACATTTGTCCTAAAAACTTTTACAAAATAGAAAAATATATAAGTCTGAATAGGAACCTATCCTGTAAACCCATGCCCCAGAAATATAATCATTGTTAACAGTTGTGTAACAATGGATTTTTTTCTTACAATGCATTTGTATATACATTGACTTTATTTTTACAAAAAATGGTTATACTCTAATAAAAGAAAAGAAAGGAAAAAAAAGCATTGGCGACAGTGTGGAGGAATTTAGAACCCTTATACATTGCTGGTGGGAATGTAAGTGGTGCAGTTGTTGGGGGACTAAATTCTTTTGGTTCCTCAAAAAGCTAAAACTTGCCATATGACCCAGCAATTCCACTCCCAGGTGTAAACCCAACAGAAGTGAAAACAGGAACTCAGGTACTTTATGCCAGTGTTCATAGCAGCATTATTCACTGTCCCACAGGTGGAAACAACCCAAGTGTTCATCCATGAATGAATGAACGAAGATGTGGTGTATATGTACAATGGAATATTAGCCATAAAAGGGATGAAATTCTGATACATGCTACAACAGGGATGAACCTTTAAAACATTGTGCTAAGTGAAATAAATCAGACATAATAGGACAAATATTGTGTGATTCTGCTTACATGAAATGTCTATAATAGGCAAATTGATAGGGACAGAAAGTAGAGTAGAGGTTATCAGGAGCCTGGGGAGAGGGGAGAATTGGGAGCTCTTGCTTAGTGGTTACAGTGTTTCTGTTTGGGAGAGTGAAAGAGGTTTGGAAATAGCGGTGATGGTCACACAACATTGTGAATGTAATTAATGCCACTGAATTTTAAACTTAAAAATGCTTAAAATGTCAAATTTTATATGTATTTTAACACAGTAAAAAAAATGGTTGAAATTTCTTCTCTTGATAATTTACCTAGGCTGTTTTTCCATGTCAGTACATTAGTTTTAACAGCAGCACTCTGTTTCTTCAGGTGGATGTATCATAATTTATTTAACCAAACCTCTATTGATGGACATTTGAGTTATTTCCAGTTTTTCCTATTATAAACAGTGCTGCAATAAACAGCGGTATATAGCTGTCTTTGCCCAAGCATTTGAGTACTTGTATTACCTTAGGCAAAATTCCTAGAAGGGAAGATCTGCTGATTAAAGCTTATGCTCCTTTAAAGTGTTAGTAAATATTGTCAAACTTCTTTCCAAAGAAGTAGCATCAATTTAGTTCTCATCAAAAGTATATTATGGGGCTTCCCTGGTGGCGCAGTGGTTGAGAGTCTGCCTGCCGATGCAGGGGACACGGGTTCGTGCCCCGGTCCGGGAAGATCCCACATGCCGCAGAGCGGCTGGGCCCGTGAGCCATGGCCGTTGAGCCTGCGCGTCCGGAGCCTGTGCTCCGCAATGGGAGAGGCCACAACAGTGAGAGGCCCGCGTACCGCAAAAAAAAAAAAAAAAAAAAAAAAAGTATATTATGGAAGGGCTTCCCTGGTGGCGCAGTGGTTAAGAATCCGCCTGCCAATGCAGGGGACACAGCTTCGAGCCCTGGTCTGGGAAGATCCCACATGCCGTGGGGCAACTAAGCCTGTGCGCCACAACTACTGAGCCTGTGCTCTAGAGCCCGCAAGCCACAACTGCTGAGCCCGTGTGCTACAACTACTGAAGCCTGCGGGCCTAGAGCTTGTGCTCCACAACAAGAGAAGCCACCGCAAGCCCGCACGCAGCAACAAAGACCCAATGCAGCCAAAAATAAATTAAAAAAAAAAGAAAAAGTATATTATGATGCCTGTTTCCACCACACCTTTGCCAACATGAGCGTTACAGAGTGTTTCAATCTTTGCCAACCTGATAGGTGAAAAAGGCTTTCTTATTGTTGCTTTATTTAGGATTTCTTTAATTATTAGTGAGATTGAATACCTTTTATGCTCACTGGCAATTGTGCTTATTCTTATGTGAATTTTCTGTTCAAATACTTTGTTCAGTTTTGTATTTGATCATCGTTTTTTCTTGTAGATTTGTAAGAGCTTTTACATACATATTACATTAGAACTCTTTGCCATATGTATTGCTGGTATTTTTCCCCTCAGTTTGTTTTATTTTAATTTTAGACTTTGTGCTAATTATTTGCCTTTCACATGTTTTAAATTTTTATGTAGGTCAATGTATGATATTTTCCTTCATGGCTTTTTTTCCCCCCTTCATGGCTTTTGAGTTGAATTTTGTGTCATGCTTTGAAAAATTTTATTCACTCATTAGAATTATAAAAATCATTCATTAATTTTTTCTAGTGTTTTTATGGTTCCAGTTTTTACATTTAGACTGTAATTAAGTTTGTAGTAGGGTGAAGTAGGAATTAACTTTTATTGATAAAAAACCTAAAATAACCTTTTTTCCTATTTGTAAATTTCTGTTCACTTTAGTGTTTTTAGTGAGTGAGGCTACCTATATTCAAATTCTTATATTTCTTATTTATTGTGTACCATAACCATTGAAAACATTTTCTGCAACTTTTATAGAGGAACATTTCTGATTCAGTTTACAAAAAAAAAAAAAAAGCCTTTAATGAGAGATTCAGATCAAGAAATTGTACCCAGGTGTTCTGATTCCCAATCCTGTTTTTTTGTTTGTTTGTTTTCTATTATTCTTACGTAACACAGCCAGATTCCTTTTCATAATGTTTTGGAATAATTGCATCACTCCCCTTCTGAAAATTTGACAGTGAATCCTGTACGCGATTGAATTTGACACACTAGACCTGGATGGTGACATAAAAGCCTCTCTCTTGAATTATACCTGGTGTGATGAGCTCAGCCTAGCTGAGGTGGGAGCAGGGTGGCAATTGCCTGTTAAATAAGTGCAGTTTGGTGCTGAGGAGATTCAGGGGCCAAGTCTGAAGGGATTTTAAGACCCAGGGAGGGTGTGACTATGGGAGGGGAGCTGCTGGAAAAAGTATGAAGAAACTTGGCTGCTAGAAGACAGATTAAGGAAGATTTTTGAAGTGAGAGAAGGAAGAGGAATAATGTTTATTGAGGACCCACTTATGTCCCAGGTACTCAACTAATAGGTCCCCCCAATTGTGTTTTAAAAGACAGCTTTTAGCAGCCTAGGCTTGCTGCTTCTAAGGGTCATGAACCCAGAAAAGAAGGCCTTATTCAAGGTCAGAGTAAGTAAAATCCTGGAACCGGAAGTCAGGGTGTGAGAGGCCAAGGAG
The DNA here is from genome assembly GCF_005190385.1 of Monodon monoceros. Lineage (NCBI taxonomy): Eukaryota > Metazoa > Chordata > Mammalia > Artiodactyla > Monodontidae > Monodon > Monodon monoceros. The sequence goes on along the minus strand of NW_021703784.1, from coordinate 61,315,929 downwards.
AGAACAGCATTGACCTGGTGTCATCTCTGCTCTTGTCAGCCAGAAGCTTAGATGGAAGTGTTTTTAGTGGAAGTAGACAAATACGGAAGCAGAAGGAGAGACTACTTCAGATCAGCAAAACACTCATTAGACCCTGGAGGACCAGCTGTATACCGACGTACAATCCCTACCCCTAAGGAACTAAATAGCTGTTTACTGGACAAGACATATACAAGGTCAGTACACTACTGTGAGAATTATGCCACTATCCCAGTGGCACGGGGAGGAAAGGATTAATTCAGTCACTGGTGGGAAGACAGTGAGAAAGATAAGGGCAAAGTTGCACAGAGGGAATAGTGCTGGTTCAGATTTTGAAGTATGAATGGATTTTTTTTTTTTTTTAGTTTGTACCTTTTGGCCACTATTAATCGTTGTTTTTGAAATGGACAAGGCAAGGAGGGGCATTCCAGGTAGAGGGATTAGCATATGCAGAGACAGAGAAGAGTGAAGCAGTGTGTGCAAAGTTATGTGCACATAACTACTAATTGGTCATTTTTTCTGTGCATAGTAGGACAGAGAGAGCAGCATTAAGATGAGACTGTAGAGACAGGTGTTGGAATAGCTCTTGTAAGGCAGGATCTACCATTGTTCTGCGTACCAAGTCACCCCAAAACATTGTGCATGTTTAAGCAATAATTTTATTATCATCTCATGGTTTTGGGGGTCTTGCTTGGGCTCTTCTCACGTCCTTTTTTTCAGAAGGCGGCTGGGCTGGACCCATCAGAAGAACCAGTCACTCCCACGTGTGGTGCCTGAGCAGGGGAAGCTCAAGCAGCTGGGGCCCCTCAGCTCTCTGGCTCCTACTACCCCCCTTCCCGTCATTGCTCCCTGTGGCCCCTCCAGCATGGTGGCTCAGGACTGGGAAGCCGGCGCCTCTAGAGACTGGCAGAGGTTGCTGGCCCCATCTGACCTAGCCTGGGAAGGTAAGCACCTTCACACAGGCCACATTCTGTTCCTTGAGGTACTTACAGAGGCCCTTCACCACAATCACACAGATTAATTTAAATTTTAAAACTGTAGGGCAGTTTTCCGCAGACTAAATTTTCATTGCCTACCATCTTCACAATATTATCATGGCCTCTCTGAACTATTATTTATCTATTTAAGTCAGCTAACTTTCAAACTTAAATTTATTTTAAAAGGAAACATTGTCTCACTTTCTTAAAGTGGAAAATCAATATAACTTGCTATACACAGAAGATAAGTTTTAAAGTAAATACAAGGAAAGCAAAAAATGTTGAAAAAATTTTGCCAGATACTGCTGCCTATGAATGTCTCCTCTCCCTCCCTCCCCTTCTCCCTCTCCCTTCCCCCTCCCCCTCTCCGTTCCCCCTCCCCTTTCCCCTCCCTCTCCCTCAGCAAGTGGAGACTTTCTTCTTAATCTAGTGAGAAGGTTTGAAAGATTTACAAAGTGAATGGCTCCATCACCTTGTGATTTCATGCCATTTAATTCTGTGTAATATGATGTTGAGTTCCTGCCATTCAATTCCTTACCACATTTTGAGAAGCACTACTGCGGGCGGTGGAGCCGCTAAAAGAATTTGAGCACTGGAGCAATATGGTTAAATTTGCTAGCAAGATCACTTTGGCTGAATTGCAGAGTAGATTTGAAGAAAGTAAAACTGGGGACAAGGAGAACCATCCTTTTAGGAGATTATTGCAGTAAGTCCAGCAATCAGTAATAAACTCTGGGTCAGAGTGGCAGGGGAATGGAGGAGGTGCATATATGACATTAAGAAGGTAGCATTTGCAGCTTGGTGACAGATTGGACGAGAGTAAGAAGGAGAATGAAAAGTCAGGGGTGACTTGGAGAAACGTGGGTAACATTGTGGAAAAAGTACAGGAGGGAGTGTGTTTTATTAGAGGTGGAGTGGGAAATGACGAGTTCAGTTTTAGTCATTCCTTTTTCTTAAGTTTTTTAACATAAATCTTCTTGCCACTTTATGGATTTGTCTGATTGTTTCTTTGGGGTGTTTTTTAGGTTCTTCCTCTTTCCCCTGTATTTTCTGTAAACTGCAAATTAGATATAGAGGCTTGATTTATTTAGGTTAAGCATTTTGGGGGAAAAAACTATAAATGGTGCAGCAGATCAGAGGCATGTAATGTCTGGTTTCCTCACTATTATTGATGCTAAATTTGGTCACTACTTAAGGTAGGGGAAGCCAAATTTCTTCATTGTGAAATTATAGCTTTTATTTTATAACTAGCAGATAATCTGTGGGTGACCTTTGGCACTACTCCCCATCAATCTTCAACTTAAGTGGTTGTTCATTTTTTGAACGTTTTATTATGGAAAATGTCAAACATACACAAAAGTAGAGAAAATAGAAGATGAATCCCCATATATCCATCATCCAGCTTCAGCTGTCATCAACACTTGGACTAGCTTCTTTTTTCTCTGTCCTTGTCCACTACCCCTCCTTTTTCTCCTGTGGATTTTTGCATTTCCAGGCATCATACCATTTCATCCATAAACGCTTCAGAATGTACCTGTAAAAGACCTTTCAGACATGTTGAGACATATTGATTTTTTTTTTTAATTTATTTTTTTATTTATTTTTGGCTGTGTTGGGTCTTTGTTGCTGCACGCGGGCTCTCTCTAGCTGCGGCGAATGAGGGCTACTCTTTGTTGCGGTGCATGGGCTTTTCATTGTGGTGCCTTCTCTTGTTGAGGAGCACGGGCTCTAAGTGCGTGGGCTTCAGTAGTTGTGGCACACGGGCTCAGTAGTTGTGGCTCGTGGGCTCTAGAGTGCAGGCTCAGTAGTTGTGGTGCACGGGCCTAGCTGCCCCGCAGCATGTGGGGCCTTCCCAGACCAGGGCTCGAAGCCGTGTCCCCTGCATTGGCAGGTGGATTCTTAACCACTGCACCACCAGGGAAGTCCCAACATACTGATTCCTAACCAGCAATTTTTAGTGGCCCTCAAGAAAGAACAGAGATTACTGATGATTGAATTGATCCAGAGTTAGGCTTTCATTTGGTCCTTTGTATCCATGGGTTCTGCCTCCATGGATTCAACCAACCACAGATGGAAAATATTAGGGAAAAAACTTCCAGAAAGTTTCAAAAAGCAAAACTTGAATTTGCCACACACATTTGCTATGTAAACAGACAACTGTTTACATAACATTCACATTGTATTTACAACTATTTACATATCACTTACATAGTATTAGGTATAAGTAATCTAGAGATGATTTAAAGTACATGAGAGGGTATGCATAGGTTATATGCAAGTACTACGCCATGTAAGAGACTTGAGCATCCGTGGATTTTGGTATCTGTGGTGGGTCCCTGTCGTCCCAAGGGACGACTGTACAGTGAAAGGAGACCGGGGCCAGGGATTTGAGGGTGTGATGGATCATGGATTCTTGCCTGGAAGGACAGAAAGGTGGGCTGATATAAGCTAGGAAAAAGAAGGAGGGCTCAAGGGATGTGTGACCTGACCAAGGTCAAAGAGCAGCTGTTGGATAGTAAAAAGACCAAGAGATAGGCAGGAAGGGAAATTGTGGTCAGGGAGTAGGATTTTGGAGGACAAGATTGAGATGTGTTGTCTCAGGCAATGACAAGGTCCAAGATTTGTCCATAGGCATGGGTGACAAAAGTAAACTTGAAGTCAGGGAGTCAGTTGTGAGACAGGGGTTTTGAGTGGGTCCATTCACAAAGGTATTGAAGTTGCCAGGGTGAAGGAAGGGCCGTCAGGGAGAGCTGGTGTGTGTTAGGGTAGGAGATGGTGCGTACATCTGTGAAGAGTTGGAAGATGGGGGGTAGTTGCTTTACGGCAGAGCAGCAGCACTATGGAATAGATTGGAAGCACAGTCAGTGGTGGCAGAAGGCAAGGTGGGAAAAAAAGCACAACATTTTTTTATTCCAATTGTGGTAAATTTTATTAATTTTTATTGGAGTATAGTTGCTTTACAATGTGGTGTTAGTTTCTACTGTACAGCAAAGTGAATCAGTTATATGTATACATACATCCACTCTTTCTTAGACTGCCTTCCCATTTAGGTCACCACAGATCACTGAGTAGAGTTCCCTGTGCTATACAGCAGGTTCTCATTAGTTACCTATTTTATACATAGTACTGTATATATGTCAATCCCAATCTCCCAATTCATCCCACCCCCCACTTTCCCCCCTCGGTAACCAGAAGTTTGTTCTCTACATCTGTGACTCTATTTCTGCTTTGCAAATAAGTTCATCTGTACCATTTTCCTAGATTCCACATATAAGCGATATTATATGATATTGCAAAGCATCATTTTAAGAAGCTTTTAAGCCTGTGTACTCTAGTAGAGATTCCTGTCCACTGGTTGAGGTGGGGGAAAACTAATGGGGTAGGGGGTTAAAAATGAACAGGGACAGGGCTTCCCTGGTGGCGCAGTGGTTGAGAGTCCGCCTGCCGATGCAGGGGACACGGGTTCGTGCCCCGGTCCGGGAAGATCCCACATGCCGCGGAGCGGCTGGGCCCGTGAGCCATGGCCGCTGAGCCTGCGCGTCCGGAGCCTGTGCTCCGCAACGGGCGAGGCCACAACAGTGAGAGGCCCCCGAACTGCCAAAAAAAAAAAAAAAAAAAAAAAAGAACAGGGACAGAGTTGTGATATGTGGGCGGGGGTTGAAGCAGGACGCCTCCAGAGAAGACATACTTGATCACCTAAGTAGTGCTGGTTTTAGGGAGATGGCCTAGTGAGTCCCTGCTCACTGTTTTATCCCTAAGGGATCCCTTTGTGAAGTAGCCCCTGGTGCCATTTGATTGAGTGTTATTTTGTTAGCCAGTCTCTGTGAAGATTTGTGTTGCATTCTTTACATTTTGTTTATAGACTTTGGGTGGGGGCAGGTAGAGTGGGTGCCTGTCCCTGGATGAAGCACTGGTCCAGAGAACTCCTGGCATTTTCTTGCTGCTGGTGACCACTAGCCTCTTAAACTTCTAAAAAACCATTCATGCCTGAGGACTAGAGGGTCCCCTTTTCTGACTTTGGCTATTCTGATCCCTGTCTCTGAAATACCAGGGAAAGCATATATATATCTCCCCTGGGGTGTGGCCATCAAACTTATAGGAAAGAAGCGTATCGTGAGTTTCAGAGTTTTGAAGAACTTTGAGCTAAAGTTGTGGACTTGTGGGTGAGTCAGAAATGAAAACTCGAAACAATGATTCCTCCTCCTCCCAAAGATAGTACCTCTTGAAATAGTGCTTTTAGGAAGGTCATCATGGAAGGAGAGGAGATTAAGGGGATTTGGGAGAAAAGAGGGCCTAGCTGACTTAATACCAGCATCTTCTTGATTCCGAAGCAAGTGGAGTCTGTGCCCAGGGGAGGCTACAACTGGGATGATTTCTCACTATCTTGCCAAACACCTATGTTTAAGGGAGTGTCTGGACCACACGCATTTATGGTTTAATGAGTTTTAATGTTGAGAGAACTGTTTTCCTGTTGGGCTGTACTTGGAGCTCATTTCCTGCCGACTGCTGGTGTGCATGCGTATGTGCATGTAAGCAGAGACGTCACCCCGGCTTTCTGCATCTTCTCCTGGAGGATAATGATAGTTATTTACATTTGAATAATAACTTACAGTATATAAAATATTTTCACATACTCTCTTTCATTGGTTTTATATTCTTTCACAAGAGGAATTGAGGTGGCTGGCTACAGAAGGCATAATAAAAACAGCACCTGACTGTACTTTCCATGGGATAGTGGAAGGAACAGGAACTTTAGTCAGACCTCTGAATTCTGAATTCTGGCTTTTCCTTTTACCAGCTATATGACCTTGGGCTTTAGTTTTCTTAGAATTGATAAAATAGAATTGATAACATTTACCTCCTAGGATTGTTTTGGAGCGTTAAATTAATTAACACAGTTAACACATGGGGACAGTGCTTGGCACACAGTGGGTGACTGATAAAGGGAGATTTCTATAACATGGAAACAGATCATCAACATCAAAGAAGAGCATACAAGTGTCCTAGTCTTGTTAATTAAGATTGTTGCTATGAATGGCCTTTGACTTTGAGTCCTTTGGCAGTCTGAGAAACTGACCTTCTGACACCTTACCATTAAGAAAGAGGAAACATACCATTTTCTCAAGGTGGACAAAGTCTTATATATTAGTGGAGTTTTTTATATGGCTATCTTTGTTGGAGATATTGAATGATACAATAGATAGTAATCCTTACTATTTTTTAAATCAAGAGTCATGTTTTCATTTTTTTCTTGTTTTTACAACCACAGGATATTTCTTTACCATTTTTACAACAAATGCTTATGTGATTTCAATTTCCAATAGTTCTCATATAGTGATTGCTGGTAAAATACAAACGTGTTACATGAAATTGCAACTCAGTGAAAACCACCCTATAAGGAGCTGAGCTAATGGTGTATCTATGTAGCTTTCCAGTGATCTGATAGAAAAATGGAGCTTAAAATACTCAGGATATTCATCATGCCCCATTAGATGGTCTTTAAATATCACTTTTTAAAGTTGGGATTTTCTAAGAGTTGGACAGCAATCAATTCAAGGCCCTGAGTTCTATATTCTTCGCTTATTTCCAAATAAAAGCAGATCCATGGACTTTGGAAAACAGATGGAAGGGTTGACTTCCTACATGACAGAGCCACGCAACTTGTACTCTTGCCTGTATTAAAACATTATTTTGTTTAATCTTTACAATAGCCCTGGGGTAGAAGGGGACTGACCAAACGTTTAATTCCCTCTGAAATACCAGGTATCGGGCTTTTCCTCCAATTACAAATGGGAGGCTGACTCAGTGTTGAGAGATCAGGTGAACAAGCCCATTGCCTTCCTCCCTTCTCTTCTCCATCTCTTGGGTCATAAATGCTAGGCAGGGATTGTCCTTTGCTTTTATCTCTGTGGCTGTTTCTGATCTGGAAATGACTGTCATCACTTCTAGATAACACCAGTCCTGGGCAATTGCTGAATGAAGCTCACATCACAACAAATCATGGGATTATAGAGTGACAAGGGAGAGATTCTAGGTGGGAGTGGGTGACTTTTCCAGAAGATGAAAAACAACAACAGGGCAGACAGGTGACTGCCTTCAACATGCAGGAAGTACCCCTAGCTCTGTGTCATCCTTGTTGGTCAGAGGTAGAAAGAGGAGAAATTGAGCCACAGAAGAATTTGCCTTTGTGTTCTTTTTTTTTTTTAATTTATTTATTTTTGGCTGCATTGATGTTCGTTGCTGCGCGTGGGCTTTCTCTAGTTGTGGTGCACGGGCTTCTCATTGCGGTGGCTTCTCTTGCTACAGAGCACAGGCTCTAAGGCTCTAGGGCGCCCGGGCTTCAATAGTTGTGGCGTGTGGGCTCTGTAGTTGTGGTGCATGGGCTTAGTTGCTCTATGGCATGTGGGATCTTCCTGGACCAGGGTTCAAACCCGAGTCCCCTGCATTGGCAGGTGGGTTCTTAACCACTGCGCCACCAGGGAAGTCCCATGCCTGTGTGTTCTTTTATACTCTTGTACCTTTTCCTCTTTGCAGCAGTGATCCTGGAAAACAGGAAAAACTGCTATGATTACAGTCAATTTTTTATTTTTTAATTTTTATTTATTTATTTATGGTACGTGGGCCTCTCACTATTGTGGCCTCTCCCGTTGCGGAGCACAGGCTCCGGATGCGCAGGCTCAGTGGCCATGGCTCATGCGCCCAGCCGCTCCATGGCATGTGGAATCTTCCCGGACCGGGGCATGAACCCGTGTTCCCTGCATCGGCAGGGGGACTCTCAACCACTGTGCCACCAGGGAAGCCCCAATTTTTTATTTTATTAATTTTTTTGTTGAAGTATAGTTGATTTACAATGTTGTGTTAGTTTCTGGTGTACAGCAGAGTGATTCAGTTATATGTATATTATATAGTCTTTTTCATATTCTTTTCCATTATGATTTATTATAGAATATTGAATACAGTTCTCTGTACTATACAGTAGAACCTTGTTCTTTATTCATCCTATGTGTAATAGTTTGTCTCTGCTAATCCCAAACTCCTAATCCTTCCCTCCGCACCTCCCATCCCCCTTGGCAACCACAAGCCTGTTCTCTGTATCTGTGAGTCTGTTTCTGTTTTGTAGATATATTGATTTGTGTCATATTTTAGATTCTACATATAAGTGATATCACACATCTCTGACTGACTTCACTTAGCATGATAATCTCTAGATCCACCCATGTTGCTGCAAATGGCATTATTTCATTCTTTTTTTATGGCTGAATAATATTCCATTGTATATATACCACATCTTCTTTATCCATTCATCTGTCGATGGACATTTACGTTGCTTCTGTGTCTTGTCTATTGTAAATACTGCTGTTGTGAACGTTGGGGTGCATGTATCTTTTTGAATTATAGTTTTCTCTGGCCATATGCCCAGGAGTAGGATTGCGGGATCATATGGCAACTCTATTTTTAGTTTTCTAAGGAACCTCCATGCTGTTCTCCATAGTGGGTGCACTAACTTACATTTCCACCAACAGTGTAGGAGGATTTCCTTTTCTCCGCACCCTTTCCAGCATTTGTAATTTGTAGACTTTTAAGTGATGGCCATTCTGACCGGTGTGAGGTGGTAGCTCATTGTAGTTTTACACAGTCAGTTTTTAATGTAAAGAAAAGCTGATGATGGGTTTTCACTGGCATAGTGCAAATTAAGGATTTGGGGCCTGGGAGTAAAGCTTGGCTGCTATGGAAATGCAGGCAGCTGGCTCCTTGGATGAAACCCACAGTTAGTGAAAGCACAGAGTGGCTTCATTTCAGTGGATACTCTTGGAGTCTCAGATGTTGTACCTTCCTGTGCTTTCTTAACAACTACTTGACCCTCTGGGGGCTTATGTGATAGGGGGTACTGTACCCAGAAAGAAGATATACTTGCCAAGAGAACATCTATGTCAGTTTGTAGATGCTGTACAGCCTTGATTGGTTTTAGGTTTTAGATGTTTCACATTTGCCTAAATGCAAGACTGGCTTGTGATTTCCACCTTGCTCACTAGCCCACTTTTCTCATTCCGTTCCTTGAGTCTCCTTTGCCTTTCTCACTAATTCTAGAGAAACAGAATTGCTGGTTGTGCAGACTAGACCAAGGTCACTGTGAGGCCATTGCTTCTGTTGCCCAGTCACCTTCCTCATCACAGATAATTCAGTCATGACTGGCATTTCCTTAAAGCTTCTGAGGGTGCGTGAGGGGTGTGGGTGCGGGGTGAGTTGAATAAAGGAAAGATAGATTGGGCTGAAAAGTCCACTCTTCTGGAATCTGTTCTTATGACAGACGTTATACCCAGAAAGCTTAGCCAAGAGTCTTCTTTCCATCACTCAAGCTACACCAAAAGAAGCTGGTCTCCATGGCAGATTCAGAATCTGTGAAATGGAGGATAAATTATTATTAACATTTTGTGTGGAATTTGGGAACTGTGTAGTTCCCTCTGACCCACACTCTCTGCCCTTCAGTTACAAAGAGTTATCCCCAGCTGACCTCCTCCCTCTTGCTTTCTTCCTCTTGTTACTGGGTGGAAACGTCTGAGCCCTGCTCTCCCAACCCTTTCATTTTTGTAGAGCCTTTGTTACACTTCTGTCTGCAACGTCTCCCTCTTTTTCTGCTAACCTCTTGAATTATTCCAGGTAAAACCCCCCCTCCTGTTGGCAGACCAGCTCCTCCTATTTCCTTTTCCTTTTTCTATTCCTTTGTGCAAAATTAATTAACTTTATTGATTTTTTAAAATAATAAAAGAAATGCATGCTCATCGCAGAATATTTGTACATAACAAAAAATATTAAGAAGAAAGTAAAAATCATGTGTCATCACTTTACCAGAGATAGCATAATTACTGTTAATTTTTTGGTATATATCCTTTTGGATCTTTTTTTCTTGCATGTTCTAGATATGCTCTTTTCTTTTTCTTTCTTTTTTTTTTGGCTGTGTTGGGTCTTAGTTGCGGCATGCAGGATCTTTTACTGTGGCGCGGGCTTCTCTCTAGTTGTGGCATGCAGGTTTTCTCTCTAGTTGTGGTGTGTGGATTTTCTCTCTAGTTGTGGCGCACGGGCTCTGTAGTTTGTGGCTCAGTAGTTGTGGTGTTCAGGCTCAGTAATTGTGGTGTGTGGACTTAGTTGCCCCGCATGGCATGTGGGAGCTTAGTCCCCGACCAGGGATCAAACCCACATGCCCTGCATTGGAAGGCGGATTCTTTACCACTGGACCACCAGGGAAGTCCCCTAGATATGCTTTTTTAAAATACAAACATAGCATTGTTTTGTAACTTCCTTCTTTGACTAATATTCTTACATGGGTATCTTCCAGGACATATATAGAGCTACTTTGTAATGTTTAATGCTGCATAGAGAATTCCATTGTATGGATGAATCAATACTTACTTAATTAATCTCCTAACAGTGGACTTTGGGTTATTTGTATTATTTTGCTATTAAAAGCTATGTGGTAGTAAATATCTATCCCTAATTTTATGAGTATAACTTCAGGATAAATTTCTAGAAATGGAATTGCTGTATCAAATGGTATATAATATACACAAATTATTTAATAATATCTTTTAAATTTTAAGCAAAAGAAAAAATAGATATAATAAAAACCTGTGTACCCATCACCCAGATTTAATAAATATTAACATTTACCATATTTGCTTCAGATCTCTTATTTTAAAAAAAATTAATATGACAGATATGACTAAGCTTTCCCTGTCCTTTCCTTTCAGAAATTGATATGCATATCATCCCCATGCATATCTTATCCTCTATATATATGTGTCCATAAGTAGTGTATCGTTGTGTGTTTTAAAATTTTATACACATGACACCATTCCTGCATGCAGCCTTTTGCAGCTTGGTTTGTTTCACTCAGTGTCAATTTTGAAAAGTCTGCATGTATAAAATCATTCAGTTTAATTGGTATATGATGTACCATTGTATGATAGTGAGAGATGATTAAAGTCTTTCCACTTTTTGTGTGTTACAAACAATGCTGTGGTGAGCATCCTTATACAAGGAATGCAGAAGAGTTTGTGTACACCAGCCACCTGGAGTGGGTATGGGATTCTTCAGCTTTGTTAGGTCATACCAGATTGCTGTTGATAGTGATTGTAAGTATTTTGAGCAATGTATACAAGTTTTCATTTCCCTAAGTTTTTGCTAACACTTGAAGATTCTACACTTCTCAGTATTTCCCCATCTGATGAATATGAAATAGCATCTCATTGCTTTAATTTGTGTTTGCCTGATTTCAGAGAGATTGAGCATTGTTTCATATTTTATTGATTATTTGGGTTTCCTTTTCTTTGAATTGTCTGTTCATATCTTTTACCTATTTTTCAGTTGGGTTATTTGTCTTTTTCCTATTGATTTTCTAAGTTCTTAACATGTTCTTATATTTAATCATTTGTCAGTTGTGTGCTTTGCAGTATTTTCTTCCTGGCTGTGGCTTGTCTTTTAACTTTGTGTAGGGTATCATTGTGAGTGTGTAGTTTTCAGAGCTTACGTATTCCTAAATTGTCCTCTAGAAAAGTTGTGCTGGTTTCCAGTACCTCCACCAGTGTCTGAGAGTGCTCCATTCACCACACCCTTCCTCACCCCGGGGTTAGTTTTATCATTTGATTGCCTAATCTGATAGACAAAAGGTGGTATTGCCTCTTGTTTGCTACCTTCTCCTTGAGCATTCCTACCTGAAACCTGGCTTTTCCCTGAAGATCTCACTTCCCTTGGGACCCTCTCTAATGAAGCAACTTCCTCTTCTCCCCTGACTTTCACTCTCTACTCCCTGACCTTGCTTCCCGCCCTGCCTGGCAACCTTTCCTATTTGAAGTAAATCTCTCCCTTCACATATATCTCCTTTCCTCATTCTTGATGCTGACTCCCCCTTGCCTTCCACGTTAGCTGCTTACAGCCTTCTTCGTAGGTCTCCTCTCTGGCCCAATAGGACTTGGGACTTCATGCCGAGAATCCTTCAGTGCTCTGGCCTCAAGGTCCCTCAATCTTTTCAACTCTAAAGACTTTATCCTCATTCCATTTAAGGTACTCATAGCTTTGGCCTCATCACTTGGAGCTATTCCACTTTCAGGATGCTAAACTCTGAAATTCTGTTCCCTCCCCAAGCCCCTGAATGATTACATCCCCTGACTCTTTCATGGCTCCCTCTGGACGGCTGGTTCTCCAGCCTTGCCCTGCCCTCAGGACTGCCCACTTATTGTCTCATTCGCCTGAACCTCAAAGACAAGAATTCCAGGCATATACTTGATTACTTGAGTTCCCTCCCTCTCTTATCCTAAATATAATCTTCAGTCCTGGTAGACCACAAAAACAGACTTTTCTGCTGTAGCCCCTAGATTTCTGAGTATGGCTTCATCTTGCAGAAGCACAGTTCCTGACCCATTATTCCTTTCTCAGAGAATTTCCTTGATTTCCCAGAGAAAAGATAGATCCTTAATTTGTTTCTCAAAGGCCTCTAAGATCCGACATTTCTCTGTCTTTTCAGCTCTCCTTCTCCCTGGTCTACTTCCAGATAAACTCCCATCAGACTGAACATCTTACTGTCCTTCTTATGTTTTTTACTTTCCTGCCTCTAAGACTTTGCTTATATAGTTACATCTGCCCAGGATTTCCCCTCTATTCTTTTGCCATTTGATCTTCCAGGACCAGTGCAAGGGCCGTCCTCTCTATGAACCCTTCCTGCTTCTTCAGTTGGAAATAATCCCCCTCTAACCAAATCCACAGCCTTTTATCTCCCTAATGGCACCGAAAATAGTCTTCCTGGCATTTGTTATATTTATGTGTCTTTTGTATCCACCTTACTGGAATGTAAGCTCTTTGAGGATGGACCCATGCCTTTGGTATTTCGGTGTCCCAACCAGCACTAAGCACATTAGTTTACACGTGGTTGGTGTTCAATATATATTAGTTGAATATACATATGATGGTAAGTGTGAATGGAAGGAGGAGAGACTGTTGCCCTGGCTAACTAGAGACTGTATTTAAATTTCATACCCCTTCTCCTGCTGTGGTGAGTGAAAAATCGGACTTAGCTTGACCTGACCCAGCAGAAGAATAGACCCAACTCCTGACCCGCTTTGCAACTGTGGGAGCATGCAGGAGCCTAGAGTACCAGGAGTTCCCTCGGGGTGTTCTCAGGACTAGGGAGCTGGGCCGGCTGCGCTCTGTGTACTCTAGGGGAGAGGATTTCACAGTCGTGCAGCAAAAGGAGGCACTGAGCATGCTCTTGGCAGAGGCAGGAGCAGAGGGACTACAGAGCATGGTGACCCTGAGGGGAGGGTTTTATTTTTGTCATCAGGCCACTCTCTTTCCTTCTTACCTCCCAGGGCTGCCATTCTTCCTGCTTTGGGACCTTGAGTCTAACTCTAAATCTTACAACAGCCTTTTGTGTCATTCTGTCCAACTACTGTTTGTCCTTTAAAACTTGTCTCATGTTTCCTCTCCCACAGAAATCCTGTCGTGAGCCCCTCCACTCCCACCCACTGTACTTTAGAGCACTTTTAGTCTGTATCTCACATTTGAATTATTTCCTATTGTGTCTTGTTTCCCTGAGTTAGCCTGTGAGCTCCTTGAGCGCAGTGCTAAAAACAAAGCAGTGATCAGTAGTTACTGTTGATTTTTTTGAGGACCCTGATACTAGAACTTGGAAGATTATCAGTAGCAGAAAAACTGAAGATGGGAAAGGACATGAAGGTAAAACTTAGCCTTGGGCTGCTTCTCTATAGAGTCTGGGTCTGGGGAGGCAATGCCTGTTCATCTTTACAGTCTCCTAGTATATAAGGGAGAAGAGTGGGTTTCCTGAATTCTGGCGTTTGAAGCTCTGCCTTCCAGCAGTAGTCAGCATCTAGGCAGGTGAGAGAACGAGGTGTTCAGAGTGGCCTCCAGGGAAGAAGGGGGAGGGCCAGTGGTTGGGCCCCAAACAGCTGTGTTTGACTTGGGGTGACCTGGCTCCATGCCAGCTCCCCTAGTACATGGGAGCTGTCAGCCCACATGGTCACTTGGAGCCCAAAGGATCCCTTACAGCCTCTTCCCTGAGCTGGAAGCAGGACAGGGAGCAGCAGGCCAGTTGGCCGCTTGCCTTTTCTGCCTTAAAGTACTTTGTTTCTGTTGCTAACAACAGACATGGGTAGTGTAAATAAAACGCAGACACACAGACACACATATGTGGAGACTGAAAATTTGAGTTGGCAGGGGCAGGGGGAGGGGCTGAGATGGAAGGTGACGGAAAATGTGTAGCTAAGTCTCTGAAGACGCTTAGTGTGCCCTGGGCCCGCCCTTCAGCCTTTGGCAACGGGCCACCCTCAGGGTAGCTGAGTGGGGGCAGCCTGCACGGTCAAGTACGAGATGATACTGTCTGGACGCCACGGGTTTCAAAGACTGGGTGCTTGTTACGGTTGGGTGCATAGCTTCGCTCAGGCACACACTCCTCTGAGCTAGGTGCTAGTGATCTGAGGCCTGACGGCAGCTTCTTCCTTCCGTGCTGCCTTTTCTGTAAGGCTTTCCTCACTGGTCCCTTGTATCGCTCACATGTGGTGTACATTGGTCAGCAGCAGCTGTGGCCTTTCTGGCAGCCCTGACCTATCAGAGCCCCTTGAGGTCTGCACACCTAAACACACGACTGGCGTTTTGGGTGAGCTCCTGAACGCTGTGAGCTTCCATTCCTTAGAATGGTTCCTGAGACCAATTCAGCCTTGCTAGGAAGGGTGATCTTTACTAGCAGGAGGCTGAATCGTTAACTGTAATAAGAAGTAATGGTTGAGTCTCACGTGGCATGAGCTTATTCAGAGACTTGAGGTTCAGATAGGTTGTGATGAGGAAGACTGTGAGTCTCCACTACTGGAAATATAAATTGGGATGGGTTAGGTGTTCTCTCCTCCTTCCTCCCTGAGTCTAAAAGGTACCTAAGATTACTTCTGGAGGGCCTCTTCTGTTTCTGATTCAGGGGGAAAGAGCAACTGCGTTGATATGATATGACATGTAGAGTTATTACATCTGTTACTACAGGAGTTAAAGGACCGAGGTACATGTGAATAGGTTATCTATTTTTACAATTTAGAAGGTATGCAGAATTATTCCTGTAATAATAGCAATCTGACTCCTATCCCAGTAACCCTTCTTGAATAGGAGAGAGAGAAGTGAAGTTATTATTAGGGTCTGAGAATTGTCTACCACCCTGGAGAGGCCTAAGGGAGTTGCCTCCCATGTGGCCTCCAATAGCTATGCAGTCACGGTGACACAAAGTCTGGGAACTCCTGAGGAA
Organism: Monodon monoceros; assembly: GCF_005190385.1. Classification (NCBI taxonomy): domain Eukaryota; kingdom Metazoa; phylum Chordata; class Mammalia; order Artiodactyla; family Monodontidae; genus Monodon; species Monodon monoceros. The sequence goes on along the minus strand of NW_021703784.1, from coordinate 61,300,641 downwards.
AGGGTTGGTTGTTTTCTTTCTTTTCCCGGGCTTAGGGTGGGGATGTGAAGCTGTGTATCTGGTCCTTAGGAGGGGTAGTTGGCTAGGGTTATTATTGAATGGAATTGGACCCAGCCGACCTCTGAAGCTGATAAACTCCAAAGCAGGGCAGGAGACAAGGTGGTCAGAGAGAACGATGATTCTTGTAATAGAATACATTCTAAACCACCAAGCCTAGGGGGCTTCGTAGAAAGGCTGAAGGAGAGGCAAGAAGACCTCACCCAACTGGGGCTTCATCTCCCGCCTCCACCTTTGCCCCCACAAGTGTCACAGCAAGCTGCCTCTGAGGTCTGGTTGTTGACTCTCTTACTTGCACAGTTCAGGTGAGCAGGTGAGCAGGGAGGTTCTTTTTTTTTTTTTTTTAAATAAATTTATTTATTTATTTATTTTTGGCTGCGTTGGGTCTTTGTTGCTGTGTGCGGGCTTTCCCTAGTTGCGGCGAGCGGGGGCTACTCTTCGTTGCAGTGCACAAGCTTCTCATTGCGGTGGCTTCTCTTGTTGCGGAGCATGGGCTCTAGGCGCGCGGGCTTCAGTAGTTGTGGCACGCGGGCCCAGTAGTTGTGGCTCGTGGGCTGTAGCACGCAGGTTCAGTAGTTGTGGCACACGGGCTTAGTTGCTCCACGGCATGTGGGATCTTCCCGGACCAGGGCTTGAACCCGTGTCCCCTGCATTGGCAGGCGGATTCTTAACCGTTGTGTCACCAAGGTAGCCCCCAGGGAGGTTCTTGTTGAAGCCACTCCCACCAGTTAGGAGCATGGAGGACTGTGTTGTTTTCCTTACTGTGTCCTTAGTGAGTGGCGTAGTGCCTGGCACAGAGGAAGTGCTTGGTCATTGTTTGTGGATCTGATGGTTTCCCAACTTCAGTTTAAGAGGGACCTTAGACTGGGCCATGGAGCATGGATAGGATTTGGATAGCAGGGAGGAAAGGGAGTACTCCAGGCTGGAAATGGTCTGCACATAAAAAGATGGGCGCAGAAATGGATATGTATGGAGCAGGGAGGCATCCTGCCTGGAGAGAGAAGTTCAGTGCATTTGTGTGTGTGTGTGTGTGTGTGTGTGTGTGTGTGTGTGTCTATGCAAGTCTCTGTGGCTTTGTGTGAAGGGGAATGGAGGATGGTAGGGGAATGGTGGTGGTAAGGTGAGGGATGGTGGAAGGAGGAGGAAGGAAGAAGAGGGAAGCCAGATTGGTTGGTAGCATTTGACAAGGTTCTGGAGGAACCGGAAGAATCTGGACTTGGCAGTTAAGGAGCCCAGAGGAATGACATGATGATATTGAGATTCGAGGATACTTAGTCTGTCATTTACGAGAAGGAGGACTAGAGATGGAAGAAGAAAGGCGAACTAGTAATGATAATAGTAACACTTCACATTTATTTACTGCCTCGATGGGCTGGCACTCGATAAAGAGCTCTATGTAATCAGAGACCATTGTAGTAAGCTTGATAAGAGGTGATTAGCTGGAGAAAAATTGCACGGAAGATGACATAGTTAGCTTCTTCATATTTGGCTATATTTGGCTCTTATTTGGTTAAATAAGAAATAGCTCCAAGGACATCTTCTTCCTGAGCTCTGCTTCCCAAAACGTGTCCTTGAAGCCGCTGGAGCTGGGGCTGTTATCTGGCTCGGCTGGGCTGCTGAGCTTTTGCATACTCCTTGCCAGGAACTAATGTCCTTGGGCCTCAGCTGGGGTGTGTCCCCAGTACAGCCATCTGGAAGGTCAGAGAAATTAGCCACTAGAATGTACCCATTAGTGCTTCGAGGGGTTACAACCTGTCAGTGGAATCTCAAGCCTGGGAACTGCTTCTCTCACAGGGCTTTTCAAAGTTGGAACAAGCTAACAGTTCTAGCACTGACTGCTCCCTTATTTGGACACTAAAATTTCAGGGTGAGATTAGCCTTCTCCTTTGTTTTAGGAGAGTTTTTAAGGACCTGATATCCTTGTGAGTGATTTTTAAAGAGATAATGTGACGTCAGAGCCATACCTTTCTTCACCTGATTCTTTCCTTGGCCTCCAGCCCATCCACTTATGAGACCAGGATGGGGCCTCTGTCCACTCACCTCAGTCTTGCTGGGGGAAAGTGGACAGCACATCATGGAGCCAAGAGTCAGTGTGGCTGAGGCTTGAGAACCTGGCTCCAGGGCTTGGGCGCAACTTCACGCCTGACCTGGGGGCTTATCTCTTGGCTTTGGGGAACTTGCTGTACCCATTAACTTGGCGGATTTGTAGTTTATCAACCCAGCTTCATGTGGGGCCTGGTGGGGAGCACGGGGCAGGGAGGGTGTGGGAGCTGTTGGGGGTAGTGGTGCTGCTGAGGGGTGCAGAGTCTTTTGTGGCAACTTGGAGAGCATACTTCTTCCCCTGCCCACCCTCTGCTAAGGATGGCTGATTGAACTGGGAGCCCAGCTCTGTCACCGTCTGCCTTTCCTTCTGGTTGACCCCTGTGAACCGCAGGAAAGTAGTTCAGCTTCTGGCAGTGACATTGGATCCTACTGGAGGAAGGGAAAGCAGGAAGGAGAACATGTTTCTGTCAACAAAGGGGAGCTTTCACTAGTTGGAACTCGCTGTAAGGTGGCTTTCAGCCCTTTGGGTGGTTACTGTGGGCTTAAAGTGTGATGCCATGTGTGGAAGAGGCTGTAAATCATAAAGACCACAGGGCCGTGGAGTGGAGGTAGGGCTTCCTACTGCAGTCGCCGAGAACCCACGGTGAAGGCTGACTGAACTGAGGAACTGCTACTGCCCAGGAAGAAAGCATTTTTGGCAGTGGTAAGGCCTTTGCAGGCCTTATTGAATCTGCACGAGAACGCTGTCATCTCCACCTCATCGTTAAGGAAACTGAGGCCTAGAAAGCTCATCCACAGCTTCGTAGCTGGTAGAGGTAGAGTTGGAATTTATACCCAGTGCTTCTCTTTTCCCATTGTTCCTTACAGAGGAAACCATGACAAACCATTAATTTTAATCAACTTTCTATATTAGAAGAGTTATAGATTTACAGAAAAGTTGCAAAAATAGTACATAGAGTTCCTGTAGACCCTGCAAGCCATTCATTTTTTTCCTCTTCTTCTGGTCCACTTTATGAGGATTCATTGGGGGTGAGGTACAGATTTGGAGTAAGGACATTTTTTCCAAAGACTCCAACTTAGTGATTTTTCAGCTAGAGTTTTTGAAAGTCCATCAGAGTATATTATTTCTTCCCCAGTTCTACCCTGTCTCAGCCTGCCGGACTGGGCTAGACCTGGCTTTGCCATCTGGTTCCAGAGTCAAATGCCCTACTTTCTTGACTCTCTCCATAGAGTTGGATAGCGGCTGAGTTTCAGAGAGGTAGGGAAGACAGATAGCTGTGGAGAGGATCCTTACCAGCTTGGCTTCTGGGCCTTCTTCTGCCTGGCATGGATGTGATGGGGAGTGGGGGTCTTAATAGTTTTAGCTGGTGTCTCCTGGCCTGGAGCCAGAGCCCTCCCAAGGGACACGGGGAACGTCTGTACAGTAAGGCCCGTTTGCTTGGATGCTCTCCTGAGTCTGTCCTTGTACGGTGCAGAATGGTTTGTGGTGGTCACTGCTGTGGGCCTAGGCCTTGGTCTGCCAGCAGGCGGGCTGGTTGTGGGCAGAATAATATCCGTGGGCAGCTGGTGTGCTTTGCTTGGGCCCCAGGCACATTGTCCATTTAAGGGAAAGGGGTCTGCAATCTCCTTGGCTCTGGGTGTGAATGGGCTGGCCTGAAGTTTGCTCATGGCCTTTGCTGGGTGTGCTTTTTCAATGAGATCATTCCAGAATTACATTCCTATGAAATTATATTTCACTCAGGATGTGAAGCTGGATTTGTGTAAAAGCACTGGCACTAAAAGTCAGGGCTCAGAGTGGGGCAGAAATGAGAATTGGGATAAACAGATCTTTAGAAGGAGGGGAAGACAGAAGGAAAGAGAAAACAGTTGTTAAAGGATTTTGCATTTAAGATTGGGGCACTGTAAGCGTACCAGGGAGTTGAGATTGCCACTCAGACTACGGAAAGGCCGACGCGACGCTTGTCCCGGCTGCCTGCCACCCCCAGGCAGTATGGGTTCACCCACCTACATCTAATTTTTCTCTCTTCACTTTTTCTGTCTCTGTTTCTGTCTCTTTTTCTGTTTCCCTCTCTCTCTCTCTGTCTTCCTCTCTCTCTCTCTCTCTCACACACACACACACACACACACACGAGGGCACACACATACAGCCCCTCCATGGTGGCAGTGTGAGATTATCATATTCTGTATGATTCTGCCTTGTAACCCTGTGTAAATGCTGTTCTCTTAGCTCTGAATGTCCTTCTCTCCCTTTGCCCAGAAAACTCTAGTCACTCTCTAAAATGCATTTCAAGCATTGCTGTTCTGAAATCTATTGTGCTGCCCTCAGAGTTATTTTCTGGCACCTCTGTGCTGTCACTCCCCTTGTGCACCCCACTCTTCCCGCACTTTTCATTTGGTGTATTTGGAGGGCAAGGTATATTCCCCTCAGTGCTTGGTAGAGAGTCGGGTTCTCTTTATTGATTATTGAAGGGAGGAACCAAGTGAATGAAAAGTTGGGTACTGCAGGCAGGGTGAGCCACAGAATGGTGGCTAACATAGCATACGTGACATCGGAGGCCAGGAGACTAGAGAGTCAGATTTGCAGAAAGGTGGTATATGTGTGTATGCGTATGCACCCAAAAGCATGGAGAAGTTTGTGGAGTGGTAAGATAGAGGGCCCGGTGAGTTCCAGATTCCATAGGCAAATTGCAGGGACTGGGTCTGGACTCACTCAAGGTTAGATGGAACTGCCTCCTGAGTAATCCTTGCAAAGTTGCAGAAGGAGGGAGAGGAAAGAGCTTTAGGTTTTGAACTGGGGGTTCTGGGTGGTGGTGGTAATAGTACTCTTAAAAATAACAACAACAGCAACAGTAATAACGTAGTCCTCACGGTGGACCAGACACCATTCCAAGAACCTTTCGTATTTCAGCCCTTTCATTCTTACAGTAAGCCCTATGAGTTTGCCGCTATTAATTGTTGGCATATGAAGAACTGAGGTCGCACAGCTACAAAGTAGTTCTAGACCTGGTTCTGCTCTTACTAGCTGAGTGACCTTGGGGCAAGACAGCCTCCCTGAGCCTGTCTTCTTTGTAAAAAGGAGAGAAAATACCTATTGCATTTAACTTCTGGGGTTTGTTTGGCAGACTCAAATGAGGTGGCATGTGAAAGTATTTTTGAAAAGTATAAAGCACGCTGGAGGACTTGGAGCCAGCGTTGGGGAAGAAGGGTAACTTGCATAGGAATTGTGGTTGAGCTATTGGGCTCATACTTAACGTGCATGCCGCTCTGAGTGTGGGCCATAGTCGTACTTCACAGCGCACTGGGCTGGCTAGTGGCAGTATCTTCGGTTATATTTAGAATCGGGATTTGAGCTTCCATTAAAGAATCAAGAAACCAGTTCTTAATGGAGCTAAATATATATCTGAAATATCACTAGAGACAGATCTTGAGGGCTAACCAGGCCTTCCCTTCTAGCCAGGGAAGCAGTGGGGAAGCATGGTGGTAGGCGTTTGCAAGGGGGAGAATTATTCTGTTGGGCTCTTGGGAGCAGTGAGGCCACTGCAACGGGTGGCAGAGAGTTTGGCTCAGAGAGGTGGCCCATGTCAGCTGCCACAGCCCAGCTGCACAGCAGTGGATGGCAGGATTCTGTGGCCTGGTGGGTGTGACCCGTTTTTCCTCAGGTGAGAGATTTGTAGGGAGTTTGAGAAATTGCTTTAAATTGCTATTGCCTTGGTAATGGAGATTGTGTCCGGCAAAGCGGTCCATTTTTGTGGCATAATTTTGTGCCATCCCTTGGGCTTGGGGGTTGAGCTGTGCTGAGCCAGGCGGTGGATGAGGAAGACTGGTGTAGGGGACAGAGAGGACAGTGTATCTGTATATAGCCAAGGAAGAGCAATGTGGCCCCCTGAGGCCCGTCACTAACCAGTGTTCTCTGGGCCTCCTTAGAGCTGAGCAGCCTCTTCCATGAGGTCTGAGCTCAGAGTGCCTTCCTTCAGCCTGATAGTTGCCTGGATTGGCCATGATGCCTGTGTGAATAATTATAGGTCACTGAACAGAACTGTAGTTAGCTACATCCCTCAAAAATGCCTAATTGTAGGCTACAAATGTGAAAATATACAAGAGCTTTAGATACATGTCATACCTCATTACAGAGAGCAATGGCATGAGCCAGATGTGACTTGGGTGGCTTTTAGTGTGTCGGGAGCTGCTTGGTGGGCATGCTGGCCAGCCCAGAAGAAGGCAGGAGGCATATTCCCTGTGCTTCACAGGGAGACTGGGGACTTAGGGAAGGGGAGAAAATCTGTGCTGTGACCATAGCTTGCTCTTCATATGTGCACTTACACGGCTAAACACCTGTGGTTACCATAGGTAGATTTGATTCCTCTTTGGGAATTGTCTTCAGCACCAGTTTACAAACCATGTTAGAAAATGTCACATTTGAGTCTCAGGATCTTTGGCATTTGTAAGTCTGATATTTTTGGATTTAACTATTTCTAACACTCCTGAAGGCCTGTGATGTGTAGTAGTTTGTAAATTGCTGACATCCAGGTTTGAAAAAATGGTGCAACGACTCACGGAAGCAGGGTGCCTTGTTGCCACTCTCTCAGTGCCCAATGTTGGCATACCTGCTGAGCTCTGTAGGCCTCCATTCAGAATTACCTGTGCACTTATGGGGCAGGTAAAATGGGTTAGGACAAGGATTCTTTTTTTTTTGTGGTACGCGGGCCTCTCACTGTTGTGGCCTCTCCCATTGCGGAGCACAGGCTCTGGACGCGCAGGCTCAGCGGCCATGGCTCACGGGCCCGGCCACTCCGCGGCATGTGGGATCCTCCCAGACCGGGGCACAAACCCGTGTCCCTTGCATCGGCAGGTGGACTCCCAACCACTGCACCACCAGGGAAGCCCAGGACAAGGATTCTTACAGTGAGTCTATGGAGGAACTTTGGGAGCTTGTGAACATCCTAAAAGGGTAGACAGAAGTGTATGTTCTTAGAAGTTTTCTATGGATGTTCTTGGGGTTTATTAGATACTTAGCTCTGTGAACTCATACAGGTGTACTCTAAAAAGTGGAGATTTGGGACAGTGTCGGTATGCATCCCCTTTGATATCAGTATACAGTATGCTCCACAGTATACTTGACAGATACTGCTTATTCTGACCCAAGATGCTTTTCTCTCGTTTGCACCCTTTTTGCCACATGGCTCTGAATGAGTTAGCACCCTTGAAGGATGCAGATTTTCCTTCAGAGAAAATTCAGATAATGTTCCAAAGTCTCTGAGGGCAATTTCCAAACAGGAATTTCAGGAGTGTTTTGAGAATGTATTGGAATAAACATTCAGGCCTCTAAGGACTACCCTGAAGAGGATAATGTCTGTGTGTATTGTGTCTCTGGTATATTGTATATCGTTATTGTTAAATCATCTGTTTCATTACCTTTAGTTGTACTCTTATGCCCTCAGAAGTTGGAACCAAGCCTGTATCCCTAGCACAGCCTAGAAGATTTTGGAATTATCTCCGTGAAAATTGTTCTGTAGTGACTATGTTGTCATTCAGATGGCCCCTAGAAGGATAATTGCCCTGAGGCTGTTGGGGAAATTTTAAGTTCCCTAGAGAAGTGAGGGTATCTGAAATACCTCATATTACCTAACTGGACTATACTTACTTATTGCTGGGCTGAGGGAGCCCAGGTTCACATGAGAGCCTACTGTGTCTTGTCTAGGGTGCTTGGGAGGCTTTGATAAAACGCCCAGTCTGGTTGGTCTGGTCTGGCCCAGCACAGGGCTGTCTCAGCATCAGGCCCCTCCCCAGTCGAGAAGGCAACCTTAGCTTGGTCTAGATTTCCAGGCTTGTGAATAACAGCAGCGGTGGTAGGTAGGGTTTATCTATGGCCTTTGGGGTCCTCTTTGCTCTCAGTTTAAAATATTTTAGTCATCTCTAAAAATCAAGGAGTCTCAATATTGGAAGGGACCTTACATGCCATCTGTGCTAATCTACAAAGCAGGGGGAGAGGGAAGACTAACCTTATCCGCTTCTTTCACCCTTGTATCCCCAGCATCTTAACTGAGTGAGTGGCATGTGGTAGGGATTCAAAACTACTTATTGAATGAGTAAGCACCAACTTCAGCAGACCATTGTCCTTGCTTCATTTGTTCATTTATTTCACAAATATTAATAAGCTCTTACTATGTGCCACTTATTCTAAATTCTGGGGTATACACTAAAGTGACCAAGACAGTCTTGTCCTCAAGAGCCTCGCCTGTAAGTAAGAAGTTAGGAATTTAAAAAAACTTATAGTCTCTAACTGGAATTTAAGAATAAAATGTTCTCTCTCATATTGGCCATTCTGGATCTTCTCATTGTCTGAGGTCTCTTTGGGGGACCATAAATAGCATATGTAGTCCCTTCTTCACATGGGAGCCTTTCAGAATTCTCAAGGCAATTATCCGCCTCCCCCATCTGCAGCCTTCTCTTCTCCAGGGTAAACACTCTCAGTTCCTGTAGCCATTTCTCCTGTGACATGCCTCTGAGTGCCCTCTCCATTCTGGTCACTGTCCTCAGGATGCAGTCCAAACAGAGCCTATCCCTTGGACAGTGTAGAGTCCAGAACCCAATGCAGTATCCCAAACATTAATTTCCAGGGAACATTCCAGCCTGGAGCCTTTCCTGCAGTTCAGCTTTTCTCTGCTTACCCTGGGCTCAGATGATGGTTAATGGAAAGAGAAAGTCCTGAACTTGGCCAGACTGAGAACATCTTCATATTTGGCTAATCCTGGAATTGAAAACTTTTGTCTCCTTTCTGCCCTAGCCCCCCTAACGCCATCCCTCTCCCCTTGGTGTAGATGAATCTACACACAGCCTTGCTGCCAGTGGCTTGCTTGCCTTTCATTTTCTGAGTCACTGCCCTTCGCTACCAGGGAAATTAGCATGAAAAAGCAAATTCCAGTTCTATAACCTTATTCAATTCCAGCCCTTTGTCACATTCTCTAACCCCACTCCCCACTGAAAATGACAAAAGTTGAGTCTTGTGACATCACAACAGTTGGCTATTGTATCAACAGCTGTGATGTCACCAACAGAGGATTATGACTTCAGGGAAGAATGGAGGGAGGGAGTATATAGGGCCAGAAACCCCTGGGGAACAAAGGCGTTATTTTCATGTAAATCTTCACCCAAAAAACCCAGTTGGCCTTTTAGTGGATGGGCTGTCAGTGGAAGCCGTCTCCCAGATTCCCATCCCTCCCTCCCTCAGTGGATTAATGGTTTGGTTTGTGGACTTTGCCCAAGTCTGAGTGTGTGTGGAAGTCCCCTGCTGGCTTCTGGGCTGGCTTGGGTTTTATTCATGAGGTCCATACTGAATAGAGCTTTTCAGGGAGGGAGTTCAGAGGGGAGCCCGGGAGCCTGGGGTACAGCTGAGGCAGATGTGCACAGCCTCTGGGCTGAGAGGGAGCTACTGTGCAGCCTCATCTCTTCAGGCAGAGGGGCAGCTCTTCTGTCAGCTGCAGCGAAAGCCTGGGTGTGCCGCCCATAGGCCTGAGTGCTAGCTACCCGCCGGCTTCTGGGGCAGGGTTGGGCCTGCCCTGGGAGCTCCTCCTTGACTCCTTGACACAGAGACTTAAAAAAACACCTGCTACCAGAGGTTCCCAAACTTTCTCAGTTCGTGGGCCTTTAGTGTTTTAGTAATTTTTCACAGTGCCCAGAGGCCAAAAGAGAGACCTTATTTTTATTTATTAAGTGTTTAGGTGTAAAAAATTTAGTAAGTGCTTATATCCTGATAACTGAGTAGCCATTTGAAAAATATATGTATATAAATTGAAAGGAAAAATATTTTTAGAGGAGGGTTGGGGGAATGGGTGAAATAGGTGAAGGGGATTAAGAGGTATAGACCTCTAGTTATATATTAAATAAGTCACGAGGATGTAATATTCAGCATAAGGAATATGGTCAATAATATTGTAATAACTTTGTATGGGGACGGGTGGTTACTAGACTTATCATGGTGATCATTTCATAATGTATACAAATATCAAATCACTATGTAGTACACCTGAAACTAACATATTGTACATCAATTTCAATTACAAACATTTTTTATTTCATTCTTAAAATAACCACAGTTACTAACTTATGGGATGTACTGGGCACTGCACAACATCTCACATCTTGGAATCAGATTGAACACTGCCACCCCATTTCCTGTCCCACATTGCTTTTCACACGGTTATTGCTTTTTAATCACAGCAGCTGCTGAGAACCCAGCTTCACAGAGAGATGACATCATCGAAAAGAATGTAGTGCAATCTAATGTTAAAGCTGTGAACTCACGGGGTGTCCAAACAAATGTTGGATATTGGTCTTGTTTCCCTCAAAAATCTAAAATATCGTCTAACACAACTTGTAAAACAACTATACCCCAATAAAAAAGAAATTAATTTAAAAAATATATATCTTGCGGCACCCCTGTGAGTTCACTGCGGTGCTCTAGGGCACCTCAGCACACAGTTTGAGAACCACAGAAGCCAAGTAACACTTGCTTTATTTAAAGGAGGAAAAAGGCAAATTCTGTCCCCATCATAACCCTTAAAGAAGTTGGATAGATGGACAGATGGATGCCCCTTACCTTCAGTCTCAGCTCCAGCTGGACTGCATTGTTAGGGGAAGGCCTTTCTTTGACCAGGGTCCCCTAGGTGGGGAAGAATGATAAGGAGAAAAGGCTTGAAGAACAGCAAGAGAGGAGCATCTCTTATGTTTATTTTTAATTGATTCAGGGCCCTCTGAACTAGTTGGCTTAAAGAAAAATGGGATTTTAACACCAAGCATTTGGGGGCCAGGCATGAGACTACTGCCAATATCCGTTTCTAACTCTTTACAGACAGAGCTGGGCTGCAGGGGCACGCTTGGGTTGGAGGATGGCTTCCTGTCACAAGATATGACAGAAACCGGAGGACTTAGGTGCTTTGGTGTCAATTAGAGGGCTCAGTGCCAACCTCTCTATACTCTGGGGTCTGCCACTTACTGTGAAACCCTGAGCAAATTACTTAGCCTAAGCCTCAGTTTCCTTCTTTTTTAAAAATTAATTAATTAACTTTTGGCCGCACTGGGTCTTCGTTGTTGCGTGCGGGCTTTTCTCTAGTTGCGGTGAGCGGGCTTTTCATTGCGGTGGCTTCTCTTGTTGCGGAGCACGGGCTTTAGGTGCGTGGGCTTCAGTAGCTGTGGTGCACGGGCTCAGTAGCTGTGGCTCTGGGATCTTCCCAGACCAGGGCTTGAACCTGTGTCCCCTGCATTGGCAGGTGGATTCTTAACCATTGCGCCACCAGGGAAGTCCGAGCCTCAGTTTCTTCATCCGTAAAATAGAGATAATGACAGCTAGATTAAATGAGATAAATGCATACTTAGAACTAGCAGAGCCTGGCTGTGTATGTGCACTTTCTTCTACTCCCTTCCAAAACTGAGACTTTTATCCAAAGGGAAATTCAGCCCTAATGATCTGGCCAAGATCTGCAGTTTGAGAGTTACTCTACTTCTTGATAAGTTTCCTCTGTGTATCTAATGTTCCTAATCTGCTGAGTTCTGTATCCTGTGTACCCACTCCAAAGGTTCTGTTTTCACTCTCTAAGTGGCATTTTTTAATGAACAGAGTTCTTATTTAGTGTAGTCTGATTTATCAATGTTTTCCATTATGGTTATTGCCTTTTGTGTCCTGTTCTTGCTCTAATTTCTCCTTGGCTTTTGTTCATGGTTTTTCTTCTGCTTGCAGCAGTGTTCTTCTGCCTTCTTTATCTTCCACAAGTCCTGCAAGACTCAGCCCAGTGTTACTTCTTGTCTCCTCCAGAAGCCCTCCCCTACATCCGTCCTGTCCATCTGATTAGGTGTCTTTTCTCCTTGCTCTCAGAGCTCTGTGTTCATACATCTATCACAGCTCTTGTTACAGTGTGCCAGAATCTTTTCTTTACTTGTCTGTCTCAGGCAGGATGGGGAGCTGCTCAAGGGCAAGGACCAGAGTATAGCACAGTAGCATGGGGGCCTGGCTGGGAAGATGCCCTCAGAGGCTTCAAGTACGTAAACAAATAAAAGTCTTAGGTGCCACACCTGTCTCTCTCTACTTCTCTGACAGTATTCCCCCAACCTTTCTTAACCTGTGCCCTCTTTTGATGAGCGTGAGGATCCTCCAGGCAGATGGTAAAATGCTACCCCCAGAGACCGTACTCCAGATTGAGAGTTAACTACATTACAGTGCTTCAGAGGGGGCTGATCAGTAGTGTCCCAAACAGTAGACACGAGGAAAGGAAGGTCCTCTGATTCATTAAGCCCCAGAGAAAGGATCTTTGCATTTTATAATAGGAAAATCATTGTAATCTTTGCAGAGAGCAACTTCAGTTGTTCTGGGGCTGCAGCCACCCCTGCTCTGAATCTTTTGGGTGTTCATAGGATGTGGCCCACTTTTCAATTTTCTGAGTGGGTGTGCTTGCTGAGGGTAGGTCAGACTCTGAACTGGGAAGGCTGGTGGGCTTGGAAGATGGGCCTGGACAGTGAAGCCCCCAGCCTGCTCACTCTGTCCAGGCAGAGCCACTCTGAAATGGTGGCAAATGTTTTTTCATTAAAAATTTTTTCTTTTTTTTTTTTAAAAAAAGATTTATTTTTTATTTATTTAATTTATTTTTGGCTGCGGCACACGGGGTCCTCGTTGAGGCATGCGGGCTCTTTTGTTGTGGTGTGCAGGCTTCTCTCTAGTTGTGGTGTGTGGGTTTTCTCTCTCTAGTTGTGGCACGCGGGTTCCAGAGTGCGTGGGCTCTGTAGTTTTGCGGCACGCGGTCTCTCTAGTTGAGGAGCGCAAGCTCAGTAGTTGTGGCGCATGGGCTTAGCTGCCCCGTGGTATGTGGGATCTTAGTTCCCTGACCAGGGATCGAACCTGCGTCCCCCGCATTGGAAGGCGGATTCTTAACCACTGCGCCACCAGGGAAGTCCCTAGTAGTAATTTCTTAACACTAAATTTTAGTGTGATCCAGGGAAGGCCTCACTAAGATGATGATGTCTGACCAAAGACCTGGGAGATGAGGGAGCAGGCTCTCTTGGGGGAGTATGTTCTAGTTACAGGGGACAGCAGGTGTGGAGGCCCGGAGTTGGAATGTGCCTGGTGTATTTGAGGAAATAATAAGGAGATAGTGTGGCTGGTGGGGAAAACATAAAGGGAAAGAGTAGTTGAAATGAGGTCAGAGATCTCATAGAGACCTAGATGATGAAGACCTTGTAGGTCATTGTGAAGATTTTGGCTCTTACTTTTAGTGATTGGGATCCACGTTAGGGTTTTGAGCAGAGTAGTGACAAGATCTGCCCTGTTGCTGGTGGTGGGTAAATGTGATGGTGGTAGTTTATTGAGGGTCTGTTCTGATTGTTTCTATTTTCTCAGTGAAATAGGAAACAGAGTAAGAGCTAAGAGAGTGAGGACAAGAGAAGAGGTCCTGAGGCTGAGAGTTGGGGGAAAGCCAGAGACTTCAAGTATGTTCCCTCTTGGTTCTGAGTATCCTCTGTTTTTTATACATGGCTTCTCATTGGTCTTCAAGTTCTCATTATAGAGGTAGAGTATTCTTCCTATACTACAGGTAGGAAAACGGAGGCATTGAGACTTGCCCAGTCCCTTTAGCCCTTACTATTTCCTAGTCCTCTTCTGAGAAAGTTGGCTTGTGGGTGGTGTGTTTTTCTGGAGCAGGGCAGGCATCTGGCCATCAGTCAGGTTGAGTTCAGCTAGGCTGGAGAGCATGGGAAGGGTGAGAATGAGGTCAAGATGTAGGACTGGGAAAGGCTTCAGAAAGAAGTCAACATTTGAACTGGATATTTAAGAAAGAATGGTGGTGGAGGACTTGATGATGGAAGGAATTGGTTGAATAAAAGCTTGGAGGCATGAACGCTCCTGGCATGTGTAGGAAATGGCAGTTAGTCTGCTGTGACTGGCAGAGGGAAGGCACTGGTGTGAGATAGGTCTGCGGCCTTGGAATCATCGTCATGTGTACAGGACCCACCAGGTTCTTCTTGCCAAGGGTGAAAGAGGGCAGGGCTCTTTGTGGGGCAGGCCTCCGTTCTATGGACAGAGCGGGCTCCATCGTCCTGGCAGAGCTGGGTTAAGTCGCTCGCTGAGAGGCTGAGTTTCCAGACTGGCAGAAACAGCCATGTCTAGGTTTTTAAAACTGTCTTGGACCATCTGGCAGGAAAAGGGATTGAAAATGGCTGAGGTTGAAAACCCAAACTTAAAGGCCTCTTTGGGGAGGAGAGTTGGGAAAGAGGATGTGGGAGTGATAAGTGGACAGTCAGGAGATGGAAAGAGAGCTTAATTTTTTTCTGGTTGTTATTCAACAACAACAACAAAAATCATCTTTTTTGTGGCTGGTTGAGACAGATTTCAGCCTCATAGGGACCTGTAAAAACCCCCAGCAATTCTTCTGATCTCCCAGCAAAACAAATCTTGGTTCCTCTCCACTTGACCAGGCTCATAATCCCCTCAACATTTTTGCTCAAAGGGCTTTCTGGACCTAGAGCCCCAGAGCTTGGGGCTGGAATGGAAAAGATCCAAGGTACCAGGTATGTAGAAGTGCCGACGGAGAAAGGGGTCTGGCACTTTGGAGGGAATTAGGGGACAGACTTGAGAAAAACCTTCCTGGCTCCCTTTCTACAGCTTTTGATACCCACCCACCCAACCTCTGAGCCCACTTTCTCCCCTTTCCCTTGTGTAACCCCTTGATTTTAGGCACAACAGAACCAAAGACAAGGTTGTGGGCAGATAACCAGTGAGAAATGAGTCAGGAAAGGAAGTGGGGAAAAGAGGGGTGGGGGAGGAGAAAGCCAGTGTGGAGGTGAAGGCAGGTTTCCCAGGAGCAGCCTTTCTTCATGGGTGTGTTGGATGAGAACTGTTACCGCAGGAGGACCCTGGAAGATAATAGGGGCACTTGTGAGGAGATTGAAACTCCTGAGGTAGACAGGATTGGCTGAGGGCTGGGAGGAAAAGGCCTGCTGGTGACAGTCCAACTGGGTGGCACCTACAGCTGGAAACCTCCCTTTCATTGGATTTATTGCAGCCATGACTTCGGGGAGCGGAAGAGTGCACCTTAAAGGATACGGCCAGTCCTAGAATTTCTAGGGCCCTTTGTCTTCCTGGCCTTTGACTCCTTGGGGGCCCTCTTTTGCCATCAGTTAGCAAACCAGTTAACGTTTATTTGCCTGTCTTTTATGTGCAGAAGTCTCTGCCAAGTACTGAGGATTGTTCAAAACATGGAGAGGAACTAGCTAGCCTGCCCTACAGCTTTCTCAGCCGCGTGGGGACAGAGCGGGCCAGGATGTCAGGGGACCTGTGGGATGGCTGAATTTCCTAGGAAGGCTGTGCAGGTGAGCCGCTACAGCAGAGCCTGAGCTGTCAGTCCAGGCAGAGCTATGAAAGGTAAATGAGGCGCCTCCCGCCTTGGCCCAGTCCAAGGACACCTGCAGGAGAAAAAGGGAGAATCAGATGCTCCCGCTTTCGAGAACTCTGGTTTGGGTACTTAAAAGGAACTCTCTCTAATGATGACCCTCCCTGAAACTTGCGGTGCCAGTGCTGGTTGCCGAGACTCTTGGGGGAAGAAATGAGAGACGTAGGCCCTCCTCTGGGGGAGCTGCCAGTCTGATCCTTTTCTGCTCGGCCTGCCGCAGGGCCTAGATGACCAAGGGCAGCAGGAGGGAGTCAGTGAGGGGGTGAGGACAGTCTGGTAGGTGTTCCCTGGGCAGGGTGAGTAGCAGGTTGACTCCAGGGCAGTCAGACCACAGCTGTACGGAGCCGGACTGGGCTGAAGCCAGGTTCTCGGGGCACACAGAGTTCTGTTCCCTTTCTCACCTTCTTCTTCCCTCTGGGCTGCTTCCTAAGCTATTACTTCCGCACCAGAGATTGCTTAAGAGATCAGTGGAATGTCGACGTGGGCAGAAATTCTCTCATGTGCTTTAGAGGTTTCCTTTGCCGGCGGCGGGCGGGTGGTGGCTCCTTACTTCTTACCTAGACCAGACAAGTAGGGTGCTGGGCAGTGTTTGTGTTTCCTCTCAGTGGCGACCTTAACCCCAGCAGAACGGGAGGCTTCCCTCCAAACACTTGCATCTGTTCTTCAGCGCTCTCAGGGCTCAAATGTCTCCTCCTCAGGGGCGAGGCATACTGTCATGTCCGAAATTAGGCCTGCAGAAAAGTACCACACAGACGTTTAGAAATGTCACTTAACGAGGGGAAACAGTTTTTTGCTCTAGGATAGGAAGGTCCATTCTTAGAGGCTGGGCACCCCTCAGAAGGAGCTCCCTTCAGAGACTGACCTCTAAGGGATCCCTTCTCAGACCTGGGCAGAGCATCTGTGGATTGGGTGATGAGACTGGATGGTAGGGAGAGGGAGCACTGAGGGAGCTGGAGAGACAACTGCAAGATGCAGGCTGGCCTGAGTGACAGCAGGGAGCCTTCCAGAGGGTCTTTCCTCCAGTGGCAGCGAGGGCAGTAGATGGAGGGTTTAGGCTCCTCCCGGCACTGCTCAAGCCCAGCCCTCCAGGAGGCTTTGTGTGGCTGCTCCCAGGGCGGTGCCCCCTACCCCTTCCTTGCCGGGACGTGGGACGCAGCACTCACCTGCTGACTGGGAGAGTCAGGCCGCAGAGCTGAGCAAAGCTGGCCACTGTAGGCGTTGGGTGGGGAGGGACAGTGGTAAATTGGAGAGAGCTTGCTACGTCTAACTGGACTGCCAACTGCGGCCATATAGAAATGCAGACGCTGATGGCAGGTTTTCTAATTTTTCAAGAGAAGCCAGAATCTGAATTTTTATTTGCATTTCATTTATACTCACCCAATGTTTAAAACGTTTGATAACCAATTCAACTTTTTTTTTAAAAATGAAGGGAAAACCAAATGGAACATATTTTTGCTCTTGCAAACCACCAGTTAATGTCTTCGGGTATAAACTCTTCTTTCCCAGGAGTTTGGAAGTGAGGGGAAAGTGAGGAAAGCGGTTGTTAGCTACCAGCGGTGGGTGGCAGGAAGAGCTGTTTTGAGATACAAGAACTCAGAGTACAACAAAGACTGAGGGAACTGTTTAGAGCAGACATTGACAATGCTTTCACTGGATCCTGTGACGTGCCTGCTCCTTTGTTGAAGGTCGGTGGGCCTGTGCAGGTGGAAGAAGCTGGGGGGGTGGGAGGAGGAAGAGGACCAAGTGTCCATCTTGTATTTGTTCACAGCTGGGCAGACTCTTGGGAGGATGGTCAGTAGTGACCCTTCATACCTTTACAAGTCCTCAGCACATTGTGGGACTCAAGTTTTCACACTTACAGGCGTGTAACACTAGCCTGAAGTGCTTACTGAACATACAAATTCCTGGGCTCCGTTCAAGAGGGGGAGGTGGGACCTGGGACTCTGCATTTTTAACAAGCACCCCCATCAATGTTAAGAAAAGTAAGTGGACAGTGGAGTCAGAGCTGAGTCCACTGTCCTGCCCTATTCCTTCACTAGGTGAGTGATCTTGGGCCAATCATTTAATCTCTCTCAATCTCAATTTCCTGATTGGAAAATTGGGCCTGTATTATCACTACGTCATGGGATGGTGAGAGCTGAAATGCAAGATGATCGGAGGTCATGCAGAGTGCTGACTCAGAGCTGCGGCGGCGCTGGTGCAGGCCACCTGGGCTCAAATTCCTGCCTTGCCACTTTCTAGCGGTGTGACTTGGGACAAGCGATTTAACTGCTCTGTACCTTGGTTTCCTTGGTAACGTGTAAATAATAATAGTACCCACTTCGTAGGGTTGTCACAAGGATTAAATGATTTAATCCTTTAAAATGCTTATAACTTTAGCTATTATAATTTTATAAAGAATCTAGCAGCACCTTTGATAATAAATGTGCCTTTGCTTTTTTTTTTTTTTTCTTAAGTCCTCTTTACCGTGGGTAACAAATAGGTGAAGGCTTACTTTCAAATGTCACCTCTCTATAAGGCCTTCATGGAGTCCACTTTTTCCTTCACTTTTCTCCCTTTACAGTTAGCTTTTCCTGGGCAGGGACTGTATCTGTCCATTTTCATATCCTAGTACCTTGCACAGTGCCTAGCATAGAGTAAATGGATTGGATGGCAGTGCCGGGGAGTCTGAAAAATGAATCTAGCTTGGGAATGGAGAGGGTGTCTTCCAAATACCTAGAGAAGCATGATCTGGAAGAAAAATGATTTATTAAGCTTCAGTGTGCCAGAATAATAATCGCGTGAGGTAGGTCATGTTATTATTATTGCTCTTATAGCGAGAATGTTGAGTCCTCAAAACTCACGTGTACGATGACCCTTGGCCAGCAGTTGCTAGAGGCAGGGTTGGGCTGACTCCAGGTTGGGTGTTCTTCCCACTGCACCTTGAGAACCTGGGACTGTGGTCTGTGTCTCGATGCAGAGTTTGTAGAGAAGTTCTAGTGGTACCTTATTATGTTCCTTTCTCTGGGTTGTAACTCTTCAGATAGTTGCCTGTAATTTGTCAGAGCTGGGGTTTTGAGCAATTCGTGACCGGTGGTAGATGCTGATTGAACAATTTCATTTTCCAAACATGTAGTTTTTGCCGTTGATGGGCCTGGGAGCTAGCAAAACACCTCTCATCCTCTTGGCTTCTCTGCTCTATTCCCGGTGGGTGTTTCTTTTCCTTGGGAGTGTCTCTCTCTTTGCAGCCAGACTAGCCAAGCAATCAGGCTGAAAGCACAGATGGGAGCCTGGGGCGGCGCTTAGGGCCTTGGGAGAAGCAGTGTCCCCCAGGAAGCCTGCCATGCAGAGTGCTCAAGTCTGCGCTTCAGATGTAAAGGGTTAGCCTGGTCCTTAGTTCCTCAGGCCGCTGGATTATTCCCTGAACCTGGTAGACCTGGCTATAGAGAGCAGGTGGGAGGGAGCACAGTGAGTAAGCATCTCTGACTTAGTAGGCTCTCCTGGGGTTCTCAGCAGTGCCTGCCCAAGGTGCCTCAACTCCTGGGCCACTGCTGAGAATAGCAGCTGTGTTCTTGCAGAAGTGTGACCAAGGGTCAATGCCGTGGGCCTGGTAGTTTTGACCCACTCCTCTCTTGGTTGCATCTTCACAGGATTTTTCTTCTTGGCCCAAGCAAAAATCACAGCTCTCTACATTCTTCCTTCTGACTAAGTTGGCTCTGTGTTCTCATATTCAAGTATATGACTGCATTTCAGAGCATTTTAGATCAGAGATTCAGGGAAGGAAAGAATATATTTTTCATCATGTTCTTTTAATATAGTTCAGTTTCTGGTCTTTCCACAAATCTTCTCTCCTTTCCCTGAGGGCCTGCCCTGGAGCTGGTAGAGCATGTCCAGTGTGGTTATGATGGGTCCTGATGATTATTGTGACCGTTGTTACCATGGGCACAGTTGAAAGCTAATGCTTAGCAAGTTGATTCCTTGTAGCACTGTGCTCCCTGAGGACCCTGAGAACTGGTCTGGGAAAGCTTCCAGACGCTGCCTCTCCTTTCCCTTCTTTCTGTTTAACACACACAGCCATACGCCAAGCACTTAACTTGGCCCTTGGCTGGTGCAGGTAAAGAATATCTCACCAGAGCCGGTGTGCACAGGTGCTCTGGTGGCAGGATGGACTCCCCTTCTTCCTTCTCCTCATACTAACATTATGCTATATACTTAAGTTTATAAAGTTTTTTCCTCAATAGGTAGGGAAGCCTTTTCTTTGTTTTTGTTTTAAATTTATTTATTGTATTTTTGGCTGCACTGGGTCTTTGCGTGCGGTGAGCGGGAGCTACTCCTCGTTGAGGTGCGCGGGCTTCTCACTGCGGTGGCTTCTCGTTGTGGAGCACAGGCTGTAGGTGCGCGGGTTTCATTAGTTGCAGCACACTGGCTCAGTAGTTGTGGCTCACGGGCTCTAGAGCGCAGACTCAGTAGTTGTGGTGCACAGGCTTAGTTGCTCCGCGGCATGTGGGATCTTCCTGGACCAGGGCTCGAACCCGTGTCCCTTGCATTGGCAGGCGGATTCTCAACACTGCGCCACCAGGGAAGCCCGGGAAGGCTTTTCATGAAGGATAAAAATGAGGCTCAGGGTTTGTTTCCTTTTTCTAAAAGCATCGTGGGGGATGTTTCATTGCTATCACCACTGCTAGCACCTACGGGCTGCTTCCTCCCTTCCAGCTCCCACTTCACTCACCACTACCATCACCAAAATGACAACCTTGAGAGATTGCATAAAAGTAAGGAAATTAGAGAGAGTGCATTTCATGTTGAAATTAGGAAAGAATTATAAATGATATCAAGAATTAGGGTCTGGCTTATTTTTTATCATCGAAACCAATCACTTATTTGCACCAAGATAATAAGTAAGATGGCCTCCAGGATTAAGGTCATTAGTGGCCATAAATAAATATGTTTAACTTTCACATCCAAACATACTTCATTTTGGTCAGTGTGATGAGAATGCCAATCAGAGTGAGAGAACTATTGTTCCTGAACTGTTCAGCGTCTGTGCAGGTGGTGTTGGCCCAGAACAGAGTGCACATTCACATTAGAGATACTGTGAATTATTGTTGTCTCTCACATCTATTCTCCAAGGGACTTAAATTTTTTTTAAAGTTTTTTTTAACATCTAAATTGAGATATAATTCACATACCATAAAATTCACTTATGTGTACAATTCATTTTTAAAATATATTCACAGTTATGCAACCATCACCACTGTTTATCTAATTTCAGAACTTTTTTTTCACTCCCCCAAAAGAAAACCCATACTCATTGCAGTCACTCCCCATTCTCCTACCCTCAACTCAACCCTAAGCAGCCATTAATTTATTTTCTGTCTCTGCAGATTTGCCTATTCTGTACATTTCATAAAAATGGCATGAGAGTTCATCCATGTTGTGGAATGTCTCCTTTTTATGTCTGAATAATATTCCATTTTATGGATATACGACGCTTTGTTAATGCATTCGTCCACTGATGGACATTTGGGTTGTTTCCACTTTTTGGCTATTATGAACATTGGTATGAGTATTTGTGTGGACATGTTTTCATTTCTCTTGGCTGTATACCCAGGGGTGAATCATGCTGGGTCTTATGGTAACTCTGTGTATCCCTTTTTGAGGAACTGCCAAAGTATTTTCCAAAGTGGCTGCACAATTTTGCATTTCCACCAGCAGTGAATGAAGGTTTTCATTTCTCCACAGTCTCACTAGCACTTGTTTTTATCTTTTTGATTAGAGTCATCCTGGTGGTGTGAAGTAATACCTCACTGTGGTCTTGATTTGTATTTCCCGAATGACTAGTGATGTTGAACATTGTTTCATGTGCTTCTTAGTCAATTTTATATCTTTGGAGAAATGTCTGTTTAAATTCTTTGTCTACTTTTTTTTTTAACATCTTTATTGGAGTATCATTGCTTTACAATGGTGTGTTAGTTTCTGTTTGTCTACTTTTAAATTAGATTATGTGTCTTTTTATTATTGAGTTGGAAGAGTTCTTTATATATTCTAGATACAAGTTGCTCAGCAGATATATATGATTTGCAAATAATTCTCCCATTCTGTGGGAGTCTTTTTACTTTCTTGTGGTATTTTTTACAGCACAAAAGTTTTTTATTTAGTATAATACAGTTTATTTCTTTTTTCTTTTGTTGCTTGTGTCATATCTAAGAAACTGTTGCCTAATCCAGTGTTACAAAGATTTACCTCTATGTTGTATTCCAGGCTTCGCTTTTGTCATTTTAACTCTTAAATTTAGGTCTATAATCCATTTTTACTTTTTTTTTGTATAGTATAAGGGTAAGGGTCCTACTTTATTCTTTTGTATATGAATGTCCAGTTGTCTGAAAAGACTATTCTGGGCTTTCCTGGTGGCTCAGTGGTTGAGAGTCCGCCTGCCAATGCAGGGGACACGGGTTCGTGCCCCGGTCTGGGAAGATCCCACATGCCGCGGAGTGGCTGGGCCCGTGAGCCATGGCCGTTGAGCCTGCGTGTCCGAAGCCTGTGCTCCGCAATGGGAGAGGCCACAACAGTGAGAGGCCCACATACCGCAAAAAAAAAAAAAAAGACCCTTCTTTCCCTCTTGAATTGTCTTAGCATCCTTGTTGAAAATCAATTAACCGTAAATGTATGGGTTTATTTCTCAGCTCTCAATTCTATTCTGTTGATTTCTATTTCTGTTCTTACGTCTGTGCACACTGTCTTGATTACCATGGCTTTGTAGTATGCTTTGAAATTGGTGAGTGCGAGTCCTCCAACTTTATTCTTCTTTTTCAAGATGGTTTTGACTGCTCTGGGTCCCTTGCACTGCCACAAAATTTTAGGATCAGCTTGTCAATTTCTGCAGTTGATGAGTATTCTGTTCAGTCTGTAGATCAATTCGGGGAATCTTGCCATCTTAACAACTTGGAGTTTTCCGATCATGAACATGGGATGCCTTTCTATTTATTTATATCTTCTGTAATTTCTTTCCGTGATGTTTTGTAGTTTGCAGTGCATAAGTCTTGCACTTCTTTTGTTAAGTTTATTCCTAAGTATTTTATTCTTTTTGCTGCTATTATTAATGGAATTTTTAAAATTTCATTTTCAGATTGTTCATTGCTAGTATATAGAAAGAAAATTGATTTTTTAAATATTACTTTGTATCCTGCAAACTTGCTTGACTTTATACGTTAGTTTAAGAGTGTTTTAGTGGAATTGTTATGATTTTCTACGTGGAGGATCATACCATCTGCAAATAGGAGACAATTTCCAGTCTGGATGTACCCTTAAGTTTTAACATTTTTCTTCCTTTTCTTATTTTAGCATAAAATAATGTTACTATATTAGCTAACTGTATATGGTACATGTACAGACATTTTTCACTTTGTAAATACTTAAATACCTTAAAGTATATAATTTTATTTTAATGGGTGTTAAAAATATGATAACTCATAACTGTGGTTTCTGGCTGAGATGTCACTTTATCAGGATGTTCTTCCCTGAACATCCTATTTTAAAAAACAAATCTTCTTCACTCTCCCTCTACCTTGCTTCATGTTTTCTTCCTACCACTTATCACTATACATATTATACACAAATGTACACTTATGTATCATGCACATGACTTGTGCCTGCTTATTGTCTGTTTCCCTCCACTAGGATGTAAGCTTCATGAGAGCAGAGACTTTGTTTCATTCTTTGCTGGATGGCAGTGCCTAGGACATGGGTGCTCACTCAGTAAATATTTGTCAATGATTAATTGTTTAGAACAAGATTAACTATTTTAAGAAAAGTAAGTCAGTTTCAAGTTGATTAAAGAAAAACATTGAATAAATGATTGTTCAGGAGGTATGCAAATATGGTAAAATTCATAAAGGCTGTATGGCATGCCAGAAGTTTGGGAAACTCTAACTTAAGAAATGAGAAGAAGCAGGATGGAAATGGAGTTTTTAAAATCATTTTCTGTGAAGTGATAAGTTATCTGTTAGCTCACAGACTCTTCCCCAACCCAGATCAGGGATCCTTTGAGGCTCTTAATCTGTAACACATGAAATTAAATATATGTGGGAAAGTGGTTCCTGCTAACCACCACAGAAACCCTGTTGGCAGTTTTGGAGGTCATCTGGAAATGTTTGAGGTGCTTTTCGCTGCCCATGGAAACTTGGCTTATAGGTCTTGTCTTCTTTGCAGGGCTCTGTGTTTGCAGAGAGCAGAAATGACCATGACTGCCAACAAGAATTCCAGTATCACCCACAGAGCTGGAGGCACTAAGGCCCCTCGAGGGACCCTGAGCAGGTGAGTCGGGGAGCACTGCTAAGGGAATGGGGCTCACTGGAAGGTAACATCAAAGGACACCTAGTGACCTGTGTCCTGGATAGGATTCCTGCCAAATGTCAATGATTATCATCATGATTCTGACAGTCATAGAGGTGCATAATCTGGGCCAAACTTTAACTACTTACCAAATAGTGAGATCTCAGGGCATTTTCTTATGCCCTCTAACATTTTGGTTACTCATCTGTAAAATAATAATAGTACTTATCTCACAGAGTTTCTGTGAGGATTAAATGAGATAATATATGTCAGTGCTTAGCATAGTGCCTGGCAAAAAGCCACTCAGTAAATGTTAGCTTCCTCCCGGTGGTGGGGTAGAAGCTTCCAGAGCTGGCAGATAGCTGTACAACCCTCACCAGGGCTTCTCAGGTCTTGGCCAAGGCTGGATGCTGATGTCCTAGAAGAACCTCTTTTATTAAAGCCACGTACCCTTCATAGCCCCTTCTGCTGAATCTCAGTTGGGCAGATTTGGCCTTTGGAACCTCAGCCGCTAGAATGGATAGTGATGAGAAGAATGCTCATCTTACACTGGGATCAGGCTAGTTCCTTCCTGGAGGTCTGGGCTGTGCATTACCAGGCTGAGTCCAGTGGAGTATGGCACACACTCACGTCTGGCCAGAGGTAGTGGTAGATGTTTGGTTCACTCAGAGCTAATATCCAGGTATGGTTGGTAGAATGGGGCATAGGATGTGGCCCCTGGGGAGTGACTGGCGTGAATGAGGCAAGAGGAATTCTGTACACCATATGTGCAGCGTTTGGTCCCAGTGGAAATGGTCTGGATTGACTGTGCCAACCGAACAGAAATTGGCAGATTCTGACTTGTTAGGTACATAAGAGCTTGGGGCTTAGACAAACAAATTGAATATCTACTCTGTGGCAGCAAGACCAGTGAGAACACCCCCTGCGCACGCACCCCGTCTAACCTGGACTAGAGTTGCTTGCATACTTGCTTCCCTGAACTGGGTGAGGCTGAGGATGGCAGGCACCAACAAACTCTTGGGTAAAGCAGATAGAAAAACTGACCTCTCCCAGGGCGTGTCGGTGGCCAAGGCAGAAACAGGTCTAGATCTCAGAGTCTTTGTCTCCCATTATCTACTTTTCAGGAACCACTTTGCTGGGCTCCCCCCTCCCCCCCGAGTCTGGTGGCATTTCTTACTCTGCAGTCTGACTCTGAGTTGGCAGATAGAGACTGGGAATTAAGGTTCCCAACTTTTTTATATGAGACTGTATGGGTGAAATAAGCATTGTGTGTGATTTTACCATTTTATTCTTAAATGAAAAGAAATAGTATATTTAGAACCTGAATTAGAAATTACTGTACCCAGCAGCCCTCAGCTCCTTCAAGTATTCTTTTTTTCTTCTAATTTCCGCTTTGTGGGGACCGGGATGGGAGATGCAGTGTTTACATAAAGTCACAAAGCAGAATCAGAACTGCTGACAGGCACCCTAGTTTCTATTTGGAGTATATACCTACATGTTTTAAACATTTTTAGAAATTGCTCTTCCTTTAGCTTCCCAGCCTGCTTGCCATCATAACATGACGGATGGTGTTTGTAAATATCTGAGCCTCTGATATGCCTAAAAAAAGGCATTTTTCCCTGCCAAGTCTTCACTTCTCTTCCTTCCTGCCACCTTTCCGCTTCCCTCCCTCCTCTCCTGGGCTTTTGGCATGGAGTCACAGGCCTCTGTGGCTAGCTACAGTCTTCTCTCAGAGGCTACTGCTGGACTATAGTTGTTATTATTTCAAAATTGTCATCTGGTGGTTTCTCTGGCTGCTTTCACCCCCAGCCAAATCTGGGACTGTTCTTAGGAAGTTGTCAGTGAACTCTGAGGGCTCTCCTCCTAGGTGCTGGGCTCTTTGGTGGACAGAGAAACCACCAGATGACAATTTTGAAAAACAAAAAGGGGAAAAAGAGGGGGATGATCCATCCTCTTTTTTCAAGGCTTTTACAGTTTGGGTTGATGACCTTGGCACCCAGATTTCTTAGTCTGACCTTCCGATAGACATTTGCCTGTGACCTGGGGCCCTTTAATCATTGCCAGCCCAGGAGTTCCAGTGAGAAAAGACTCCCAGGTATGACCGGGACTTCGGTTGGGGAGTGCAGGGGTTCTAGGACCTTGGAAAGCTGGGCCTTTGAACCCTGGCTGCTTTGGGGACCTCCACATCATCCACATGGAGGCAGAGGAAGCTGATGATCCTGAGAGGCATTTGTATCTAGCTTTGGGGGCAGGGGTACTTAGGGGCATGGAAAACTGGTGGGGACGGGCAAATGGGACCCTGTGGAACTGCCAAGATATGTATTTGCAAGGCCATATCCTTAATTTGAATAAGACTTCACCTGGTGCCACCACTAAGCTAGTTTGGGGTAAAGATCCTAGATTCCATTCCATTATTAGGTTCTTAGGAGTGTTTTGCTAGTTTATTCTCTTCCTTTTCCTTTATAGCCCATTCTTGATTTGGCAGGATATGCAGGAGGAGGAAATGTGAACCTCTCGTTTTACCACCAAAGTTTTGTTCTTTGCTATATTTTGGTCTCCTGGAGCAGGCTTCCCTTTCTCTTTGTTAGTGAGGACAAAGGGTCACGTTGCTTCACCCTTAGCTGCTTCACCTCCCCGCAGGCTGTTCCCACTCCAGCTCGTTAGATTTGGCTGCATCCATTTCTGGGGGTGGGAGGTGAGATTCTCAAAGCTCCTCTGAATTCCAGAGGTCAGGCTTTATGATGTTGGTGTTGATGACCTGGGTGGGACCAGAAGGAGCTTAGTGACTTGCTTGCTAAGAAATGGTCATGCTGAGCTTCCCTGGTGGCGCAGTGGTTAAGAATCCGCCTGCCAACGCAGGGGACACGGGTTCGATCCCCGATCTGGGAAGATCCCACATGCCGCAAAGCAACTAAGCCCGTGCGCCACAATTCCTGAGCCTGTGCTCTACAGCCCGCGAGCCACAACTACGGAAGCCCGCATGCCACAACTACTGAAGCCCGCGCACCTAGAGCCCATGCTCCGCTACAAGAGAAGCCACCGCAATAAGAAGCCCGCACACTTCAACCAAGAGTAGCCCCTGCTCACCGCAACTAGAGAAAGCCTGCATGCAGCAACGAAAAACCCAACGCAGCCAAAAAAAAAAAGAAATGGTCATGCTAATGGTTGCTAAGAAAGTGTTATGTTGAGAGCTAGTTCGGCCATCTAGATGGGGTAAACTTTGCCACTTGTTGCTCTCAGGAGATTTCACTTGTACTGTGAGACTTGGCAGGCAGCAGGGGCTGTTCTCAGAAGACTTGTCATGTCTGCTTATTTCCTCAACAGCTGCTTCACTGTGAAACTCCAGCATCTGGATCATTGTGACTTGCAAATATAGGCTGGCTGTATTGTGTTTTGGAAACCTTACCTCTGGATGTATGTGTGGGAAACTTGGGTGCCTGTAAAAGTGTAGACTTCTTGGGGTCAAGGACTTTGACTGCTTTCTGTTTCCTCTGAGCCTGGAACTGTGCCTGGTACCTAGAAGACTAACTGTTGGTTGACCAGTTGTCTAGATGGCTGGGCGATCAGCTTCTTAGAGCATAGGCTACTTGTATTCTTTGACTCTTTATAGTATCTTCCATGATAGGTCTTGTTAACTTTGGATTCCCTTTCCATTCAGCCCATAGACTCTGAGAAAGGCAGAGCTGAAGAGGAACCTTGGAGCTCATTTGGTCTCACCCACTTGTTTGACAGTTTGGCTAACAGACACAGAGAAGAGGAGGTACTCCCCAAGGATACAAAGCTAACGGGGGGAAGAACGCAAGCCTAGCTCTCCTGTTCCTTCTGTTATTTTATTGTACCTCTACATTCACCTCCCTATAAACATGACTGGGATTTCCCTGCTCAAAAACTACTGTCATCTATGATACAGTCAAACTTGGCTTGCTTTGTTGGGCTTCCATAAAAAACCCTGGTTTTTCTTTCTGTCTTAATCTTGCACTGCTCTCTAATGCAAACCTTACATTTCTGCCAGTCTGGATGCAGATGTTACTTCCCTCCCAGTCCTTTTCTTGACCACTCAGCTAGGAAGGATTCCCCTCCCCTCTCTGTATTCACTCTTAGAGCCCTTGGTTTAGAGCCTCCACATGGCACTTGTAGTACCTCAGAAGGTGGATAAGTGGATTTTTCCCTGTGAGATTGCTATGGGACACTGGTTGTTAAGAGTCTTAGAGGCCTTATTATTTACAGAGGATCTTCAGGGCTCACCCTTAAGATCCTTAGAAGGCCTTTTGTCTGTCTGTGTGTAAGATTCTCTGAGGCAGTACTTTAAATCTTCCTTAGGTCTTGGCAAAGGATCTTTCAGTCCCACTCTAGGTTTTTTTAAAAAGATTTATTGAGGGATAATTAAAGTACCATAAATGCAATTTAAAGTTTTCAGTTTGAAACTAACACACCATTGTCAAGCAGTTATACTCCAATAAAGATGTTAAAACAAAACAAAACAAAAAACCAAAAGAATAAAGTTTTCAATTTGATGAGTTCATATTCACACATACACACACCCACGGAGTGTAACTGTTACCACAATCTGGAAGCCGTTTTTTTTTTTTTTCTGGTACGCGGGCCTCTCACTGTTGCGACTTCTCCCGTTGCGGAGCACACGCTCCGGACACGCAGGCTCAGCGGCCATGGCTCACGGGCCCAGCCGCTCCGCGGCATGTGGGATCTTCCCGGACCGGGGCACGAACCCGTGTCCCCTGCATCGGCAGGCGGACTCTCAACCACTGCGCCACCAGGGAAGCCCTGGAAACCATTTTTTAATTTGAGAATTTTTTCTTGTCTAGAGAGACAGAGACTGAAACAAGTTTTATTTTCTAACTCAGAAAGCCCTTTCTCATTTATGTTTCCTTTAAATTTTGTTTGAAAACGGTTCCCTGTTTGTCTCATCTCTTTTTCCTTTCACTAGAGACAGCGAGGAGTCAGAGGGCACCTTTGGCACTCTGCCTGGAAATGTCTTTGGCTAGTTCATCTAATATATGAGATATACTTCCTATTTTCTATGTCACCACAGGTGACAGAGTTGCCAAACTTTTCAACATTATGAGGGTCCCCTTTCCTCTAGCTTCGAACGTTTTCCTTATTTTTGCCTTAAGCACCCCCAACAACCATCACCCAGTCCCACGGTCAATGTTTTAGGATCTTGTGTCAATAGCATTCCACTTCTAGGTACCCAAATCTGTGTCAGGTATCTACCGTTATAAAACTACCACAAATTTTATAGTGTGAAACAACCATTTGATTCTGCTCACAGACTCTGTAGTTTAGGATTTCAGACAGAGACCACAGGGATGGCTGCTCCCTGCTCATGATGTCTGGGACCTCAGCTGGAAAGACTTCAAGGCTTAGGGTGACTCAGTGGCTAGGGGCTGGTGTTTCCTGGAGGCATCTTACCTCACATGTCTGGGGGTTGATGCTGGCTGTTGCTGGGACCCCAGCTGAGACTGTCCATCAGAACACCTACCCTCTCCACATGCCCTGGGCTCTCTCACAGCCTGAGAGACAGGAAGTAGAAGCTGTTGGTTTCCTGAGGCCTGGGCCTGAAAAGTAGCACAGATTCAGTTAGTTCTACCATATTCTATTGGTCAAGCAATCACAGAGCCCAGATTCAAGAGAAGCGGTCATGTTGACAGCAGGCATGTCAAAGAATTTGGGGACCATGTTTTGAAACCATCACAATTGTCTTTAGCATGGTTTCCTGCAGCTACCTTTCTCTCCCTCTTGGCTTTGCGTAGCGCCTGGTTCTGCTTTATACAGCAGTTCCATTTTTGCTGGACCTAGGGCATTGGGGACGTTCCCATAGGCGTCATTTTTTTACCTGTCTCAGAGAAGGCGTCTGTCTTATAAATGCTCTCTTTATGTTCATTGCCATTACTTCCTAGAGGACTTGGGGTTCCTTCCCAGAGAAGAGCTCACCAATTCTCCTTGTGCTTCCCTAGAAATCAGCTAGATGACAGGCAGGTAGATGTGCTTTCTGGAGGTGACAAGGTGACTCAGTTTCTGCTCTGACCCTAGCTACTGTTCTACTTACCCTGACAAGCTGTGATTGACTTTGAGTCTCTGTAGGTAGTGGTCCAGATGTAGCCCCACTTGGAGGATGAGGCTGTCCTGGACCCTACGGAGGGCTTCCAGCCATTTGGGAGCGAGACGGTCAAGTTGTGAGTGTCACCCTCTTTTTGACTTTTGTCCCAGAGTGGGGTGTCCGTTACTGAACTGAGCCCCTGCTCTGGCCTGGGGAACAAACTTCTGGACTTGCTGATAGGACTCAGGCAGACTTCCTCCCTTTTCTCCTTCTGGATGCCTCAGAATATGGCCTTGGGGGAGTGCAGTGAGCATGCCATCTCCAGACTTGGGGCGGTCACATAGTGATGGGAGGATGCTGCTGCCCCCTGAGCCACCAGGACCCGCTTTAGTTGAGCAGCCCTGGGATGGTGGTTGGCCAACTCCCAGGCAGTTTCATTTGGAAGCAGGTTAGACACCTACTCAGTAGGGACTAGGCATGTTGGAAGCTGGGCCCTGTGTAACCTTAATCTGTGGACAGGCTCACTTCATGGAGCCCACAGCCCATCTTGGTGCCTCTGGGGCTGTTTCCTGGACTCCCAGGAGCCTTCTCCAACTGGCCCCAATTTGGTTTGCTTCCTGATACTGACACTTCAGGAGCTCTGTGGCCAGAGCATGCTGAGCTCAGAACTGTCTTGTCATCAAGGACTAAAGACAGCCTTCCCTCCCAAAAAGTCCCTAGGTGACCTTGACAATATATGGGGTGTCCCTTGGCATGAATGCTTCCTGCTATGTTACTGGAGGATGGCCCAGGTCACTAACCCAAGGGTTAGGTTGTATTCTTGTGAAACAGTACTGGAGGGAAGGGCACGTATTTTGCACTTTAACTCTCACTTTCTGTCTGCACATGTGCACGTGCATGAGCACACACACGTTGCCCTCTCTTTAAGTTTGTTTCTCATTCTACCTTAGTTCATGCCCTTTCTGTCCTACTCACTTGTCTTATACGTTTGTCTGTGTGTGTGCGTGTGCATGTGTTCATGTGTGTGTGTGTGTGTGTGTGTGTGTGCTTATGCTCCTCTGTTAAATTTCCTTTGCATTCTCCCCCGCCCCCTTTCTCTCTTTCTCCTTCTGTTTATCTTACTCCCTCTTGTAAATGTTGGATTTGGCCAGTCATGTGCTGCAGCGTTGGCATCCACGCCTTTGCTGAGGAGCAGAGCTGGCTGTCTGCTGACAAGGTGGTGGCACAAGCGCCCAGTTTCACAATGTCTGCCTCCCCAGGGGCAAGCTCTGAGATTTTAGAATAAAGAGCAGTAAAGAGGTGATAAGAGCAGCATATTAAGTGTCTTAGCTGCTGTGTATTTACTTTTCTTTTATATTTCTCCTGTCTTCACGGAACTTTTAACGGTGTTCAAACATTTTTAAAATTTACATCATTTTAGTCACACAGCTAGTATGTGAGGATACTCAGAGCAAGTGTTTTCCTCCTGTTTTGTAGATAAAGAACCTGAGGGAACTTCCCTGGCGGCCCAGTTGTTAAGACTCCATGTTTCCAAGGCAGGGGGCACGGGTTTGATCCCTGGTCGGGGAACTAAGATCCCACAAGCCACGTGGTGTGGTAAAAAAATAAATGCATACATACATACATACATATGTACATACATACGTACATACATGTATTTAACCATTCTTTTAAAAAAAAAAAAACAAAAGAACCTGAGGCTCAGAGAATTCAGGTGACTTTGCTTATGAACCCATCCAGGAAGTGATGGAACCAGGACCAGAGCAGAACCCAGGTCTCTAGACTCTTGGTCTAGGGTACGATTTTTGCCTTATGGGAGAGGGCTTTAGGGACTGACAGCCATGCTGGGCTGCACTAAGTGCTTTATGTACCTTTCTGTGTTGTTCTTCAGGTCATATGGCACAAAGAGAGAGGCAATGAAGTCTGTAAACAGTGCCCTGAGGAGTAATAAGGAGACCTAGGTTTTAATCATTTATTTTTGTATTCATTCATTTAGTCACTCAGCACAGATGCATTAAATCCTACTAAATTCTAGATGCAGTACAAAGAGCAGGTTATATCAAGATTAATAAGACCCTGTCACCACCTTCAAGTACTTCACTCATAGTCTAGTAAGGGAGGCAGGTGAGGAAAAATATAGTCAAGTAAAGTGTTATAAGTACCGTAGTAGACATTTTTCCAGGCACAGTGGAGGCATCAAAAATCAGACATCTCCACCTGGGTGAGGGGGTAGGGTGAAGAGAGATCCCACAGAGGAGTTACAGAGACATGTAAGTGGACACAAGGCAGCACTGCAGGCAAAGGGAATATTGAATGCATGAAGGCCTAAAGTTGTGAAAAGCAAGGAGTTTGATGTGACTAAGAGTGGGATGCAGATTTGTTTGGAGGAAAAGACAGTATGAAATGATAAAGGAAAAATAGGGACCACATCACGGGGGCCTTGTGATCCATGCCAGTGAATTTGCATTTCATTCTGTATGTAGTGGGGAGTTTGAAGCATGATGAGTTTTGTATTTTTGAAAGATGTCAGGAGACGAGAGGATGGACTTGGAACTGGGTTAAGACGGAAGACAGAGAGAGAAGTTGAGAGCTTGTGTGAATGGTCCCGGTAGATAAGATCTGAATCAAGGCAGCAGCAGTAGCAGTGGGAATGGCACAGGAGGGACAGATCTGAGAGATATGAAGGACGTAGAATTGATAGGACTTAGGCATTGAGTAGATCATTGAGGTTGGGGAGGAAGCTGGATCCAGATGCTTGAAGGACAGGAAGAAAGAACATCTCTGGATCTTTTCTTCCCTCTGTGGAATGAATTGGAAATATATGCAGGAGTCAAAGCCGCAGTGAAGGAAGCATAAAGCAACATAGGAATGAGATCGTGTGAGAAAACACTCAGCCTGGGTACATGGGAATGAGAGCAAATGGGGTTCTTCAGTCTAAGGCGTGCCTTGTAGATGGGCATTGGGTCCCCAGCCCTTCACTGCCTGCTCACTTTGCTCACTGCCTGCACTTATACTTTTGTCCTGCATTAACGGCTTTTTCCCTCTCTACTGGATTATTCCAGTCATCATTTAAGCATGCTCTAATAACTCTGAGCTCAAACCCACCAACAAAACGCTCTGTACCCCACATTCCCCTCGAACTGCCACCTCGTTGCCCTGTTCCCCCTTTAGGGAAACCCTTTGAAAGAGCTGTCTGAGCTCTTTATCTCCACTTTCTGTCTTCCATTTCTTGAATTCCTTCCAGTCAGCCTTCCCTCCCTACCTTGCCACCAGAACCTCTCTTCTCAAGGTCACAGTGACTACCTAAATCTAGGGATCACTCTGCAGTCTTCCCCTTGCTCAGTTGTTAGCAGATCTGGCTCAGCTGATCACTCCCTATTTCTCGAAGGTCTCAGGATATCCTTCCTCGTGGTTTCCTTCTTTCCTCACTACGTGCTCTTCCAGTCAGTTTCCTTTGCTAGTTGTTCCTCCTCTACATAAGCCGGAAATGCTGGAGTGCCCCGGGGTTCAACCCTTGGACTTCTCTAGATAGGCTGACTCCCTTGATGGTTCATCTAGCCATATAGTTTTACATAGTATCTATATACTACTGATGAATCCGAAATGGAAAGCTGTAACCTTGACTCCTTTCTACCAGGTGCTCAGGCCAGAAACTGTGATTCATCCTTGACTTCCCTTTGTCTCTCATACCTCTCATCCACTTCGTCAGCAACTCTGATTGGCACAGCCCTCAAGATAGATGTTGATAGATCTGCCGTTCTAATCCAAGCGGTTGTAACCTCTTGCCTGGATTGTTACAGTAGCCTTTAAGTAATCTCCCTGTGGCCGCCCCTGCATCCCTACACTTCATTCTCTCATATGGAGTCAGAGCATATCATTCTTCTGCTCGTATCCCTTCAAGAGCTTCCTTTCTCTCTCAGAGTAAAAGCCCAAGCCTCGTTGTTGGTCCACGGGATTCTCTGGTGCTTCTGACTGATCTCCAGCCCACTCCTCCTCTTCTTACTCCACGCTGGCCACACTGGCCCCTTTGTTGCCCCCAGAGTACAGTAAGTTTGCAGTTGCCTCGAGCCTCTGCCCTACTGCTGCTCTTGTCTGGAACATTCCCGCTGCCCCCCCCCCCCCGCCTTGGATATACACATTGCTTACT
The DNA here is from genome assembly GCF_005190385.1 of Monodon monoceros. Taxonomy (NCBI): domain Eukaryota; kingdom Metazoa; phylum Chordata; class Mammalia; order Artiodactyla; family Monodontidae; genus Monodon; species Monodon monoceros. Next base: position 61,266,596 of record NW_021703784.1, on the reverse strand, counting down.
TCCTCAAGGTTCTGTTCCCATGTTCCCTGGCAGAGGGGTCTCCCCTGATCTGCTTCACTGTTAAGCTCTACCCCTTTACCCTGCTTTATTCTTCTTCACTGGCCCCACAACCATCTCACAGGGTTGGTTTCTTTATTGTCTGTTCACTCGAGACAACTAAAGCCATACCGTCTCCCTCCACCAGAATGTAACCTGTAGAGAGACTTCCCTGGTGGCGCAGTGGTTAAGAATCCGCCTGCCATTGCAGGGGACATGGGTTCAATCCCTGGCCTGGGAAGATCGCACATGCTGCGAAGCAACTAAGCCTGTGTGCCACAACTACTGAGCCTGTGCTCTAGAGCCCACACGTCACAACTACTGAGCCTGCGTGCTGCAACTACTGAAGCCCACGCATGCGCCTAGAGCCCGTGCTCCACAACAAGAGAAGCCACCGTAATGAGAAGCCCACGCACTGCAACAAAGAGTAGCCCCTGCTTTCCACAACTAGAGAAAGCCTGCGTGCAGCAGTGAAGACCCAACGCAGCCGATAAATAAATAAATAATAATAAATTAAAAAAAAAAAAAAGAATGTAACCTGTAGAGAGAGACTGTCTATTTTTAGTCTCTGCCAGTCCTTAATGCCTAAAATAGTACCTGGTATATAGTTGGTGCTCAGTAAATACTGGTTGAATGGATGGAGAACCAAGGTGTGTCTTAAGCCTGGTACAGTTAGCACACTGTGGCCTGGGGAGTAGGTGGCTTCCTTTGTTCCCTTGTTCAGGGTTCAGGGAAGGGTGGCAAGGAGCTGTCCAAGAGCCCTGAAGAAGTGAAGCTGGAGATGGTCAGTGGCAGAATGGGAGACCAGACCCAAAAGAAGGCTTTGCTCAGGTGCTTGGCTTCCTAAGACAGCCCGGGTCCCAGCACTGTCATTCTCTTGGCCGTAGCCTTTCCTTGTCCAACAGGGGGAGAATTGCTTTCACTTCCAACCTCAGTTTGAGGAACCGGGAAACAACTAGAGAGTGAAACTGAAGCCCAAGAGCGAGCACCCTCTCCCATCCATGCCAAGGACGTGCCACCTGTTGTGTAAACTTACTGTCACAAGGACACACGCATCCTGACTGCTAGCCCCCAGTGTGTTCCTCCTTAAGCCTCCCTGTTCTCTAGGTAACAGATTCTCCTGAGCCCTCCCTCAACCTGGGAGCAAGGACTGATGGAAGCTGACTCTTGGGATTGCAGGACTAGCTTCATTTCTAGGGAGTGTTCAGGGGAGACTCCCAAAAGAGTGCCAGAGCCTCTAGTAGGGTGAGAGAGAGCCGGGGAGAGGGATGCAGTCCAAACATTCAGACCTTGGCAGCTGGTCTGTAGGGAAGTGGAGGAAGAGAGAGGCACGGGGATGGAAGGCCCAGGGCCCTGGTCCTGCACTGGGGTGGGGAGGGCCAGTTACACACAGTGCCTTTCCCACAACATCATTTTACTATTGCATTGTAGCAAACCACCCTAAGACTTAGTGGGCTAGAACAATCTATGATTTCTTGTGTTTCTGTGCGTTCACTGGGAAGTTCCTCTACTGGCTTCCCCGGGCTCGCTCATGTAACTGGTTCAGTTGGGTCCAAGATGACCTCACCATGTGTCAGGCCCATGTGGTGGCTGGCTGTCGGCTGAGGGACTACAGTGATGCTGCGCATGGCCTCTCTTCCTCTGAAACATTAGACTGGCTTTCTTACGTGACAGTCTCGGGGCAGCGTTCCAAGCGCGTGAAGCGGAAACTGCAAGGCTTCTTGAGGCCTCAAGCTTGGAACTGAGACAACTTATTTTCCACCATATTCTATTCATCAAAGCAAATCACAAGGCCAGCCTAGATTCAAGGGGCAGAAGAATAGACTCAACCTTTTGATAGCATGAGCTGCAAAGAATTTATGGCCATATTTAATTTACTCCTTTCCCCTCGCACCCCAAATGTTTAGAATCCAAGGACAGAGGTAAACTGTTTTGAAAAGTTTGCCAAGTGGTTATTCTGATCAGGCAGCTCCTTGTTAATACTAGTGATTATTAAGCTGAGATTGAGTACTGGTGTGAGCCACAGAGCACAACACTTGATGCGTATTGTCTCTGTTCCTTCCAACAATCCTCTGAGATATGTGTCCTTTTAACCTCCATTTTACAGATAAGGAAACTGAGGCTTAGAGGAAGTTATTTGCTCAAAATCATGTAACTTGTTAGTGGCTGTGCTGGAACTTAAACCCAGCAACTGTGATGTTCTTACCCTCTACTGAGAACAACTGGCCTAGATAACCTGGTGAAAAACTTACTACTAATAATTAACAGTAATAATGAGTTACAATGTATGACATCGTTTCATATCCATAGTCACATGTGCCCGTTACGACAACCCTGTGATACAGTTGGAACAATTCTGAGGAATTGAAACTGGCAGCTCAAAGGGAGTGTGTGGCTTTGCCCATGGTCACATTCCTGATAACAGGTAGCATCAGAAACATGTAGAGAGATGCCTTGAGTTCTACCCTCAGGTGAGCATCCGGAGCCCCATGAGGGCAGGGCCTTAATCTATGATCGTGGAGTGAGTGAACATTGCCTTCTCTGTGATGAACCAGTGGATGCCTGGGCTCCAGGTCAGCATAGGCAGGCCCGCTTTTCACCCCGAGTTGCTGGAGCACATTGGGCCTGGCCTGTGTGGGGTGGCTGGGCGAGGAGCGCTTGCAGCTCTGGGCCTCAGATCAGCAAAGATCCGAAGACCAGGACCTTTAGAGGAAAGGACCAGTCTCTTCTCTGTTTTATCCTTCACGAGAGGAGAAAAACTAAACCTCGGTTAAAGCAGACTAGGCATTGAGAGAATGTCTTAACTTGTGGGAATTTCTCCATGTTTGAACTACTGAGGGAAGTTACAGAATTATCCTTTCTGAAATCATTGGAAGCATGCTGGAATCAAACAGACCAGAGGTTCTCACTGTTTTTCTGTCCCCCTCTGGGAGCCACCCCCCGCCCCTCCACCCCCCCCATAGGTGGCTTCATGGACCGGTGAATTCTCACCTTGAGGGTTAAAGAGATACATCGCTAGGGGAGCATGTATCACAATGTCTGGAGAAATGAGGCATATGTAGTTTGAAAAGGCTTCCTAAAAGATTCTGCATCTCATTGGGTACTGGCCATCACCAACTAGAGTTCAAGCTTCATGAGGACATGAATTTTTGTCTCTTGTTTATTCTTGTATCTAGCATGTAGAACAGGGCCTGGCACATAGTAGGTGCTCACTAAGTATTTATTAAATGAATAAACACATGATAAGGTCATCCTCTATAAAAGGCATCTTCTCCCGCCTCCAACTGAGAATAACTGAAACGTAGAGTCCTTTGTGTAGCCCAGACACTTGTTGGCTTACAGGGCTGGACTGACGACCCTTTGCATCCATGGTTCTGTGAAAAAAGTGAGGGGCCTGGGCTTTTCTCGATTGTGAGTAGGTTGGGCTCTCCCCAGGCTCAAGCTTGGCTCGTTGCCCTACCACTGCCTACCCTAGGGAGTACCGAGGCTTACTCTTTTCACACCTCCTTGCCGAGCAGAGTGTCTTTGGTCATCGGCTTGGCTGGGCACCGAATTTCTCTCATCTGTGCCCATGTACACGTGGGAGGGCTCTTGTTTGACTTGCCCTTTTAAAAACAACTTAAGCATGTTGAGGTTTCCTGTTGATCGGGGGCAGCCAGAGGCTATGACCCAACAGGGAATTGCTGGCCAATCCCTGACTCACCCGAGCTGCAGTTTTCTGTGTGTGATGGAGCAGTGACTGCAGCCTGGCTCAGGGGCAGCTGGCTGCGTTCCATGGATGGCGTGGCGCTCTGGAGCCTGCGAGGCTGGACCGCTTGGCTTTGAGGGCCACAGCATTAGGGTCAGGTAGGCCTTGGTAGCATGCAGTGTTGGCAAAGCCCTGCTGTCTTTGAACTAAAACGGTTTGGGAAAAATTCTGAAAGTTGACGTTGATGACCCTAGTAGACAACTAGAAAAGTGTGCTGAAGAGGACGTATGCCCATGGTTCTCTTCGGTAAGCTCACCTTTACCTTTTCTTGTCTTTATTTGTTCATCATTTACTGAGCACCTTCTAGACACTGAGTATGTGTCCCTCTACCTGGAAGAAATCGTGGTCTAGTAGCGAAGACTAAAAGGTTCCCTGATACTTACAAACGCTACATTGGAGACAGGGCTGTGCTCAGTGCTGTAGGGATTTCTGCTGACCTATGTCTGGGGGCCAGGCAGTTCACAAAGATGACAGAGGCCACTGCTTCCTCTTTAGAGCAGCAATATAGTGTAGTCCTGGCTTCACCACTTACCAGCTAGAGACCTTGAATGAGATATTTAATCTTTGTATGCCTCAGTGTTTTTCATTTGCAAAATGAAGATAATAATAAAGTATAATATGACAGAGTTTTTGTGAAGATTCAGTGAGTAAATATAGGTAAAAACATTGATTTAGAACTGTTCCCGATAGTTGCTAAGACCAGGGTGTTGATTTGGAGCTGGGGAATGGCTGATGCTTGTTTGATGTGATGCCACTGCTAGAGGCTAGAGCTGCGAAGGAGCTGGTCTCCCCTCCCCGTTAGCCTTCTCATTGAGAGCGTGGAAAGGATTCTTTCTTCAAGGGCCCTCCTGATCCTTTTGAGACCTTCAAGAATCTGAGTTCTGATCAAGACCCAAGCTGAGGTGCGGTATCTTGCGTCTAGTAGCAGAAGCCTCGGGGGAGATGGGGCTTGTCAAGGAGATAGATCAAAGGGCTTGAGTGCATATTTGGGGCCACTTTGGGAAGTGGCATGCTGGAGATGCTTTGTAACAGTTCATGAGAGTTGATCATTAGTGTTTCTTCCCAAGTCCACATCCAATGAGGTCACATTGCTGGTTTGAAATCAGCCATAGTAGGAATATTTATGCTGTGGAAGTTGGCAGATGCTACATATCTACGCTTTCTCGCCCAAGGAGCCGACTGTTAAACATTTAGCAGCACACCACTGATCTTACTGTTCTCTGATCGGCAGATGTGGACTTTGGGGATACCCTGGCCTGTCATAGAACTGGCTTCTGTTGCAGACAGTACTCAGGGTCTCTAGGGATGAATTGGGCAGAGAGGACCATTGAGTTTAGCCTGCTGTGGATAAGGAGCTGTTTCTTTCCTTGAGGACAGCCTTGGAAGGTCCGTTACTTGCATACAGTACTTTGAGCTTGCGAGTCCTATAGGAAAGGGATGCTGAGCTCTTTAAGAATGAAACAGTGTTGTCAGGCCACTCACTGCCATTTTCTCTTCTTCTTTTTTTTTTTTTTTTTTCCTCTTAGGTCTCAGTCAGTCTCTCCACCTCCAGTTCTCTCCCCACCGAGGAGTCCCATCTACCCGCTCAGTGACAGTGAAACGTCAGCCTGCAGGTACCCAAGCCGCTGCAGTTCCCGGCTGCTCCTCAAGGACTGGCATCCCCGTGATCCTTCACCCCAAAATCCTCAAGCCCCCTCCCCAGACACTTCACCACCCATCTGTCCCCTCAAGGCCACCAGCTTCGGTTATTTGGACAGAAGCCCTTCAGTGTGCAAGAGAGAGGAGCAGAAGGAGAATGTCCAGGGGGCAGCCCGGGATGTAGAGGGAGTAGCTGCTTGCCTCCCCCTTGCCCAGAGCACTCCATCCCTGGGGTCAGCAGCGGGCCCACGGAGCATCTTTCTGAACCGCACCGGCCCCCGTGCCCACAGCCTGGGCATCCGGGAGAAGATTTCAGCATGGGAGGGTCGCCGAGAGGCTTCGCCCAGGATGAGCGTTTGTGGAGAGAAGCGGGAGGGCTCTGGGGGCGAGTGGGTGGCCAGTGAGGGCTGCCCCAGTGTGGGCTGTCCCAGTGTGGTGCCGTCCCCCTGCAGCTCAGAAAAGACCTTCGACTTCAAGGGCCTCCGGAGGATGAGCAGGACCTTCTCCGAGTGTTCCTACCCTGAGACCGAGGAGGAGGGAGAGGCACTCCCTGTCCGGGACTCTTTCTACCGTCTGGAGAAACGGCCAGGCCGGAGTGAGCCCAGTGCCTTCCTCAGGGGGCACGGCAGCAGGAAGGAGAGCTCAGCGGTGCTGAGTCGGATCCAGAAAATTGAACAGGCCCTGAAGGAGCAGCCGGGTGGGGGGCTTCCCCAGCTCCCCAGCAGCTGCTACAGTGTAGACCGAGGGAGAAGGAAGACTGAGATCTTGGGCACCTTGGAGGAACCGACAGGGAGCGCGAGTGTGAGCGCTGGCAGCCGGGCAGGAGGAGTGGCTGGAGTTGGGGGGGAGGCGGGCTCACCCCCGGAGAGGGACGGTAGTGGCTCCACTAAGCCGGGGACCCCTGGAAATAATAGCCCGACCTCCCAGCTGCTGCCATCGAAGAGCTCCCCTGATTCCGCTGTGAACCCTGTCCCCAAACCCAAGCGCACCTTTGAATATGAGGCTGACAAGAACCCCAAGAGTAAGCCAAGCAATGGTCTACCTCCTTCACCCACACCTGCTGCTCCACCCCCCCTGCCCTCCACCCCAGCCCCACCAGTCACCCGGAGACCCAAGAAGGACATGCGTGGTCACCGCAAGTCCCAGAGCAGGTAACGAATGCCCCTCCGGCGACATAGAGCTGGGCACAGCGGCTTTCTTGTCAGTGGAGGGTGCAGAAGCAGACTCTAGTTGTGGGTCACAGTCAGTAGTGCTTTGTAAGTTCTGGAGCACCAAATAATGTTAGGTGAAGCATGAGCTAGGTGAGAAAGATTGATTGTTCTTCTGCTCTTGCAGGGTAAGGATGCTTAAACGTGAGTGGGAGGGTGAAAGCGCTTCTTCCAAATGCTGTGTATTGAACGTGCTGGCTGGGTTTGGCCTTTGGAGTAGAGCCCTGATGGAACTTCCTCTGTGGGAAGGGTAGGGCCACCTTACTTTTAGATAGAATTGGCAGTCCCTTGAGGACTAGTAAGATCTTAGCCTCGTAACTACCTGAAATGCCAGCTAGAGATTTATGTCTTTGACTGAAGCATTATCTAAATATTGCATGTTACCATTAACACAGAAGTGTTGACACATTTAACATGATTTCCTCTTTCCTGAGGGCTTCCTGGCCATACAGGAACTCTGGGCTTATATGAAGAGGGGATCTTTGGATCCTGAAAGGGGAGACTGATGGAAAAAGGAGAGAGAGAACATTTCATCTGCTTCTTGGCCATGTCCAAGAAGGACCTGGTCACATTGGTTTCCTGGTCAGTCTCCTGACACGGGAGTACCCGGGCCACCTCCACAATTATAGTGACTTGGGAGCTGGAGCAGCTGGAGTTGGTGCAAGATGACAGGCATCTTGTTCTCTGAACTGGAGTAGGCTGGGAGCCAGCTTCCTTTGGAAGGCCTGTCCTCCTGCCCCTCACTGCCTTTCTGTTCTAACCCAGAGTCAGGTGGGCATTCAGGTTTGTTTGGCTTCTGGGGATTCTTCAATCTGACCCCATAGTTCAGGCTTCCATCCAGCATATCCCATCTCATGTAGAAACTTTCCTGCCATGTGCAGAGAGGAAGACATCACAAAGGTTCAGACTCATGAGCCAGAAGAGCCCTTGGCTAAAGGTAATCCCACGTTTTGGCCCACCTCAGCATGCTCACGGACTCTTTATGTCAAGCCTGCCAAGAGTGTTTGCTTTGTCTTTAGTCATCCGTTTCTAGAAATACCTGTCTAGAGCGTGCTGTGCACCAAGCCTTTGTGCTGGTCAAGGGGACACAGGGGCACATAAGACGTGGCTCTTCCATTCAAGGAGTTGGTGATCTGGTGCAGGAGATAGATGTATAAATAAATCATAGATGCTGTGCTGCGTGCCCTGATCCACGTCTGGGTGGGATGCTGCAGAAACCCAGAGGAAGAGGCATCTGAGTGGGGAGTGGGGGAAGCCTCTTCAGAGAGGGAGTTGCTGAGCTAAATTTTTTTTTTTTTAATATATTTATTTATTTATTTTTGGCTGCATTGGGTCTTCGTTGCTGCGCACAGGCTTTCTCTAGTTGCGGAGAGCGGGGCTACTCTTTGTTGCGGTGCGTGGGCTTCTCACTGCGGTGCGTGGGCTTCTCATTGCGGTGGCTTCTCTTGTTGCGGAGCACGGGCTCTAGGCTCGCAGGCTTCAGTAGTTGTGGCACTTGGGCTCAGTAGTTGTGGCTCACGGGCTCTAGAGCACAGGCTCAGTAGTTGTGGCGCACAGGCTTCGTTGCTCCGCGGCATGTGGGATCTTCCCAGACCAAGGCTCAAACCCGTGTCCCCTGCACTGGCAGGCGGATTCTCAACCACTGCGCCACCAGGGAAGCCCGCTGAGCTAAATTTAGAAGGGCAAGAAGCATTTAGCTAGGTGAAAAAAGGGGATGGGAGGAGGTTACATCAACCTGAAGGTTCTACACATACACACACATTACATTTATAATATATACACACACATATACCATATATGGTGGAGTCACTTCCAGTAAGAATTAACAGCAAATTTAAATCTGTGCTCTTGGGGAAAAAAAAAAAAAAACAGAAAAAGAAAAACAGTTCAAAAAGCACAGGCTGTTTTATTTGCCTTTCCACTCAGTGAGCATATTCCCCTGAGGGGCATGAAATAGTAAGTTTGTATCTGTTGTGCCAGGTATGATTCTTGTATTTAATATACTTTTTTATTTAAGAAAAAAATACAAGCCATATATTTCTGCTATTCAACCAAAGAGAAAGAAATCTGTTTTTAACTGACTATATCAGTTATAATGAAAGACAGTGTGTTGGTCCTCGACATGGAACCTTCCTGAGGGATTTTCAAGGATAATTTGGCTGAACGTGATTTGTGTCATTTGCTGATTTGAGAACTGCCTGCATAAGATGTTGACTCCACTGTATACATCACTGAAAGCTTTTGCTCTCAGACCAGCAGTGGTCTGCGGGCCAACATTCAGGAACCACTGTGCTCAGCCGTTGGGTATTTAGCTGGTTGAAAAGTCTGGGCCAGTGACAGAGAGATCTGGGAGTCATCGTGGTAGAAATGGTAGATATGGTGATGGTCGTCAATATTGGGACCCCAGAAAGTTCAGGGTGAGAAAGAGAGTCCTGAAGACAGGACTCTGAGACCATGGCATTGAAAAGGCACGCGGAAAAGGGGATCCCTCACAGGAGCTTGAGACGCAGTTGAAAACCAGGAGGGACCGTGTCACAGAGAGGAAGGAGGAGAGGGCCAACGTGAGGTGTTTGGCTGTGTCGAGGGCTGCACAGTAGCTGGGCAAGCTGAGAACAAGATGTGGCCTTTAGGACACTTTTAGTCCTTGACTTGCACCCCAGGACTCTTGGGGTGTTGTTCGTTAAACGAGAGAGAAAGGACTGCAAAGGTCTGATGGTTCCCAAAGATGAGGGAGGTGTTAATGGGTGAGAGGAGGGATTCAGTCAGTGTACTTCCTTCTCTCCCTCCCTGGGAGGGACCTGCCTTGGAGAGGGAGAGGATGCAGCTGGGACCAAGCCTTAGCTGTTGAAGGGAAGAACCTCCCTGATGAAGGGGAGGAGTAGAGGGTACTGTGGGCTCAGGGTGTCTGAGAAGCTAACCAGCTGTGGTTTTGAAGTTCTGCAGTAGAAGGGAAGGTTATTTGGGGATGGAAAGGAGCAGGTGACGAGCTGAAGGGAAGCTGGGTCATGGAAGTAGCTGCTGGCTGTAACTGCCCCCTCCTAGTTCTACCTCAGAAGTGGTGTGATTTGTTTTGAGGGCTCAGCGCCTTCTTGTTTCAACAAACCACCCACCACCAGCTGCTTCCCCAACCCCCAAACAGCCGTGAGCATCACCCATCCAATGTTGAGCCCTTGCTGCCTACTCAGTGCCAGAGACCTTGCTCGGATACAGGCATGATGTGAGACTCTTAAGAGCAGGTGAGGCACTCAGTTCCTCTGGTAATGGCAGATACTTCTCAAAAATGATGTTCTCCAGGGCTTGGAGGCCCAAGTCAAAAGCTCAGACCCTGGAGTCAGACGTCCTGGGCGAGTCTTACCTCTATCAGTTCATCTCCCTGAGCCTCCAGCTAATCAGTCTTAAAGTGGCACGATACCTGGTAGCAGCATTGTGAAGATTAATGGGCCGACACGTGTAGAGCATATGACACAGCATCTGACACATAACATCCCTTTCAGCTGTGGTAGTTGTTATTGGTATTATTTGCAGGCACCGGGGCTGGGGCCTTTCAGACCATCTGTCTCTTCATCTGGATGGCAAGTTTGGACCCATCTTGATGCTTCGCTCGGTAGCTGGTTTTGTGAGGAGGACCTCCGGTCTTTGCTCTTGCCCTCGGCCATTCCCCACCAGGGCAGCAGGAGTCGGGTTCCGCCGGAATGACTCAAACTCTTTGTTATCCACAGAAAATCCTTTGAGTTTGAGGATGCATCCAGTCTCCAGTCCCTGTACCCCTCTTCTCCCACTGAGAATGGTACTGAGAGCCAACCCAAGTTTGGATCCAAAAGCACTTTAGAAGAGAATGCCTATGAAGATATTGTGGGTAAGCAGGGGTAGAGTGGGGGGCTGGCTCATCTGTGGTGCTGCAAAAGAATGGCTGCAGGAGGGGCACTTCCAGGTTCCACTTCATTCACTGTGGGCAGACCTGGCCCAGCTTCTGGAACTTCTTCAGGAAACGGGCATCAGAGAAAGCAGCTTAAAAGACTGAGCAGCTAAGAGATTAAAGCCTGGCCTTGAATGAATTGGAACCCAAAGAGCTTCTGGGACCACAAGAAGGGGGAAACCACATCATCCCTTCCTTTTATTTTCGAAAGGCTTTGGAGTCCAACAGGTGCCCTTTCTTAGCTGTGTATCCTTAGGCAAATCACTTAACTGTTTTGAAACCTTTTCTCTTATGAAATGGTGATGATGATATTTTGATGGTAACAACAACAATAATAATAGTAATAACACTTCACAGGATTATGGTCAGGATTAAATGAGATAAAATATATATCAAAGTACCTAGCACAATGCCTGGTCCTTAATATGTATCTCTCCTACTCTTCCCTTAAAGTAAGTGGTGTCAAGAACTGTGAAAGTATCTGAGATTTCACTCTGCTTGCAAGCTAACAAGTCTAGCCTGCCCCAGTTCACAGACGCTGGCAGAAGACACAGACGCTTGGATCACAGACAAAGGACTTTGTTACTCATGGCACAGCAGGCCACGTGACCTTGATGTTCACATGGGTTCCCCTTGCTCCCCAGTCCCATGCGGCAGTGGGGAGGAGGTCCAGGTAGAGGCTGCACACGTGGTGGGTCTGCATCCCAGCTGAGGAACCTCAAGCTTGAGGAACCTCAAGCTTACGAAACCCCAAGCTTTTCAAGGGGCTGCTAGCAAACCTTTGCCCCATGAGGAGACTTATCCTTTTCATTCTGGTCAGCAAACAAATCTGCCTCTGCCCTGCAAGGAGACACTGTCTTCCAAGGCTGTTTGCTCTATAAACATCTTTGAAAAGATAGTCTGGAACCATTAATTCCTCTTGCTCAGAAGGTCAGAAATGTAGGACACTGTGGAGAACGGCCCTCCAACAACTGGGAGGATGTTGTGTTGGCAAACTTGTGTTTGAGCAACAGCAAAAAGCCAGTTGCCTAGGCTGGGTTGGGTTTATTTTTGGCTTTTATTTTAATTCTGGCCTCATTCTCTTCAGTGGGGGCTTCAGTTTTGTTCAAGTAAAGCGTGTGTCTCAGCGTAGGTCTCTGAAGAGAAAGGAAGGTCAGGTGCCCTTGCCCTTGACCACTCCCGCCCTTGTCTCTGTCTCTGTGTTATCTCTGCCTTAGGCCGGGGTGGGGGGCTGAAGGACATAGTCTTAGTGAGTGAACATGATACAGAGAGGAGTGGCCCTAGTGGAGAACCCTCCAGATAAGACTGTGGGATCTTCGGAAGAGAGGGTCCTCTATTCCCTCATTTGATTGGAGCCATCGGTTTCCCAGTTTTCTCCGTACAACTTGCTGGGCCAGGATTTCTGGGAAGCCAGCAGCAGTGCTCAGGTCCACACAGGCACTGCTTTCCCAGGATGGGAGTGTATAGCATGTAGCCGTCCGAAATTCGGTCATATCAGAAGGACTGTGGGAACGAGATTCCCCAGAACAGCAAACGGGTTTGGGGAGGGAGGCCTCTTCCTTTACTACTGGGAAAAAGCTTTGTATGCACGGTCGCCCAGAGCTGAGGTCCAGAGCTGTGGGGATCAGGGGCACAGCCCCATCTGCCTCCCAGCCCTGAGCAGGGTACAGGTCTGTTTCCTCTAGTTTGAGAGGAATTGTCACGTGTCGTTGCTGCCCAGGGCCCTTGGGAGCACCCGGTGTGGCTGCCGCAGGGGACAGGGCAGACTCCAGTTTTCAGCTGCCCCCCTGCTCAGGATCCAGGCGCTGCCAACGCTGGGGCCTCACTGGCCTCTCTTCTCTGAGGAGGCTTTGCAGCGGTTCTGTGCTGCCCGGGGATCTCATGCGGGGGAATGTTCTTGCATCAGCTGAGCTGGAATAGAGAAAGGGCTGCTTCAACCATTTCTCCCTGTCCAGAGGAATGGGGAGGCAAGTGTGTCTGAGCCTCACTCAGTGGAGGGGACTTGCGGCCACTGCGAGATGTTGCTCAAGGAGGCAAGAAAATAGAGGAGCAGCTTGGATGCTTCTTAGCTGGACGAGCCAGAAGCTAGGGGTGAGGGCTGGTATGAGGTGAGGTTGGGACTGGGGCATGTTCCTTAGCTGCTCCACTAGCTTCTGGGTCTTTGGAGCGTTGTGTAGAGAGTGGGGGAAGAGGGATGGGGAGGAGGGAGGAGGGAGGGCACCTGGGTGTTTTGCGTCACCCTTGTGGTGTGAGGGTAGGGTGGGTTTCAGCGTCTCCGGTTGTTCAGTGCCCTGGGCACGTTTTCCTCCTTCAGTATCCCCATAGCAGCCCCGCCTGAACTTCTTGACCTGACCAGGGAGGCTAGAGGGAAATACAAGGGAGAATATCTCTCTTTCTCTCAGATTCTGGCTGACTTACCCTTTCTCCTTCCCTGGTGACAGGCCCAAGAATTTGGACCCACACCCGTAAAGGCTTTGGTGGGGGGCCCTTGTTGCTGAACTCTGAATGTCACTTTCACTTTTGCCTCCCACTGACCAGTGCCTGACTTCCTGGGAGCCTTCTCTGTCTTCTTGGCCCAGCCTGTGCTCTGCGAGGCTGAGGTGTTCGGGTTTGGACTATCCAGCTCTTTCTTGTGCTGCCTCCCTTGCCCAGGACCAGACGGAGCTTTGTTCTGGGGGTGTGATAATCGGGCTGTGGCGGGAGGTGGGCACGGGCCAGAGCTCCCGTGCTGAGTCTTTGTCTCGGGGACCAGCCCATTGGTCTGGAGTTCCGTGTCTGTAAGAGGCTGAGGGCCAGCTGGCCCAGAGACTAACACGTCTTCTCCGTGAGCCCTGGACCTGAACGAGGGGCCCTGGGGAGTGTGCTAGTCTCCTGCCCATACCAGGCATGACACCTTGGGAACTGGGGTGAAATACTCCAAAACAGGCTGAGGTTATCTCGCTAATTTGCAATAGAGTGGTTCAGAAATAAAGTTACTGCCATGTTGCTTCGTGGGGCTGGTTAATTCTCGCCTGTCCAATTTGACATCTGCCTCTGGAAGACGCTGCTATCCTACAAAGCCTTATAATCGTTTGCGTTCTGAGCCTGACAGTTAAAAATGCACCCAAGGAAGCAGCTTATTAGAGAGTTATGTGGAGTGGCCTCGGCGCCTGACCAAGGAGCCTGGGCTGCATTCCTGCAGAGATTCCCACTCCCCTCAGCTAGCTGGGGCTGAAGGAGAGTTTCCAGGAACTTGAGCGGGGTGGGAGCTGGGGACAGAGCCAGTCAGCCTTACTGCAAAGCTTTTTGAGCCTCTGCTCTTTCTGCCTTCTTCTCTCATTTGTCCCAAGCCTGGGAAACAGAGACATCTAACAGCATAGAGGCTGCTGCCCAGAGGTGCGGTCCAGGGGACAGTGCCCGGGCAGTTGGTAAATGTTGTCCAACCTCGGAGGGTGGTAACAACTGGCCCCTTAGAGCCCCCCATCTGATGTGCTATGTATTGTCGGGGGAGTTGGGCCCCTAATCTGGCCCTGTCTCCACTGTGCGAGGGAGGGGAAGAGGCTGAGAACCAGGAGAAACAGCTGGTTGGAAGCAGGAGAGGGCTGGGGAGGGAATCTGCAGACCCATGGCCCTAGCCATGGGTGTGGTCTGGGAAGCTTAAGATTCCGTTTGGGGAAATTCTCAGTGCTTGTGCACAGACACACCCCTTCTCTAACTGGTTCTTCCAGTTGTGCGTTTGTTGGGGGGTGGGGTGCTTGGCACCTGTGGTTAGTGACCAAAGGAGACGTGGGGAGGAGTGGGGGCAGGGCTAGGTGGGACTGGGTTCTTCCTTCAAGAGGATCCATATGATAAGTCTGGGCTCTGACCAGCGCCTTTAAAAGAGTGCAAAGCAGAAATTCTTGGCGATGCCCCTGTCCCTTGTCTCATCAGCAAAGCTGGGAAAGGTTGAGACCTCTGGCTTCCACAGCTGGGCTTGATGAGATGGAGCTGCTCAGGCCAGGCCTCGGGGGAGGAGGGCCTACCTCTTCTCTCTCTCCAAGGGCAGCGTGGAGCACCCTCGAGGAAGCTGCGTGGGCAAGAATGCAGGTGAAAGTCTTGAGGTCTGCCAGGCTTCCGGTCTCCCATCCATGTCCCTGCCAAAGCTTCCCCAGGTTTCTCCCCTCGGCTCCAGCTTCTTCCGCTTCGCTGTGGCTCTGCTCCTCCAGAGAAGGTTCCGAGCCCGGCTCTCCAGCCCTCCTCCTGTCCCAGCTCTGAGCCATTGCTTTGGGGTTGATTTGCTCTCAGCAGATTCCGTTTAGTGGCTCTAGGCCTCGGGAACTGCTTGGTCTCTGCACATCCCCATCCCCTGGGCACCCTTACTCCCTGGACAGATGGCTGGGAGTGTCTCCGTGAGGCAGCTCCAGAAGGGTAGTCAGAACAGTCCAGGAAGCTGAGAGTAATAGGTGAACGGGGGCCATGAAGGGCCCAAGCTAAGGCTGGGAGGCAGGGCTTGGGCCAGGGCCAGCCGTCATTTCCTGGAGAAATGATTAGTGGCCTGGTTATATCAGAGAGGATGTTAACCTTGCTGGAGAAGAAAGAGGCTGACGTTAGGGCTGAACAGTCGGGAGGAGCCGGCGTTTAAGGCTTTCCTGAAATTTAGTTTCCAGAGGCAATACTGGGCTTGAGAACCTGGTGTTCCCAACTGTTTTCAGTTCCCAGGTTATCACTGATGTGCATCTATTACTTCCCTGGGCCTCAGTCTCCTACATCTATTTCTTGGAGCTTTGGATTTTTTTTTTTTTTAACTTAAAA
Organism: Monodon monoceros; assembly: GCF_005190385.1. Classification (NCBI taxonomy): domain Eukaryota; kingdom Metazoa; phylum Chordata; class Mammalia; order Artiodactyla; family Monodontidae; genus Monodon; species Monodon monoceros. Next base: position 61,251,280 of record NW_021703784.1, on the reverse strand, counting down.
AAAAAAATTCTTATTTATTTTTTGGCTTATTTATTTTTTGGTTGGGTGTTTGTTGCTGCACGCGGGCTTTCTCTAGTTGCGACAAGCGGGGGCTACTCTTTGTTGCGGTGCGCGGGCTTCTCATCGTGGTGGCTTCTCTGGTTGCGGAGCACAGTTTCTAGGCGTGCGGGCTTCAGTAGTTGTGGCACGCAGGCTCTGTAGTTGTGGCTTGCGGGCTCTAGAGCGCAGGCTCAGTAGTTGTAGCGCACGGGCTTAGTTGCTCCGTGGCGTGTGGGATCTTCCTGGACCAGGGATCGAACCCGGGTCGCCTGCATTGGCAGGTGGACTCCTAACCACTGCGCCACCAGGGAATTCCGGAGCTTTGGATTTTATATTAATGTTCACAGCTTTGATTGTGGGGAGAGAAGAGAAGGAGTGAAGGAGGGAGGAAAAGAGGGTTTGCCTTGGGACTCACGTCATGGCACTCAGAAGCTATTAGGAAGTTTAGAAACATCTATCTAAAGCAGTGGCTCTTAATGGGGTGAGTGGGAATGGGGGCACAGTTTCGTCCACCCATCCACTCATCCACCTTTCCTTTCTTCCTCCCTTCCTTTCCTTTCCTCCTTCCTTCCTTCCTTCCTTCCTTCCATCGTCCATCTGTCCATCCATCCACCCATCATCCATTTACCCACCCATGTGTCTGGAGACATTTTTTTGTTTGTAACAACTGAGGGGATGCTACTGTCATCTGTCTAGTGGATTGAGGCCAGGGTTGTTACTAAACATCCTATAGATGCACAGGATAGTCCACCACCACAAGAATTATCCAGCCCCAAGTGTCAGTAGTTTGGAGCAACTCTTCTAAAGGAGTTGAGACAGAGTCATCCTGTAGGTTGGGGCATGATGATAAGGACTCTGGCTGGTCATCCAGCCCAAAGCAGTTTAGATTTGATGAGCCTGGAATAAATGTTCTTCCTGACCCCTTTCAGCTCTGTCCTGCTTCACAGGATCAGGAAGACTGTGTCCTGGCTTTCTCCAGTCCTTGGTCCCCCAACCTCACTGCTGTAGGATATATGTTGGAGAGGGACCAAGACATACAGAGTCTATCCTGATTCCTCCTGAAGTGCCCACAGTGGGGTAGGCTGGAGGAAACATGCAGGGTATGCCAGGTTTCATATTTGGCTTCTGGAGGCAGGGTTGCTGGGCCAGCTCTGCTTAGTCAGGGCTCTGGAATGGAGACAAGTCATTTTCATAGCATGACTGTGTTACAGGAAAACGTCTGTTCAATTGCTGGGGACTCTGCTGATGTTGGGAATCACTTAATTCAGTCCCAAATCCTTCCTTGACCCATCTTTGACTCATAAGTTTACAGAGATTTGTATTGCTCCCATGGCAGTCTAATTAGCTGTGACCGAAATCCCCCCTTCACAGCCCCCCCCATCCCTCCCCCTACACCTCTGTAAAGGCATTTCCTAAGTTCATGGTGGTTTTCCATGATAGTAATAAGTAGATACCACAATGGGGGGGGAATCTTGGTTTTGGAAATGGAAAAATCTGAAAGAAGCATGTAGGGATTTGGTTTTTCTCCTGTGTCCTATCCTAGGAAAGTTTACACACCCATTGGCCTTTGTGGCTAGTCTATGGCTCTTTCTTCTGTCTGCTCCCTGAGAAGTGACGTCTGAACTCCTCTATGGTGGGAGGCACGGGCAGGCATCCCTGGGGCTCAGTGATCACCCAAGCTCAATCCCCCTGCTGACTGGAGAAGCTGGAGTGAGCCCTGCTAGCAGCTTCCTGTGTGCCACCTCCAGCAAAGCCGCATTCTGGCCACTAGTACCTGCGTCCCAAACAGTGGCCTTGATACCGAGGGGAGGCTAAGGAAAGACAAAACAAAGGGCAGTAGAGGGCAGTATTTCCTCACAGTCCCCGTGGACCTTGTCACCACTGTGATTCTGCTGCACGACTGTGATTCCAGGACTGACCCTGCTCATGATATTATTATATTTTAGAAAAGTCCAGGTATGTGTTGGCAGGAAAGGGGCAGGAGGGCATGGCTTGTGGGAAGAAGGGGTTTCTCTTCAAGGGCAGGGACTATGCTTTGGACTTTGAGTGCCAATACAGTGCCTACTGCCAGGGGTTTTAGAATTGAGTCCTGAGAAGAGAAACAAGAACTCCCCACCAACCCCACCCCTCCAGCCCAAACTCCTTTCAAGCCTTTCACATCTCCCATGTGTCATAGCAGGAGAGTTTATTCCAAAAGGGGATTGCTGACCATTGTCTTTTTGCTGAGGTCTGTGGTGGAGGAAGTGGAGTGACGCTGTAGTCAGAGCGGTTCATTGAACAAATAATACTGAGTGCTCACCACTTTGGTGTACCAGGCAAAAGCCCTGTCCTGAGAGAGCTGTGGCACAGCGTACAGGCAGGAGGGAGGCCTGGTGAAGCCCGGCACCCTAGAGTTCGCAGAGCCCCTCCATGCCCATCTCCAGAAGTGGTCCTCAGGGAGCAGTGGGTGAAGGGACAGCCGTGTGACCTCTGAAAGCCTTTTCTACCTTGAACTGTATATCTCTGGGGCTTTCGCAGCAAAGGGACTGGAGCCAAGGAGAGACGCCTGGTGTTGGCTTTGTCCTCTGGCTGGGCACAGGCATGGGTGGCTGAGCCAGTCTTGTGCAGTCCCTGAATTTACAAAGCAGAGGCCAGGCAAGGCTGAGCTGAACTGGAGGTGGGGGGTTCAGCTTCTGGACTTGGAGCCAGCATCCGTTTGTAGCCTCCCCACTGCAGACGGGCAGCTGCATGACTCATGAGCTGAAGGGCCAGGCAGAAGCCACTCTCTTTGGCTCACAGGAATTCTGCTTGTTTATTTGTGTGTGTGTGTGTGTGTTTCCTTCTTGCCTTCTCCCCCTTCTCTAACTTTTCCTCCTCTGCAGGAGATCTGCCCAAGGAGAATCCGTATGAGGATGTGGACTTAAAGAGCCGAAGAGCAGGACGAAAATCCCAGCAACTGTCTGAGAACTCCTTGGACTCTTTGCACAGAATGTGGAGTCCTCAGGACAGGAAGTACAACAACCCACCCACTCAGGTAACAGCAGCCCTGACTTGGGCCTGGAGGGTCAGCACGAGGCGTGGGCCAGCTTCCACTCAGGCTTTTTGCCTCACTAGTGCTAGGCGAAGGTGACGTCAGGGAAGAGCTCTGCACTCAGGGACTTCTGCCGTGTCGATATGCTTGTGGCCAGTCGAGATGTGCTCTTAGGGGCACCCTGTCCCACCTTCTTCCCCTCACTGCTTGAGCTCTGAGCTGCAAAACTAAGGCAGGAGCCCCTGTAGTCTCCTGTCTAATCATTATTTCTCCTCCCCTTCCTGGAAACAGGAAGACAGGGCCCGGGTTGGAGTCTTGGTATTCTGCAGCTCTGGCAGAACTGATCTCAGCACTGGCATTTAGGGGCCAGGCGTAGGCCCAAGAACCTGATTTGGAGAACTAGACAGGTGTCTCCAGGACCTGGAACCACTCCCACTGAATAAATGGTTGAATGGATGAATCTCCAAGGAATGGACTGATAGAGGCAGAATGAGAAGAAAGGTGAAGAGTTGAAGGAAGCTCTTAGACTATAGCTCATTCTGGCCTTGTCCACGGTGGACAGGAGGCAGGAGAATGGAGATCCTATCTTGGACCTACCCAAGCAACTCTAACTCTCCTAGACTTTTTTTTTTTTTAATAAATTTTATTTATTTATTTATTCATCTATCTATCTATCTATTTATTTATTTATTTTTGGCTGTGTTAGGTCTTCATTGCTACGCGCAGGCTTTCTCTAGTTGCAGCAAGTGGGGGCTACTCTCTGTTGCAGTGCGCAGGCTTCTCATCGCGGTGGCTTTTCTTGTTGCAGAGCACGGGCTCTAGGTGCCCGGGCTTCAGTAGTTGTGGCACACGGACTTAGTTGCTCTGCGGCATGTGGGATCTTCCCGGACCAGGGCTCAAACCCGTGTCCCCTGCATTGGCAGGCGGATTCTTAACCACTGCGCCACCAGGGAAGCCCCTCTCCTAGATATTTCATAACACTGGCTAGAGAATATAAAAATTATTTCTTCTGGCTTTGGAATGATGTGACTTTTTATAAAAGACTTACCTTTCTAATGTGCTCTGTTCAAATAAGCTTCCATTGAATTTGTATTTCCAGACTGATTGGGTGGGAAGGGGAAATTGGGGAATGGGAGGGAAGGAGGACTTGCTGAAGAGTGATGAGAGGCAATGCCAGATCCAGACGGCAGGTGGAAGGCATGCCAAGTTCGCGGGGGTGCTGCCTTTCTGGTGGTGAGCTGGATCCGCCGAGAGTAAGGTGCCCTGTGCTGAAGGGTGTCAGTCTAGACAGAGGGAGGCAGAAAGTAGATCCAGGCACGGATGGGAGCAGCCCAGGACCATGTAGGTGAGGGAACCACTGGCTCCAAGGCCTGCCTTGCCAGGCTTTGGTGGTCAGAGCCCTGTATTCTCCCTGGAAGAAGTGAGCAGGGCTGGGTTGACATGTAGATTCTGGCCTCTGCTAGAGAAGCCTTTTAGGACTAACTCAGGGGCTGAGTGGGGGAGACTGGCTCCGTCGACCACACCCAGTAATGAGCAGAGTCTAAGCCGTGTCCCAGAGCTCAGGAGGGGCCCGCAGATTTCTCGCTTGGCCTTCTTTTTCCACTCAGATAGACAGCCCAGTTTTCTTAGTCTCTGCTTTCTTTTTTCTGGAAGAAGTAGTTAAGCTTCCTTTGTGGAAGCAAGTATCGAATCTAGCCCTGAGCTGCTGATCAGCAGCTGAGCTCTTAAAAGAGGAAACCTTGGTAGATGGAAATTCCAGGTGGGATTTGGAGGAGTCTGGGATGCCAGCCTGTGGCTTCTCTGTCCAGGTCCCAGCAGACAGGTGCCGGCCAAGGCATCTGTGCTGAGTCCTTCTCCCATGTCCCCTCTCCCATGCCAGCTCTCCCTGAAACCCGGCAGCCAGTCCCTACGCAGTGGGAACTGGTCAGAAAGGAAGAGCCACCGGCTGCCACGATTACCCAAGAGGCACAGCCATGACGACATGCTGCTGCTGGCTCAGTTGAGCCTGCCATCTTCACCCTCCAGCCTCAATGAGGACAGCCTCAGCACCACGAGTGAACTGCTGTCCAGCCGCCGGGCCCGCCGCATTCCCAAGGTAACCTCCCCAGCTGGAGCTGGCTGGGGCTGGGCAGGTGGGCAGGCAGGTGGTGGCTCTTCTCTCCTCCCCCCTCCCCCCCCTCCCTCCCTCCCTCCCTCCCTTCCTCCCTTCCTTCCCTCCCTCCCTCCCTCCCTTCCTTCCTTCCTCCCTTCCTTCCCTCCCTCCCTCCCTCCCTAATCTGGGCCTGCTTCCTCAATTCTCCTGAAATCAATTTCAGGTCCAGGCACTGGCCTTTCTTTTTCATCTGGCTAATTTCCTTTTCTTATCAATAAAGATGCACTAAGTGATTAATGCTGTGCAGATGTTAGGGGAAAACAGGCTAGCCTGGCCCCCAGGGAGTACTCTACGCCACTGGGTGGATGGAAACAGTCCTTAAGAAGCTCCCCATTAGTGAGTGTGGGGTGCACGAAATCTCTGTGTATGCAGAGACATCTCCAGGCTTTGAAGGACATAGGACCCAAACATGGGTCTTCCTTTCTATAACTCTCAGAATTGAGAGTTTTCAGCAATGATTTGCACACATAGATAGCCAGGCCCAAATCCCCAGCCCAAAGCAGCAGGATTTAGCCAAGTGGTATTTTTAGCCTGCAAACAATGCTTGGGTATATTGGGAATTTAGCTCCTTCCTGCCAGGGCCCCAGGTTGTAGCCCAGAGGGGAAAGGCTCAATCCTTGTTCCTGTTATTGCCTCTGGGCAGCTCTTTGTCTCACTTGGTTCAGGGACTCTTGAGACCCAGGAGCTCCCATCCTGTCTAGTTTGATCACAGTTCCTTCCTCTGGGGAGCTAAGTGTAAAGTCCTTGTCTTGGGGGCAGGAGACCACTAAGGGGACAAGTAGATGGGGAGCCACCAGTCTGCCCTTGGGGCCAGTGCAGGAGGGAGACCAGTACTGGGCCCATTGCGGAGAGGGCAGAAGGCTTGTACCAGTAAGGGAATGGACGGCCTCTGTAAATCAGCCTTCTGAGGAGCCGGGGCAGTTGGTGTTAGGGTTGCCTCACCCTCCCTGCTTTTCTCACCCAGCTTGTCCAAAGAATTAACTCCATCTACAATGCCAAGCGGGGAAAGAAGAGGTTAAAAAAGCTGTCCATGTCCAGCATTGAGACATCATCACTGAGAGGTAGGCCTGGATGCCTGAGCTGGCTCAGGTTTCTGGGGCCCTTGGGCATTAGAAGTGGGGAGAGGCATGGACTAGCCTCAGTTTACCCTTCCATGGGGCAATCGTGGGATCCTCCTGTCTTCTAGGAGGGTAGAGTCCTGCGAAAAAGTGGCCACATAGGAGGGGAGGGCCAAAGAGGGAAGAAAGCCTTGGGAAGGGTTAGTGCAGACTTTGGGCTGTGAGGCCCTGAATAGGAAAGTGGGTGTGGGAATCCGCATCTGACAAAAGGAAAGGCCAGACTTACTGAGCACTGTGGTCTGTTTCCCATTTCAAATCTTGGCCTCCTGGAGGCAAGACCCTTGTGTTCCAGGCTGATAGGCCTCTCTGCTGGCTCAGCCTCCAACTTCGGCCCTCAGCTTGCCCCAAACCAGGACTGGGTGGATAGGGGTTTGGATATAGATTAGCACCTGCAGTTTGAGCTCTGAGGGACCCTGGCCCCGGGCCACGCAGCACCTGGCCAGGGGCCCACTGGAGCCCAGACAAGGTACATCCCTCATGAGAAGAGCTGGGTGGGGGGCATAGAAAACATTTGCTGTAGGGCAATGGCTCAGCAAGCATGCACTCTGCTCTTAACTTTTCCAGATGAGAATAGTGAGAGCGAGAGTGACTCCGACGACAGGTTCAAAGGTGAGGCATGGCTCCCCAAGAGCATGGACCCCTTTCCTGCCCTGGCTGTGGGGAATCAGCCTTCCCTTCTCTGCACATGCAGTTCCAATATCCCAGAGTGGCCCCGTTTGGAGAGGCGATGGCAGGCAGGATACGAGGCTAACAGAGCAAGGAGCTCTAGGGGAGTCCATTCCTACAGTCATGGAGCTCGGCCCTGAGAGATTAAATGCAACCATCTCCTTTTCCCAAATTTAAGGCTGGTGACCCTGCCTTACTTTCCCAAGCCATTGTCCATGAAAATTGGGTGCTAGGTTTGCCTGGTAAGTGTTGTGAATCTGGAGAGTCAGAGATGGGTTCAGTAGGGTAGATGGGTAAGTACCTCTTCTGGTTGTAAGAAGTGTGCCAAAGTCTGAGGAAACTGGTACTCTGGAGGCCCTGAGGCCACTCATCTTCCCTCTCCCTAGAGAGGAGAACTACCAACTCCCTGGAAAGGTTCTGGGACCTTCATGTTCCAGGGGGCCTTGGGCAAACCTCTGTTCTTTCTCTACTGGGAAGCCCTGCCTAGACCTTCCTGGATGATTAAAGTATGTGGGAACTAGCTCCCTCCTTCCCTCCTCTGCTGGTCCCCCAGGCAAGTGGGCAAGTGGACTTTGGGCCTGGGGACAGGGAAAAAGGGTCCAAGTCCAAGGACTGATAGGGGCCCTAGGGTGAAGGCTTCGTGGATGTTCATATCTTCTAGTCCTTTTGGCACAGGGGCAGGGGTGGCTGGGTGCCATTGATGCATCCCTGGATGTGCCTGGCTCAGGCAGTCTGTTGGCCCCAGCTCAGCCTCCAGAGGCTCCAGGAGGCCCTGACTGTGTCAGGGCAGACAGGCTACACACCTTGCTCCTGCCACTTCTCCCCCAGACCTCGTTGGGTCAGGCCGTCAGACTAGGCTCCTGCACTTAGAGGTGACCCCTGGGGATGGAGCGCTGAGCGTGGGGTTGAGGGGGCTAACGTGGGGGTCTCGTCCCTGATGTGTGACCTGCCCCCAGCCCACACGCAGCGCCTGGTCCACATCCAGTCCATGCTGAAGCGCGCACCCAGCTACCGGACCCTGGAGCTGGAGCTGCTCGAGTGGCAGGAACGGGAGCTGTTCGAGTGCTTCGTGGTGGTGTCGCTCAAGAGGAAGCCATCCCGAAACACGTACCTCCCTGAGGTCTCCTACCAGTTTCCCAAGGTGAGGCCGCCTCCCTCCTTCCCTGCCCCTTCCTCTGCCTCCTCCTTTCTGCCTGGCCCACCTGGGGAAGAAGAGAGATCCTGTTCCTGCCTTAGCAACTCACCTCACTGCGCTAGCCCTGAGCATGGCTGCCTGTAGCCGGGAGGGAGGAGAGGGGGTGGGTTTGGGCCAGTGAGTATTCGGAGGATGAGGGCGGAGAGAACACCCCCCAGCGTGCCTAGAATGAGATCCACGTTGTTTACAGGACTTCAAGGGTCCTGAGGAAGGGCCCCCAGCTACTTCTCCTACCTTATTACTTTTCTTTTCTCTTTTTTAACCACTTTATTGAGATACAATTCACATACTATATAATTCATCTGTTTAAAGCGTACGATTCAATAACTTTTAGTATAGTCACAGTTATGTGATCAATTTTAGAACATTTTCATCACCCTCAAAAGAAACCCTGTACCCATTAGCAGTCACTCCCCATTTCCCCCACGTACCTGAGCTCTTACCACTCCTTCCCTGCTCGCCCCCAGCCAGCCTGCCTGGCCTCCTTTCTCTTCCTCTAACACTCGGGCCCTTTCTCTCTGCCGTTGCCTCTGCCGGGAATCTTCTTTCCCCAGCTCTTCACTTGGCTGCTGGCTCTTTCTCATTCTTCATTCTCCGATCAAATAGGAGATCTTTCTAGATACTCTAAAGTAGCCCCACCCACCCACTTATCTCTGTCATATCGCCCTGTGTATTTCCTTTGTGGCACCCTCTGAAATTCTGTTGTCGATTATCTCACTCTGCTGACCAGAATGCACAGGGACAGGGACCTTGTCCGCTTGGTTTTCTATTGGTAGCCCAGCACATGCCAGGTGCCACATAGAAAGTGCTAGTTTGGCATATATTGAATGAATAAATGATGACTCAGCCCACACCCGGACCTCTCTGTGAGAAATGGGAGTGGGGTCAGGGTAGGGTTGCTGAGAAGCATGCCAGTTGGGCAAACGCCACCTAGGACTCTCGGGGGAGGAGATATTTGTCAGCTACCCCCCACCAGCCCCAAGTTCCACGTCTTCTCTTATCTCTCTCTCCCCATATTCCTCTTCCTTGCAGCTGGACCGACCCACCAAGCAGATGCGGGAGGCAGAGGAGAGGCTCAAGGCCATTCCCCAGTTTTGCTTCCCTGATGCCAAGGACTGGCTTCCTGTGTCAGAGTACAGCAGGTGAGGCCTGGTCTGGCATAGCCTCCTTTACCCCCATAACAGTGGGCAGCTGACTCTGGCCCACCCTAGTCCCAGCCTCCTCTCCTACCGCAGCCTGATCTTTCACCCCCTCCCTGGGCGGTCCCTCTTCTTGGGGGCTGTTTCCTGGGTCCTCTGATATTTCCCTGATGCCAGACTTCTCCTTGTTCCAGTGAGACGTTCTCTTTCATGCTGACTGGAGAGGATGGCAGCAGACGCTTTGGCTACTGCAGGCGCTTACTAGTAAGTAGGGCCATTCGGTCCTCAGGAGCTGGGCCACAGTGTTTGTATGTGTGTACGCTCTTCTTTAACTTGGGCTGGTAGAAACTCAAGTTGTTCTATGTTCTGCTTCCTTTATGCTGCCTGAGGCCACGCACACACACACACCCCACACGAAGCGCACACACACACCACACGAAGCGCACACACACACACACAGACACACACACCCACCCACCACGAAGCACTCCCTGGGATGGCAGGACTTAAAGTTGCCCCTCTGATTGGGCCCCAGGATCTAAGATAATCTACAATAAGGGAAGAGATTGGATCACTTTCTACTGGGCTGTCATATGTTTTTAGCTCTTCTATACTTTTTCTTTTCGTTCATTTACTTCAGGCTTACAGGCTCAGATTGCTGATCCTGATTGCAGGATCACATCAACCCAGCAGTATGTGTGTGTGCATCAGATTGGGGTGGAGGACAACCTTCCTCACCCCCATACCTGGACAACCTCATGTGCATCCTGTCCATGGTCTGGTAGGGCTGGAGGCTGAGCAGGGACAGAGCAGTACCTTCTGTGGGATTCTGGGAGAGATGCCTTGAACTCAAGGGAAAGGGAGGGTTTTGAAAATATAAGCCATGTTGTAGAGAGAGAAGCACTACACCATCCCTCTTCTCATTAGTCCTGGGAAATAGATTGAGGTAAAGGTAAAGAGAGTCCTGTCACACACTCCCCTGGGGCTCACCAGGGGTATTGTTGACAGAGTTTCAGGGTTCCCAGGCCTTAGTGGGAGAAGGGGCAGATGAGGGGGATCTTCTGCAAAGGTGATGCATAGCAGGGACTCCAGGTGAAGGGTTCTGGGCCGTTCATTCATTCAGAAACATGTAGCATACACCTGCTGAGGGCTAGGCAGCATACGCTAAAGGCACATGAAGATGAGTTAGACATGGCACCTATCTTCAAGGAACGTTAGATAGTCCAGTAGAGGAGGTAGGACTTTCAATGTAGAAGGCAGGGCAAAGGGAATGAACTGTGATTTGGGATCTGTTTATGTTCCAGGCTAGATGCTTTAAGTATGTCATTTTCTTTATTACTCATAATAGCCCATGAGGCATTGGGTTGGCCAAAAAGTTGGTTTGGGTTTTTCCATAGCATCATATGGAAAAACCCAAACCAACTTTTTGGCCAACCCA